>NC_072485.1:29667294-30361461 GCF_027574615.1 Eptesicus fuscus | reverse complement strand
TGTCCCCTTTTTCCCCCCAATGACCCCTTCTAGCCCACCCCCACTCACTGCCCCAGGCCTTCACTACCCTATTATCCATGTCCATGGGTTATGCATACTAGTATATGCATACAAAGGTCTTTGGTTGATTACCTTTGGTTGATTACCCACCCACCCCAGCCTTCCCTCTGAGATTAAAAATACGAAATTCCCACTGAGTGCCAGGCAATGTGGATACAGAATTAAACCAGATAGTTCAGCCCTAGCCAGTTTGGCTCAGGGGATAGAGCTTCGGCACACAACTGAAGGGTCTTGGGTTCGATTCTAGTCAAAGGCACCTACCTCAGTTGTAGGTGGGAGGCAACCAATCAATGTTTCTCTCTTTCTGTCTCTCCCCCTCCCTTCCACTCTCTCTAAAAATCAATGGAAAAATATCCTCCAGTGAGGATTAACAACAACAACAACAAAAATAATAATAAACCAGACAGTCCAAGCCCTTGGGGGATCTATCTTTTCCTAAATTGGTCTTTTCATCTCCATAATATTCCAACTACTCCAGGTGCTCTGGCCTCTCCGCTGCCTCCCTCTGCTCCACCTCCCTCTCCTCATCTCCTTCTCCCCCCTCCCTCTCCCAGAGTTCTGAACCACTCAAGAGTGTGCTTCTCCCACATTCTGCAAAAGTCTTAGCATGCAATCAAGTCCAGTGGGTGCTAAAGTAAGGTGACCATATGTCCCGCTTTTGGCGGTACCTTCCCGATTTTTAACAATTTGTCCCGCGTCCCGCGGCGTTTTAAAAAAGTCCCGATTTTTGGAAAGAATGCACGACAAGCTAGGGAACGGCGGGAGAACGGGAAGGGAATATACGGTTTATGGCGGCCATGTGGCTATTTAGCCAGGATATGAGTTTTATATTATTTTTGTTAATTTTATAATGTTAAACTTTAATAATAACAAATAATTGTTGAGAACTGATTATCGAGAACTGCTTATCAAAGTTCGCATTGTTGATCAGTTGTTAGAATTCGACCACCATTGTTTGGACTTAATGAACAATGGCATTTTTTGGGATTGGCAACGACGAAAACATTTTGTAACTGTCTCTCAGACGATACACATCGTACTGTGTGCTAGTAAGCTAGTTAAACAAGTGATGTCATTACAAACCAGCTATTCAGATAATTTAGGTAAGTAATTTATTTATTTATTTCATAAATACATAAATTTTCTTGAATTTAGCACACAGTACTCGTATTATTTATATTTTATAGTGGCGGCAAAAAGTCTAGCGCCAGCCTTGAAAGTGACACTTACGACTTACGTTACGGCAAATTTAGAGGAAAAATAATACAAGTTAGTATTGTAATTATTTAGAAAGAAATATAGGATTAAAATTAAAATAATTTTTAAAATATAGTTACTTTATAACAATCAAATTAACTTAATTTATAAACTAACAATAAAATATGTTCATGTAATTATGTACCTACTTACTGTGTTTTTAAGCAATATGTATATAATAATTTATAATATAATTTTAAATTATTTTTTTTAGATTTTTAACATAATGAGTAAGAAAAGAGGATGCAAATTCAACGATGATCTAAGAAGTGAATTTCCTTTTATTAAAAAAACCAAAAGCGATTACAATGTAGACCAAATTTTTAATCAAGAACCCCCCCCCCCCCCCCCCCCCCCCGTCAATGGTGTCCCGCTTTACCAATGTTAAAATCTGGTCACCTTATGCTAAAGGAAAAAACCATATTTAGTGATTTAAGAGGTGAATACTTAGTGGCACACAGGGCTCTATTACCATAAATAACATGCTTTCATTATTATTTCTGCCAACCTATCTGCCCAGAAGTTGCGTGAAAGCAGTTCCCCCTCCCAACAATAGTTAACAGAGGAGTGGAAACAAGTCTCCATGATCTATGGACCGTGTGCTCCGAAGGAGGGCAGCCAGCTGGGGAACCCCTTGGAAAATCAAGAGCTTGAAGCAGCAAGAAGTAGAAACATTTTCTGACACACGATTCATCTGGATGTGGTCATTCTCTACCAAACTCCTATTTGGGCAGACGTGAATGGAAAATAACCCAGAATCCTAGATGTTTAAGACCAGAAGAAACTCATCTGGGCTGACTCCCTCCCTTTATAGATAAAGAAACCAAGGCTCAGGGAGAGTATATGACTAAACCCACATTGCACAGCTTGTCTCGGAGGTAGGAGTAGAAGCCCAGTCACCTGCCTCCCATGCAAGGCCCATTCCTCTCCCCAGAGCTGCCAGGAGCCACGTGTGCGCCTGTAGGCAGCCCTGCAGCACCCCCACAGGGACACCGCCTCTCTGGCTGCTCTCCTTGCTTCCTCCTTGCATGCCTCTGCTGTGCTTCAAGCAAGACACAGCCCTCCGGAGCTCTGAGACCCCTGTGCATCACCCTTTCCCCTGCTTTTATTCTGTGAAGTGGGATTATTTTCTGTCCTTTTCTCCTGAAGATCAATGAGCTGCTAGCCATCAAGGAATTCTATATTCTTTGAAGAAAACTTGGAGTAGGGATCTGATAGAGTATTTGCATCACAATTAATTCCTACCAATGTTAACACCAAGAATTAGATTCCAGAATTTTATAAAGAGTGACAATGCACCCTGGCCAGTTTGGCTCAGTGGATAGAGCGTCGGCCTGCGGACTCAAGGGTCCCAGGTTGGATTCCGGTCAAGGGCCTGTACCTTGGTTGTGGGCACATCCCCAGTGTGTGTGTGTGTGTGTGTGTGTGTGTGTGTTGGGGGGGGAGGGTGGTGCAGGAGGAAGCTGATCGATGTTTCTCTCTCATCAATGTTTCTAACTCTCTCTCCCCTTCTCCCTTCTTCTCTGTAAAAAAAAAAATCAATAAAATATAATTTTTTTAAAAAAGAGTGACAATGCTTTTGCTCTTTCTACATCTAAACTTTTTTTAAGTAGCATACACACTTGCATGCAATGCAAGTAACAATACACTTGACACTTGGTCCTCGAAGTGACTCTGGTAGGAGATGGTAGAGTAGGGGTCATTATCCCCAATTTACAGAAGAGGAACTTGGTTCAGGGAAGCTACCTGTCTGCCCAAAGTCAAACAGGTAATAAAATGCAATGCCGAAGCAATGACCTTGTCCAAGGCTTTCTCCCTTCTTACTGTGCCATTTTGCTTTAGAATTTTCTGCTCAAATTTTGCACATCAACACCAAAGAGCAACCTTTTCTGTTATATTTGAGACATTTCAGACACTTGAGTCCCTTAAAAAGGATCACAGCTTGACCCTGCGACTCCGGCAGCAGGCGCTTCTCTCTGCTGGACACTAAATGACACAGGTGGGTTATGGGGGGGGGGGTGACCTTTGGGGGTGCAGAAACGAGATTAACCTTTATGGTGTTTTCAATTCTTCATAATGCTCTACATCCTTTCAAAAACAATCTGAGATAGTTCTTTGCTTTGACAATAATTCAATCAAAAGTAAGGCATTCATTTGTTCATTTTAAAAAATATTTACTCACTGGTGCAGAGAAAAAGACTCGAAAGGCTATATCGTGAGTCTAGATGTACTGATTATTATTGGTACATTATGAATGCTAATGTATTTTATCTTTTTTTACAATGAATATGTATAGCATTGGAAATAAGAAAACAACAACAATCTCACTTATATGTAGAATTTATAAAGAGCTGAATTCATGGAAACATGGAGCAGAATGGTGGTTGCCAGAGATTGGGGGTGGGGGGAATGGAGCGATGCTGGTCAAAAGGTACAAACTTCCAGCTATAAGATGAGTAAGGTCCAAGGATCTAATGTACAGCATGGTGGCCACCGTTAACAATACTAAATTGCATACCTGAAAGTTGCTAAGACAGTAAATCTTCAATGCTCCCACTACGACAATAAAAAATGTATCGAAGCATCATGTGCACACCTTAGACTTCCACAACAGTTGCATGTCAATTACATCTCAGTAAAGTTGGGAGGTGGAGGGAGTGGGGAGAGAAGGAAACAAACAATTATGATTATCTGATTTTTAAAACATTTTCTTCATTCTGAAAAAATGGGGGGAGGGGTTACCTCTACAGGGGATTGAGAGCTCTATCACTGTGAACCAAGTAAATGGAAAAGGCAAACAGTGCCCTAAGCCCCAGACCAGAACCTTTGCCTTGCTTCTCCATCTGCGTACTCTCAGCCCCCAAGCATATAAAACAATATGCCAGGACACCAGTTTTATACAAAGATTTTGGAGGAAGAAAAAAAAATATATATATGTATATATACCAGATTCAACATATAAAATCAAATGAAAAAATTGCATAAATCCTTAAATCATTTTCAAGCTCATTGGTGTCAATCTGCTACCCTTACCCTCACCCTCACCCCCTCCCCACCCCCTGGAGCACTTGTCCATCTTCCTTGCTCTCGGAGACTCTTCTACGGAAAAGTCTGGGAAGCCCCCAGGCAGTGGTTCTCAACCTTCCTAATGCCTCGACCCTTTAATACAGTTCCTCATGTTGTGGTGACCCCCAACCATAACATTATTTTCGTTGCTACTTCATAACTGTAATTTTGCTACTGTTAATGTAAATATCTGTGTTTTCCGATGGTCTTGTACCTAAGACCATCGGAAAACACAGATATTTACATTACGATTCATTAACAGTAGCAAAATTACAGTTACGAAGTAGCAACAAAAATAATGTTATGGTTGGGGGTCACCACAACATGAGGAACTGTATTAAAGGGTCGAGGCATTAGGAAGGTTGGGAACCACTTCGGCCTAAGGCAAAGAGCACCATCTGATCCCCCCCCCCTCCGACCCCCACACCCTTTTAAAAGAGCAGCAACCTCATTCATAAAGTCACTTTTACTGTTAGTTTTTTTTTTAAGTCAAATTTTTCTTCATCTACTCTATATTTCAAAATTCTTTACAAAACAGGTGGCAGCAAACACGTTGCCAGGGAAACCCAAAAGCCACAAGAGCATCGTTGGCTCTGCCTCCCTTGCCCGGGGGTGAGAAGTGTCTGGCCTGGCGCCCTGGGCTCTGAGGGCTACCTCTGGGCTGCCTCCCGTTTCTGCAGGACAGCACACCGCTCTGCACAAGGTGCTAATTCAGCCATTCCACAGATGTTTACTGAGTGAAGCCCGAGAGAGGCCTCTTAGGGGACAGTGGGATCATTCACAAGCCAACGGTCAGGGCTAACGGATCAGATGTGGACAATCAATCTTTCATTAGACCTCAAACCACCTCTAGGATATACAGCAGCCGGGCCCCTGCCCCACCCACTCAGAGCAGCTGGGCGGGATCAGGCAGGGGCTGTGGAACAGGGCTGCTGCCCCAGAGAGGCTAAGGCAGTCCCTGATCGACACCAGAACCACAGAAACTCGTGCACGGTGACTGATCTAACACCTCGAAACGCTTCGGACAGTGTCTGGCACCTAGTGAGAACTCAGTCGTCAGTTTTGCTGGTACTATTCCAGCTTGCCCTTACTCAAGGAGCATCAAAACAGTGGGAAGAACACAGGTGTGAGATTCAGAGAGACCGGATTGGAGTCCCAGCTTACTAGTCATGGGACTAAGGGACATGATCGTTCGGAGCCTCAGTTTCACATTTGTAAAATGGGGTCAAGAGCAGTATCCCATCCCTCACGTGGCTTTGTGAGAATTAAGGACACATGATGTGCAAAGAAAAGTGCCTGGCCCATAAGTGCTCAATAAAAGATAGTCAGTACTGCTACTGGTTTGCATCACCCCTTCCCCACCCCTCTTGAAGGGTCCTGCAATCTGATTTCACCAGGAAGCCACAGTAGAGCACAAAAACTACAGGGGTGAGGGAATGAATGGAGGGGGGTGGGGGTAGGGAAGGGAAGGCTGAAGAACTTCCAGCAAAGTCCCCAGTTCCTTTCAGCCATCCTCCTCCGGCTGCTCCATCCAAGGGACAGCTGGGGCCACTATTCCCTAGTTGGGAGGGCTGCCAAGAAAGGGACAGGAAGCTGGACAGCGATTTGAATCCATCCAATCTTCCAGTGTTTGTCTGTCTGTCTGAACCCCACGGGGCTTCCTCTGCACATCCCTGCCAGGCTGAGGGGGTCAGGAGGCTGACGGTATGACTCACAGCTGTTCTCATCTGGGCTTCCATCTCAACCCAGAGCCCAAAGGCCTGGCGGGAGGCCGCCGGTCACAACCCCACATTAAATGAAAATAAGGACTTTTTACTAACACAGGGGATTTATAAAGGGAGGAGGGAGAAAAGGAAAGGGGGGGGGGAGAGGCAAGGTGGGTGCAGAGAGAGGCCCACCTCCTACAAGCCCGCGGAGCCCATGACTTAGCCGCCAGCGCAGCTGGCTTTCCACGTCAGACAATGATAACTAGCAGTCCTGTAATGTATAACTCACCGTGGGACCGGTCTGCGTGCAGGAAGAGAATTCCCAAAAACAAATCTGCTTATTTTCCAAGTACAAATCATGGGCCCCCCAACCCCCTTCCCAACACCCCACCTGTGTGGAGCGTGGTCCTAGCGCGCTGCCTTGCTTCACCTGAGCAATCTGGGGGCAGTCACTCTGCAGCCAGGTCCCGCCAGCAGCCAGCCCCAACCCGGGCTCAGTCCGCAAAAGCCCCAGGAAACACCAGCGCCCAGCGGAGCCCCCACCGACCCGGGCACCTCGGCTTCCTGGAGACTCACTCGGTCCCCTGGGCAGCGCCGCTGGCCCTTAAGTAGGTGGGAAATTGAGAAAGGAAGCTTGCGGCTGCCAAAATGCACTTCACGTGTTAGAATTCGTAAGCCTAAAAGGCATCATTCAACACCAACGCCTTCACTGAACAGAGAAGGAAGCAGAGACCCAGAGAGGGAGCGAACGTTGCCCGAGGTAACACAGCAAGTGGGCAAAAAAAAAAAAAAGTCGAGACTAGAAGCCGGGAGCGCTCCGAGTGGCAGCCGGGCAGGGAGCGCGTCTCGCCGCCTTCCGCATCCTCTGACCCGCGGCCCGGAGCCAGGTGTGCAAACCCCTCCACCCCGGCGCGCCTTACCTTCCTCCGACCCGGGCGCCGCGAGCCCCCTCTTCCCGGCGGGGCGCTGGCAGCTCTGCCCCGCTCGCCCGCCAGCCCGGCGGTCCAGGTGTCGCCCGGCAGCTGTCAGCGCGGGGCTGCGAGTGCCGGCCCCTCCCGCGGGCGGCGCTGGGGCTCCGGGGCGCAGCGGCCAATGGAGCAGAGCCTGCGCCCCGCCCCGCCCCGTCCCGCCCTCGCCGCCCGCGCGCTCCAGCCCCCTGCCTGCCCTTCGCCCACCCTTCCCCGCCCCTGTCGGTTTCTTTCTCCTCCTTGGCCCTCTCGGTCCTCCTGCCCGGCCTTCTCCAGCGCGCATTAACCCCGAAACCACTTTTTTACTGCGCCGAGTGCAGCGCGGTCCTGTTGTGACCGCGGTGCGTTAAGGGACGTTGGAGCCGGAGAGCGAGGAGCGCTCCACCCATTTGGGGTCAGCCCCCCAGCAGGGACAGGGGCGCCCGGTGACCGGAGCAAGGTGCTTCACCCGCTCTGGGCACCAGGGTGCTCACGAGTAAATAGGTACAAATATGCCTCCCAGGTTGTTGAGAGGATTCAATGAGGTGATCACGCTTTACGTTTCTAATAAACACCGGGGTACACGGTGAGCGCGAGTTGTAGGGCCTGGGCCACCCAAGGGGTGCACAGTGCGGGTGGACGGGCACGATGCTGGAAGGTGCTGGCTGGCGTGCGGCATTACCCATAAACGCAATATGGTATGGCAGCCAATTTGAACAAATTCCCGATGATGTGGCGGACCAGGCAAACTTCTGAAACTGGTGAACCTTCAGGCCTTCTCCCATCGTCCCAGTTGGTGCTGTCCATCCAACTGAGGGTGGCCCAGGTCTGTGTTGGATTCTTCCAAAGATCTTCCTTCTCCCAAACTTACAAAGGCGCGATCCCAAGGGCCTCGTTCAGTGCTGGGAGCAGGACTGCTAACCTGCTTAGGCATCCATGCACTGTGTGAAGGTGGGCAATCTAGCTTCCACCCAAAACTTTTGGAGTCTCCTGTGTCCCTGTGCGGGGTGAGCACTCAGCGTGCAGAAGGGGATCGAGCCGTTCGTCTTGCCTTTGGAGAGACAAATTTGCAAATAATTTCTATTTAGGGTAATGACTGCTTTAAAACTACAAAGTGTGTGAGAGGCACACACTGGGCGAAGAGGGCAATAACGCTTAATTAAGGTGTGGCCAAGGTAAGTCTTGGCGGGGGAGGGGGGTGAGAAGCTATAACTTAGGTGGGATGGGAGCAGGAGAGAATAGTGGGTGCACAGAGGCAGGGAAGGCATGGAGATGCCTGTCATATACTAGTATAGTGGCTGTGTGACAGGCAGGCAGAGATGAAGCTAAGGTGATAGAGACAGGCGGGGTAGCGTGCCTGCCTTGCTGAGGGAAGCAGCTGTATCCTGTTGGTGATGGCTGCTGGTGAATGATTTTAAGCAGAGGAGTGGCATGACCTCATTTGCTTTGGTATCTCACTTTCAGTGTTGATAGCACCTTCCTTGGTTATCTCCTCCTGCACCTCTCCAGCCTGGAGGGCAGGTACTGGGTCTTGCTCACCTGCGTGTGCCTTGCATCACCTGGTCCAGGCCTTTGAAGGAGCTCAGTGCTTGCTAGGCCCAGGGTCCCTCCTCCCCGGGAAACAAACAGCAACCCCTAAGCTGCTAGGGAGGGCCTAAGGATTCTCACTTTAGGCTCTGGGGCAGGCAGGTGAGGAAGATATTTTGAGACGGGGTCTTGTTGGGGGCCCTCAACTCATCCAAAGAGGTTGTATGGCTCAGAGGTTAAAAGCTAGAGCTCTGACGTCAAATGGCCAAGTTTCAAATGCTGCTCCCCCTCCCCCACTTTCTAACAGGACCTTAGGCCAGTTACCTCTCTGTGCCGCAGTCTGCTGATTTGTTACAGAGATGATAATGCTCCCCTCTAAGGCCACTGTGAAAGCTAAAGGGAGAAAGGGCATGTGTTTAGCAGAGTGCCTTGCACATAAGAGTACTGAACAAATCTCAGTTAACATGACTGTAGCAAGTCAGCAGTAGCTTGTTTCTTTTAACATAGAGTAGACTGCCACCCTTCAAAATGGTTTGCATATCGGTGACACTTAAGTTTCTCAGAATCTTGGTTCATATCAAAGAGAAAAGCAAGGGGGTGGGGATGGTGCAGTAAACTTATTAAAGGTACAGACTAGGGTGCATGTCCCAACTCCAGCAGTAAACTAGATGGTGACCTTGGACAAGTCACTTAGCCTCTTTCAGCCTCTGTTCCTCTCCTATAAAATAGAAATAGTGACATTACCTGCCCCTGTAAGGGAGAAGCTGTAATACACATAGCACATTGCCTGTCCCAAGGTAAGATCTCAATAAATAATAGTATCATACTTGTTACAAGAGCGGTCTTATACTTTTTGGAAAGAGAAGAGTAATCTAGCAGTACTACATTTGGAAGGAGGAAGTGTACTCCTGGAAGAAAACTAAATCCAAATGAAAAGGTTAGTGCTGGATCTGTGAAAAATGAGTGAGACAGAAGTGAGCTCAGAAACCTGCAGGTACAGCGTGGCCTGAAGGAATTTTCTAGTGGAAGTGAGTTATTGAGCCCAGCCGGTGTGGCTCAGTGGTTGGGCACTGACCTTAGAACCAAGGGGTTGCTGGTTCCATTCCCAGTCAAGGCACATGTACAAGTACAAATCATCATTTGTACAAGTCACGGGAAGCAGCCAATCAACATTTCTCTCTCATCGATATTTCTCTCTATCCCTCTCCTTCCTCTCACTCTAAAAAAAAATCAATAAAAACATATTTAAAAATTTTTTTTAATTTGGAACCTCTGTCTGACCATAGATAAAATTCTTACAACCCTACAGAACTGAAATAAAATGGAGTGCTGTTAGCAGGGTTGGGTATGACTGCTCTCTCGGCTGTCCTCTGGGAATGGTGGAATGCCACAGGCTGGTGCTTCCCAGGGAGAACCTGGGATTTAACCTCTAAGGCACAGGCCCAAGTTGTTTAGTTTTATGGGTTAGTTAGCAGTAAATATTTATTTGTGGAATAGGTAAGGTGTGGTTCCTTCTGGCTTAAAATATCCTCCTCTCTATGTCTGACCCAAGGAATCCTTCTCATGCATCAAGGCCTGGGACAAATGTCACAAGATTCTGGCCTCCTATGTTGAATGACTTAATCCTTCAAACCTCTCCAACTCTCATAATGTATTCCTCAAGCCTCTTCTTGGCATTGGTTTCATTCTGTCTTTACAGTTTGGATAGACAGGATATGCCACACTCTTCACCAGTTTTAAAATTCACCCAATTCAGCAATCCCTTTTCTAGTCGTATTTCTTCTTTACCACCTCCATCTCTCCCCCTACCCCATCTCCACCCCAAATGACTTATACCTCATGGGCACTCAATAAATGCTTATTAAATTGCATTGGCAGGCAGGTCGCTCATCATAGACATGTTACAGAGAGTGCCTCTTTTGCCACCATACAAAAGTAAAATAGAAAAAAAAAATAACTTCCTTGTGAGACATCACTTTGTCTTGAGGCGATGTAGATTTATAACTTCTTACCCACCAGAAATGTGAAGATATTGCTGAAATGCTGTGCCATTACATCTAGTGCGGTAATGTGGTTAGATGACTTATACCAGTAGGTATCAAATGTACAGCAGTTAGAACACAATTCAGTCGTGGTACTGAGTCACCAAAGCAGGAGTTTGGTTTTCTAAATAATTTTCGAATACTGAATATCTTTTTAACTTTTGGAAGTACAAAACTTTGGCCTCCAATCAAACTGTGTTAGCAATCTCTCTACAGTCTTTAATAATGCCTTGCTTTTCTATGAGGCTTTGTATTTTTCAAAGCTAATTCACTTTGATTATCTTGTTTGATCTTCACATCAGCCCTATGACACAGGAAGGGCAGCTATTCGTGCCTGCATTGCACAGATGAAGACAGCAGGGACTTGAGAGGATCGGGACCGAGGCCCAGCCCAAATGGCAAACCAACGACAAAGTCAAGGTTGGAGCCCAAGTATCTACTCTACTAGAAAGATTTCTGGTATTCGTGAAGACCTTGCAATCATTACTTATAACCTTTATGAACAAAAATATAAATTAACACATAACTTATATGTATGTGTATTCACAGAGTTTGACCTCTGTGGTGATCATCTCCCTCAGAGATGGATGTGTAATAATCAGAATCTACCACGTCGGTGCCTTTCATCCAGGCTTTCTCAGCATGCATTCCAACATTAATTATTCTGTTAAACAATCTCTAGCTTTATTTTATCAGTGCTTTAGAACTTTTCTTATTTTAATGCTTAAAGAAAGAACGAGTGTTACTTCAAAAAAATAGAAGACCTCCATTTACTAGGAGATACCTGGAATAGTCAAATACAGAAAGTAGAACAGTGTTTACCAGGGGCTGGGGGAGTGGGTATTGGGGAGTTGTTGAGTACAGTTTCCTTGTGGGATTTTTGAAAAAGTTCGGAGATGGATGATGGTGATGGTTGCAGAGGAATGTGAATGTACTAAATGCCACATTTAGAACCACACATTTAAAAATTGTAGATTTTATGTATGTTTTACTACAATTAAAAGTAGAATACTATCTTGTTTTATTAATATGAGATCCCCTCTAGTAGGAGAAGGCTAGTTATAATATAACTCATAATGTTTTTCATTTGTTTTTCTTTTCTTTTTTTCTTAATTCACCTTATCTAAGAGCCATTTACACTTGCTGCAGAAAAGAAGATAGTGATCTCTAGGGAGCCCTACTAATCTTTTATTAAAAATCCAAAATGGGGTTGAGGTTTGTGTGATAAGGTGAGATATACTAGATTATTATATCTACTTTTAATCCAGTGCTTCCTACCTGCCAGGTATTGACTAAATGCTTTTACCTAATATTTCCTGTAATTGTCTGAGCAGCTCTAAGTGGTTAACAGATGAGAAACTGAGTTATATGAAGGACAAGTTTATTGCCCAGAACTACACAGGCAAATATCATCCCAGGTGGCTATGGAAACTCTGGGACTAGCTAACCGGGAGGTAGTAGAATCTCCCTTTAAGCTTCAGTGGTCTGGGTTATGCCCTTAACGAAAGCAGGGTAAGTTCCTCAAGTATTCCTGAGGACACTACTGCCTGTCTGCTGAAATGACTGTCGCCTTCTCTTTAACAGAATCACTGTGTCCTGTGTGACTAGGCCTGTGCTGACCCACAAGTGGCTACTGAGCCCTAGAAATGTGACTAGTCTGGATTGAGATATACTATAAGTATAAAACACCCACACACACAAAAAAAGAAAGAAGTAAAATAGCTCATCAATAATTCTGTATTGGTCACATGTTGAAAAGATAATATTTTGGACATACTGAATTAAATAAAATATAATATCAAAATTAATTTCATCTGTTTCTTTTTATTTGTGTGTGTGTGGCTACTAGAAAATTTTGAATTAAATATGTACCTCTCATATTTCTACAGGTCAAGGCTGCTCATGGCTGTTTGAGTCACTTTCTCTACCTCAGTTTTCCCCCTTGGGAGGAGGAAAATGACCTTTGTCATGTCCTGATGACTCAGTTGGGAGGTCTCCCTTCACCTCCTTCCTACCCTGTGCCATGTCCAGGGAGGGCCTTTTGAGTTATTACATCCAGGACAGGTGAAACATTTCATATGTGACTTACCGTGGTGTTCATTACTCTGCTTTAGAGGTCAAAATACAATAATTATAAAGTGTTGTCATTACTACTGACTCAAGTTCGTATCCCCTTTTCTGTTTCGAGTACAGAGAGATCTTGATTAACCATACACTTCAAGAAGGTGATGCCTGGTAAAAATGAAGCATAATTTCGTTCCATCCCATGTTTATTCACTTACTCATTCATCCAGTCATGTATTTATTTCATGTTACAAATATTTATTGAGTGACCATTATGTACATGGTACATTGCTATGAGGAATTCAAAGATGAACCAGATTAGTGTCTGTTACTGATTCTCTTTCAAAAATATATTAGTTTATTTCCTTGCTTTTTATACTGAACATCACAGGCAGCATATCATGAAAAAGGCCTAGACCAGGGTAGTAAAATCTAGTCCCGGTTTTATGAGTTATATGAAATAAGTAGGTCTCTTCAAATCCAAATCTCAGGTTTTTCACCTATAAAATTGGAAAGGATAAATATATTCACTTTGTCTACTGTGAAAATAAAATAAGATGATAGAAATGGTAATCTATGTATTACTATTTCTTACTTGTTAAAAGGCATGGATTAGCCCAGCCAGTGGTTCAGTTGGTTGAGCAGCATCCTGTGCACCAAAAGGTTGCCAGCTCTATTCCCGGTCAGGCTACATACCTGGATTTCAAGTTCGATCCCCACTTGGGTTTTTCCTCATCTCTCTCTCTCTCTCTCTCTCTATCTCTCTCTCTCTCTCTCTCTCTCTCTCTCTCTCCCTCTCTCTCTCTCTCTCTCTCAACATGCCCTTGGGTCAAGATTAACAAATAATTACATTAAAGTTAGGCTGCATAGATTCCAAAATATTTTCCAGCTTAAGAATCTCAAGTTTTCAAAGTTTATGATTTTAAAGTAATCATTTTCTGAATATCAGCATTTAAGTTTACCAGAGTCATAATTTTCAGGGCAATTCTTTAGCCATGGATCTTACAGGATTGAAATGTAAGAAATACAAGCCTGTATCTGGAAATGGTTCTTATTCGTTTGCAGAAAAATCTCTGCGTCCACTTATTTTACAGCGTTTTATCCTCTGCAACTATTTCAGCTCTCTGTTGGTGTGTAGGAAACCACTCCAAAACATAGCGGTTACAACGACGACTTACCATATGTCTCAGGAGTCTGTGGGTTGGGCTGTTATTATTCTGCTCACTCTCCACCTGGGGTTACTCATGCTGCTCCATTCAGCTGGGCGCTCAGCTGAGGCTGGGACATCCGAGACGGCCTGGCATCCTCCGGGGCTGCTCTCCACAGCTTCTCCTCACTGAGCAACCTAAGCCCCAGCTCCTTACATGGCAGTCGAAGTGCAAGCATTACAAGAGACAAACCCCAATGTGCGAGTATTTGTGTCATGTTTGCTAATGTTCTCTGGCCACAGCTAATTTTGTGGTCAAATTCAGAGTCATCTTGGGGGAGCCCAAATATCTGGAGGCATGTTTCATCCGGGACCACCACAGCTTCCATTCAACCGAGTTCTGGCTAACTGGGACCTTATCCCCTCCTCTCATGTCTCAGCTTACACCACTCCACTCTTCACTCTGTACCTGTGCATACTTCTACGTCTGCTATGTCACACTCCACTTTCGTCATCAGTTTATATTCCGATCTTCCCTCACCAAAATGAGAGGGTCTTTTTTTTTTTTTAAATTCTCACCTGAGGATATTTTTCCATTAATTTTGAGAGAGAGTGGCAAAGAGAGAGAAAGACGGTGAGAAATATTGATGTGAGAGAAACACATCGATTGGTCACCTCGTGCACATTCCCCGACCAGGGCCCGGGCTGGGGAGGGGCCTGCAACCAAGGTACATGCCCTTGACCTGAATCAAACCCCAGACCCTTCAGTCCACAGGCTGATGCTCTATCCACTGAGCCAAACTGGCTAGGTCAGAGAGGGGGTCTTGAATAAGAGAAGAGGCAGTTTCTTATTCCTCTCTGAATGTTGAACATTTATCACAGTGTCTCCACATAGGGGATAATTAATAACATCGAACCACACGGAAGTGAAATCTTCAGAACATTACCAAATATAAGGGTAGAGCATCCCATTTCAGACTGTACCAGGGCAAAGATGTCTCACCTAGGTTGTTTATTTTCACTAATCTCGGTCTGAGATTTATCATTTCCTTCCATTATATATGTAAGCACCAAAACACAGTAGTATAATCAGGAACTGTGTAAGTTTATCACCAATAGAAATCCTGAGTTTTTCCTATCACATTACAGCTGGCTTGTTGCAAATATTGTAACTATTACAGTTTAGAAAGTAATTTTAAAACAATTTGAACAAACCATTTTGGTGCAGTAGGTTTTCTTTGTAGTCCTAGGCGTCTTGTTTTATTCCATTTAGAAATATTACTCTGAGGAGTACATGGGCTTCACCACACTGCTCAGGCTGCCATGGCACAGAACAGCTGGAGAACTTCTGACCCGAATGAGCTCCTCACTTGGGAGACATTTACCCTTGGGAACGCACCCCTCCCCCGCCCCCCCTCACTCGAGCAGCATTGGCATTGTCTTGTTAGAAAATCAAATTCTCAGGCTCTACCACAAGCCTTCTAAACCAGAAACTCTGCAGGTGGTGCCCAGCAATCTGTGTTTGTACAAGCCTCTCAGGTGATTCTGACGCATACGAGAGTCTGAGAGCCACTGGACTAGGGAAAACAGTCGTGAGTTAAAACTGAGGTCTGCAGGGGAGCTGAGGACCATTTACTCCATCAATAAGTACAGATAAATAGCTGTTTCGTCAACGCTGAAAAAAGCACTGTAGGAAAATGTTCTGTATCTGAATTTGAGTGATTATAATGCAGGTGTATACATATATAAAACGACTAGGCTCTGCCCTTAAGATTAGTGAACTTTACTGTGTGTATATGTCAACTCAAAAAATAAGTATATGTAAGTGCAATACATAATCACTGCCTTTAAGGAACTTTCCATTCAATTTAGAAGTCTACTTATGCAATCATTCGTTGAGTACCAGACAGTGTGCTGGATTGTTAGCAACTGCACCAGGCATGAAATCTATCCTCATGAAGTATACATTCTAGTAGGGGAGTCAGAAAATAAACAACAATTAGGAAATAGTGATTAGGTCCATTATAATTATGAATACTATGCACCACTAAATAATTACTGTATTTCATTGATTCTAAAGTGTACTCTTTTACAGTTTAAGGATGTGTCTTACATTCTACGGTTGCCAGTTCAATTAGAAGGGATCTTCTAATGATGCATAAAATAATGGTGCAGCCCAGCTGGTGTGGCTCAGTGGTTGAGCATCAACCTATGAACCAGGAGGTCACAGTTCAATTCCAGTCAGGGCACATGTCCAAATTTCGGGCTCGATCCCCACTAAGGGGCATGCAAGAGGCAGCGATCAGTGATTTCTCTCATTGATGTTTCTATCTTTCTCTCCCTCTCCCTTCCTTCTCTGAAATCAATTAAAAAATATACACACATTAAAATAACTGTGCATTTCAGTTGATGGCATCTTAGATTTTGTGAAGTACGATAAATTCTAAACTGTGAAGTATTACAGGAGTTCAGGGATATGTAGATCTATAAGCATCCAGGAGTCAACAAGGGCTTCAAGGACAACGTGAGACTTGAGCCAGGTAGGATTTTGAAGAGAGGAAGCACAGGGTCAACTGGAGATGAAAGCAGGAAGGAGAAGCTATGATTGAGAGGCACAGGTCTGTAGAGGTGTTTCTCTCTTTTCCGCGTCCAGCACGGAAAAGGAACGGGTCCGGTTGCTGAGTGGAGGAGCTGGGGATTAAGAAATAAAAAAGAGAGAGCAAGACACAGAAATAGAAGCAAGCTGGGAGCTAGGTGGGACGCCATTCTCTCTGATGGAGAGGCAGCGACCACTTGAGTCCACGCAGCACATTTATTTTATACCCCCAAATACCAGGAAGTAACACCAAAACTTAGGATCAAAGGAGCTTATTAGCATTCTTAAGTAGGCCCTAGCATTACTGGATTTAGATATCTAGACCCGCCCCTGCCAACACCTGGACAAAGGTAAGAAGTCAGAACTGAATAACACGCCCTCCCGCCCCCTGCCCCCGGCCTTCTTGAGGGGGGCGGTGTAACCGAGACACGGCTCTGCCAGTGGCCTCGGGCTCAGCTGACAATTTAAAGAATGTCCATGTGCCTTCCCAGGCAGCCCTCTACACAGGTCTGCATGGGATAGGGGAGAAGGGAGTGTGAGGAAGCAAAGGGAACTGAGTGGCTAATAACTTGAAATCAGGTTATAAAGGCCTAGAAAGTGGAGCAAATGCTGCTAACCCCCAATCCTGACATTTATTTTCCCTCTTAGGTCAGGGTGCTAAGGCTCTAACTTAGAAGCTAGATCTGGGCTCAGATTAAGGAGAGCTTTTCATTGGCTGTGGAATGTAAGAAGGAATCCCAAGGAAAGAATCTATGGATGAAGGCAGGAGGATAACCAACAACCAGGCCAAAGAAGTATTAATCCAAAGGAGCCTGGCAGAAAGGAGACAGCAGAGGGAGGAAGACTGTAATGGGAGCTAACATTGAGAGAAAGTAGGAGCAGAAGGGAGGATGGAGGTGAAAGCAGCAATGACTACCCAAGGACCTGAATGTGGAGACAGAACTTCTTATAGGGCCTCTGAGTATAGGGAGAATGGGTAAGGTCACTAAACTGGTTCAGACACCTGGCTCTGTCTAAGGCCCCTCAGGCACTATCAGGATTGTTGGTTACTCTGACCACAATCCAGCGCAATCCCAGCCTCCTTCCTCTCTCCACCCTCATTCATTCATTCACTTATTTAATTAACAAATATTTGAGCCTCCACTAGAATATAAACTCCACGCAGGCAGAAACACTGTCTATCTTTTTCCTAACTTAAAGGCCTAAAACCCAGAATAATTTCTGGTACATAGTAAGCACTAGCTATATATTAGTTGAATGCATGAATAATTGATGAATGTTTGAAAATGTGTTGAGTTCTAAAGTATTTTCTGAGTTGTGACAATAACCTTAGAGTACCAAACTCGTGTTGCCTGCTGATATTCACCAACAATAAAACTAGAAATTTGAATAGGCTAGCAGCTATCAGATATTTCCTACATTAAGATCGTTTAATTTTTTTCTAAGATAAAAAAATAGCATGTGGACTTGAGAAAAGTAAAAATATACTTTAATTAGTCAGGTGTTAGAATATCTAAAATGAAATAATATTTTTCCTTTCTTTTTTAAATTTCAAAACTAACTTGTGGTCAACATTATCCATAACCCTAAGCATTTGCCACTGGTTTCAAAAGAATTTACAACCAAGAATGCCTGAAAATTGCCAAAATTATACAGTCAACATTGCAGGTAACAAATGATGGAGTTGGACCACAAAATTTTCTAGACTTAAGTGGAGTCCCAAAAGGAAAATATTCATGCAAAGCTTTGATATTTTACTTTGGATTGCTCCTTAGAGCACTAGATCAAATAACACTCAAAAGTTTCCAAGATACATGGAAAGTCCAAATCATCTGTGCATTGACTACAGGATGCTGTGGTTAGTCCGGTTGAAGCTCCATCAGCCACCTTCATGTTCAGAGTAAACAAATAACTATTCTGGCCCTTGCAAAGAAACCATGGCAAACCCTGAGGGGGCTTTAACTTTGAATTGAAGGAAACCACAAGCAGCAAACTGCTGACCATAAACATGTTTACATTTTGTCTGATTGGGGGTGCAAAAGGAGTTTGAGTGACTTATAGAGCTGTTGCTCATGGTGTGGTTAAAGCAACCTAGAGTGTCTGGGGGAAGCGGACGGGGGAAATGTGATCAGAGGATCCAGCTACAGGCAGCTAGAGGCTCAGAAGGTCCAAGACAAACTTGGACTTGGATGGTGCAGTATTATACCATCTGTTGGGTATGTGAGGGGAGGGAAGGACCCTTAAACAAGTAACAGGTGTCACTCAAAGTGACTAGGGTCTAGAGAGGATTGCCTCAAGTCTGCTTTATGATCACCAAGAGTGTCAGTCTGAGTATGGGGAATGATTCACAGAATTTTGCTAAAGATTTCTCACTAAAAGTCTTACTGAGTGTCTTGGGGTAAAATGGATTGCATTGAATAACAAACAGCAAAAACATTACAAGTGTCAGTGTGAACTGGCAATGATACATTTCAATTCCTAACTCCTGCTTAATTCTGCCAATCTAATGAACTAATTTATTTTTTTTCTTTTTAAAAAATGTAAAGTAGTTGAGGCAGTAGCAAATATTCCCCTAGCCTTTGCTGGGTAATTAACTGGGAATAAATGAGCCAATAGGAAGCCAGCTCCTTGCTTACTAGAGAAGCGTGCCCTGCTAAGAGGGGCAAGGTGGAAAGGACCACGAGAAGTCAGAGCCAGGACCACAGCCCAGGGCTCCTTTGGTCTATATGCAGACGACTCCCCCAGACTCCATCCCACTCTTTCTGCTCTCCCAGCTCCTTGGCAGAGACTGGATTTGGGACAAGTCACATCATGACCTCTACTCGCTACTACATCCATCCCCAGGGAAGGGATGCCTGGACCAGGTACACTGTTCCAGGTTAAGAGGTCAGAGAATGAAGTTTGTATCAAGTAGAGCCACTTTCTTTGTTCATAATGCCTATTACATAGCTTATTTGCTTTTTAACATGCTTGACGCTGAGTGTGAAATGCCAAAGGACCATGGGAGTGAATTGTCGAGGAAAGGGAATACTCCTTTGGCTGGTTCCTAGGAGCTATTTTGCAATATGGAGCAATGCTGTGTGTTCCCAGACAATTAGACTCTCCATAGCTAGTCTGGGGGATGTGTCTGGGGAATGGATGTGAGAGGGTGGAGTGGTGGTGGTAGTGGGGGGAGGCAAGCTGGGTGCATGATTTCCAGCATATCATCTGGGATTTGGAGCAGGGCTCAAAGTCTGACACTAAAATGTTAGGCAAGGAAACTGGGCAACACAGGAAGATTAAGCAAAAGGTGCCTGGGATATCCTAGAAAGCAGGAAGACTTAGAACCAGAGATGAGAACTAGAATCCAGGCAATCATTTCCCATCCAAGTGTCATAACTTCTCTAAGGCTGTTTCCTCGTGTAGAAAGTGAGGATAATAATAATCTCATACGGATGTTGTGAGAATTAAGCTATATAAAGCACATAAGCTCAAAATAAACATGTTTCTTCTACTAGACTGTAAGTTCCTTCAAAGCAAAGAATGGATCTTAGCAACACAGCAATGGCCACATAGAAAATTGTTTAACAAATTAAAAAACAACAACCAACCTATTCCAGACCTATCCCCAGGTGAGGCTGAGGTTGCTAGTCTATACATTCTCATTCTTACTCCTCAAAGTGAAGTTCCTGAGCTATTCACATCACTTGGAAACACAGATATCTGATCCCACCTCAGACCTAATGAATCAGAACATCCATGTTGGCCTGATCCCCAGGGGGGCTGTTTGCCCATTGAGCTGGGAGAAGCACTGCTTACTCAAGGCTGACTGGAGGATGGCATCTCATGGCTCTGGCTGGGAGGGGCTGAGGAAGGCAGGAGCTGTCAGGCAGGGTCCAAACTGATTCCTTAAATTGTGACCACTGTGTGCCAAGGCTTGGGCAGATGGCCAGGATGCAGAACCTCATCGGGCCAGGCAGGGGCAGTCTGCGGGCTGCGAGGGTGTGTGAGCAAAGGCTGGGCTTCAGAGCCTCAGCCTGTGCTCCAAGGCAATGCCCAGAGGTCCAGGAGGCCAGAAGTCAAGCCCAGGGAACCCAGGTGAGAGAGAAGCTAAAACAGGTTATGCTGGTCTAGAGGGCCAGAGTCTAGAGAATTAGGAGGCTGGGAGAAACAGAAAGCAGACAATTCTACCAGTACCTACGGAGCTGCTTATGGGTAAGACAGAGAGCGGGTTCTTATTTTAGGAGAAGTTGCACCTTGCCCTGGTCTCACCGCCTTCAGCAGGTAGGTGGGTGTGTCTTTAGAGCTGTGTCTGTGGCCGGAGAGGAACTCAACATCACGATGCGCTTGCTCCTTCTGAAGGCAGGTATGAGGCTTGCTGGAAGGTTCCTCTGTCCTGCTGACATAAAGAGACAACTGTCAAGGTAGAAAAAGGAAAATTTCAGGGACTATTTTTGAAAGTTCTTTGAACAAAGGGACAGGATGTCCCAGGACCCTTTGCTCACACCATAACCCTGTGTGTGTTCAGAGACCAATGGGCTGCTTCCCGGGAGACAATGAGCGGATCCCCCAGTAATCCGGACAGCACTGTGTCAGGGGAGCAGCGCAGAATCCTACTATCTGAAGATGTCAGAGAAGGAGGGGACCTGGTGCCTTCAATCTTTTTTTTATCCGTGGAGCCCTGTCTTCCAACCCTATCTTACTCAGATCCCCAACATTTGACATGGATATTAGAAAGCTGTTCTTCCTGAAGCAGAAGTTGGAGCCCTGAGGCATTCTCTTCCACCATTACTCCCCAACACCCCCTGGTCCCATGGGCCAGTTTGAGAGGCACTGCTGGGCACCAGTCCTATCATTATACAAATGAGGGACAGGAGCCCAAACAGAAAGGTCTCCCATGACCTGGCATTGGCTCACCTCACTACCCACATGACTCCCTGTACTTTGGTCACGTGGACTTTTTTCGTGCCATGCCTCGGAACATGCCATGCCCTCCCTCTCTGCTGGGCCTTTCTATGTGCTATTCTTTCTATCTGAAATGCTCCCTGCTCCTTTCCATACCTCCCCACCCCACTCCTGCCTGTCTGACTCCTGCGTAGCCTGTGGATCTCAGCAGAGGCCTGTCTGTTCTACTCACTATCCCAGCAGTGCTTGGTCAATGGTACGTGCTGTGTCTCTCTTTTCTGAATGAGTGAAGGAGCACCTTACAGGAGCCTCGCTCCAGGGCTGCCTACCAGCTCTGAGTTTAGGAATGGGGACAGCCTTTCCACCCAGATATGGGGTGGCCCTGGGCAAAACCTTGTCCAATCTGTGCCAATTCCTTCCCAGAGAGTTCTGATTGGTACACACCAGTGTTAGGTTGAAGATCCAGGTAACGGGCAAAATGTGTTTAGGAAATGGGAAGTGAGACATTTTTAGAAAATGTTGGTGGGTTCAGGTGACAGCTGCCTTCAAAGGGGCCACAGACAGTTATTGGGAGATATCTGTCTCCTATGAGGACAATTTCCAGATATCACCCTGACCTCTGCCACCATGAGAGTCTTAAATTTGTCTCCTAACACCAGTAACCATATTTGACCTTCCTAGTAGATAGTCTTCCCAAAGTTCCACAAGGAATTATACACGACGTCCCTAATGCCAAAAGATGGCCATAAAAATAGTGTTTGGTGTTTTTCAGGCATCTCCGTAGTGGATGAATGAATGCCTCCAGGAACACTATCTGACAGAGGGAAAAAAGCTAAGTAAATATGAATTAATGTTGCACCAAAATTTTCTGAGCATGCTGCAGCTACAAATACTAAATCAACATATTCCAAAATTGTTTCTCCCCATTAGTATGTGGGCAGCAAGTTGTTAGGAAAAACTAATGATCTCTTTAGAAAGTAGCACCCCAAACATTACTTGTACAAGCTTTGTAGAATGACTCAACAGGTTAACTCAAGTCTCTGCTTAAGCATCATTTTATTTAAAGTGACCCTTCCTGATAAACAGGTTTTTAATTAAAAAGGAAAATCATATTTGCATCCCTCGGAGATAAAGGAGAAAACTACAGACTATTTAATTATCTGCATTCTCGGTCTGTTTCTGCTTATCTTTGGCACCAGTTACAAAGCAAACCTACCCGAGAGGATCCTTCCTCCCACAATAGTCTTTTCCAATTACACAGGCCTTAGCAATTTATAAAGTTTGTTCACATGTATGATTTCATTTCATCCTCTCCACAGCCCTGTGAGGCAGGTATAACAAGAATTCGCGTTAACTTCGTTTTATAAATGAGATGCTGAGGCCATGGCTGCATGGCTTGCTCACAGTCGTGCTGCTAGCTGGGACTCAGCCAGACCTTGAATCCAAGGTTTGTGATCCCAGGTCTGTATCAGAGTTACCGTCATCAGGCAAACTATGGTTAGGTCGGCCTGATGACTTAGAAGATACCGCAGAGGTACCTGGAAGGTTTTCCAGCGCAGTGCTTGTCAAACTTCGCTTCTTAGACCCCGGAGGCTCCATCGTGGTGATAGGAAGCCATCCCGGGGAAGGTGAGAAGACAGGTACTGGGCTCCTATCCCAACCACGGAGCTCTGTTTTTATGTCTCATCTACTGGTGTTTCAAGTAAAAAATTTTTTTGAAGAAAGTAGTCCACTATTTAAAAAAAAAAGTTTAAAACTCTAGTAAACTGGTTCAAACTTCTCATTTTACAGATTGGAAAAGACCCATAAAGATCCTATAATTTGTCCAAGTTCACATCCAAGTAAGAGCAGAAACCCGACAGGTCTCTCCACGCCCAGTTAAGTCTCTCAGTACCGGGTTGTGTCTATATCCACATTCTCAAACGTTAGTGCGTAGCGGGGTCACCCGGAGGGCTTGTCACGGACCTCTCGGTCCTGCCTCCCAAGGCTCTGAGTCCATAGGGCTGGAGTGGGCCTGAGAAACTCCCCTGGGCGGCTGCGGCTGCTGAGCCACTTGTCCACAGGACACAAAACAACTGGTAAGTCAACTGAACTGACCAACTGATTGTGCATTTTATCAATTTTGTTTCATCCTGCGAAAATGGTAAAGGGAAATTCCTCCTTCAGAATTTATAAACACGTTGCCTAGGCACCTAGCACTGCTATCCTATCACACCCACGATCCTAAACCCTCGTGTAGGAGGTGACAGTGATGCCCCAGCCCGTGTCTCCTCATCCAACCGAGTTTGTCTGCACCTGCACTGGGCAGTTTCCACACTCGCTGCCAGCTCACGATTCTTGGGTGTCTCTGTCTGAGGACATTTTTTTAACTAACAAGAGCTTGCTCAGCCCACAAGTGTTGTGTGTGTGTGTGTGTGTGTGTGTGTGTGTGTGTGTGTGTGTGTAATCAATGCCCCCACTTTCCAGGGCATCTTTTAAACAACGAGGACATGAATCTGTGGATAAATATGCCAGCATCCCTATCCCTCAGTGGGATAAGTTTGAAGCTTTCTCAAACTTATCAGACTGTGCCCCAGGTTCCCAGAGCAGTAGCTCACTCATTAATGCCGCCGGTATTGGCATTTCTCCCTTTCTGTCCACTTCCTCTCCTTCCTCATTTGTTTTTCCTGGGATCACTTCCTAAATAAACTATCTGCAACCCAAGTTCTCGTCTCAGGGTCTACTTTGGGGGGAACACAAATGAAGACACTGTTTCAAAGTTCTTCCCAAGTTCAGAGGAGCTTCACCTTCCAGCTCTTGTGCGCCTGTCAGTTCTATGCCCTGGGGTTGCATTCACAGGTCCCTGGGCTGGCTAACCAAGTCAGGGTGTACTCGATGGGTGTTGATAAATAAATAGTACAATTGATAGTTGCTGTGTTAACAGTAGCAGAAATACAGGCTGCTGAATCATCTGCAGATTCTCATGACTCATAAATTGTATACTGAGCAGTCACTCTTCAGAAGGAGGCCCAAGCCCCTCAGTCAGATCTGTGAAGGATGCCAGCTTTTTAAAAGCCTGGCATTATGCGTATTTTTCAGGGCATCACATGAAAAGCACCTGTCAGTTCTGAGATGGAGATAAATTTCCTTTTGTCCTGGTAAAGCAAGATTAACCTTCAGCAAATATTTACATTTGAGGAGTGGAGTTTCAGCAGTGGCGGCATCAGCATTTGTCAAGCTGCAGTGCAAACTGCAATAAAAAAGAAAAGAAAAGAAAAGAAAAAACTACGTGAGAAACAATTAAATTGTTCTCACATTGAAGCCAAATAATAGAGACAGATCCTTTTGGGTAAAAAAATAATTAAATCGATCAAACTTCATCCTAAATAATATAGCTCTTCCATGTGTTTCATCCCACTCATTGTTTGTGGATTATTTTTTGTCTTAATAAAAAAACAGTTTTATTGAGGGATAACTGATATATAATAAATTGCACATATTTAAAGTACACAACTTAATAAATTTTGTCATATGTATGCACGCATGAAACCATAGTGCTGGCTTATTTTTAAAAGCAATACTATTGAGTTTTCAGTCTATATTATTTTAATATCCAATTTCAGGAGTGATCCATTAATTATCATATTTATGCTATGATTCATTATGGGCTAAAAGCTCTTTACATTACCCCCTGTTCAAAGTGGCTATATGAGTATGCTCAAAATAATTGGTTGTCCCAATTCCTCAAGAACTTATGAGGCATGTCTGGCAAATAATAATAAAAGCTACCACTTATTGAATACGTATCATAGCCAAGGTCAAATTTGTAGTTCTTTATATCATTTGTAATGTTCACAACAATCCTATGAGGTACGTATTGTTACTTCTATTTCACAAGTGAGCAACTAAGACTTTGAGATATTAAATGATGTGGAGACAATTACATGGCTAGAACATGAGAGCTGGTAAGTAGATTATTCCATATGGTAATATTTTCCAAACTGCTAATTTATTCATTTTTTATTTATTCAACAAATAGACACCAGGCCCAGGTTAGATGTTAAAGATACAGCAGTGAAGACGGCTGACATGGTTCCAACATCATTAAGTTTGCAGCCATCACTAAGTGTGCAATCACACAAATAATTGATTTCAATTGTTATGAACGCTATCAGGAGAAGTACAAGGTACTGGAACAGCATGCATTTGGGGCCTGATCTAGTTTCAGGGCAGCCAGCTAGAGGAGGCATCCATGAGGAAGTAATGGTTAAGTTGAGACCTGACAAATAAGTGGGTCTATAGTTTTAAGTAGGAGAAGTGACATGATCAGATTTGCAAGACTGATTATGGGAAAGTCACTGACATAGGAGGGAACATTGCGGGGTGGGGGCAGGGGAGTGTTCCTCAAGAATTGCAAACTACAAACTCAATCCTCAAGCAGGTTTGGAACCAGTATCCACATGCTTCTGTAGCACAAGAAAACTTCACACCTAAATATGATTCAAAGTGATTCTAAGTTGGTTAATGGTCTCAGGCATTTAGTAAATGCAAACTTCCTGGAGAGAAACTGTTAAACCAAATTTCAAAAAGTTCTCACATACAAGGTTTCAATAACCATGAACTCACAATAAAAAAAACACACAGAAAACAAGCTAACATGAGAAAGCATTAGCCAAACAGCAAAATACAGAATCGGAACTAAAAAGACTGCAGATAGAATGATCAGCTTCAGAATATAAAATAAGTTTGCTATGTTTAAAGAAATAAGAATATCAAAAGTATGACTAAGAGACAAGATATTTAAAAATTGATCAGTTAGATTTGAAAAAGAACCAGGGAGAACTACTAAAGGTGATATATGTAGATAAATAGATTTCTCTTAAATATGTTGCACACATTTTCTTACAGGTATGTTGCTTCTGTTTAACCTGATCTGTGGTAGTTCTTGTCACTCCTAAATGTTTTGCTCTTTCAAGGTCAAATCTGTCCATCAACTTTCGATGGCAAACACACAATACAATATGCAAATGATGTATTATAGACGTGTACACTTGAAACCTATATAATGTTATTAACCAATGTCGCCCCAATAAACTTGATTTTTTAAAATCTGTCCATCATTTTCCTTTATGGCTTTTGCAGTTTGTGTCTTGCTTAGGAAGGCTTTTCCCACTCCGAGGTTATTTTAAGAGCCCTCGTTTTTTATGTTTATTAATTCATTTAAATCTGGATTTTATATTAAGATAGGAGTCTAAAGTTATTTTTAATAGATTGTATTTGGAAATTCCAACACTGCTTACTAAATAGACCTTTCTTTCTCAATAATTCAAAATATCAGTTTTCACATGAACTAATTTCTTGTTATAGTAGATGAGAATGTAATTGTCTTACAACTTATGGCCTCACTTACTCCCTCCTCTCTCTTTCCAATTTTTAATTAAATCATTAGTCTCTATATAAATGAAAAAGCATGCAAATATTATGCACTGTTGAGGCAGGTAGTTACTATGACTATGATTCCCTTCTTGAACAACTTTTTTTATTTTTCCAGGAGTTAATAATTACCTTGTTATTTTTAGTTGCACAGTTCCCTATAAATCTATTCAAATGCTTGATTGAACTTGTCAAACACCTATTATTATTATTTTCTAAATGCTAAAATTTATCAATTAATCTTTCTGCTCCATGTTTTCCTGGCAATCTGCCTCTGAGAACTCTAGTTCTCCTGCTCTGGTAGGGGCTCATTACCCTCTAGGCCAGTGGTCGGCAAACTGCGGCTCGCGAGCCACATGCAGGCTCTTTGGCCCCTTGAGTGTGGCTCTTCCACAAAATACCACGGCCTGGGCGAGTCTATTTTGAAGAAGTGGCATTAGAAGAAGTTTAAGTTTAAAAAAGTTGGCTCTCCAAAGAAATTTCAATCGTTGTACTGTTGATATTTGGCTCTGTTGACTAACGAGTTTGCTGACCACTCATTAGGCCTACTGCACAGCATCATACTGGAATTTTCTTTACTACTTTCTTGCACAGGATCCCTCAAATGGCAGTCTGTGGAGAGTTTTTTCTCTCACCTCCTGCCTGGGAGGCAGGTACCTGATGGCTATTTGGAAGTATGGTCTTTCAGGGAGTAGATCTAGTGACTCACCATGGGAAGTGTCTCACAGACAGCGTGTCTATCTGCCATGTTGGCTCAGGCCTCTTTCCTCTTCTCTACTCTCTCGTCTCCCAGTCTCCACTCTCTCCCCATTCCATTCCTGCCTAAAAAAATCGCCGTTCCATTCATCTTTCTGAAGTCTTGCTTTTGGCACGCTAGGAAGCCTTCCGCCACTTCCAGCCCCTCAGGATACAGTTTGAGCTCCATATCGCCACCTCCACCCTCGGGTGCTCCACCTGCTTGTGCTCATGCTGATGGGCAGCTGGGCCTGAGCCTGGTGGTGGTTGTGCAGGGTGGGCTGTGTGTGTCTTTTCTGCCCAGACCCTAGCACCAGTGTGGAGTGGCCTGGCTCTAGAAAAAAAGCATTTAGGACTGCATTTGTTGCAAAGGGGTTAAAAATTTACATTTATATGTATAGAAAGCCTAGCAACTAGGCCCTTAATTGGTTTGTGAAGAAAGATCAGTGATTGCCCTGGCCGGAGTGGCTCAGTTGATTGAGTGTCATCCCATGGACTGAAAGGTCACTAGCCCTATTCCCAGTCAGGGCACATGCCCAGGTTGTGGGTTCAACCCCTGATCAGGGTGTGTGTGTGCGTGCCAATCAATGTTTCTCTTCACATCAATATTTCTCTCTCTCTCTCATTCACTCTCTCTCTCCTCCTCTCTCTCTAAAAATCAATAAAAACCTATTTTTAAAAATGATTTATGTGAGCATGGGGATTCAGATATCACAATAACTTAGAGGTTTGATGCTGCATATGTAATTTGACAAGTGCACAGCATAACGTGCTTATGGAAAAGGATGGTCATTTATTCATTTATCCAAACATTCACTAAATATGCTGAGCATCTATAACTTGCAAGGCTCTGGTGGTACCGTCTCTACACCCTTACAGAGCCAACAGATTAGCTGAGTGAGTCATGACAAGGGCAAAGAGAGCTATAAATGGGAGGTGAGGTGCATTCTGGTGGACACGACTGCCCTGCCCATGTCCTCTCAGTACTCAGCAGGGAAGCCGAATGCTCTTCACGCAAGAGACTGTCCAGCGGAGTGAGGACTCCCCTAGTCCACACAGGGCAGGAGCACGCTCAGCCCCTGCAGAGTGCAGGCCATAGTGGCCAGGAAATCAATGTTCTAAGGAGTCGTCCTCAACCAATGGCAAATGAGAATGGAGAAGTCACTACCCAGCTTCCTCACCCTTGAGATGGGACAACTCTGATGGTGTTCCATGCTGACTTAGCCTGGGCTGCCATAACAAAATGCCACAGACTGGGTGGCTTAAACAACAGAAATGTGTTAATGTGTTTTCTCAGTTCTGAAGGCTGGGCAGCTGAGTTCTGGGCGCCATCACGTTGGTTTCTGCTGAAGTCTCTCCTCCTGGTTTGTGGGCAACTGCCATGTCACTGTGTGCTCACATCACCTCTTCCTTGTGTGTTCCTCAGGAAGAGAGAGGGAGCCCTAACCGGTTTGGCTCAGTGGATAGAGCGTCGACCTGCAGACTGAAGGGTCCCAGGTTGGATTCTGGTCAAGGGCATGTACCTTGGTTGAGGGCACATCCCCAGAAGGAGGCAGCTGATCGATGGATGTTTCTCTCTCATTGATGTTTCTAACTCGCTATCCCTCTCCCTTCCTCTCTGTAAAAAAAATCAATAAAATATATTTACAAAAAAGAAAGAAAGAGAGAGGGAGAGCCCATGTGAGCTCTCCAGAGTCTCTTCTTACACACACACACTAATCCCATTGTATAAAGCCCTACCCTAAGATCTCATTATAGGCTCTCCTTAATTTTCTTTTTATCCTTACCCAAGGGTATGTTTTTCATTTGATGAGAGAGAGAGAGAGAGAGAGAGAGAGAGAGAGAGAGAGAGAGAGAGAGAGAGAGAGAGAGAGAGAGAGAGAGAGAAGAAACACTGATGTGAGAGAAACATCGAACGGTTGCCTCTGAACACACCCCAACCAGGGACCAAACCCACAACCTGGGACCTGGGCATGTGCCCTGACTCGGAATCAAACCTGATGTGCACCTGGAGTGTCCATTGACACTCCAACCAACTGAGCTACACTGGCCAGGGCAGGCCCTCCTTAATTTGTAATTACCTCCTTCTAGGTCCCATCTCTAAATACAGTCACATTGGGGATTAAGGCGGAGACATAATTCAGTCCGTAGCATATACTGCCGCCCAGAGTTCCCCAGTGAGACTGAGCTCCAGTTACCCATCTCCCAGTCACCTGTTCATTAACGCACACTCAAATGGCCTCTTATCTTCCCTCCTCACTCCCCCATCTTCCGACCAGAGCTTCCCGAGACTACTTCCCAAATAAGCTGCTTGCTCTCCAATCCCAACCTCAGGATGTGCTTCTGGGGAACCCAACCAATGACTGAAGCGCATAATAGGGGGAGCTGGCCTAGACCTGATGGGCCTGAGTTTTAGACAGCCTTACCAGCTGGGTCATGAATTCTTGCCTAAGGGCTCTGTGGGAAGCCGGTTAAGGTCTTAAGCAAAGAAACGAATCTCTGGCAGAATCTGGAGAAAGAATCAGAGGAGCTAAAAAGTAGATGCAGGGTAACTAGTTAGGAAGTTATTTTTCCAGTAAAATGGGGAGAAAATTGTGACCAGTAACCGGGAGGAGGCAGTGAATGTGGGGCCTGACAGGGTATCTAGTCCATGGCAGCTGTTCGACAAATGTTTTGGATGAAAATTAATGGATGCGTTAAATCTGCCCATGCTCTAGGTAGACTGATAAGCAGCTTCAGAAAAACTCTGGGCCATCTTTCTCCAAATGTTGTGTTCTTCAAGAAAATAAGCATCGCCCTAACTGGTTTGGCTCAGTGGATAGAGCGTAGGCCTGCGGACTCAAGGGTCCCAGGTTTGATTCCGGTCGGGGGGGCATGTACCTTGGTTGTGGGCACAACCCCAGTGGGGAGTGTGCGGGATGCAGCTGATCAGTGTTTCTCTCTCCTCAATGTTTCTAGCTCTCTGTCCCTCTCCCTTCCTCTATGTAAAAAATCAATAAAATATATTTTTTAAAAATTAAAAAAAAAAGAAGCATCAACAAAGTGAGGTCCTGCATCCCCCATGCCTATCAGTCTCACCAGATTCCACAATGAGCAAGTCCCAAAGTCAGTGCATTCACTGGAGAATCTATTTCAGGGCCTGAAGACTATTCTCTCTGAAGCGCCCCGTTCCCGCATTTGTACAGCTCTGTCTCCACGTCCCCCTGCTGGTGACCCCAGTGTGTAAAGCCCTAACTGAAGTCTCTCAGTTTCTGTCTCCGTAGATTTGCTTTCTCTGGACCTGTCTTTTCAATGGAGTCACGTTATGCGATCTTTTGCGACCGTTTTCTTAGCTCATGTGCCGTATAAAAGGTAAAATCCTTAGTATTTCCTCAACACCATGTGAAGTGTAGGGAATAACCCCAAACCTCATTATTTCTTTTTATTTAAAAATATAGCACACTACCTTGAATTTGCTAATATTGATATATATTCCTGAGAATATCCCAATTACTTTCCCTTCTGCAAATAAATACTTTTTTTTTTTGCATATCTGCATTAAACCTATACATATATTTGGGGGGAAAATGGAAATTTTTCAGTGTTATATATTTTTTATTCAGGCATATAGTATTTCCTTTTCAACCCAGTCTATTAAATCAAAAGTTTTGAGAACTTAAAAAAAAATAGTTTTTGAACATATAATATTAGTATTGTAGTTAAACTCTCTTCTTTTTGTGATATTTTTAAATGGCACATTTTCCCATAGTCTGTTCTAAGTCATTGTTTCTGATTGACAGGAAAGTTATTGAACTGTGTATAACAATTCTGGAAAACAGTATGGAAGGTTCTTCAAAAAATTAAAAATAGAACCACCATATGATCCAGCAATCACATTGTCCAAAGGAATTGAGATCAGAGATATCTGTACTCCCATGTTCATGGCAGCATTATTCACAATAACCAAAATATGGAAACAACCTACATGTCTGTTGGTGGATGAATGAAGAAAACATGGTATGTTCATACTTGGTAATTTATTTAGCCTTAAAAAAAGAAAAAGAAAAAAAAGGAAATCCTGCCATTTGCAACAACACGGATGAACCTGGAGGACAGACAGCATGCTAAATGAAATAAGCCAGTCACAGGAGGACAAATACTGCGTGATTCCACTTATATGAGGCATCTAACATAGTCCAAGTCAGAAGCTGAGAGTAGAATGGGGGTTGCCAGGGGCTCATGGGAATGGGAGGGGCTGTGCAACAGACAGAAAGTTTCAGTTATGCTGGATGCCTGAATCTTAGAGATCTGCTGTTAAAATTGTGCCTATAGTTAGCTACGTTGGAATATGCACACTTAAAACTTTGTTATGAGGGTTGCAATTGCCCTTGTCATCTGCTTACCACAGTAAAAAAATAATAATAATAATAAATAAATAAATAAAAAGCAACTGGAAAGCAATTATGCAAATACAGTTCTTAAAAGATGGAAGTTGGGATTTATATTGCCTCATTCTCCAGATGTGAGGTAATGTTATTCCATATGTTCTAATTCCTTTAATATGTTTGTTGGAAACAGAGTTGCACAGACTAACTACTTCCTGGTGTGGGAGTATCTTATCTGAATCATAGAAGGCTCCAGAGATGGGGCAAGCTGATAACTTGAGCCAGGGAGATGAGGTCATTCTTTCTGCCAGTTATTGCAATCTTGCAAAAGGCAGATCCTGGGACAGGTTTCTTGGACTAGAAACTAGACCGAAGTGGGAGGCCCTTAGGCAGAAGAAAGATTGGAGCGGTGGTCAGTGGAGTTCATCCTGAGACCTGTCCCCATCTTGACCTCTCCTCTCCCACCCTCCTCCACACTGTACCAGGGGTGGGGAACCTTTTTTTCTGCCAAGGGCCATTTCGGTATTTATAACATCATTCTCTGGTCATACAGAATTATCTGGCCATTAAAAATTAGCCTGCTATATTTGGTCACACGTTTAATTAACTCATCCCTAATGCCTCGGCATGGCCAGACCAAATGATTTCTCAGGCCTTATACGGCCCAGGAGCCAGATGTTCCCCACAGCTAGAGTCTAGCCGGAGTGAACTTTTGTCATCATAAAAGAGCATGGTTCAGAGGGGCCATCATGACCTGTCCCTGCTTGTTCTCCAGCCGTCTCACCCCTATCCTCTCTGAAACTCTATTGTCTAACCGTTATTAAATGCCTTTCAGGTCCATAAGAAAGGCACCATATTTTGTTTTTATATTTAGGCCCTTGTACATATCCATCCCTCTATCCCAGCCTTCCCAACTGTCCAATTCCTGTTCATTGTCAAGTCTCAAAGGAGACCTCACTTCCTCCAGGAATTTTTCCCTGATCCTCAAGACTAGGTTAGGTTTTTCCTTAGCACTCTGCCCTTAAGCAGAAGGAAGGTTGGAGCGGTCGTCGGTGGAGTTCATCCTGAAACCTGTCCCCTTCTTGACCTCTCCTCTCCCACCCTCCTCCACACTCTATTCCAGGGGTTATCCAACCGTGTTGCAGTTGCCCATTAACTCATCTGCCCCTCCCTCCCCCTAGCCTGAAAGTGCCTTCAAGCAGAAGTAGAATCTGTCTAATATCTGACCTCAGGAGATACCCCATGTTATAACTTCCCAATCAACTTGCTCCCTAATTCTTGATCTATAGAAACTGTGAGATAATAAGTGATGATTGTTGTCTTGAATCACTAACTTTTTGGTTATTTGTTATATAGTAATAGATAACTCAGACACTGTCAAAACTTAGTGGCTTAAAGCAACCATGTCTCAGATTCTGTAGGTTCATCACTGGTGATCTCTTGCTCCCTGTGGCACTGAGATGAACTCAGCAACATTCAGCTGATGGATGGACTGGTTGGGAGGATCCAAGACGGCTTCACTCACACATCTGGCACTGTGTGGGCTAGAAGGCAGCTCAGCTGGAGCAGCTGACCCATAGAGCCTACACTTGGCCTCTGAACTCGAGAGGTTTTATACTTCTCCTAGAGGCCTGGTACATGAAATTCGTGCATGAGTACGGTCCCTAGGCCTGGCCTGCAATCAGGGACATCTTCCCCAGCCGCCCACAGTCGGCCCTGCCTCCCGCCGCCACCCACCCCAGGTTCCCCGGTTCCTCCTTCACCGTCGGATGATCGGTGCCTGACAGCTGGGGAAAGGGACCGAGAGGTGGTCAGTGCGCCTCATAGTGACTGGTCCAGCAGTTGTTCTGGTCGTTCTGCCATTAGGGTCAATTTGCATATTACCCTTTTCTTATATAGGAGGATACCTTTTATGTTCGGATCTATGGCTTATTTTGAGTTAATTTTTTGTATGGTGTATGCTCAGGTCCAGGTTCATCGTTCTTCCAAGCAGATAGCAGACATGCCATAGTCACAGTAGCATTTGTTGAAAATACTATCCTTTCTTCATGTAATTACACTTTTGTCTGAAGCAACAAACTACATGTATCTATATATCTGTATCTGTCTATTTCTGGATTTTTTGGGGGCATGTTCTAGAGATTTGTATGGATATCCCATGTGGTCGTATTTTAAAACTGCCGAAAGCATGTAGCGATTCACTGTGGCTGAATGGTTCTCACGACATCACACACTGAAGTCCTCAGGCACAACCATGTCCCTTGGCTCGGGCTCCTGAGATAGGACTCTGCCTCACCATCCTGGGCTCTTCTCCCTCAGAGAGGACAAAGAACTCATAAAAGTTATTTCAAAAAGTACCTGAGCAGAGGCGATAGGTGGGGGGGAAAGAAATGTAATCTCTTTTTGCCAGGGTTCTGGTCATTCACGTTAAACTTGGTTTGAAGAGCCGGAGAGAAGGCTGGTGGCAGGGCTATGTCCCCGGCTGAAAGGAAAATACCGCGACACATACAGTGGGAAACAATCCCACTTTCTAATGTTGCAACATGCCGATGGCTGGTGGGCCAAACCTCCCCTACATGAGGTTGTTACCACGCCTGGCCTGCGTGAAGGCAGCATAAACTTCTCCTCTTAAGAGCATATTTTACTTCATGCCTTTTCTTTTGCAGAACACTGATTTAATTGTTTCACATTTGTCAGGAAAAGAGTTCTGGGGCAAGAAGTTACAGCAGGGCTTTCCTATTTCTCAAAAGTAACTTTGTTGTCAGTAAAAATTTTTATTTACTAGAAATTTGAACTCGTTTGCGAAGTCAGTAGGTTAATCACTAGCTCCGGTCTCTAAAATCATTATGAGATTCACTATTAACACATGTAGTTGATTGCCTCAGGGTCTCTTTGCAGAGGTAGTGCTCCCCAGTGAAAACAGATACAAAATTTTAAAGTATAAAATATTTAGCAACCGTGCGTACCAAACAGGTTCTTTGTGTATTTGCCCGAACCAGACAACACATGTGGCTTTTTCTACTACAGAAACTCTCCTTGCCTCCATTTCTACATTATCCAACATGGTGAGGCTAACAGAAAATCGAGGTCAAATGAGGAAACTTGGCAAATGGTTTTTATCTGGCTTCACTGTTTGACCACCAACTGGCAAACACCATAAGGAAAACTGCACAGGAGATAAATGATAGGGTAAAAGGACATTTTTGACCATAGGCCCAGGCTCTTGTAAAAGAAGCAGGCCCAAGATTTATAGGAAATATTTGGGAATGAATTCAAAGGGCTGAAGAATCACACAACTGTGTTTTTCATTTTACAACCATAACAAAATCTCCATGCTTTAAAATTTGGGGATGATGTGTTTTTTTTCTCCTCCTGCATCTATTGAATAATTTTACCCCATAACCCCACCTATTGTTGTTATTCTCCAGAAGATAACTAACAAACAAACAGAAACTTTCCCGGATACGCAGATCACAGCAAATTATTGGCACTTAACAAATACGTAACACTGGTACAATGAAGGGAGGTTCCAATGAGGTGGGACACATACATCATCTCAAACTGGTTAATGTTTTGGATGACTTTTCACCGAGGAGAAAAACTCCCTTAATGTAATGCTGATTAACATTGTACGAACGGCTTCAGTTCCCTTCCTTGAAGAAGTTCTTAATATGTGACTAATATAGCACAGCATCCATCCTAAGACATTCGATCATCTATTTTTAAAAATCAAATTCAAGAATGCCAAACAGCTGACTCTGAAGCTAAGTGAAATAAGCCAGTCAATGAAAGAAAAATACCACATGATCTCACTCATTTATGGATAATAAAGAACATTATAAACTGATGAACAAAAAGATAGATACAGAGGCAGTAAAGCATCAAACAGACTGTCAAATACAGGGGGAAGGTTAGGGAGAGGTGGGGGAGATAAGAGATCAACGGAAGGACTTGTATGCATGCATATAAGCATAACCAATGGACGCCAAACACTGGGGGGTGAGGGCATGTATGTGAGTGGGGTGGGGTGGGGGACAATGGTAAGATATGTACACATGTAATACCTTAATAAAAAAATTAAAAAACAAAAACGAAATCAAATTCAAGAATGCCAAACAGGTGACTCTGAAGAGAGTGGAGGCCCGGGGAGCCCCTCCCTTCTGTCTCCCCAGGACAAAAGGATCGGGACCTATTAGGGGGTGTCGCTAGTGGAGGTAGGTGCTCCCAGGCAGAGAGAATGAATTCAGAAGGAGGGAGGATGGGGGGGACTGGAGAGGTTCGAAGTGTGTGCAATTTCCCCCTCTCGAATTAAGAGAAAGCTGCACCCGGTGGAAAGGGGAAAGACGGAACCTGTACTGGTTTTCTTGAGGTTTAGGAGGAAGAAAGTAAAGAGGAAAGTGGGCAGTCAAGGACTTTCAGAGCTGGAAGCTTCCGTGTAAACAGTGAGTCCAGGGGTTGGCAATTCTATTTGGGGCCGAACCCAAAAGAACTCTTCCACAAAACACAAGCAGACGGGAGGAAAGCTTGCGGTGGAGGGGCAGCGTGGGCGAGGCGGGCGCAGGCACCCCTTCCCCGCCTCCGAGCTGCTAGAAAACCAAAGGCAGAAGCAGACGGAAGGGGCTGGACGCCCCGTCTCTACACAACGCACCACTCTCCGGGCGGCCACTAGAGGGAGGCAAGGAGGGGCGGGAGCGTTTTGTGGGATCGGCGGGGTGACACTCCCGGGGGGAGGGAGGCGAGCGGGGCGGGGCGGGGCGGGGCGGCCCTCGGCCCGGACTCTTCCCCGTGCGGCCACCAGGGGGCGCGCCCGGCCCGCGGCTCGCGGCTGCGCTCGGTAGTTGGGTGGCGAGGCCTCAGCGCGCCCGTCGCCTTGGAAACGGAGGGCGCGGAGGCGGTGGTGGCTGCAACGGCGGGCCAGGTCCGGGCCCCATCCGAGTGCTACTTCCCCGCCCGCAGCTGTGATTCCGCACCTGGAAGCCGTGAGGGCAGGTGGGGAGACTCGCTGGGCGCCCATCTCCTTCCGTATCCCGACCATTAAGACATTACGAGCATCTCCGCCCCGCCCCCACCGGCCCTGGGGGTTGCTTTCCCTAAAATGGGCCTGACGTCCTCCGTGGGGAGCGGATCCTGGGCCTTGGGGAGCCCCTGGAGGAGTTCTTAGGAGCACACCCCGCCTCTTCGCCGAGGAAACAGCGAGCGAGGGAGACCTCTGGATCTGACCAGAACATTAACTCGTCTCTTTTTCTGCCTTGCAGAGCGCTGCTTACTTGCCATTCCAGACCTTCTGCGCCCAGAGGGCAGGATCTGAGGGTCCTCCAGGTGTGTAACCTCACAGTCCCGAGCACAGCAGATGCTCAGCAAACTAGTAACGCCTTCCACTGCTATGGGGCTTGAGGGCTGGACAGTTTCCCCAAAGCATCTGAGCTTCCTTAGTCCCTGCGGGTGGAGGCTGGAAAGAAGGAAGAGAAACGGAGGGTCGGAGAGGCTTAGCGGCGTGCTCCCTGGAGGAGGAGCTGGGGCGAGCCCGAGTCTGGCTTTTCCTCCTGCTCTCCTCACCGAATTCCCAGCCTGGCGAATGCCTTCCGAGGGAGGACCTCGCACATCCTTGCATCCTACTCAGCAGACACAGACACACTGTTAGGTGTGATGTTGATGGCCTTTCACCCTCACCCTCCCGATCCATAGATTTTGTTTTCTTTTTTAAATTATTCTTTACTTGTTAGATTTGTTTCCCCATAATTCTCTGCTGGGCCAAGGGAGTTGAAATGGTTGGGAGATGGGAGATGTCCCATCGAAGGGAGGAAAAAAAAAAAAAGAGTTCTGTGAAGGCAGAGGAGAAAAATAGTGACTGGATGTTTATTAGTGTGTGGGCTAATTGATTGCTCCTGGGTTTCCTGTCTGCCACCCCCATACCCAACCTGAGTAGATCCGTTTTACATTCACCACTGCTGTTTGAAAATAGAAACCTCCTTGTTTTCCTCCTCCATCCAACTATAAAAGTACCGCGTGTATTTCCACTGTCCTCACAACAATCTTTGTGGTTATGTTTCTTTTCTTTGTTTGAGATTTCTAAAACTGAAGGAGAACAGGAGTTGGGTGAGGAGGTAGTTCTGGTTGCTAGAAAAGTTAGTGTAACATACTGCATTTAAAACTATTTGTTATTAGCAACTCGGGATCAAAAGAGAGACAAATTTTTAAGCTAAGAATCTATATATATAAAAGCCTAAGCTACGCTTAAGACTGGACAACAGGCCGGTAGCTATGACACACACTGACCACGAGGGGGCAGACACTCAACCTCCCGCGGTCCCTCCCGCAGCCAGCCAACTTTCTGTGGTCCCTCCCCCTTGGCCGGCTGGAGATAATTCTAAAATATTTAAAAATTGTATTAAAAATGTGTCCTAGCGTAAGTGAGAATTTGAGTTTAAAAGTGATTTTGCTTTCCAAATTTAGGGTATATACAATATTAGGAGCACATAAATAGGGCTATTGGATAAAGAAAATGAGCATACATTATTTACAATTCAGACATTTATTGAATATCTAGTTTGTGCCCGGGGGAGATGCCAGCCTAGGTGCCAATATCTTTGAACTCTCAAAGATAAGGGTTTGTTGAAGTAGTTAGTTGCTATTCAGTATTGAAGGAGTTATCTTTTGTTGAAGATGAATGCCATGAATATTTTCAAATATATAGCACAATTAACACTATAATGAGATACATCTTTAGATTGCTCTTTAACAAAGACCTTTGGAAGTTTCACATCAATAGTAGTAGTAAGACTTAACACAAGTTATAGCTAGTTAATGGCAAAGCCAGGATTAGACTTTAAGACTTCTAACAGCCATATAGAGATCTTTTAACTAAATCATGCTCTCAACCACTAATGGGATCTTATTTAGAACTTTTGTCATTGCTACTAAGAAAATATCTTTCATTTTAATCTACATTTCTAAAACACTAGAGGCCCGTGCATGAAATTCGTGCATGGGTAGGCCCCTAGGCCTGGCTGGCGATCAGGGCAGATCAAGTACACCCTCTCACATGCCTTCCCGCCTCCCAGCTTCCTCCTTCTCTTGCTCCCTCAGTGCCCACCAGGCTGCTGATTACCTGCCATGTTCCGCACCACCCCTGGTGGTCAGCGCACGTCATAGTGAGCGATCAAACTCCCATTCTCCCAGTCGAACTCCCGAGGTAGACACTCTGCATATTAGCCTTTTATATATACCGATTAGCTAACAAACATCAGGATCCATTCCAAATGTCCAGCAAAGTATTAGGGCAGAACTTCCATCCCTCCCAGCCTCCACAAAATTATGGCACGAATCATCAGGAGGCTTCTGGCTATTCATGGCTCCTCAAAGTGGTGATAAAAGTCTTCAGGAGCTTTCTAGATATTGCGCCAGGATCCTGAGACTGCACAGGAAAGGACTTGCTCATTTGGGAGGTTATTTTGCAGTCTGTAAAGCATTACAGAATTACATTGACGAAGATGGCTACTGTATGTCCATTTTTACTAAAACAGACTTCTTGCTTTTCACTGAGAAGCATTTGAGGAATATTTTATGAAACATTTTCTGACAAAAAGTGATTATGGAGTAGACTCTAAAAAGGCTGGAGAGAGGAGGTACCAAGATGGCGGCATAGTTAAACAACTAATCTGCTGCCTCACACAACAATTTCAAAAACACAACTAAAAGACAAAAACGTCTACCACCCAGAACCACGGGAAAGCTGGCTGAGTGGAAGATTTACAACTAAGAAGAGAAAGAAGCACAATCGCTGAAAAGCTGAGGTACGGAGGCACGCGAATCGGGCCGGCGGCGGGCGGCTGGGTGCACGGCTTTTCTTCAACCCGCAGGGAGACAAGCTCCCGATCACTCTGAAATCCAGTTTCTGGGGACACTCGGGGGACCCAGACACCTACGGGGAGAAGCTGGACTCTCGGCCATTGGGTCGGAAAGTGAGAGTGACTTTTTTGCAGAGGTGCGCCCAGCAATCATTGTTTACTGCGCTGGAGCGCAGGGCGCAGGGACTTGGAAAAGTGGAAAGGCAGAGACAGCTGACGGCAGCCATCGCCGTTGGCCACGCCCCAGCCTAGTGACGCCCTGAGACCCCGCCCAGCCCTGAGACCCCGCCCCGCACATTCTACAAACCCACCCAGGCTCCACTCAGCGGCTTTTGCATATAAATGGCCTGTTCTGGGGCAGCTCAACCAAATTAACTGCAGCTCCAGTCAGACTGCTCCAAAACCGCCCAAGCAAAGGAGGAGAAAACTAGCCCTTGCTGTAGCTCCTGCTGGGGGACACACAGTACACAAGGGTACACCAAGAGTGTCCACCTCAAGTAACTGGGAGGCTGACCCGTTGAACCAATAGGACACCTAGTACACAAAACTACCCTACCAACTTAGGGAAGCAGAGAATATGAGAAGGCAAGGAAACAGATCACAAACCAAAGAAATGGAGGAGAACAAGCGACTGGACATAGAGTTCAAAACCACGGTTATAAGGTTTTTCAAGAATTTCATGGAAAAGGCCGATAAATTCAATGAGGACCAACTAGAAATTAAACATACACTGACTGAGATAAAAAATATTATACAGAGACCCAAAAGCAGACTAGAGGATTGCAAGAATCAACTCAAAGATTTGGAATACAAAGAGGCCAAGGACACTCCTCCAGAGAAGCATGAAGAGAAGAGAATTCAGAAAGTTGAAGATAGTGTAAGAAGCCTCTGGGACAACTTCAAGCGAACCAACATCAGAATTATGGGGGTACCAGAAGAAGAGAGAGAGCAAGATGCTGAAAACCTATTTGAAGAAATAATGAACGAAAACTTCCCCCACCTGATGAAAGAAATAGACTTACAAGTCCAGGAAGCGCACAGAACCCCAAACAAAAGGAATCCAAAGAGGACCACACCAAGACACATCATAATTAAAATGCCAAGAGCAAAAGACAAAGAGAGAATCTTACAAGCAGCAAGAGAAAAACAGTTAGTTACCTACAAGGGAGCTCCCATACGATTATCAGCTAATTTCTCAACAGAAACCATGCAGGCCAGATGGGAGTGGCAAGAAATATTCAAAGTGATGAATAGCAGGAACCTACAACCAAGACTACTCTACCCAGCAAAGTTATCATTCAGAATTGAAGGGCAGATAAAGAGCTTCACAGATAAGAAAAAGCTAAAGGAGTTCATCACCACCAAACCAGCATGATATGAAATGCTGAAAGGTATTCTTTAAAAAGAGGAAAAAGAAGAAGAAAGATAAAAGTTATGAACAACAAATACATATCTATCAACAAGTGGATCTAAAAGTCAAGTGAATTAAAAATCTGAGGAACAGAATAAACTGGTGAACTTAATAGAATCAGGCATAGAATGGGAGTGGATTGATAATTCTCAGGGGGAAAGGGGTGTCTGTGTGGGGAGTATGGGAAGAGACTGGACAAAAATCATACACCTATGGATAAGGACAGCGGGGGGGGGAGGTAAGGGCAGAGGGGGGGTAGGAACTGGGTGGTGGGGAGATATGTGGGGAAAAAGGAGAAACAATTGTAATCTGAACAATAAAGATTCATTAAAAAAAATAAAATAAAAATAAATAAATAAATAAATAAAAATAAAAATAAATAAATAAAAAGGCTGGAGATCTGAGTCTTTCAAACCCAGTCTCCTCACCTGCCCTCACTCCACGGCATGTTATGGAATGCCCAAACAGAGGAAGCCCAGATGGCCCCAAAGGTCACACTGTGAGTGAAGGTCTCCATATCATTCAGTACCTGCACAATTTTGCTGAAGTCTTTTAAAGCTGTTCATTACTTTTTAAAAGTTCTGCTGGGATATGCTTCTTTCTTCCTGTCAATCTAAGCAGAGATCTTGCCTCTTTTATATTTTATAACCAAAAGCCAGGTAAAGTGTTATGAACCGAGCAGGCACTGAATAAATGTTTGTAGTTACCAACAAACAGATCAGGTCTTCATTTGTCAGGAAATATTCTAAGTGAAACCTTCCTGGAAGATGATTACATTACTTTGTGAATGTTTTTCTAGGATTCTCACCCTTCACCGAGATAGAAATCATCTGGGTGGTCAGGAATTGTAAATCCTTTTAAATATTTATGAAAATTCTCATTGTTTGTAGAACATCATCAAATGCAAAAGTGCATGTTGAGGTGATGTCATTAACTCATTGCAATCCTATATAATAAAAGGCTAATATGCAAATCAACCAAATGCCAGAATGACTGGTCGCTATGACGCACACTGACCACCAGGGGGCAGACACTCAGTGCAGGAGCTGTCCCCTGGTGGTCAGTGCGCTCCCACAGGGGGAGCGCCACTCAGCCAGAAGCCGGGCTCATGGCTGGCTGGCAAGCGCAGCATTGATGGCAGGAGTCTCTCCCACCTCAGCACTAAGGTCCCCTCACAGGATGTCCAACTGTGAGAGGGCACAGGCCGGGCTGAGGGACCCCCCCCACCCCAGTGCACAAATGTCATGCACTGAGCCTCTAGTGCAACTGTAGAGCAGGCAATCCAATTGGCTAATTTTCTGGAAAGGGTGTGAAACAATGGATCTTAATATAGTTTGTGCATAAATTATTTGGGCCTAATGGATCCACATTTTCACTCATATTTTATTAAAATCCTTTGCCACAGGCTGCAGTTAGGTAACTAATTATACATTAGTCAGAGAGTTGAAAACATTAGAGCCAGGTAACTGAGGTAATTTTGCGAGATGAGGTCATTTTTTCCTCCAGCACCAGATGGGTGCTGCAGGTGGGAACCATAACACTTTGATCTCTTCCATATGACTCGGAAAGAAAATTAGAGGTTAATGTTGACATTTGTTTTAACTTGTAAATGAAATATTTTATAGTAAAAATCACTGTGAAATTGTAAGCTACTGTGAAATGAAACACTTGTCAGCATGCTATCTTTTTGTGCAACTGTCAAGTTAAAAATTCTAATCCTAAAATAGAAAATAATATGAAAAATTCAACTCTGTATCTGAAACAAAAGAAAGTGATTTTTTTTTTCTCAGCTGGCAAATTTCTGTGAACTGTGATGGTATAATGACACGTTTTAGTTTGTAGCTCATGGAATTATTCTCATACTTTCATATCTGAGTTAATCTACTGCCCTTTCTCAACGCATTCAATCTTTGTTGTGTCACCTGTGTGACTTTCAGTTGGAAAGTATTGCAGTACATTTGAGTTGACGTATACCCAAATCGGTTAGAATGTAGAGACGCACACACCTGGCTAGAAAAGTCTCAGACACAAAGACCAGGCCTCGCTGGGGGCCTGGGTGTGCGAGCAGCATGTCTCCAGAGAAAAGGTGTGTTCTCATTTCAAAGAGTTTTCCACTGTGGGTGTGAATAATCCGTGTAGATTGCCAATTCAGTGATCCAAATCCATGATGGCTGTTGACAATAGCAAACCACAAAGGTGAGCCTTCCCACACATCATCATGCTTGGCAGCAGGCAGCCATCCTGCTGTGCCTTTGACGAAGCACGGTCGGGGGCTGTAAGGTAAGGGGGCATAATATTGAGTTCTTTCTATACGTCAGACACTGCTAGGTGCCTTTTAAATAGTAGCCTATTTAATCCTTACAACAGCTTTCAGAAGAAGATTTTTGTTCTCACTTTATAGATAATGAATTTGAAGCTCGAAAAGGTTAAGTAACCTACTCAAGGTTGCACAGTAGTAAGTGGTGGGTCTAGTATTAAAACATGTCTGCCTGTGTCATTCATCCATCTTACGTATTTCTTCACTCGACAAGGATTTGTTGTGCATCTGTCACGCTGGGGGTGAAATACAGGGATGCACAAGAATGACATCACCCCAGACTCATGGCGTTCCCAGACATTCTAACAAATTACAAAGGTTATGTTCTTTCTACGAGACCCAACTACTAATACACTGACTGAAGGGTAGGCAGTTGTTTTTTAGAGATTAATGGAAAATTAAAAGATAAAAAAATCTGTTAAAGACTACCTGAAAAGAAGTCCTTTAGTACCCATGTCAAATCTCTGGAGTATTCCTGTTTACTATCAAATTATCTGAACAGTGGGCCTAATTTCCCCTTTTAAAAAATACTATTTTTGATAAATTTTTATTATTAGATGCAAAAGCAATTAATAGCTGATGAACAGTTACTGTTAATACGAATGCATTATTATTATCATCTTGTATTTATAAACCTCTTAACCATTTAAAAAATACTTTAATGTGTGTTTCTCTTCGCTCTTTATGACAGCCCTGGCCAGGCCTAATTCCTTTGGATCCAGATTTCTTGGTGCTCATAGAAAGTTGTTCTTTTGCTTTTTTGTCTTAATTTTTTTTAAAAGTAACAATGATTGAGCTGCTGCTATATGTAGTGCATTCTGCCAAACACTGTGGAGAAATAAAATGATTTAAAAAGCTCAGTCATTGCTCTTAAAGAAGCTTGATCAGGGCAACAGATAGATAACATAAGGGAGTGAGTCTCGCAGTTTGGGGTGGGCTAATCCTGTACCTGGGCTACACATAGAATTCAAGAATCCAATGGATTAAGGACGTCCCGGAATTGTGGTGGATGTGAGCTGGAAAAGCAGTCTGGGTGCCTTATCTTGAGTAAACACCAGTAGAGGGGCAAAGACAAGAGTTTATTTACTCTCACATCTCTTTTCGAAACAGGTATTACTAGCTAAGCAACACAATGGAAACCCCAGCGAAAGCAAGTAAAAAGGATACCCAAGAGGGGCTGCCGAAAGAAGAGAAACTGTCTATCAGTGAAGCACTTCTAGACTATCAGTAAGCGTGGCTTGTGAAATCCAGCGGTTTCCGTGTGTAAATGGCCATCGTGAAGACTCATGTAAAAGCTGTCCAGGGAGCCGGGCTGCCGGGGATTGGAGGCGGAATTGCACTCTTGCGCTAACTGCCTATTGTTAACAGTTTGGGAAACGTGGACTCTCACATGGCCCAAGCAGTAGCTATGGAACAGCCCTCATCAATATGGTTTTAGCTCCCTCCCTCCCTCCTCTGTATTATTGGTCACCTTCCCATATACACACAACATGCAACACGGAATAGTTAGCATGCATTCATAGAAGAGTAAACGAGAAAAATTTTCTTCTTTATTTAACTTTTCATTTCCAGACATTCCAATTTGCATTCTCTCCAAATAGCTACAGATCAAATACAAATGATTTGGCAGTATTTTTAGTAAGAATAATATTTTTTAATGTTTCCCTCCCAGGAGCTGGAGACAAAGCTAGAGGTCACACCTACTCTATGTTCATGTTTTACCCGACCAATGGGGTTCAAAACCCTTGACAGCTTTTGAACCCCAGCTTTGGCATCGGGTGGGTGTTTTAATGTGTAATTCTTAGGGAGTGAATGATTATAGGTCAGTCTCTTGCCAAATAAGCATGTACTTCATTCATGCATTCATGGAACTAATACTTGAATGTTTGCCAAGAAGGAGGCAGATGCTGGGTACTGGGTGACAACAGTGAACAGGTCCCTGTCTGATGAAGCATGAGAGACAGACATTAAATAACTAATTCAAGCTTCTTCTTCTTTTTTTTTAAATACATAATTAAGGTGCAATGAAAGAAAAGAGTAGGGTGCCACAGAGGGGTCAGCGAAAGCTTATTTTAAGAAGCAATGTTTAAGCTGATCTCTGGGAGAGGAACAGGTGTTATGGAGACAGAGTGGTAGAGAGAAGGCTTATGGGAAAGACACGGGTGAGGAATGCTTATTCCAGTCCAGGAAACGAGAGAAGGCAGGGTGAGGGCAAGAGGGCAAGCGCAGACTCGGATGCCCTTGGCAAGGGTCAGGTGAGCAGAGCCCTGTGGGACCTTTGGGATTTGGGAATGGCAAGCCATTTGTTGGAGGGGACAAGGTGGGAAGTGGGGAACCTATGATACTGGTGACTAGGTCTTTCTTTGAGGGAATTATTTTTAATTCAGGGAAACTTCACCTGCTTCTTGGGAGACTAAGAGAGAAAGACCCATGGAAAGGGACCTTTCACAAGGTTTCCTTTTATTTTCTGCTTGACATAACTTTAATAAGCAGATACTACCAGCACTCACTTCTCAACCTAACGGCAAAGGTTCCTCATCTCGTCTTAGGAGAGATGGACAGAAAGTCAGCCTCTGTGACTACAACCTGGTCTCTAATGTGATTCTCCCTCTCCACCCCCTCCCCATTTACAGTGACAACATCCAATCACAACTGTTTCTCTCTCTTCTGGGTCAACCAGAGGCCAGTCTTTCTCCTATGTCACAGAGGTTTACAAAGAGGCAACACTGGAAAATTCTCATAATGTAGTACAAGATAGAAATCAAACATCCCATGCTTTTGTTCTCTTTCCTTTGTAAAAACTGAATAAATAATCTCATGGCCCGGAACAGCCAAGGCCTCACTGCGAGGGACACGGTATCATTCCCTGTGTTCCTGGGTGACAGAAGTGTTGGCACGTGACAGATCACCAGGGCGTCCCCTCATTCTCTGAGGAAGGATTCTTCCAGGGTCCCCCGGCAACCTCATACACAATCTCAGCTCCTAACAACAAGCTGAGAGCACACAGTAGGCAGTCAATGTTTTCTGAAGAATTAAACTTTTTTTTTAATATATCTCAAGACAATAAGGTCATGAACTTCCATGGTTGTTTGTGAAGAGCTGAGACTGTTAATGATAAACATATAAGGTGACCATCTCTGAGCAATGATGGCTTTTATTTTCTCCTTGTATTTGCCTCCCCCCACTCCCCAGTTTTCCACAAAGAATACGGATATCTATATATATAAAACCCTAAGCAATCTTTCGACCATTCGACCTGTTGCTATGATGTGCACTGACCACCAGGGGGCAGATGCTCAACACAGGAGCTGCCCCCTGGTGGTCATTGCACTCCCACAGTGGGAACGCCACTCAGCGAGTTTACCGAGCAGTGGTGGTGCCAAGCGCCCAGCCTGGGCTCAGGTTCCTACCCAGCTGCCTGCCGCTTCACGCACTACTACATCCCCCAAGGGGCCCCGATTGCAAGAGGACACAGGCCAGGCTGAGGGAACCCCACCGGTGCACAAATCCATGCACTGGGCCTCTAGTAGATATAGAAATAGATGTGTAGATATTATTATGGGGCAAAAAAGAGAGAGAAAGAGAAAGAGATAAAAGTATAGAATTTTTTGGAATCCAAATTTATTTTCCTTCTCAGAACTCTCAAATTGCATAGAGGGAGAAAGAGGACACATTACTAACATTTTAAAAATACAGGGAGGGAAGAGAAAAGGTGACATACTGTATACTAACTATTTCACACCATTGTGCTTTAGAATAATAGTGCTATATAGCCTTTTAATTCCCTTTAATATGTCTTACCTCACTGATTTATTATCCCACTTTTTTCAGCATTTAGTGTGACATGTGGGTCACTAGGGCACTGAGTAGATGAGAGAGATATGAACAGGAAAAAGTATAGAGAACGGTGAAGCTTGAATTCCCACAGTGGCTCACAGCGTGGAGTCCTAAAGTTCAAATCCATCTCTCTGTGGGGCCTGACAACATGGAAGTGAATTCCAAGGAGAGTCTAGGCTAAGTTAGACCTGCGACTACCATGTACTAGCATCTGTAAAGGGGCGATGACGCCGCCAAAACCTTCGGGGTATCTCAGAATTCCCCTGTGGATCTTCCTGAACTGCTCACTGCAGGAGGAACACAAGACAAAGCCCTCGGGTGTTTGCTCCTCTCGTCTCTGAGGGGGGAATGGTAGGCTTAAGTGGAGGGTGGCCAGATGCAGCAAATGAAAACACAGATGCTCAATTTAATTTGAATTTCAGGTAAACAACAATTTTTTTAGTACACGTGTGTCCCATGCAATATCTGGGGTTGGGACTGAATGTAATCTTCAGTTTGATCTTTGCATGCTCAGTCACCATCAAGGTAGGCCCTCCGTCTCACACCAATGGAGACCACATACTTGGCATCCATTTCCCTGCTCCACCCATGCAGAGAACTAGGATTACCATGTTATAATTGCAGAAATGTGAATAATTAGCATAGGCTCTTTCAGATCATTTTCATTGATAACATTTTTATTTTTCTCCTTAAAAAATGGGAGGTAGAAAAGGCACTCTTTCAAAATTGTACATCTAAGCTTAGGTAAGAAGTAAAAGATGGCTTCTACTTACCAATAGCTTTATTTCAAACTATTATGTGGAGACGACCGTATCTATATTAGTGTTTTCATTTACTATTGTTCTCATATCCTGTTATTTCCCCCATAGCATTTATCACAATATGTAAATAATATGTTGGTGTATTTATTACTTTGTTGTCCAGTAAAATGTAAGCTCTTTGAAGGCAAGTATCATAAGGACATTCATTGTTCGTCATTATCTCTATACAGCCCAAAACAATGCTGGGCACATGGAGGCTACTCATTAAATCTCCATTATACTAGTGTGTACGACTGCATGAAAGGCAACACTGATAAACTTAAATTGTAGAATTTTGTAACTGACAAGGAATTACGGAGTTCATCTCCTTCAATTCTCTTATTTATAGAAGAGCAAGCCAAGGCCTAAACAGGTTAAGAGGCAGTTAGTGGAGGCCAAGCCTAAAATCCAAGGTTCATAGTATCTAAACAGAGCTTTTATGCCACTAAAGGATTTGCTTTGCTTATTTTGTTTTTATGTCCCATTTTCTCATCATTTGGAAAGAAGGAACCTTATTTTCCTCTCTACTATGTATACAATGTCACAAATATCAATGATCATTTGGAGGAAGGGTTGAGGAAGTTAGATTCAGATTCAACTGAAATTTACTAAGTACTTTGTGTCAGAAACATTCACATATAATTTCTTATTTTAATCCTTATAAAAATATGTAGAGCTGGGTATTGGCCTCTATTAACAGCTTGGAAATTGAGTCTTAGAGAACTGACTTGCCTGCGGTCAGATGGTAAGAAGTGGTAGGGACAAGACTGAAAACCAGAGTTCTTCATCCATTAACCACTCCCCTCTCTGTTCACTACACCACAGAACTGCTATATTCTGTGTGTTTTTTAAATTGAGGTAAGGAGGTTATATAGAGCTATTTCTGTGGCCTTATTTTGGTCTCATCTTTACAGTTATAAGTTGTTTTTTTTTAATATATTTTATTGATTTTTACAGAGAGGAAGGGAGAGGGATAGAAAGCTAGAAACATCGATGAGAGAGAGACATCGACCAGCTGCCTCCTGCACACCCCCTACCTGGGGATGTGCCCGCAACCAACGTACATGCCCTTGACTAGAATCGAATCTGGGACCTTCCAGTCCGCAGACCGACGCTCTATCCACTGAGCCAAACCGGTTTCGGCTACAGTTATAAGTTTTACTAAGTAATAGAGATATCAAGATATACTTAACACTTCAAATAGCCATCAAATGGCCGAAGTCTTTCTGTACTTTTCTCTTTCATACTTAGCAGATGCTCAACAAATTCTTGTGGGTGTTAAAAAAAATGCATGTGTCAGGAAAGAAGCTTTTATTATTTATAGAGGAGATGACATACTAATGAACTTGAGCCAGTAGGTATGCCTAGTTTACCTTTCTATTTCAAGAAGATGGGCATGCCTTATAAAGTCTTTGTTTTGTCATTTTTGTCTGAACGGTTTTTAGAATTCTAGAAATCATGTTTTCAGTGTGCCCCTTCTAGGGTCTCTGAAAGCTGAATTATTTATAGGTAGTTAGAAAGCATCAAAATTACTACTATGAAATACAAATGGTGATTGATTTAAAAAACTGAAGTTATCTCTATCTTTTACTGAGTAAAATATACCCAGAAACCCAAAATCACTTAAGAAAGGTTCTTATCCCTACATGGGTTTTTATAATCTATTTCATACTTTATTTCAACTCAAATATTTTAACTTTGTAATTTTGTCTCACTATTTTTTTAAGATAAGTAATTGTAACAAATGTTATCTTGGTTTATTACCAGCTTGCAAATAAAGGAGAATATAGTAGAACGATTGATGGTTCAGATAAAGAGTCTTAGAGAAAAGAACCAGAAGTCTCATGATAGAGTGAGTATAAGATTTAAAGCCTATTTATAGTCATTAAACATTTACACAAATGCTTTAAAATTTTTGAGTTATGAAATGTACCCTAGGAAATTATCTTACTTAGTGCTTATAATTGGTTAATTTACAATCTATTTAAGTGTGGGGGTTTTTTGTACATGTGAGGCAAGAGTGTAATGCTGTTCCTATTATATTAATTGCAATGTCAAAGGAAGTCCATTTGAATTTTGTTATTTAAATATGTTTTTATTGATTTTTAGAGAGAGAGGAAGGGAGAAGGATAGAGAGATAGAAACATCAACGAGAGAGAAACATCATCTATTGGCTGCCTCCTGCATGCCTCTTATTGGGGATTGAACCCGCAACCCAGTCATGTGCCCTAAGCAGGAATCAAACCGGTGTCCTCTTGGTTCATGGGTCAATGCTCAACCACTGAACCACACCAGCCAGGCTGAATTGTGTTATTTAGATCATGAGGATGCCGAGTCTTAGGTTAAAATTTTCAAAGTTCTGAAACCCCATTAATCTTCTAATTTCTTATTTAACCTAAACATTGTTTCTTTATTTTTAATTTCCGTATCTGTTTTTTTAAAGATTTTTTAGAGTGTGAATATGTAAATATTATTTGAAAAGTACAATCTTAGTTGCTAAAATGACTAATTTAATGTTTAAGATTATGTGTTGTTTTTTAAAAATCAGATTAAAATGAATATCTAAGAGATTCTGTATGCAGCTATAAGAACCTAAGACAAACAGAAATAAAGTTTGAAAGCAGTAAATGATCATTAAACTTATCCCGTAAAGCATCTCATGAATGGCGAAATACTGGGGGTGTCCCCTATTAAAACATTAACTTTATATGGACCCTGAAATTTCCACACTGAAATGTTATTTGAGGAGGGGGGATTTTGTCCAAAAAGACTATCTACAAACGTTTTAAAATATATTTTTGTTGATTTCAGAGAGGAAGGGAGAAGAAGGAAGAGAGAGAAACATCAGTGATGAGAGAGAATTATTGATCAGCTGCCTCCTGCACGCCCCCCTCCAGGGATTGAGCTGCAACTGAATGGAACCGTGACCTCCTGGTTCATAGGTCAATGCTCAACAACTGAGCAACACCAGCCGGGCTAAATGTTATTTTCTATCCAATGGTTACTGGGGTTAATTTTAAGTCTCCCATATTCCATAAACTTTTAAAGACATTATTATATAACTTAGTTAATTAAATATTTCTTTCTCACTTTTGCAAGCCTCTATTTTGAGGCAAATCAGTGTAAACACTTCAGCAGATGCACTTAATTACTGTTGTTTTTCATGACAGAACGGACGCTTAAAGGATGAACAGATTTGGCACATACGGAACCTACTAAAGGAACTGAGTGAAGAGAAGTCAGAAGGATTAAAAGTAACAAGAGAGGATGTTGAAACAGCAATGAAAGAAAAGTGGAAGTTTGAAAGAGACCAGGAACAAAACTTAAAAGGTGATGTACAAACTCAGAAATGTATCATAAAGCTGAATCAAGTTATTTCTTGAATGTATCAACACTTCTGTTTCCTAACTTATTACAAATGCTGTGACCATATTTCAGAGGATATCATTATCACCACAACTCCAAACACATGGAGGTAAAGGAACAGGAGAGGGAAGTCACAGAGTGGGCAGAGATACTGGAAGCAAGTGAGGAGGAGGAGGAAGGGCAGTGATGAAAACCAAAGACACATGAAAACCATCTGACTCTTACACACTGGACAGTATCCTGGCAGACGCCACTCTGAACTCCTCACAGTGGGGGTCTGTCCTTTCTGTTGGGAAATCTCTTGCTTGGTGGCCTCATTGGCTTCTGCCTCAGTGCAGAGACGGGAATGATAAGGTGAATATAACCATGAAGCTTTCCCCGACCAATATCTCTACCGAGCTAAGCCCCACCTCACCCCCATTTAGATGGGCAAAGAGGGATTCGAGTTGGAAAAGAGGCAGTGCTGAGGACAGGTGCAGACTCTGAAGGACCCAGGACATACTCTTGCCATGGGCTTAGGAAATAGCATGATCCTGGGGGTAAGTTACACACACAGTTTTGACACTTGTATTTTTTTTTTTTTTAATTCCTATTCCTTTATCCCAAGCTTGCTGCTAGGATTTCTAAAACTACTTTAGCCAGGACCTTTCAACACCACCTCTGCTAAGAAGCTGGAAAGCATGGAAAGAGACTTGAGTGCTATCAGGAAGCAGTACTAGAAGCTGGGACTAGAATGTCCTGCATTCCCCCGTGTATTTCAGAGAGCCTCCTCACCCAAGCACTTGGCACAGAGCAGGCATGCATTCAAAGATAATTTGTTGGTTTGAACGAAATCGTTACCAAAAGCAAACATTAACCAGCAAACCTCATTCTTCGGGGTCTCCAAAACTGTTCCCATCAACCTCCTCCTAACAAAGTTCTTTCTGGGCAAGAGTGATGTCATGAGGTGGTAGGTGGGCATGGTGCAGGGCTCCTCTCCAGGAAAGTGTTGCTTATGTTTGGAAGGAATCCTTTTGTAAGTCCCTTGAGATGGGAGTGAGACCAAAACAGCTCCTCCGATGTGCTCACTGAGCGGCCTCCACATGGGAATGGGCCCAGTTGCTTGAGGTGTGCCTGCTTAGGGTTTGGCTGAGTGCCAGGCGTGTATGTCATGCAAGTCTGGGGCCAAGCTGGGTGCCTGAGCACAGCGGAGGAGGACTGGGCGTGCATGCCGTCCAAGGAAGAAAGCAGCCCACGGAAGCCGAGGAAGAAAGGGGAAGGGAGGGAGCAGGTGTGTCTGTTGCGTACAGGTGGTCACTGGCCGCTGGATTGGTTTGTGGAGCAGCAGCCATACCTTCAGCTTGTTTCCATGCAGAACCTCAGACCCGTCCAGACCTACTGGATCGGAACCTGCATTTTGACAAGATCCTAGGAGATTCCTACACACAGTGAGGCTTGAGAAGTACTGATGTAACACCTTCCTTCCAACTTTTAGTTTAGGACTCTTTTAGTTACCAGGATAAAAATCTAACCCAAACTTGCTTAAGCATAAAGAAGATAGTCATTCTTTTTCAGATAACCAAGCAGAAAAGGCAGGTGACCCAGAGTCTCACATGCTCTCAGATCTCAGCTCTTATTTAAAAAAATCTCCCTCTCTCCTCCCAACCTCTCCTCCTCTCTCTTCTTCCCTTGCCCTCCCCACCTCCTTTATCCCTCTGCTCTCTCTGTCTTCTCCCTGTTTCATGTTGTCCCTATGAGGCGGGCACTCAAACCATAGACACCTCTGATCTTACACCCTTATTAATTATTGTAGCATTTTTCATACAAACAACTGTATTTGATAAGGAATAGGAAAAGGGTGTTACCAGAAGGCAAGTGAAGAGGAGTTCTGGGGAAATAGAACAACATGATGCCAACCCGCACTCCCCCCAAAAGCCAAATGTGGCACAGGGCTGAACGAGAAATCATCTGCTCAAATAAACGCTGACCATCTGGGTTATAGGAAGCTTAACTGTTTAATGACAATAGCAAGTGCCATTTATGAAGGGGTGTTAAAATCTATGATCTTACATCTTTGGAAGAAGACATGTCTGTAGTCCTCCTGGACCTCTGGACTGAAGAACAGCCCTCCGGCCTGACTGGAATGTGTCTGTCATTCCATAAGCATCTACTGAGCCCCAACTGCCTGCCAGACACTTGCTAAGTGCTGGGCTTACAGAGACGAGTAAGGGGGTTCGCTGCCGTCAGGAACTCTCAGAGATGAGTGAGGGGTGGTACTGCCTGCAAGGAGCTCTCAAACAAGAGGGTGTGTATTGTGAGCCGAGTAGCCATTACTTCATGGCACCTGCCTCTCTGTAACGCTTCCTTTCCCAAAATATCTAGCAGCATGATATTCAGCCTGAAGACTGAGTGGCACATCATGCTTAGCAAGTGTACCAGGACCAACTGAACACTTATATAGCTGAGATGGCTCAGTGTCTGTACCTATTTAACTGGGGAACATATCTTTCACTTTGAAGTCTCATAAGTGGGTGTGGGGGAAACTTGTTGTTATGACTATCATACACTATCACTTCACACAAGTGAACTCGAGAGGACAGACTAAACAACTCCCTTTTAGAAATGGTTGCCAAGGACGATGGAATGATACAGGGTGAAATCACTTTGCCCAGAGGCATCATGGGCAGAAAAATGACAATTTACTAATAAAAAAAGTGTGGGACATCATATATTGTACAAGATAGGACCCTTATCAAGCTATCAAAGGAATAAATTAAACTTGTGGGTTCCTAGGCATATAGCTTAATTGTCTATTATAGCTTTCAATCATAGCCCCAAAGCAAACATCTACTTTAGAATTGAAATTTTAATTTTAGATTTTGAATCATGAGGGATAGTTAAACAATAGTTTGAATATTTTAGAGTTCCTATATATAAAATAGGATTTATGAGATAACAGAATTTTAATATCAGATTCATCAAATCAGATGGCAACATATAATGGTGACAAGGACAGCAGAAATGACATGGCATTTTGATTTTCTTTCAACAGATATGCGCTTGCAAATAAGTAATGCTGAGAAACTATTTCTTGAGAAACTCAGTGAGAAGGAATATTGGGAAGAGTACAAGAATGTAGGGAGTGAACAACATGCTAAACTCATTATCTCCTTACAAAATGACATCAATAAAGTGAAAGAGAATGCGGAGAAAATGTCAGGTCAGTTGCAATAAAACCAGTTCAAGTTCAGTAAAAACACTTTAGAGGGCAGACATTTGATGGGGGGAAAAAAGGTACTCCCTGAACCATCTGTTCCTCTCCACTGGGTCGGCACCAGCAGCTTGAGCCCAGGGCAGAGGTGGAGGAGGAAACAGAGAAACTGTCCCAGGACCACCTAAGGAACTGAGGAGGGGAAGTAAAAGGGGGGAGGTGGGCGGAGAAACTCTGCCAGCAACCGACTTCAAGGAAGAAGTTTGGTTCAGTGGGTGGCGTCTGTGCTCCCACGCAAGGGGCAGGGGTACGTTCAGTGAGGCAGGAGGGTGCTGGGATCGGGTTATGTTGGAAAGGAAATTCACCTGAGGTAAAACTAAAGCAACCTCAAGTAAATGCTAATTGTAGTCAGAAAACACTGGAGACCAAACACGACACAGAAGTGGAGAGAGTACGGAGCAGGAGGACATTAGGCGTGAGGACGCACCGGGACTAGCTCTGGGGAACATGAGGCCACCTGTCTGTCACTGCAACTAGCAGAGTGGCTGACAGGGACACCGGAGACCCCGAGACAGGAAAGTCACAGGAAAGAACAAGTGAGACAAAGCTGGCCTGAGAGAATGCTGTGGGTGGATGGCAGTTCTGAGCCCAGCTGGAGATGGTGCCCAGCATGGTAGAGGGTTCACGTGAGGTCGTTCCCATCACCCTCTGCTGAGGGCCTGTCCAGACACTCTGCTTCTAGACTAATTTTCATGTAAGTTTCCCAGCTCAGGGCCTCAGGTGGTATAAATGTGGCCCCAGATGAGTCTGGGCTTGGAATTACACTTTTTCAAAAGGTTCTCCTCCCAAAAGAAAGGTACAGAGAGTGTGACCTCCTCCTCCTGTCTGTTTCCCCCGCCACTCAGTCCTCTCTCTAGATAGAACCAGTGACCAGTTTCTTAACGTAGCCTTTCGTAAATATTATATATACTTAAACAGCATGCTACGAGTGTGACTTTTCACGCAACAATGTGGACATCATTATAGATCAGTACATATTAGTACCTCCTCATTCTCTCAATGGCTATTCTGTCTTGTTGTACTATAATTTTTTAACCAGTTCCCTACTGACATGGATTTGGGTTGTTTCCTGCTTTTATACATTACAAATAATGCTGCAATGAATATCCTTGTACATATCTCATTTCACTGTGATCAATATCCTTGTATTCATGTAATTTCTCATTTATGTGAGAAATGGCTGGCCCATTTATTTTTATTTTGAGAGGCCTGGCCCTCCATAGAAGTTGTACTAAGTTTCCCCACATTTTCAATAATGGGGAATATTATCCAACTTTTCATTGTCAGCCTTAAAAGTAGAAAACTGGCCCAGCTGGTGTGGCTCAGTGGTTGAGTGTTGACCTACGAACCAAGAGGCCACAGTTCGATTCCCAGTCAGGGCACATGCCCAGGTTTCAGGTTCAATCCCCAGTGTGGGGCATGCAGAAGGCATCCATTCAATGATTCTCTCTCATCATTGATGTTTCTATGTCTCTTTCCCTCTCCCTTCCTCACTGAAATCAATTAAAAATATATGTTTCTAAAAAATAGAAAACTACATCTCACTATAGCTTTCATTTACATTTCTCTTATTATGAGCTTTAGTGAATATCTTTTCATAAGTTCAAGAAGTATATGAATTTTTTTTCATATACCAGTGTCAACCAGTTCAAAGGATGTCAACCAGTTCACACCCTTTGTCCACTTTTCTATTGTGTAGTGAAACATTTTCCATTTTTAAGGAAATTAGCTCTTTAACAGTGATATAAGGTACAAATATGTTTCCCATTTGTCATTAGCCTTTTATTTGTGAGGTGTCTATGAGAAAATTTTGTAGTTTTATATTTAAATCTTTGACTTGTGTTTTATGTGTGTGAGGTAGGAAACCAATTTTACTTTTTGCCAGATGTTTTCCAGTTGTCCCAACATCATTTATCAAGTAATCCATTTTTACCCTACTGATCTGAGATGCCAACTTCATCGTATTTTTAACTTCCCATGTGTATTTGGAGATCCTTCTATACTTTCTATTCTGTTCCATTGATTTGTCTATGTATTTGTGCACCAGTGCCATACTTCTAAAATAGTTATTTTTCTAGCATGTTTAAAATGTTTTAAAATTTTATCCAGCATTTCTTTATATTTTTAAAGCAGAAAGAGTGATTTTCTCATATAAACTAAACTCATTATCTTTTTTAAAATTTATCTTTATTGTTGAAAGTATCACAGATGTCCCCTTTCTTTTTCCCATTGGCCCCTTCCCACCACTTCCCCCCCCCCCCCATTCCTTTACCACACCATTACCTGTCCATCAACCATTGTCTTAATTAGACATTTGGATGATTTGTTTCAGCTAAAAATTTTCATTGCCTTGAGGTGGTATCAGTCCAGTGAGAGCTCTCCTGCCCCTCGCCATGCTCCCCTACAGCCCTGGGGGAGGAGCTACAGAGTTCAAGTCAGAGGAAATGGTAGAAGGTCCAAGCTAAGGAGGGAATAGCCATAACTCTGAATGCAATTGAAAGTTTGATTATTATTTTAAAAAACACAACTGGACATATTGATTAGTGCTTGAAGGACCTCTTATTTTCACAAAGGAACCAGAAAAGTTACAGGATTTGCCATGTATCTTACTAAGACAGAGGTACTAGCCGCCTAGCATGAATTTTAAAGGGAAGAGACGAAAATCAGGTTGCTAGATGTCCCGTGATCATGTTTGTTGGACATAACACTATAGTGAGGAAGGGAGGACTGAAGATGGAAAGAGAAGGCCATTGGATCAGTGGTGGCCGTAGGATGGCTCCTCCCTACATTTACCTCTCCGTCTGTGACTCCCTCTCAGGGCACCTCCGCTATGCTCTGTGTCTTGTCCCATTCTCTCCTTGCTTCCCACAGGCCAATTTTGCAGTATTCTCCAGCCCAGGCTCTGAAGAGAGCAGGTGTGATCACTGACCTACTCAGAGATGACCAACGACCTTTGTTCATGACTCCTCGTGGGTCATCGCTCAGACCCAGCACAAACCGTCCTTGGTCGCTGTCCCACCTGCCTCATTCAGCAGCCACACTGAGCCCGGGGGCAGGAGGAGAAGCACCTCGAGCCGCCGCCCGGAACTTTAGCTGGAAGGAGATATCAGGATATTGGTACAGGAAACACAGTGACCGGTTACTCAGGACATGGCTCCTTCCCACAATAAAAGGAAAGGAAAGCTGCGATAGGCCCAGGAATAGAGAAAGTGTGGGTTACTACCAGTCATTAGATGTTAGAGTCACAGATCATTTTGACTTTTGTCCTCCCAGGTGTACAGGACAGGGAGCCATAAAAGTCCTTTGTGAGTTTAAAGACGAGGTTTCAGGTCCACTTACAGAAAAGTAACATTCCTTCTTTGAATGTCAGTTTCCTCATCTGTAACCTGAGAGTCCCTCAATGACCTCCAAGAGAACTCACAATCCCAGCACCTGCTTTTCTGCACCTTCTCGCATCCAGCCCTTACAAGTTCCTCTGGGTTAGGTATCACTGTGCCAGGTTAAGGATGAGGAAAGAGACGCCCGGAGCAGCTCATTGTCTTAACCAAACTCACAAGCTCAGTAAGTGGTGGAAATGAGATTTGAACCCATGTGTGTGACACCAAGCCAATATGCTTCAGATAGCCCTCCAGCGCCGTGATGCAGGGGGGCGGGACGGCTCTGTGACGCACTGCGCCAGAAGAAACACTCCGTGGCTGGGGCTGCTCAGCTTTCTCCAGGTGGGGCTGAAAGGAGGCCCCCTCCACAGGGGAGGATCAGCCCAGTAAAGCGGTATGACACCAGACGCATGTGAAGAGCAGACAGCCAACTCCCAAAAAGCTGTGGAGGAGGCAGCCGACGCTGAGCTAGACACAACAGAGGAAGGAGGAAATGCAAAGCAGGCTTCGGCCAGGCAGGCAGCGTGTGAGAAGTGACCACATTACACTGGGCACCTGAGCAGCCAGCAGTCCGAAGGCACAAGGTCACAGTCTCCCAAGCTCCCACTGCCAAAGTCTCCCACTGTTATGAGACTTACACACACTCCCAGCTCCTTGGTCTGTGTCCACACATGAATGGTTAATAGCTGTTATCTGATCATCTGAATCGCAAAGGGTAACGATGAGGTTTCACATCCTCCCTTGTGCTGGGTTACTCTGCTTTTGAGAAGAAAAACAGCTCACACAATTTTATACGGAATTTGAAATAGAGTTTGGGTGTTATTTCTGCTTTTTCAGTACAAATATGGCAATAGAGAGAGCTACAACTTTAGTCAAAGAATATTCAGTCATCTATTTTTTTTTATTATTATTTACAGCAAAGAATTACTATTTCATGTTATCAAGCTCCAGGTAGTATGGTTTCTTTTAAATGCTAAGAATGTAAAATTATTACGGCTAGCCTCCTGATACATGGCAACTCTTAGACTGATGTTAGTGTTTTATTGGGTAGAAGTTTCAAAAACACCCAGAATTAGTCTCATGGACTACGTCCTGAATTGAAAAAGAAAGTCCATCAGAAATGAGGTTAGAACAGTTAATATACTCAAGCAATTACTTCAAATGAGTAAAAAAATACAGGTTATAGCGACAAGACCCTGTATGCTGGAAGAATGAAGACTTCCATTTCTCACCCTCCCAATGTCAAATTAGACTAGTCCCCAAAATCTTACGAACCCTCTTGTTTATAAACTGCTGTCTCATCAGACACTCTTGTTCCAACTCCATTAGAGGCTGACCCTGCCCATTCCGGCCCCCTTTCTGGCCACTCCACGACTTGGGGAGCTCTCCCCTCCTCCCTGCTGACGCCCCCTCCTCTCCCACCAAAGCTGCCACTGATCACTGCGCTGCAGCCTCAGATCACCGCCTGCCAAAGACGGGCAGTTTGCCCAATTTAATTTTCTTCAAAATATTTTTAATATCTGTTGTGTCCCAGGGACTGCAGTAATAGAAAGCTGTGGAAGAGAAGTGTTTACACTCTGCCTTCAGCGTTTTCCTCTGTTAGGAGACGCAGCTCTGCCAGTACTAAGTCCAGATGAGGCTGAATAACTCCCGCCCAGCCCCGCGGCCCCCTCTCCAAACTACTGAAAGAGCAGACCTGCAGACCTCCCTGCTGCAAGGCAGACCTTGAGAGTTCTCAGCCTACTCGGTCTGTGGAGAACACTTTCCCTTTGAAACAATGCCCTAAAGGGCAGTGAGGTTCCACACCACTGTTGGGACAATACTATTGTTTAGTGACGGAATCCTGTGACTAAATGGGTCTCTGTGGACCAGCCCAGAAAGCCAGCAACCTTAATTGTCAACATCATTTGTGTGGGAAAATACTTTCCCACTTCCCAATAATTATCCTTCAGGCCTGATAAATATAGCATAGATGTTATCATAAAACAAAACTAACCTGATTGTTCTCTGGTTTGGAGTAGTCCAGTTCCCTCCTGTTGCACACAGGTGACTCCCTCACTTGATTCAATCTTTGCTCAAATGTTACCCCCCCAAAAAAGTATTCTCTGATCACTGTATCTAAAATAGAGACTTTTAGTTTTTCTTCATCACACACATCTCCACCTGAAATATTTATTTGCTTGTTTACATATTTGCTTGTTTACACTAGAATGTACATGTCTGAAAGGCGAGGTTTTTGTCTCTTATTTGGCAATACTATCAGTGCCTTAAATAGTGTCACTTACATCAAAAAAGGTTGGTGATGATTTATTGTATGAAACAGTGAACAAACTGGACTGATTTATCCAGCTTTACTTCTCTCCAACCAGTAAAGCAGCCCCATGTCACCGCGCCTCACTTTCCTTGAATAGGGGTGCTGATTATATGACCTCTAAGCAACTCTCAAGGCCTAAAATTGTATGATCCTTTGCTCTCTCAATTCTGACATGTATGACCTAAGCAAGTCCAGAGAGGGTAGAGAATCTGCACTTCTCTGTCCTCTCTCTTCCCCTGAGCCTAACTCAGAGCCAGGTCCACTGACTTTCACAGCCCTTCTGCCATCATTGCTCCCCTTCTCATTTTGTCCTACCTGTCCCAGGAAACACGCCAAGAATACTGGGAATGTAGTTAGGTGAAGTCAGAGGTACAGGATGCTACTCAAGTGGATGATCAAACCTCCCTTATATTTCTGTTGTGGAATCAGAAGTTGTGTGCTAGGAAGTTGTGTGACATGAAGTTGTGTGATATGAAGGGTAGATGGACACACAAGGACTCAAGTATTGGAAGCTCTCCCTTTGGAGAGACAATCCTTTGAAAGTACAAATGTTCTTGGGAGAGATGTCATCTTAAACTAACTCACATTAAGGTGCTAGTAAATTATTGGAGCATTTCTGCTAATTGAAGGTTCTAGATACTTCACTAACTATGTGCCCTGAAAATCCAGGGAGTAAAAGGTGTAGAAAGGAGAGGTGAAGATCGCGGAAGATAAAATTTACTAACATCATGGCTTTATCTAGAATCAGCCTTGTTAAGCCTTCTAATTTTCTTTTTAAAGAACAGTATAAAATCACTCTAGAAGATGCTAGAAAAAGAATAATCAGAGACACTATGTTGCAACTGGACCAAAAGAAGGACTGGGCCACAGAGGTATACTTCAATTTTCTTATTTTAAGAAATACACAACTCTCCCCTTATTTTTTCTTGTAGTATCCTATATAATAAAAGGCTAATATGCAAATTGTCCCCTCCACTGGGAATTTGACCGGGAGTTTGACGAGAGGGCAGGGCCAGCTGGCCAACTGCCTGCAGCCCCTCCGGACCCCAACCGTGCATGAATTTGTGCACTAGGCCTCTTGTATTATAATAGTTAAGAACTTGAGGTCTTAAGTTAGGCAGTTTGAATTTAAATTACAGTTCTAGCACTTATTTGGTGTATAAACTGAATTTGTTACTTGACTTTTCTGGGCTTCAGTTTCCAAATCTATAAAAAGGGGACAATAATAATATTTACCTTTAAAGAATAAGGACTGAATAAGATTATTTAAATAGCATAGTACCTCATTAGGATCATGAGCTCAGTAAATTATTATTCATTTATTTTTAAAGTATAGTAATAATGGCTACAAGTAAGTTATTAAATAAAGTTGTGGATGAATTATAGAATGAAATAAAATTTGTCTAAAAAGTACTTTCTTATATATCCAAACCTAAGAGAGCATACTTTATATTCCTGGAGCTTTAAAGATTTGGGATATAAAAAATATTTGAGATATAATTTCTAATCTTATATGTTTTCGAATTTCTTTGTTTTGCAAAAATCTCTCTTTTTTTTTTTCCTCGCTGTCCTTCCCCCGTCCCCAGAATATCTCCTAAATCAGTGAGGTCTCCACTGAAATTGTCTCTTCATCTGGAATATTCCTTCTTCAGAATCATAAATGCCTGGTCTTCACTGAATTTCAGTTGCAACTGTTTGCTGCTTCCCTGTTGGTTCAATTGTTCTTTTACTGTTATTATCCTATTGTGTGATTTTTACTGATTTACACAAATAGAGGATTATGAAACTGACCAGTGGTTTGTCTGCCCATACAGTTGGGCCATTTTGACTGACTATGACAAAATGGTGAAATCAACAATTTAATGATCTGATCATAGTTAAGATGATTAAAAAGGTATATGTAGATCAGATATGCTTTAAGTAGACATGCTCAATATATAATGAGAACTGATTTACTGTTCCTCACATTTTACATCTAAGTCTCTCAACAATTCTATAAAGTAGAAACCTGCTAATGAGAAGCCCAAGGCACAGAGAAATTTTATGACTTGCCCAGAGCACGTGGCAGACTCGAGATTCAATTCAAGATTCCTCTCTCCTTCAGATCATTGCTCTTAATCATCATACACATTTTCTTCTCTCTGCATAACCCAACACACTCACACGTGAATGAGTTTGCCTCATTCAACCTGGCTATTTTAGCACATTAGTTTAATTTCCTATAATCCCGTGGCCGGCAAACTGCGGCTCTCGAGCCACATGCGGCTTTTTGGCCCCTTGAGTGTGGCTCTTCCACAAAATACCACGGCCTAGGCGAGTCTATTTTGAAGAAGTGGCATTAGAAGAAGTTTAAGTTTAAAAAATTTGGCTCTCAAAAGAAATTTCAATCGTTGTACTGTTGATATTTGGCTCTGTTGAAAAAAGAGGTGAGTTTGCCGACCACTGCTATAATCCATTGTTGCACATCCTTGGCTGCATATTGGAGTCACCTGAGAAATTTGTTTAACCCATGTGGTGCCTGAGTCCCACTTAGAGATGCTCATGTAATTGGCCTGGGATGTTGCCAGGGCTCCTGGATTTTCCAAAGTGTTCGGGAGATTCTAATGTGTGGTCAAAACCACTGCACCATTGTTAGTGAATTAAGCCGTTAGCCAAATAACTTCAGTTACGAGCTACTCCCTGCTTTTGTCCAGATGAAATTCTGTGTTTGAGGGAACTTGAGAAGTAGCGGTTGTAGCAGGAGTATAAAGGTTCCTGGTTCCCAGGAAATGTAGGTCCACTCTTAGTTCAATTAGCCTGGTTTAAAGAAAAAAAATTATTGCAAATCTTCCAACTCTAAGTGATAAATTTACCCTTAACCTATTTTAAACTTATTTCTGCCCGTGTTTATGAACTTGAAGATTTTTCCTAATTTCTCTTCTTTCGGTTGTGCCCTTCAGTGGCTGAATATTGAATTTGTCATATGGTATCCATATAAAAGTACTCTAGGGATAGATATGATCCGTCATCCACTACCAAGTTCCTTTGGGTGAAACGGTGAATATCTAAGTAATTAAAAACAAATTTACATTTTATGAACCTACTAAGTAAGGCTATTCCTATTTTCTTTACCTAAAATGCCTTTCTCTAGGAGGCTGTCTAGCTGTAGCCTGTCGCCCTGAAACTATTTGCTGTTAGCTTTGTAAATATGTACTATTGTTATTACTGACCCGCAGAAATCTTCGATTAGAAAGGTAGTTATGTAATTATTCGTGCTTTTACTATAGGTTGGGTCATGTGTTTGACCATCAACTTGAAGGATGTTTGGTCACTACAGTTTAGCCTTCCTAATTGTGGAGCAGGTCCTTAGTGATTTGATTTCACCATGGCAGTCAGACTGGGTCACAGCAGAGGCTAAATTGAATAGACAGCCGTTGTCCAGTTCTCTCATTGCCTGTCTTAGGCAGTGTAAGCCAGTAAAAGCAATGCAGTGGGATAGCAAAGCCAGAACAGCGGAACGAAAAGTGCCTAGGTGTGTTTCCAAAGTATTTGCAAAACAGAATTGAAAAGGAACGACCAGGTAAGTTGACTTGTATCATCAGTGCTAAACTCGTCCTGAGAGAGACACTGTCTTTCAGAATGCCGTGAGGTTAATCGACAAGGGCAGCTACCGGGAGATCTGGGAGAACGACTGGCTAAAAAAAGAGGTGAGTGGAATTGTTAAAAACAATGTCTTTTTCTCAGTTCTTTGACCTGGGAATGACTTTTATTTATGAGCTAAAGTCCTGGGAAAAGCACAGAACTGTCACTGATGGAGGTAAAATAAAATTCAAGTGGAGTCTTAATCGTATTACAAGCTGTTACTCAACAAATGCCATAAATAATTTCAATAATAACCAGAAGTCACTTTCGGCGTCACAATTCACAAAATATACCCAAATGTACAAAGCTTCTTTATGCCTTCAAACTGATCTGGTCTTCCTCAGGACCCCACTTCCTTCTGGGGGATGGGGGCAAGGCTAAAAGATCATTCCAACCTCATTGTCTGCTGCTGTAAATTGCCTTTGGGGGATAGCATGATCTCCTTCCAATAAATGTTCAGTCTTTTCGACTTTCTTTGCTCCGCCTGCTCTTCTCTGATGAACCCTTGATGTATAGGGAGGTGGGGCTTACATGCCCTCTTGTGGGGAGTGCTAGTAAAAAGGGCTCAGATCTATGGGGTCTCCTGGGATCCTTGCTCCCTCTGCCTTTCTGCTGTGTGGGGAGTGTTTTAGTCTGCTTCCCGCCCTGCTGACTTCTAAAATGACTGCTCTGGCCTTTTGGACATTTGAGTGCAGCCAACACCAAACCCACAGTTATAGCCATTTGCCAATGGTCAATATGTCCCTCCCACTGCAGTCTCTCCATCCCATCCCAGCCGGGTCCTCCTCCTGGAGAGCCTGTGGGAACCAGCGGCACAGCTGTCCATCGTCTCCCTGTGCCAAGGCCCTAACACTGCTCTTGCTGGGTGTGACCATGTGAGGACCTCTAGACCTTCTTTATCTAGAACCCTATTATGGGTACCTCTGTTTTCCTTGCCCGGCACATACTGGTCCCTCTGCCCTTACTCCTTTGCCCTCATTTGCCTGGAAAATTCCAGCTCTTCCTTTAGGCACTTGATTGTCCCTTGTTTTGTGAATCATTTTGTAACTCCCCCAGGAAGTCTTAAGTGCTTTTCCCCCAGTGCTCTCTTGTTTCACTGTAACTCTTGCTTTTATAAAACATGTTGAAATTGTCTGTTTATGCATCTGTCTCTTCACAGAGCAGGTTATGACTTTTCCACTATATATCCCTGAAACCTAATAAATAATATATTCTCATTAAATAGTTATTGAATGAAAGAATGTCCCTGGGTGTGTGTGTGTGTGTGTGTGTGTGTGTGTGTGTGTGTGTGTGTGTGTATTGGAGGAATGAATCAAATATATGGCTTAAATTTTGAGTGAATATGTGAGAGCATGTTGTTGGATGGAACAAGCACATAATCTTTGGTCTAGATGTTATAAGAGTGCTACAGAGGTTGAAATTCCCTTTATGCCCAGACAAGTAGCCAGCAAACCTATGCTTAGATGCCATCTGTGAAAGAGAACTCACTATCATTTGAGAGAATTCACTTCAACTACACACGGCTCTTGTTAGCAAGTTATTTGTATGTGATTCTCAAAGGTACATCTTCAGCACTAACTTGTGTGTGTCCTCAGCTCTGGACCTATATTTTAATTTGCTTGCCAAATAGTCCCACTTGGATGTCACAAAGGCACTTCAAACTCCACGTAGCCAAAGCAGAACTCATTAAATTTTCTCTTCTTGCATTTCCTTTTGCACCATCTGCTCAGACACCTGAGGTGAAAATGTCACTGTCACCTTCTCTCCTCTTCCCTTTTCCTAGCTTCCCATTTGACCAAATAGAGTTAGTGAGTCTAGAAAACAAGGGACTTAAAAATTAACATGCTTTTTGTGATGTTGACACTTCTTTTTAAATTGCCTTTATAAAATCACGGTCCACACTATTTCCAAAAACTAAGCAAGATGAATCCCCAGCTTTTAAAAATAGGTATTAAGTTGAGCCACCAATAGGGCAAGAGTGGGCGGGGATGGAAGACCCTCGGCCCTGCACCACTTCATCTTGTGCCCCTGAAAGGGACAATCAGACCAGACCCTTTTCCCAAGAGGAACTTACAGGCTTTTCCTGCTGGGACCTCCACGTGTGACTTAGAAAGGCAGGAAGAAAGACTGTGAAAGATGGCAGCAACTGCAGTTATCCACAACTACCGCGTACATAACGAAACAACGGTTAGTACTTGTATAGGAAGAGGACGTGCATGGACTGGTAGACAACGTTAGAATAACAGGAATTGAAGCAGCTAGGACTGTCTCTGCCAAGTAGAAAGAGCTATTCTTGACCCGCACCACAGGAGTCTATAAATACCACGAGAAACGGGAATGGACAAGTCAACTGCAGTATCTACAGAAGGTTATCTCAGAGGCTTTATGGAAGCATAGTTTTTCTTGGCCTTTTCAGCAGCCTGCGGATGCCATGAAACTAAATTTGCCTGATTATTATACCACCATAAAGAACCCAAGGGATTTAAGTACACTTAAGAAATGCTTGGAGCATTATTATGAGCAGGCTTCAGAATGTACAGAAGACTTCAACACAATGTTCTTAAATTGTTGTTTATACCACAAGTTTGGAGATGACATTGCTATTATAGCACAAGCACTGGAGAAGAACAAGTGGTGGGTGGTAAGGAAACAATAAAGAAAACCACTCAACAGATTGTTAGCAGATTCTCCTGTTAAAGAAAAAGTCCCCTAAAGCACCAGAAATGTATTTCAGCAGCAAGTGAGTCACTCTGTAGTTCCTGAAACATCTATTTCTCCTTCAGATAGAGCACAAGGTGACCCACCAACTCTACCTCACAACAGTGGCTCAGGTTGCAAGGATTGTGAAGAGGAAAGCAGATAAAACTCCACAACTTCAGTAGTTAAAGAGGTGAATGTTCCCCAGCACTTACGGGGGGAGGGGGGGGAGGGAAATCTATAAAACCACCTATAAAAGAAACTGTGCTGAAGAATGTTTTGCCAGATTCTCAGCAACAATATGAAGTTGTGACGACTGTTCAAGGAACAGAGTGATTAAGGCACTGTAGTGAGATTCCTAAAGAAATGCTTGCAAAGACACACTTTTCATATGCATGGCCCTTTTATAATCCTATGGAGGTTATGCGTTGGAACTCCATAACCATGATGATGTAAAAAACCCAAAGGATCTTGGAACTACCAAGAGAAAAGTGGACAACGAAGAATATAAAGATACATATGAATTTGCTGCAGATGTTAGATTAATGTCCATGGATTGCTGCGAATACAATCCTCCAGATCATGACATCGTGACAATGGCAAGAATGCTCCAGGGTGTTTTTGAAATGCATTTTGCAAAGATCCCAGATGAACCTGTGGAGTGTATGTCTGTATGTTACATCAGAACAGATACCACAAACCCCTCGGGAGAGAAAGCGGTGTGAAGCTTCCTCTGAGGATGGCTCTGGTGATTCTGCAGAGGCATGAGGTCAGCGCTTTGCGAAGCTTCAGGAGCAGCTTAAAGCTCTTGATCAACAACTACAAGTACCTTCCATACGCGAAGGAATAAGAATGAGGCCCACGTACCTTCCATACACGAAGGAAAAGGAATGAGGCGTCTAGAAGGGGAAAGAAAGGGTTAATAGCAGAGATGAAAATGAAGGAAGAGTCCAAGAGCAATCAGCCGAAGAGGAAACAGCAGGTCTTGGCTCTGCAATCTGAGGATGAAGATAATGCTGAACCTATGAGCTATGATGAGAAAAGGCGGTTAAGTATGGATATAAACAAACTCCCTGGAGATAAACTTGGGACAGAGAGCCTTCACTGAGAAATGCCAACCCTGATGAGGTAGACTTTGACTGATACACTGCAAGCAACAACATGAGAGAACTAAAAAAATATGCTGCTGTGTGTCTAATAAAAAACCCACTAAAACCTCATGGTAAGAAAATAATGAAGCTTGGCGGGGAGGTGGGAAAAGGGTGGGGGGACTCAATGGGGAGAAAGGGGAACATCAGTAATATTTCAACAATGAAGATAAATTTTAAGAAAATAAATGCTAATACCTTGTTAAACCAAAAATAATAGTAATAATAATAATAATAATAATAAAAGACGAAAGAAGAACTTTCTTCACAGAAAAAAAACAAACAAACAGGAGTTAGAAAAGCGGTTACTGGATGTCAATAATCAGCTAAATTCCAGAAAACGTAAAACAAAATCTGAGAGCACTCAGTCCTCCAAGGCCGTTGGAAGTGGTTCCCACTGAGAGAGAGCAGCAGCAGAGATCCAAGTTCTTCCGACAGCAGTGATTCCGAATCAGAAGAGTCACTTAAAATTACTGGAGCAAAACAGAATGATGCTCCTTTTAAAGAGAAAGCAAAGATACAATCTTTTTGCAGGATGCAATCTCTTGTTCTACTCCCCCTGTTCATCAAACTACACATTCAGTGGCACTCCACCAAATCACCACTAGTTAGCAGGTAAGCATCAAGAATGAAAACATTTAGAGTGTGAAAAACATTTCACCTTCACAAACCCTCCCTCCTCAGGCAATTCTGAACAACGCTTGAATGGCCTAACTGTGATGCATCAGTCCGTGGTGACACAAGGTGTTAGAATCTAACTGTCAAGTTCCTGTGCAAAAGGATATGAAAATCAAGAGTGCAGACTCTTGGGAAAGTTTAGGCAAACCAGTCAAAGCTTCAGGTGTACTGAAATCCTTAGATGAGGATTTCAACGAACTTAGAAAAGCAGCAACAGAAAAGGAAGTAAAAGCTCAAACAAAGGAGCTAACACAGAACCCCCTGGAACAGAATAGAAAGTATCCGAACGTATTTCAAGAAAATCAGAGGGATCCTGGCTTCACTCTAACAAATGCCTTAGAGGAGAGCAAAAGCACATCAGCCGTCATTGGAAGCTCAGAATAAATGTAAACTCCGGCTTCTGAAAGATGGTGATTCAGCAAGGGAGCGAGAGCAAGAGGAGGAGAGAAGCAACGCTGGGACCACTGCTATGACTCTTGAAAGCCATATCACGACAGTGTTTGAAAATAACTTGATTAAAACTCAGTTTTTAAATTCACCATCAACTTAAACGATGTAAAAGATTAAAATGCATATAGTACAATTATTGCTCTCTGACACCAAGATACCAATCTTATGTTGTATTTTGATGCTCTAAACTGATTAAACAATTTTCATCTTTTTTAAAGTATTAATTTAAAGAACTGAAGGTGAGCTCAATAGTTAAAAAATATTAGGGAGGGATTTATTAAATAAACAGTATGATCCCAATGATAATAATTTAATAGTGCAAATCTTATATTTTATGAGATGTCATGGATATTAGGTTTAGAGAAAATTATTATAAAAATTTATATTTGGGCTGTTTTGGTGCCTTGATCCTTTCTACCAAAGCCATAAATGACATTTCATTTTGTTGTATTTTTTTACTTCTCATAATTCAGTGGGGAAAAAAGACAGGAAAAATGCCAAGTTTAATTGAATCATGAGCAAAAAGAGCTGAGTAATAAAGGACAATTCATTTTAAGGAAATTCAATAAGTTTAATTTATCTTTATTTCAATAAATATTCATTTTAGCATTATTAAATTTACTCACAACATTAATTAAAACCATTTCTGGTTATAAGTACTATTACAAGAATTGAAAACTGCCTGGATACAGAACAATGTATGTGTTCTAATTAATTACTTTATTAGAGGAATTAATTTCTTTGAGGAAGGTTTTAAATGAGTAACAAGGATATTTAATAAATGGACCTCCTAAAAATATTGCTCCATTTAACTCTCTCTCAGCAATAACCAAACACTTAGATCTCTGGGATGGATAGGAGACATCCTGTTACACGGCTTTCATTACCTGGTTTTAGTTAGCCTGTTTATTAGAAAAATGAAGAAAATTGAAATTTCTAAATAACTTAGATAAGTTAAATGGAAATCCAGGAAAACTAGACAAAAGAATCCAAACCGGTTAGCAATCAGAGTGCCAAGTACTAGAAGTGTAAAGCGAACTCAGATTTTGCAGGGAAAAATTTCAAGAGCATGTATTTTATTTAGGATCCTAGGTCCCTGACTAAATTATTAACTATTGAGTTGTAGGTAAATTATCCATCCTCACTTCCTAAGTACATTTGTTGGGTGTTTGGGGAAGAGCAGGGTCGGGAGGAACGATGGTCTTCTTCTCCCCCCTTTCACTTTCTTAGTCCAGAAATCTGAAGGTATTTACTTGGCCATAAAAGGAACTCATTTTCATTTCCCTAACATTTCAAAAGGCTGGGAAGGAGATAACAACTTACAAAGAACTCTAAAGGGGTAGGTGATGTCACAGGATATCCTTAGTTTGAAAGGCTGGACTTCACTCCCCAAAAGGGCCCTCATTCCCAGCTTTGGAAAGAGACCAAGAACTGTGTGTGCTGCCTCCCGAGCATGCCAAGCCCTTAGGTCAAACATTTCCAAATGTTCTATTAATTCCTTCTGTTTATAAATCCATAATTTTTTTCTCATCCTTTGACTTTTAAAATTTATAAGCTTTCCCTTAAGGCATTCAAGTTTGTAATCAAGCTGATTCTCTCTAAGCATTAACCCCGGAGCTTTGTAATTTAGTATTATGGACTTAATGGTTTTGCTAAATTGTTTAAGGCAGATGGATAATACATTCTCCACTTTCTAACTCCAAGCCCCAGCAATATTTGAGCCTTTACTAAGACACTCGTATTGTTTTATACTATCCTTATTTGCATATTTGTCCCCTGGATTGTAGACTCTTGAGAGAAGGAGCCATGCCTAATTCACTTTTGTATCCTCTGCATCCAGCCATAGTAAGAACCTTGCCATAAGTAAGAATCCAAGCATTTCATAAATAACTTATGTGATAGATATATACATGTGGCAATACACCGAATACCTCCAGATTCTAAAATACAATAATTAAATCTCAATTACAAACATAAAACGTTGTCATTTCTTTCTCAGTAATCATCTCAGTTACACTCCTAACAAGAGATACTGAATCTAAACCCTTTTGCTTTTCTTGTTTCCTATTTCCTCAAGACACATTACTTTTTCCAGTTTTGGGAGAGAGAGGGGTAAGTTGAGGATTCTATCTAGAGATATATTTTTATATATTCTTCCCACTATTAAGCCTTCTTTAGACAGAAGTTATCAAAATACACATAAGAACAGATCAAGGTAACCAGCGAATTTTGTTCATATATGAGTTAGCCATACTCCTTACTGTTATTTAAACCTGCTACGTCACCCATCACCTGCAAGACAAAAGCCAGACTTTTTAGCATTATGTGCCTCTTCCTTCATTGTCCAGTTCCTCTCCAACTTCTCCCAACTCCCACTCTGTATCTATCACACCAACATAACTGTGACTTTACACACGTGGTTCCTTCTTCCTAGAATGTACACTCTCTTCTCTGCCTAGGGAATCCCTACATGGCCTTCAAGATCCAGACTAGATGTCATTTCTTCTATTAATTCCACCTTACCATCCTCTCCTTCCTCCCCACACCTGGCAGACATGGGCTGAGCCTCCGTCTCCTCCCTCAGCACCTGGACAGCTTCCTATGGTTGTAACACACTCTTTTTTGGTTTTATCACCATCTTTCCCACTAGGCTGAGATCCTTTTTCCCAAAGTGTGCTATAGTTTCTGGCACATAGTAAGCATACAATACAATTGAATGAATGAACGAATGAATGCACAATATTTCATCTACTTGATATTTCTCAGAGCAACCCCACCACTAAAAGAAAAGAAAGTACTATAGAGGCTGATAGAAAGGGCTCTAGGCCTATACTTCTCTTTTTAAAAGTTTCATAATTTGCCGAAACCGGTTTGGCTCAGTGGATAGAGCATCGGCCTGCAGACTGAAAGGTCCCAGGTTCGGTTCCAGTCAAGGGCATGTACCTTGGTTGCAGGCACATACCCAGTAGGGAGTGTGCAGGTGGCAGCTGATCGATGTTTCTCTCTCATCGATGTTTCTAACTCTCTATCCCTCTCTCTTCCTCACTGTAATAAATCAATAAAATATATTTAAAAAAAACAAACATAAAAGTTTCATAATTTACCATTTTTTCCAGTATTGTTAGTTTTCTGTGTTGTTTGTAATTAACCTTATATAGCTCTTCCTCTCAGGCAAAAGCACTTTTAGGAGTTGAATTTCTCATAGAAGACTAAATAGAACTAAATAAGTACTAACCATCCATTCTCTCCTCTTCTGAGAACAGATTGCAAACCATAGGAAGGAAGTTGATATATTGGAAAAAGCCATTCAAGAACTGGAAGAAGAAAATTTGGAGCTCATTGATCAACTATTCAACTGTAGACTTGTGGATCTCAAAATACCCAGGTGAAATGTATCTAGAAAGCATTTTGTAAACATCTGTATCTGTATCAAGTTCTTTCTAATGATGATTTAATTCTTTAGTGCTCCAGCCAGACTGCAACAGTTGCAAAAGAAGGAATTCACAAAGTGGCCATGCTGAAGGCATATGATTATGACAGTTGACCACTGATGCAGTGCAAACTTTGACTTGATTTTCCTAGCAATACACTGCAGTCTTAGCAGCCAACACTTCCCACGAGTGTCGGAACTGCTGACCTTCAGCAGCCTCCAGGCCAGCAGGGAGTATGGGCAGGAAAATCAATGCAAAGCAGTGCAGCAGAAGGTGCATGAGGTACGGAGTTAGCACAAAGGAGAGAGTGATCCATTTTGTGGCATCTTCCTGTAAGTGTTCTGGGCTTCTGGCTACCTTGTGAATATAGAATTGTTTCCTTTGATAGTTAAGGAAAGACTCAACCGCTTTTGAGACAGAAAGAATAGCCTGGCATTCAAAGTCGTGTCAACTCCTACATAAGAGAAACCACCTGTGTCCATGGCTCTGCATCTTAGCTTATCTTTCTCTTACCTGACAAAGGAGGCTTTATAGACCAATCTTGATGGAGAACCAGGGCCCTGGAATATGATGGAATTAAAACTCAAAAGAGGCATTTATAATTCAGACAAGTAGTCAGAAACAAGAAATAATCTAAGTGATAGCATATTTAGGGAGAGAGGGGAAATAAATCACACAGATGTAGGGATGTGCAAGATGGGAGAGACGTGTCTGAGTCTGGGAATGAAAGCAAAGAAGTTCAACATAGTGAAAGGGCCAGGGAAACATTTCCACTCAAGCAATTCCTGTTGTGTGTGTGGCATGGGAAAATACAGTGTGAATCCTAGTAAAGTATTTGTTGTTCACAAACCTCTTAATGTGCTCCAAGAACGGTGAATGCAGATAAGTTGTGGGTTTGTGCTTGGTGGGCTAAGTGACAGGTGTCAGGATACAAGATTGGAGACATTGGGAGATAGTGCAATGACTTCGTGGGGGGAAGCTGCATGGGGCGTTCCTCCCTCCCACCATGTGTGTGTGCCGCCCTGGAGAGGTAAAGACCATTGAGGATGATGAAGGCAGTCAAGCTGAATGAACTGGTTGATTGGTGGACTCCTTGAGGGCCCCTAGGAGGTGGGGGCCTCACTGTCCCCTCAGTGTGGACTGTTTCTGCCCCACCTCTAATCATGTCTAAACTTGCTGGCGTTGTGGCTGCTAACCATGCTCTCCCTGCTGCCCACTGTCCTCTTTCCTGAACCCGCCAAACCTTAGGAAAGAGCTACCCTGCAGACTGCCAACCCCACTTCCTGCTTCCATCAGCTCCGTCGCTGTACCCGACTCGGTGCTGATCAGAATGTGAGGTGCTAATTAGAACAAAGGGGATTCTCTCACTGGCCAGAGGAACAGGAAAGGACGGGAAAGGAGACGAGAAGCATTCAATGGGGATCTTCACTAAGTTGTTGGCTGTGCCACATGCAATTTTACCCCATCCTCTGTCTTCCCCCCAAAATCGTCAGTAAAATCCAATTGTCCATCAGTGCTCCGTGGGGCGGTTTTCTCTGGTAGGTGAGATGAGTCGTGCTGCAGAGCTGGGAGAGATTAAATCAAAATCTACCCAAGGAGCAAGGGACAGCGGGGAGACAGCACCCTGCGCCTTTCCTGTGAGGCAGCATTCATCACACTGGTGATTACTTCCTTAACGTCTGCTTCCTCTAGACTGGAAACTCTTTAAGGCAACTTTTAAAAAATATATATATATATTATTGATTTCAGAGAGAAAGGGAGAAGGAGAGAGAGATAGAAACATCAATGACGAGAGAGAATCATTGGTCAGCTGCCTCCTGCACACCCCCTACTGGGGATTGAGCCTGCAAACTGGGCCTATGCTCTTGACCGGAATCAAACCGGGAACCCTTCAGTCCACAGGCCAGTGCTCTATCCACTGAGCCAAACCAGCTAGGGCACTTGACGCAACATTTTAGGACATTTTAGGAAAATCTCCATAAAGACACAAAGGAATATATAAACCTACAATTATCTGTTAGACTTCTTATCCAGAGGCAAACCTTAAATATCTTCAGGAGCTGTTTTTGTCCCTATTTTCAAGTCAAAGAAATATAATACATATTGTATATTTTATAGTAACTGCCATTTTCACCTCTTCTGTTGAGGATTCAGTCCCGTATGACACTAGGAGGGTGCTGAGAAACAGACATGAAGTGTCCTCAGTGGACATATAAAAAGCTCTGTTTTCTCCTCTGGAGGAAGAATGGGGTATTCTAGCTAATAGAGTTGCTACATTTCCCATCCTGAGCTCCCCCAACATTTTCGCTTCACAACTCACATAGAAGGTTGTAGTGTTTGTTTGCGACATTAGATGAGGTGAATGTCAGCCAGAGGTGACTGCCCAGGAACTCAGGTGCCACGGGGTTGAGGCTAAGTGGACTAAGGCCTACAAATCTGACACCGGCTTCATATAATGACATTATGTAAAATACTTCCTGTGGCCATATAAAAGTGACAACGAACTAATGATTAAGAGAGGAACCAGATTTATGAAGGTTATGGCATTTAGTAAGATCTTAATTATTCAAAATAGTAAAACCAGAAGAGAAGAGAATTCTGTGACCTCAGACATGTCCACCCACAGAACAGAGCTCCATACGCAGCTAACTTTACTAAGTCAGGTCTTAAGCAGGTTTCACAGATAGAAATAGTGTATGTAGTTACATTATTTTCTGGAGCCCTAAGCATTTTTAATAACACTTCATTCATGTTCTTTAAATAACTGGCAGAGGGTAAACCAGGGGGTTCACTCTGGTTGCTGAGCTGCTAAGCGTGAGGGGTTGTTCGCATATCTTCAAGGGCCCAATTACTTCCTGCTGTCTTCAGGCAAACCTGATGGAAATGCCATGCTCAGCGTTCAGGGCGTGTATTTTCTGATCGAGAGTTCAGTGGGAATCTGAAGGGGGAGCAGAGTTCAATGCATGCACAGAGAGCTGCAACCGCAGGCACAGTTCCTCGAGGGAGCTGGCAGCTGCCACCTGCCACTCTGTGAAAGCCAGACCTGCATGTCATTGGATTCCTACTGCTTGCTCTTGCTCTTTATTTTAAAACCCATTGAGGCCCCTGTCATTTCTGGATCACTACATGCGACCTAACTGGTGGCATGCTCACTCTCATTGCTGGGACTTCAAGTGTGCTATTCCCATGAAATGCCCTTCCTTCACCCAGGCTCTTCCCTGGCAAACAGCCCCTGGTTCTGCAAGACACAGGTCAGGTTTTATATCCTCCTAGAAGCCATCCCTTACCTCCCAGACCGAAACCAGGCTTCTTCTCTCTGCCCCACACTATGCTAATTACCCGTTAGGGTACACAGACCATCACCCTAGATACTGTAAGCCTGCCTGCTACCCTTATATGCCCCAAGGGTAGGAACTATGCCTCCTTTTCATCTATGTCTGTCTAGCACCTGGAAGAGAGAGAACACTAGTGAACAGGTAGCACAGTATCTTTGACTGACAGACTGCTTTTCTTATTTGTTCTTTTAGACAACTGTATCTTACCCAAGCTGCTGGACAAGTGGCACCTGGAAAAAAGCCTTTGGAGTTGTCAGAAACATATATAGGTACTAGAGGCCCGGTGCATGAATTCATGCACTGGGGGGCGCAAGGGGGGAAGGTCCCTCAGCCCAGCCTGCTCCCTTTCACAGTCCGGGAGCCCAGTGTTCAATCGCCCCACAGAGGGAGGCCCCGCCCACCCGCCGCAGCGCCACTGGCCAGGTAGCCTGGACCTTCGGCGATTGATCACCCCACAGGTATAGGCCCTGCCCACCCAACAGGGCTCTGCAATGGATCTCCCGTGCAGAGGGAGGCCCTGCCCACCCGGCCAGGGCTCCATGATGGATTGCCCCCACAGAGGGAGGCCCCGCCCACCTCCACAGCCCACTGGTTGGTGGCCTGGGCCTCCCTCTTTGGGGCAATCATGGAGGGCCCCCCCCCCCCGATTGATTGCCCCATCAGCCGGAGGCCTGGGCCTCCCTCTGAGGTGTGATCATGGGGTGATGGCCAGGCCCCCAACCAATTGCATAGCACCCGCCTTGGCTAGCCTGGTGCCAGTGGGTGTCATAGCGTGGTTGTCGGACGGTTCCACTGTTCAGCCGTTTGGTCGATTTGCATATTATGCTTTTATTATTATAGGTTATTTTATTGTAATGGTGGTTTGTTTGTTTTTTAATGAACAGTTATTGAGCATCTGTTATAGACAGGCACATCATATCTAAGAACTATTCTGGGAATGGATACTGCCAGTTCCTTCATATTTCTCTTCTTCTTGGAGCACTTGTCCTAACCCACCTCCTTTCTCTAGTCCAACTCTCAAATCAAAGTCACCATGTTTCACAGGGAATTAAATAGATTCTGTTGGAAATGGACAGTGTTTTCTACCTTGGTGTGGTTTCCACTTGAGCCAACCAACCAAAATACCAGCACACACACAAAGCTTCCCTTGATGACTATAACTTAGCCAATAGAAGGAAATACAGTTCAGATAGAGTTTCTGAAAATGAGGCTCACTCTCACTTCAATACATAGATTCCACATTTATAATTCTCAGATTTATCTCCTCTGAGAGATTCTCAAAGGTCCTTCAAATTAAAAAATGTGACAATGTATGTGTTGTATTTTAATTTTATCTGTCCAAAACCTATATATAAAAGCCTAAGTGACGGTTAAGACTGAATGACCAGAACCATCGGTTGACTAGTCGCTATGACATGCACTGACCACCAGGGGATAGACACTTAACACAGGAACTTCCCCCTGGTGGTCAATGTGCTCCCACAGCCAACTTCCCATGGCCGGCCAACCTCCTGCAGCTCCTTCCCCCAGCCAGCTGGCCCCCATCACCCCAATTGGAACCTCCCCCCGGCTGGCCAACCTCTCACAGCCCCTCACCCTGGCCGGCCAACCTCCCGCAATCCTACCCCTTCCCCCACGCCCACCCCCTCAGCCAGCCATCCCCAATCAGCCCCGATCAGGACTGGATGAGATGCCCCGATTGGCCCCATCACCGGCCAGGCTGAGGGACCCCACCCATGCACGAATTTGTGCACCGGGCCTCTAGTATATACATAATTAATTTCTTTTCCTTCACTCCAGAAAAGTCAAAACTGGAACCCATAGAAGAAACAAGAAGTGATTCAATGAGCTCATCAGTTGAGATTGGAGCTTTACCCATTATTCATGAGGACAACATCAGATCTGACCAGCAGCTGAGCACAGATAGTGAGAGCTCATCCATAGAGTTTGGTACCTCTGATATGAAATACTTACTCTATGAGGATGAGAAGGATTTCAAGGTAAGATTAAGTAAATCATTTTGACTACTAGGATCATGCTGTTTCATTAATGGAGAAAATTAACCTAAAATATGGGTATTGGAAAATTCTATTTGCAATTATTAGTAAAATTTGCCCACCATTCACATCTCTTTGGATACTATTTTTACCCCTACCCTTGCTCAGTTTGCTACCTCTATTTGTTTATAGACCTCCATTGCTAGTATACCATGTAAGTTATCTAGTGGCTAATAACAATGATCGTTTATTTTCTTTAAGGGCATCTGTTAGTTAGGAAATCCGGAAGGGCTCCACTGGACAGTCCTCAGCTGGACTCTCAGGCAGGTGCAGTCACATGCTGGCTGGAGCAGCAGTCATCTGCTGCAGGTTGATGCTACCTGAGCTGGGGCCTCAATTCCTCTTCACATGGGCCTCTCTACAAGGCACTTTTATTGTCTCTTTATTGTCTGGCTTTTTCAAGACAAAGCAATCCCAGAGACTAAGATGAAAGCTGCAATTTTGCACAAAGTAGCCTTGGAAATCATACACCATCCCCTTCCTCGTAATCTGTTGGTTGATGTAGTTATAAAGTTCCAAGTGGAGGAAACGTAGCTCGTACATCTTGAAAGAAGTAGGTTGGCATCACATTGTCAGAAAAGCATGTGGGATAGGGTATACATTAGTGTGGCCATCTTCGGAAAGGACAAACTGCCATATATAGCATAGGATGAAACCTGGAATATTCAAGCCTTTTTTTTTTTTTTAAGACTTTTTGGTACATTCCAATTACTCCCACATTGACCCCTTGCTATTTTCCTTCTTGGTACTATCAATAACTTAAAAAGTTCTTCTAGAACTTAAAGACTTATAGGAAAAAGAGTGGTATGACAGCAGAAGAAACTGAATAAGTCAACAAAACTCGTTTTAACTAACTACAATGCAGTCCTGCTACCATCAAGTGACTATTTAAAGACTAAAGGTCTGGTCCCTATAGCATTCAAACACCAGCATGAGTATCTTGAAATCATGACACCTAATATGTTATGATGACCTCAAGTGGACAGTTGTCTACAAAATTCCAAAACTGGGGCTACCATTTGGTTGAATGAAAGACCTTCTTTCTTACCATGGAAGTTTTTGACGTGGTAAAAATGATGTTTTGTATGTTATGGACTGAATCATGTCTTCCTGCCCCAGCCCTTCATATATTGAAACCCTAACACCCAATGGGACTGTATTTGGAGATAGGGTCCTTAGGAGATAATTAAGGTTAAATGAGCTCATAAAGCTGGGGCCCTAATTTGATAGGACTGTGGCCTTAAAGACTAGGCTGTACCTTGAGAGGATGCAGCGAGAAGGAAGCCATCAGCAAGCCAGAAAGAGAGCTTGCACCAGAACCCAATCATGCTGGCATCCTGCTCTTGAACATTCCAGCCTCCAGAACTGTGGAGAATGAATTTCTGTTGTTTAAGGCTCTTAGCCTGTGGTATTTTGTTATGACACCCTGAGCAGACTAACACAGTGTATTAGGATTCTGAAATAGGTGGTAGATATCTACCAACTTTTCTCCTAAATTTCTTATAGTTCTATAATTATAAACACTAAACGCAGTTACGTGCATTTTTGAGTAATAAAACATTGATTTCCTTTTTCATTCTTTGATAATCCTAGATTCTAATAAATGTTTATTGAGACCCCGACAATATTCCAGGTACTTGTTAGATGCTTGGAATCAGGGGGTAAACAGGAAGAAATGAAGTCTCAAAGAGGCCATTTTGGCAGGCACTACCTTCAAATCGCACACATGCTAATAGCAGACAGATAAGAAAATCATTAATTACTGTGCAAGAGGCATGTACCACCTGTGTCTGTCTTTCTGACCGGTCTGTGAGCTCATCTTTGTCCTCAGCACTTGATACACAGCCTGGCATCTGGTGGGAATTCGGGGGAGTTTTGTTGAAGTGTTGAAGGAATTCAAAAGAAAACGTTATGACTTGGGACGGCTCCCAAGAGGAAGGCATGTTATGTAGGGCCTGAGCTGTTTCAAGCCAGTTTGGGGGTGGCTGTGTGATTTCATACAAACTAGACTTTTCATTTCATTTGTTGATATCATAAACTATAGTTAGTTTGGCAGAATATGGTAAGTTTTATTTATACAGTAGCCAAAGGTCCTGTGAAAAGTGCAAAATTCATAAAGAATCTGTTCAATGTTAGAATATTAGTAATCAAAGTGATGTATACAGACCTTTCCCTTGGTTCTTGAATAATATAGAAAACTCTGCAGTGGTTATAGCCTATATGTAGCCAACATTTTCTTTTACCAATTAAAGAGCTTGCAGAGGATATATCTTCCCACCCTAGCTGGTGCCCCCCACCCAAACCCCTGAGAGACTTGCTGACTGCGCTGTGGGAGATCTGGCCTACCATGGCCCACTGGGTATATAAGTTCATGGAGTGGTCTTTATTTTTAGTAGCTCTCGTATTTCACATGTTATACAGCACTTGAGCAATTGGGAGGGCAATGAAGCCAGTCAGATAAAGGAAACCTTATCTATCAAAGCTGGTAACTTGCTGAATAACCTCTCCTATTGTTTTCTGTATCTGTTCACCATAGGATTATGTAAACCTGGGCCCCCTGGAAGTGAAACTCATGCGTGTGGAGAGCAAGAAAATGCAGATTCATTTTCAAGAGAAGCAAGTTACAGACAAATTCTTTGAAGAGGTCAAGAGCCCACAAGTCCACGTCACATATAAAATGATGAAGTCTTTTCTCTAAGACTGAACGCTGCAAAATAAAAAGTTTTTCCTTATAAATTTTCTTTGGGAACTAAAATATATCAGCTGCCCACTTTGTTTATACTTTGGTCCGCTTTTAAACAAGTTGTTATTTCTAAAGGTCATTCCAAGATTCAGCTATCCATTTACCGGCAGAGCATGAGTAACAAAAACAAAAGAACAAGTTATGTTTTTATATTCAAGTAATCAGAAGCATGTCAGTATATGCGGAACATGGCGGGCATCGGCAGCAGGTGGCAGAGCGCGGAACATGGCAGGCATTGGCAGGTGAACGGGAGCACTAGACCAAGGTGGGGCGCCGGTCGCTGTCATCGGGGTGAGCCTCTGGTAGTTACTGAGAATTCTTTGCTCCCATGTGCCACGGTCTCACCGGGTGCTCACACCTGCTGCCAGCATCTGGCGCTGGTTCCGATCACTTGGTGCTGTCAGCGTGTGGGAGTGGCAGTGGCAGGAGCAAGGCTGCTGGCAGGCAGGGGACCATGGGCTACAGCAGGAGGGGTTGGGCAGGGGCATGGAGGGTGGGCTGAGACCCAGCCCTGTGCCCACCGCAGTCTTGTGGCCCACAGTTCCTTTCAAGGTGCACGAATTCATGCACTGGGCCCCTACTATATATATATATTATTAATCCTCACCCAAGGAGTAAGAATATTTTTTCCATTGATTTTTAGAGAGAGTGGAAGGGAGTGGGGAGAGAGAGAGAGAGAGAGAGAGAGAGAGAGAGAAACACCCATGTGAGACACATTGATTAGATGCCTTCTGCTCATGCCCCACCCAGGCCAAGGAAGAACCTGCAACTAAGGTATGTGCCCTTGACCAGGAAATGAACCCATGACCTTTTGGTCCATGGGCCAACACTCTAACCACTGAGCAAACTGGCCATGGAAAGAAATAATATTTTAAATTTATAATAAAAAATATGACATGTCAAAACTTGGGAATCCAACTACAGTAGTGCTTAAAGGAAAATTTATAACTAAGTTTATATATTAACAAGAAGGGTTGACAATCCACTCAAATTTTATCTCAAAAATCTAGAAAAAAAACATAAAAAATAAACCTAAAATAAGTAAATAAAGGAAATAATGAAGACAAAATCAATTGACTAGAAAGCTAATCTATGAAAGAGAAAATCAACAAAGCCAAAAGGTGGTTTCTTGAAGGGTTCATTAAAATTATTAACCCCTAGTCAGACTTACCAAAACAAAAAAGAAAAAGAAAAAGAAATAATCACTATAGTTTTTATAGACACTGTTAAAAATATAAGAAGAAGAATTTATAGGAAAAAAAAACTTTACCAATAAATTTAACAATTTAGAGGAAATGGAAACATTATTTGAAAAACATTTCTGAAAAAAATCAAAATCAAGGAATATATCAAATGAAACATGAGCAGGTCTTTTATGCTGAAGACTTCAAAATATTGTTGAGAGAAATTAAAGAATTAAATAGAATAAAGAGATACACCATCATCATGCATTAGAAGATTCAAAATACTTAAGATGTCAGTCCTTTCCAAACTGATCTATAGACTCAGTGCAATCCCAATCAAATTTCCAGAAATGTTTTGGTAGAAACTCACAAGCTATTTCTAACATTATTATGGAAAGTTATAACCCAGGCAAAAAAAGTAAAGCAAACCTATGGCAGCCAAGACAATGCTAAAGAAAATCAACAAAATTGGAGGACTCAACACTACCAAATTGTAAGATTTCATGTAAAATTTCAGTAATTAAGACAATGCTGTACTGGCCCAGGATAAAGGAAAAGTCCAAAGCAACAGAATAGAGAGTCCAGAAACAAAACCCACACGTATTTGTCATTGATTTCTGAAAAAGATGCCACTATAATTCAGTGTGTGTGTGTGCAGGGGGTGGGGTGGGGGGGAGTAACGGTCGTTTTAATAAAAAATGATGCTGAAGTGATGATATATCTTCATGGGGAAAGAAAATGAACATTGACGCCTACCTCATACCATACACAATCAATTAAAAGTGGATCAGAAACCTAAATATGGAAGGCAAAACAATAAGAAAATATAAGAGAATATTCTCTGTTTCCCTTGGCACACCCAGTAGAGCCTCAAAGCCTATGCTTGAAATTAAAACTGCATCTGGAACAGCCTTGTACTGCATAAGAACAGGCATATAAATTAATTAAACAGAACAGAGAGCCCAGAAATCGACCAACACCATTATGGTCAAATTTGACAAAGGAGGCAAGAGCATACAATGGAATAAAGACTATTCAATATATGGTGCTGGGGAAATTGGTTAGATACATGCAAAAAAAAATGATTTTTTTCCCCACCAACTTACACTATACACAAAAATAAACTCAAAATGGATAAAGGCCTAAATATAAGTTGTGAAATCATAAAAATTCTAGAAGAAAACTTAGGCAGTAAAATCTCAGACATCTAACATAGCAATATTTTTGCCGATATATCTCCTAGGGCAAGGAAAATAAAGGAAAAAATAAATGGGACTACAATAAACTCAAAAGCCTCTGCACAGCAAAAGAAACCAACAAAATATAAAAGGTCACCCACTGTTGGGGAGAACATATCTGCCAATGATATATCTAATAAAGGGTTAATTTCCAAAATATATAAAAAACTTATACAACTTAACATCAGGAAACAGATAATCCAATTTCAAAATAGACAAATTGCCTGAATAAACACTTCTCCAAAGAGGACATACAGATGACCAATAGACATATAAAAATGCTCAATATCACTGATCATCAGAGAGATGCATATTAAAACCACAATGAGATATCTATTCCTCACAACTGCCAGAATGGTTGCCATCAATAAAACAACAAGTGTTGGCGAGGATGTGGAGAAAAAGGAACAGGAACCCTTGTGCACTGCTGGTGGGAATGCAGACTGGTGTAGCCACTGTGGAAAACAGTATGGAGTTTCCTCAAAAAATTCAAAATGAAACTGCCTTTTGGCCCAGTGATCCCACTTCTGGGAATATGTCCTAAGAATCCCAACACACCAATCAGAAAGAATGTATGCACCCCTATGTTCAAAGCAGCAAAATTAAGATCTGGAAATAGCCCAAGTGCCCTTTGGTTGATTAGTAGATATAAAAGCTGTGGTAAATTTACACAATTGAATACCACATTGCTTTAAAAAGGAAGGAACTCTTACCCTTTGAGACAGCATGGATGAACCTGGAGATTATAATGCTAAGTGAAATAAGCCAGTCCGAGAAAGACAGTACCATTGATCTGACTTATATGTGGAGTCCAATGAACAAAATAAACTGATGAACAAAATAGAACCAGAGTCATGGATACATGTTACAGAATGACAGATACCAGAGGGGAGGTGGGTGGGGCATGAAAGAAGGTGGAGGGAATAGCCAAAGTACATATGTGCATAACCCATGCACACAGACAACAATGTGGGTAGGTCCAGAAGAAGGGGAGGGCAGGGGTCTGGGTGGAGGGGGGCAAAGGAGGGGAAAATAAATAAAAAATAAAAACTGCATCTGGTATGCCGGTAAATGTGGATTTGGCAGTGTTCTACACAGCTCCCCAAGCCTGCTGCTCCCTATGTCACTCACCTTCCTGGGGAAAAAATGCCATAAAATCACTAACTATAAAAATATTGATAAATTGGATTTTATTAAAATTGAGATCTCTTGCCCTGGCTGGGTGGCTCAGTTGGTTGGAGCATCATCTTGTATACCAAAACGTTTCCGGGTTTGATTCCTGGCCAGGACACATACCTAGGTTGCAGGTTTGATCCCCAGATGCATATGGAAGCCAACTGATTGATGTTTCTCTCACATTGATGTCTCTCTCTCTCTCTCTCTCTCTCTCTCTCTCTCTTTTCCTCTTTCTCTAAGATCAATAAACATATCCTCAAGTGAGGATTTAAAAAATTAAGATTTTTTAAATTTATTTAAAAGATACCATTAAGTGAGTCAAAAAGCAAGTTACATACTGGGAAACTATATTTCCTGTGTATGTATCTTACCAAAAAAATCATAGAAAGAACTTATACAAATCAGTAGGAAAAAAAGACAAATTATTAATAAATATAAAAAGGAGATCAACATCATCAGGGAAAAGCAAAACCATGAGATAGCAGTATATACTCAATATAATGGCTAAAATTAAAAAGTTGAAAATAGTAAATATTGACAAGGATATAGAGCAACTTGAATTCCCATATAATTGTTGGTGGGAGCATAAATTGGCACAAACACTTTGGAATATATATGCTGTATTTATTAAAACAATACATATGTATATATTAAAGCTAAATATATATGTCATGATCAGCAGTTCCACCCAACTTAATGTGGAATAGAAATGGGTGTTTATGTTTACCAGAAGACATGGATAAGAATGTTCCTAACAACTTTACTGATAATAGCCAAAAACTTGAAACTACCCAAATGACTATCAGCAGTAGACTCTATATATATAAAAGCCTAAGCGACCATTACAACCCGACCAGAACAACTGGAACGAACAGTCAACAAGTCGCTATGACTCTCACTGGCCACAAGGGGGCAGACGCTTAACGCAGGAGCTGCCCCCTGGTGGTCAGTGCACTCCCACAGCCAACTTCCTGCGGCCCCTCCCCCCTGCCAGCTGGCCAACCTCCCCTGGTCCCTCCCCCTTGCTGGCCACCCCCCAGATAGGCCTCGATCCCTGGCCAGGCCGAGGGACCCCACCCATGCACAAATTCGTGCACCAGGCCTCTAGTATGTAAATAAATCGTGCTATATTCATGCAATGGAATACTGTACAGCAATAGAAAATAACAAACTACTGCCAAATGTGGATATATAGGACGATATTATGGATGTAATATTGAGTGAAAAAAGACACAAAAGGACATATATGGTATGATCCCATTTGCACAATATTCAAACACAGGACAGGTACACTAATCTTGATGACAGAAGTCAGAATAATGTCTACTTTTGTGGTGGAGAATGACTAAGATGGTACATAAAGGAGTTTTCTGTTTATCTTTGTTAACAAAAGGTATCTGCCATCAATCTCATGCCAACAGAAATCCCCAATCAGGGTGCAGTAAAAGGAGAAACTTTACTCAGGTGAACAGTTTGCAAACCAGGGAAAGTCAGCCTCCCACAAAAAAACAAAAGTGCACTCTGAGGAGACAAAAGGTAGGCAGTCTCTTATAGAGGAAGTTCACACCCTAGTTTCTGATTGGTCCATTTTTATGCAAATGAGACATCTAAACCTGCAGTCTGATTGATCCAAATAACATTGCCCTGATTGGCCATTTTGAAAAAAAAATCTTTATTGTTTAAAGTATTACATATGTCTCCTTTTTCCCCCACTGACCTCTCCCCAGCCGTTCCCACCCCCAGCACATGCCCTCAACCCCCTACTGCCTGTGTCCATGGGTTATGTTTATATGCATACATACAAGTCCTTTGGTTGATCTCTTACCTGCCCCCACTCCCCTGCCTTCCCTCTGAGGTTGGATGGTCTGTTCGATGCTTCTATGTCTCTGATCTATTTTTGTTCATCAGTTTATGTTGTTCATTATATTCCACTAATGAGTGAGATTGTGTGATATTTATCTTTCTCTGACTGGCTTATTTCACTTAGCATAATGCTCTCCAGGTCCATCCATGCTGGTGCAAATGGTGAGTTCTTTCTTTTTTTTTACAGCAGCGTAGTATTCCATTGTGTAGATGTGCCACAGGACTGGCTGGTTTCTTGACTTCTGATTGGTTATTATGGAGCCACTCTGATTGGTCAGTATACATGCAAATGAGGCTATAGGCAGCAGTTCCAACTGGACAGGACAGGTCTCAGTCCTATTGGTCAAAAGACAATACCAGGAGCTCCCTTATAAGGGTTGACTTAGACAGCAGGGACACAGTGCAGGCGGCTGACAGCTCAGTCTGTAGCTTTTCCCTGAAATGCAGCCCGTGGGAGAGGCCCCTGTAAACAGTGGCTGCGAGACTCTAGTTACACATTTGTGTCCACGAGGAGCCCTTCTTAGCAGATATAGTCCCTCTCGAGTTCCACCTCTTGATCTGAACGGCAGTTAACATGGACGCGTTCACTTCATAAACATTTATCAAGCCGGACACTTAGGATTTGTTTATTTGACTGATGTAGTTTATACTTGAAAAAAGCTTTTCCCCCAAACTGTCCCCCAAGCACCCACATCCCAATCCATTCCGTGAAGTTAAATGGTCATGTTTACGTCTTCTGGTGCGAACAGAAGAAAGAGTGTTTCCCGACAGGAAGGCAGAATGCTCTGTTAGGGCAGTGTTTCAAAGGTCACAGAAACGGAAATGTCCCTGGAAAAGCTAATGTGGCTTTGCCCGTTTTCCGTATTAAGGAAGAAATGTCAAGTTTTTATAAACAAGATTTATCTTTACTGTTAACAGATGCGGGTGGGGGTGGGGGTGGGGAGACGTACTAACTTTTCACTGGGACAAATCGCAGAGCTTCCAGTGACCAACAATGAAGGCTGTGGGGCAGCCCACGGGTTTCGGCAGGTCAGCAGAAACGGACGCTGCTCTCTCTCACACCTGGAAAGCGCAGACCATGAGATTGTGAGAACAAGCCAGGCATAACAGGGTACGAGTCCAGCTTTCATTTGTTAGCCGTGGCAGTTTCTCCTTCACAGTATGAATTTGAATCCGAAGAAAATACCAAATGACTGCAAGTCTTGTTTGCTGCCGAGAAGGTGTCAGAGTCGAAAAGGCACCCTTTGAAACAGGAAAGGGAAGAACGTGTTTTCCTCTGTTGATATCATTTCTTGTGTTTAGAACTTGCAAAGTGGCAGCATCTCTAAAACAAATACGCAGGGGTTTTTTTTTTTTTTTGGGGTGTGTGTCTTTTTAAACATTCCAGATTCTAATCAGCTTAGAGTGGTGGCTATGTTAGATGACCAAACGACAAAGCAAGTCTCAAGGAAGTGTTCGTTGTGCCACTGTGGATCTCCTGTCAGCGTCCCTGATTCAGGGACGTGTGTGTAAGGCTTTAGGGAAGCAAAATGAAACTGCTCCTTCCCTCAAGATGCTCGCAGTCCAGCGAGAGAGCCTGGGTCCGGGGGCTTCTCGGGGCTGGGAAACCTGCCTTCCCCTTCAGTAGCAACGGCAGAGAAGGCAGCAGGAGAGCGGAGAAGGCAGGCGAGGGACTCCAAGCGGGGTGGGTGGTCTAACTCCCAATAGTCTATCTTTACCACCGTTAGTAATGGATTTGAAAAAGAAATTTAAGATGAGATCAGGGGCTTTTTATGTAGGAGTCAGTTCTCGGAGTAACCAAGCACCCGAGTTTTCGTTGGTGTTTTTCGAGTTTTGGGGACAGGGCCTGGGTGTGGGCTGCTTTCCCTCGGGCTGGGAACTTGCTGGTGCTGGCCCAGGGATCGGATAGGTGTGAAGAGATAAGATGGTGCACAGGGACAGGGCAGTGTACGGAAAGCACCTCGGGCTGGCTGCCTCGAACCCTGTGCCGCCAGTTAACCTCCTTCAAGCCTGGTGTCCCCCTCTGCATCCCATGGACCGAATTCCCATATTCCTTTGCAGGATTGCTTTAAGGATTAGAGAGTGCATGTCCTAGGTGGCAGTTGACATGATGCCCGACCTTCCACAGTGACCTCTGGAAGTAAGGCCCAAGACGTCGGTGGTGTGAGGGTTGACGGAGAGTGCCTGAGTCCAATCGATCCGTCACACGCCAGGAGGCCCGGACAGCTGGGCCCCGCACACTTGTCTTAAGGCTGGCTCCATCCTGGGAGGCTGGGGACAGAGACTCAGCCGCCACCTTGCAGGAGGGTCCACGAGGCCAGCCCCCGGCTCTGCTGATCTAGGTCAGGCCGAAGGGACAAGTAGTAAACCCAGTTCCAAATCTCTTAAGGGTGTGGGGGAGGGCGGCACTGTGGGCCAGTGGTGACATTTTTGTTTCTTTTTGAGTCCTGTAGCCAGATACTAGAGCCATTCAGGGGAGAAGGAGGCCTGGGGAATTCTGTGGCAATAAAAAGCTGTTTGTTAAAGGCCTGCTTTATCCTCTCTTGTTTTACTAGATCTCAGCACAACAGTTCTCTGTATTTTTCTTGGAATAAAACTGGCTTTTGCCCTGGACTCAAGGAAACGTGCCCTCCGGCCACGGACGCTTTCTAAATATTAGTGACTTTAACTCGATTAAGAATTTCCATTTCCCGTTCCTGTGACTGAGAGGCTCAAGTTCCCAGAAAGGCTGCCTTTTTTTTTTTTCTTCCCATCATGACTCTTGCAATCGGTTATGTTTTAGGCCATTTTGTTCTTATGATCGGAGTCAACGCTAAAAAACGTCAAGGTACCTTTAAAGATTCTTCACACAGAGATGTGCTCAGATTCCCGGCAGCTACAAGGACTTTGAAAGGGCCTGCACATTCCGATACCCTCGCAGATTCTTAGTAAAAGGCGTTGTCAGCGTTTCCTTCCTCCAGCCCTGTGCTCAGCTCGCTGACCTCCCGCCTTCTTGGGCTAGGGCCATCTTTTTGTACAGTCTCAGCTATAAAAATATGCTAGGCCTGGCCACACTTCCCTCCGGAGAGGAACGAAGTGAGCTCTGCTGGGCTCCCCGCTCTGTGACTAACTGGGGTCAGCCAAGCACTTTTACCTTAAAGCCCTCAGGCACCAAACTGGGCTCTGGCTTCCCTGCAGGTTCTGGGGCAAGTGTGCAATGAACTTCAGGTCTCTGATGTTCTTTGCTACATTTCATCTATGCTTCAGCCATTTTCTCCAGCCGCTTAAAGAGTGTCTTCTGTGACTTGTGTGCTATTTGTGTGAAAATGTCAATGTGGGACATCGCTGGGACAAATCTGGTGAGAAGGTACACACTTTCACCATGTTGTGTGACATTTACTGAGCATGAGCGGTTTAGACTTGCCTATTGTTCACTTTGAAAGTTTTTGACACTTTTTAGTATTTCATTTCTTGGAAATATTTTCATTTAAAACTATCATTCTTTTCTCAAACCTCAACTTATAATATGCGACATGGTAGGGTATGGAAGTCTTTGATCAGAAAAAGAGTTCAAGAAATCAGAGATTCCTTTAATAAAAATCGAATGACTATGACAGAGGCCGCTAGTTTTTCTTCCAGTCTATACTCGCCCTTCTTCTGTAACAATGCATTCATTGAGCTGCTTTGGCTGAGTGGGGTCACCCAACTTAAAGATTCTACTTCCAGGCTTCCCTCGCAGCCACGTGACAAAGTTCTGGCCAATGGACTGTGAGCAGAGGTTGTGCCCAATATCTGGGTCTTCCCTCCCCCCCCCCCCCCCTGTCGTCCATCTGCTGCTGGGATGTGCTTAGCTGCTCAGCCACAGTCCATGTGAGATGAGAGGAGCACCTGAAGAAATGTGCGACAGCAGCACACCTCACACCGACACGTGAACACCGGCCCATCGTGTGGGCAAAGCTGCTCTGCCAGCCCAGACTTCTGTGTGAGGGAAAATAAACTTTCGTCTTGGTTGAATTACTGTGAGTGTAGATGTTCTGTTATCCACCCCCAAACCCCATCCTAATACAGAGACGGACATGACCTTGCGAGAAGTCAATGTTTTTGATAGTAAAACGTAGTCTGTACTAAATAAGGTCTGGGCATTTATTCTTGGTTAAAATAAAATAGGGGATGGGGCTCACACTATAGAAATCATTCTGTTTTATAAGAGGGCATCTAAAACTGCGGACCTAAGTCTACTTAGATGTGTGGGGCTGGCTGTCTTCAGAGAAGTGTTCTCACACCCACACGCAGCAGTGCGGAGCTGCCTCGGGGCCAAGGACTCCGCTGTGTGAGGACGTGCAGAGTCAGGGGTCAGGGCTCTGCTTTGGAGCAGCTCATGGGATCTTCTCCAGCACTTGGCGGACGTTAACTATGCAAACACAGCGAAGTGGACGGTTCCCCCAACTGATAGTTTCAAAGGCTCTTTAGTCATACTAATAGCATATACTTAAATGTGCTTATTACGTGCACTTACACATATTAACCTAGTTGATCCTTCTTGTAATCCTATGAGGTAGGGTCTATAATTATTCTCATCTTACAGATGAAGGGAAATTTAGTAACTTTTCTAAAAGTTCCCAGCTAGTCAAGGGGCAGTGTCAGGATTTGAACACAGGTGTTTTGCCTCCAGAATCATCCCAATAAAAATGATAGCAATTATGCACTGAGCTTTTATCATGTGCCAGGCTGTTCTAAATGCATCCATTTACTAATTCATTAAATACAGCAGCCCCACGAGGTAGGCATTATCACGCCATTTCCCACATGAAGAAACTGAGGCAGTGGGAGAGTGAGCGCACAGTATGGCTGCAGAGCCCACACCATTACCGTCCTGTTGCACCAGCTCATTGTGCAGCAGGGCTTCCCACAGAGACGAGGGTGCTTTCGGGAGGGAAAGGGGATGCTCTTCAGAGGAAAGAAGTTTCTGTAGATTGTCCTCTGTACATGTCCGATGCCGGCAGTCCTTTGCCTTTCTTCCTTTTCCTACCTCATCTCAGCATTTCCCTTCCTCCCACCGACTTTGCAGCCAACCTCTGCATCTTTTAACTTCAACTCCTACTCTAATTAGTGCCATTAGTACATTTTTTCCTTTTAAAAAAAATCTTTTTAAAAATATTTTTTTGTTGTTGCTTTCATAGAGGAAGGGCGAGAGAGACTGAAACATCAATAATGATAGAGAATCATTGATCGGCTGCCTCCTGCACGCTCCCCACCGGGGACTGAGCCCACAACCTGGACTTGTGCCCTGATGGGGAATCAAACTGTGACCTCCTGGTGCATAGGTTGACACTCAAACACTGAGCCACTCTGGCTGGGCCCTTTCCTTTCCTTTTTTTTTTTTTTAAACTTCATTGAGATATAATTGACAAATAATATTTTAAGAAATTTGAAGTTCACAATGTGATGATTACAAAATACATTGTGAAAGGATTCTTCCCATCGAGTTAACATAGCCAGCACCTCGCATATTTATCTTTGGGGGAACATTTAAGTTCAACTCTCAGCAAATTTCAATTCTACAATATAGTTGACCTTTGAACACAGGACTAGGGGCACTGACCCAGACAATTGAAAATGTGTGTATAACTTAGGTCAGCCCTCCGTATGTGGATTCCCACACTCGGATTGAAAATACAGTGCAGTGCTATCAACTGTAGTTATCATGTTGTACATTAGAACCTTAATTAACAACTACTCCTTTGTCTTGCGGGTCTCATAAACACAGCCTCATCGGTTTTCATAGTGAGGTGTTTGGGGGACCCATCCCTTGTATGGGAGTGTTAAAGGCTGAGTTGCTAAATGTGGGGTCCAAATCCTTCACCCCTTAGAAAAAAGCTGGAATTGGGGGTTTCCTCCCCATTGTGTGGTACTGTGGCGAAGGCAGGGCTTACGGCCAGAGTATGTCAGCTTTTCCTACCGATTCTGATGCATTTTCTCTCTCACCTGATGTGTGGGAGTCACTCAGCTGGCTTCTGGATTTCTATCAAAGGTTAACTGGTCCACGTGTAGCGTATATTCAGTGTGTTTGTCAGATGAGGGAAGTCCATTCTCAACACAGCCGCCTCAGTGGTCCTTCTACCAACAAGTCTTTAAAGAGTCCTCTGCCCAGCATTTGCAGTGGTGTCCCAGCTCAGACTGAAAGCCAAACTTCAGCAGGACCTGGCAAGCCCTGGCCCACTGCCACGGCTCTAACCACAGCTCCCACCAAGCTCCCCTCACCCACTCTGCTCCAGCCCCCTGGTATCCCTGCTGCTTCTCAGAGAAGTCAAGCACAGTCCCCTTTAGGATGTTGGGTCTTTCCTCTGCTTGTGTGGGAAGGGGAATCAGTTTCTGCATCTTCCCATCTTACTTCCTCACTTCATTCAAGTCTGTTCAAAAGTCACTTTATCAGAGGTCTTCCTTGATAAAGGGCCTAAACAAAATAGTACCATATTCTTACATCACTCTATCCTCTCACCCTTTTTCTTAGAGCACTCATCATGAGTCACAGAATAATTCATTGCCTACTCTCACAAGAAAATAAGCTCATGAAAGCAGAACCCTGTCTTACTGATTTTTGCACCTAAAACTCCTGGCTCCTAGAAGGCACTCCATGTGTTGAGTGGATGAACAAGGGAGAGTGACTTTACTTTCATCTTAAAAGCTCCCTTGGCCTATCCACCCTTTGCTTATTGTCCTTTACCTCTTTCAGTTCCTAGCCAAGCGTCTTGATACCACCACCATTCTCCCCATTCCTCAATTTCATGCAGCCTGGTTCCTGTCCCTGCCAATGCCTGGGTATGGCTAGGGTAAGTGTTAAGTTCTAACTGTTGGAGCCAATGATTAGGTTTGAATATTTCACTTGTGTTCACCATTCCCTACTTCATTTACCTTTTTTTCTTATTCTACAAAGAACAATTGCTGTGATGGGTATTCTTCTGCATAAAGTATTTTCTATAGTTTGGATTATTTTCGTTAGATTTCCAGAAGTGAGATTACAGGGCAAAGAATACAGATGTTTTAATGATTTTTTGAAAGGGCTGTCCAATTCACAATGTTCCTAAAAGTAATTATTTGCTAGTTTTCCCTTCCAGAGGTGTTAGGAATTGAACAGCAAAATAGGAAAAAAATACTGATGCAAAGGGGCAGAGAACTCAAGTTCTATTAAGAGGCAATGAAGAGAAAAAGCCTGAGCACAAGTTTCAATCATGGAGGTACAATAAACCCTGTATTTAACACTTTGATTTAATGGACAAAATTTCTAGTCTGTACGTCCTAACAACCTGTTAATTTTAAAATGCTTTACCCAAGATTTGCTTATGTACTGTAGGAGCTCCAATCCTGGGAGCACCATGCTGTCCTTTGCTAGTCCGAAAAAATCACGTGGGTGACCGGAGGGGAAAGACAAGCCTTTATAAATTACATCTGGGGAAGACTGGATGGCGGCCTGTTGGGGTGAGTTGCCACACTTGGCCAGGGTACGCTACAGGCATCTCTAGCAGAGGGGAGAGAGCCGGGTTGGGGAAGGCCTGCATGCAGACCGAGGACAAAGAGCCTGGTGAAGCTAGCTAGCAGTCGGGGACATGGGAAACACTCAGGTCAGTGCTGCTCTGCTCCTTGTGGCCGCTGCCAGGTGGACACTGTTCCACTGACTGGGAGGGGGAATTGGGCTATATCCTCGCTTGCCCCTACAGCTTGTAATTAACAGGTTATTTTTTATTCATTCGTCATTTTTAACCAATTTTAGCGAATAGGCCATATGTTGGAAAAGACACTGTAGTAATTTCACCGACATAGGTAGATATTACATATCTACAACTATAGTCTACATAATTAAATCCAAGAGTCACCACTTGTAAACAATGTTCGGTGAATGATTAGCACGTGACCACACTGCATCACACATGGTAACTGGTTCTGTTGCCCCGTGGGGTGACTTTCTGCAGCAGTCTTAACACAAGCCACCTGATGATGTTCCCACGTGCGCTAAGCCACGCCCCCTCCCCCTGTGCATTTGTTTACTCGGGTGACTAGTGAGTGCACGCATTTACTAGACCTAGTCATTATAAATTTAAAATTACAGTAATACATGTAGAAAACTTTTCTATGAAATTAAGCTTTTCATACATAATTTTAATTACACAAACGTGTCTAATAAGTAAAAACAGGTAAACTATTTTGTCAATTTTTTAACATATGCATTTGGAAAACCTACTTTATGACAGAGTTTCAGCTTTAACAGATACCCCCTCGACCGAATTAGTACGTTATATGGACGTTTTACGGCTGAGAAGGGTTGGAATTGTAGGCCTTTGACACTTGATAGGCAGTGAGCCACAGGCACAGGATTGAAGGGCAAGGGCTGGCGCCAAACACATGAATCCACTTGTGATGGATCACCCCACGCCCACCCTTCTCAGAAAGCAACACTTTGGGGGAAATTACCAGCATGGAAACTTTGGGAAACATGTATGTATGCTAAGGCTCGTAATAAAAAAAAAACCATGCCAAGAAGCTGCCTGAATGTGAAACTAAAAATGCCTTGTGGGTCCTCTGGTGTCCCATACGCACACCAGGACGAGATCTGGAGAGTTGCACTTACCTCCGAAATCTCAGGACGAACTCGCTCCTGGATGACCGACCGGGAAAGAAGCTGGTTCTCCTAGGCACCTGGGATCTGTATTTCTAGTCTTCAGTCAAGACTCCCTCCTCCCACTTCATTTCCAGACCAACCCTCCCGTGAGGAAGATGTCACTGGGCCACCATCCACAAGACACTACTGTTTCTCAATACCTAAACTACAGCACGATACGCTTGCTTACAGGAAAGGATTCCCAAGTGCAAAGACCCAGGTGTCCCGAGCACAAAAACCAACATGGTGGTGGGCAGCGTGCAAAAGGGCCGTGTGCCTAAAAGAACTTAATCACCCCACACCACCGCCTATAAACATAGAAGGCTCCTGCCAGAGTTGGGGAGATGTGATTAGCAGGTTATTTCCCTGGATAAACTTCCTAAAGGTGTAATTTCTGGATAAGGGTAGGAAATCTCAAAACTTCTTACAACTATGGTCAATCCCCCCCCACACACACACCCCCCTAAAGCTGTTACTGGCTTAATACCCCCTCAGCTTTAGATGAACAGTTCGTGCACTCTTGCCTGTGCTGTTATATATACAAATCCTCTACATCAGTCTATAGCACAGGGGTATGGGCAGACCCAGAGCCAGAGCCAGACCAGAGGCTCAGGAACACAGCTCAACCACTTAGTTGATCAAGATCACACAGTAGTGACTAACCTCTCCAGGCCTGTTTCCTCATCTATAAAACAGGCATAAAAAAGTGTCTCCGCCACACACTTGAGTAAGGAACAAATACACATATGAAGCACTAAGAATAGCATTACACTTGGAGAGCACTATTGTTTTCATTGAAAATTTTAGTTACTATTAAAGATGAACTTTTTTCTTGGTCATTAATATTTGTTCTTCAGTGAACTGGGGTTTTGGGTTATCATATCCTTCCCCCCTTTTCCTATTTGACTGAGATATAATCACCTATATTTTCCTCCTAATTCCCTACTTGTATCTCTTGAACCAATTTGGAATTTATCATAGTATATGATAAATTGGTATATGCTGGAGGGAATTCTGCCCCTTCTCCAAATGGATATATGTTACTAAAACGATAATTATTAAATAGTCCACCTTTTTAATACTTCTGATACCAGGTGTATGGGTTCTCCATATCAATCACAGAATAGCAGCTGGTGCTCTATAATTCTTACACCAACTAGAGTTAGCTCAGATGCCACTCCATATGTTCAAGGCTCAGTCCCACAGATGCTCCCCCACTCCCACTCTAGATGCCCATTCTAAGTCCAGGTTGTCACCTGTACTTTTGATTGACCAGCTATGCAGGGTTCCTATAACCCCCTTCTTGGATTCAGTTGTTTGCTAGAATGGCTCAGAGAATTCAGGGAACCACTTAGCACTTACCAGTTTACTATATAATAAAGGCTATGATAAAGGATACAGATCAACAGCCATATGAAGATATAATGGGTACAGCGTGGAAGAATCCCAAGTGCAGGAGTTTCTGTCCCTGTGAGTTAGGGTATACCACCCTCCTGACATGTGGATGTTCACCAACCCGGAAGCTCTCAAACCCCTTGTATTGTTCGTTTGTTTGTTTTTAATGTTTTTATTGCTTTTTTAGAGAGGAAGGGATAGAGGGTAGAAACATCGATGAGAAATATCATCCATCAGCTGTCTCCTGCATGCCTAGGGATCGATCCCACAGCCCAGGCATGTGGCCTGACCTGAATCCAACCAGTGACCTCTTGGTTAATGGGTCGATGCTCAACCACAGCGCCACACCAACCTGGCAATATTGGTATTTTTATGACAGTTTCACCGTGTAGGCATAATCAATCATTAACTCAGTCTTCAGTCCCTCCCCTTCCTGGTGGATGGGGTTGAGAAGGAAAGTTCCAAGCTTTTAATCATGGTTGGGTCTTTTTGGTGACCAGCCCCCATTCTAAAGCTATTCAGGAGCCTGACAAGTCACCTCATTACTATCACCCAGGAGATTCCCAGGGATTCAGGAGCGCTGTATCAAAAATAGTCAAATACAAGGACCAGAACAAAAGATGCTCCTGGTGCTCTGAACACTTAGGAAATTAGAAAAGTTTTAGGAGCTCTGTGTCAGGAACCTACTTTATGACAAAAATGATCATAAAAGAGATTTCGTTTTGTCTTTTAGAACAGCCACTAGGCTAGCTGGCAGAGCCAGGGTAGTGCGCTTCATGCTTCCATGTAGTGTTCTTGAAAGGCCAAGGAAATCAATGGTGAATTCTGCACACGAGTGCAGAAGCCTGAAGTCCAGGTGCACGAAGGGGAGTGGGGGCTGCTCCCTCCTCCTGATACTTCCTGCCCTCCAGTCCCAGTCAAGAGCAAGATAAGGCAACACTTGCTTATTGGTCATGCAGTACAGCTGCCAACTGCCCAGGCTCAAGGGAGACCGGAGGGGTGTCTGGCTGTAGAAGGCTCAGGCAGGGCGGGGTTTAGCTCCCTAGGAGATTCTTAGATAGCAATTCTTATCTCAAAACCAACTTTGAAATTAGCTTTTGTCACAGGTAAAGAAAATGAGATTTGAATAAGAACTTATTAGGAATCCAAGTTTCCATTTAACTTTCTCCTTGCTTTTCTCTATTTCTAGCTCTCTGCCTCAAGATAGTCATAGCTGCCCCAAAAGAAATACCATAGAGCTTTACACAATTTTTGACAATGTGGGTAGTTTCATACAGCACAAAAACCACACCTGTGTGCTACATCAATAACAATGGAACATTTACTAAGTGCTTATACCAGAATTAGACTAGAAATACCAGCTAGCAACTTAGAAAATACTTCCGATTGGTGACACACCAAATAGAATACTGCTTCTTAATAAGGGCAAGAAATTAGTTGTAGTTTTCTGAGACTGCATGAAGATGACATTGCAGCCTTTCCATTCAGAACCTGTTCAGACAGAATCCAACAGAGCTGGTCAGACCCACGGAAGGAGCAAGTGTGGCCAGAGAAAGTCCTAAGATAGTTGCGGAGACCACTGATGGAAGCGATGGCGCCATCTTTTCTGGAAGGTAAGAGTGAGCTATCAAGCTGAGTGCTGTGGCTCCTCATAATACTCTGTGATACATCAAACAATTTTGAAAATGATCGGGAAATGAGTATAGCTGCCTTCTGCTAGTAATCTTATCTTTTTCTGTAGCCACTACCAGCTTTGCTAGTTGGGTCATAAAATGGTGTGGACAGGTACAGGTTTATAACCTGGTTTAATTAGCATTCAACAGCTGATTTACCTCACCTGTTATATTTTGATTGAAGTTAACATAAGCATATGTTTTGTATCTTTCCTGGTCAGTAATGCATCAGAAAGGAGGCAGGAAATGTGATCCATAGGAGAAGATCATCTGTCTAGACCACAGAAGGAAATTCCCTTTTCAGTTTACACATTTGAATTAACAACAGCAGGTCACAGGCAAAACAATGAAACAGGAAACCAGACTTGACTCCTCGGCCTGTCAGCTCATTGATCTGAACAAGTTTCTTTTTTAGTTCCTGATTTTAATCTGTGATATGGGTAAAGTATGGACAATACAAAAGTTGTGTGAACTAAAAATAAGATGGAAACATTGACAAAGCATCTTCACAAACTGAAACATACTAACAAATATAAGGAAACATAAAAAGAACAAGCCACAGACTTCAAATGTAACACCTACTCAAACACCAGAAGAGATAAATAAAAATCTGTGATGTTAAGGAAGTTCACTTACAAAAGAGCAATTTCCCAATTAATATGAAAATGGTTTAATAATTATGAAACTTAAAAACTGGTCAAATTAACAAAGTATATTGATTAAAGGCTATTTTTTCCAACCACGGCAAATATAATGCAAACATTTATCAATGCACAAAGCTTTTAATCCTCTATTATGTATTCTGAATCCTACTTACTGTTCAATATGACACATGATACAGCCAGAAGTTTATTTGGCAGACATAACCACATGCATCAATATGTCAATGCTCAAAGCATTCTCTCCCTTGAACTTACCTGACCAAAGACATCTGATCAAAAGGCAAAAATGAAAATTTTTAAGTAGTTCAGTTTATCAGTTTAGAAGGTAACCAGAAGTACTAAGGTAAGTCTTTTTGGAAATTAAGTTAAAACAGGAATAAACTGTATTACATTCTATTAAATCAGCAAATATAATAACCTGCATATACTTTTATTAGCAAAAAAATGATGATAAAAAAAAAAATGAAAATGTACCTCAGACCGGAATAACATAAAAATTTTGTGGAAGCTGCATTTTATTTGAAAATCCACCCATTTTTGCTAACATACATTTTAATATTGTAAACAAAAATAGAATCTGCAAAGACAATGCAACAAGTATGCTTAAACTCATGTACAGAATTGCTTTCCTACAACAAACTTTCCTTCTTAAGGCCCCTCTCAACCCAAATGTTAAGATGTATTTACACAAAGCACCGATCAACAGTGCCGTTTGTTAACTAAACTCTTGGCTAGACATCAACTTTAAAGATATTATTTCCCCTTATTTAAAAGGTACATGATCATAACATGGCATGAGCCAAATAAAAGGTTCAAGGATTTTGTTCCCTTCCCTCCCCCCATAACACCTCCTAGAGTTTTACTGAAAAGAAGGAAAGTCTTGAAGTGAAAGCAATTCCTCACATTCATTTTGGAAAGGCCCTAATGTCAAATGGAAAATAATGACATGCCAAGCACAAAGCAGTAAAGATCCTTCCCGATGCACTAATGCTGAATTTAATGTAGTGCTTTTCCTAGTCAGTGAACTGTTCCCTTGCAAAATCCTAGGCACAGAGTTGACTATAAGAATTAATGCATTTATAATGCTTTCCTAAATCCCATAGAGACTGAAAATTCTTAAGTGATTCAGACCTATGGACTTGCCATAAAATATTTAGTGCTCTGTATGTCAGCTGAAAAGCATTCTGAATCAGATTCATTCTTGTGGATAAAAATCAAACATACTGTGTACATCCATACTCATTTTCATAAGGAGTTTTGATACAATATTAATGTTACGTAAATTGATAATCATAAATAAATACAAATACTTAAGGAATGTCTACTGCAAACTGAATATATAATTTTTTTAAAAAAGAAAAATTAACTTTAATTACTGTTTTTGTCAGGATTGGAGAAAAGAAAGATACTGCATAATTGAGAGTTATGATTTTGATCCCCCCAGAGTCCTGTTGCATTACAGTAAAGGACACAGCTCTTCCCTCCGGCAGCTTTTCCAAATACAAATTTTGCACTTTCCAAATAAGGGCTTTTCTTGGTAGGTTACTGATTATGGGTATTAATAGAAGTTGAAAGAACTGAAGGGTTAGTCACCAGAAAGACAGATCTTAGTCTGAAATCATGGCAATTCTTGGCTTTATAAACTGTATTAATACATTCTCCTATAGACTAGTCCCAATTTCCTTCATGGGCCTCCACTGTGTTACTGTAGCATTCTAATGGAAGAAGAGAGTTTAAGAGACAGCAGTTTGGATTTTGCTGCAAGTAAATATTTGCTGCTTGAGCACTTGTCTTTTTGAAATAGTTCCATTCTCTTCCATCTAGTTACATAAACTGTATCTGGAAAAAAAAAAAAGCGTGTAAGTTATTAATTCATTGTACTGTAGGATGTCTTCTCACAAATAAAACTGCTTTGTGACTTTTACCATTCAACTGGCTCAGAAGTATTCATAGCATGCTTATCACAAACCTCGATTATAAAACAAAGTATTATCAGTTTATCATGTGGCAGAACTCAATATCTGAAGCATAATTATAAATATCTTTCTAATTACTAAAAACCAAGGGGAAGAAGGCAAATGAACAATTTTTTCATAAGTTTAGAAAATCTCTCCATGAACACAAATATTCCATGTAAAATATTTTTTAGAAAAGCAAAAGTTGAAACATTATTTCCAAATGATATCATAAAATTAGAGATAGTTAAGGAGGATAGTAATATTATGCTTACTAAATCATTTCTTTACAATATAAATAAAAATCCGAAAGATCTACAAGGAAATACTTTTCAATTGGGTGTCATTGTTCACTCAGACCCTTCACTCATGATATCCATTAAGCTGCTCATCCAGAGAAGTAGAAGTACAAGTAAACTATTATCAAATCAGCAGAGTACAAACTTAAGATCTAGAAGGTATATCTGCACTGTGGGCCACAGCAGCAAGAACAAATTACACAGTCTTCTAGCAAAAACAGGTAGTATGGATCAAATGCACAAGCCTTCTATCAAAAAGGCCCCAAGGATTCACTTGCCCTTAACAAAAGTAAATAAATAATCCTATATAATAAAGAGCTAATATGCTAATTAGACCAGACGGCAGAATGACCTTTCGGAACGACCAGTGGGAGGGGCCGTGGGGCCGAGCACCTTGTACGAATTTTGTGCATTGGGCCTCTAGTACTAATATAAGCTGTTGTGTGTGTTTTTTGGGGGGATAGGAGGGGGGGGATTGTTACTATTTTTAGATGAAAAGGCATACATAAAAATATATCCCTTTAAAGAAACAGTTAAAATGAATCTTTCACACTAACCCTGGCCATTATGTTAAACCAACGATGCTCCCGATCAAGCTCTGAGCCGGTGTGTAAAAACGGTGTTGTTTGTTCTCTGTGATTCTATTAAACTGACTAAAACACCCAGTTTTTAAGGGTGGTATTTGTTCTCATCACCTGATGTGAGCAGTGGATGCTTACATATAAACATGAGAAATGGTCTTTTGATTTCATATCTCCTAATCATATTAAGGATATTTTCCAAAAGTTATTTGTCCCTTCTGTCCTATCTTGATCTATTTTTACTCTTCACCTAAAAAATAGAGGAAGAGAGGGAACCTAGAGTCCTTTAAAGAACTAAGGAGAAGAGTGAATGGAGCTTCATGTTGGATAAATTTTTTAAGTACTTAAGTCCCCATCTCCCCCAACAAGCAGCAATACCTAAAGTGATTTATAAGAAATCCTCCAAAGAGAGCTCTGCAAAAGGGTCCTTTCCTGAAGCTCTGTGAGGACTGTGACTGGAGGGGCTGGATGCTGCCGACAGCTGGGGGGAAGAAGACAGAGAGAGGGAAAGAAAAAAAGAGCTCAGAATGACAGAACATGAAAGCAGAAAATGTAATGAAAGAAGTGGTTTTTGTTTTGTCAACTTTAAATATAAAGGCAGCCTTTGTAGAAAATGAAATTCAAACAAAAATTTCAGTCACATGTCAAGCTAAAGGGCATCCAATGGCATGTATCTTTCAGAAAACAAATTTTGTTTCTGAAATTCCAAAGGAAGAAAGTCTTTTACCCAAAAAGGTCGATATAAGCTGACCCACGGTTAAGGTTTTTATGCTATACTAGAGGCCCGGTGCACAACATTCATGTACTGGGGAGTGGAGGGGGGGGTGATCCCTCAGCCCGGCCTACATCCTCTCACAGTCCAGGACCCCTTGGGGGATGTTTGACTGCCAGCTTAGTCCTGTTCCCCGCTGGCAGTTGGACATCCCCGAAGGGGTCCTTAGTGCTGCCTTGGAGATGGGAGAGGTTCCCGCCACTGCAGCTACGCTTGCCAGCAGTGAGCCTGGCTTCTGGCTGAGAGGCACTCCTGCTGTGGGAGTGCACTGACCACCAGGGGGCAGCTCCTGCATTGAACGTCTGCCCCCTGGTGGTCAGTGCGTGTCATAACCGGTCCTTCCGCCGTTCGGTCAATTTGCTTATCACCCTTTTATTATATAGGATGTGCATCGGAGAGTGGGAAGAAGTACATAATTGTGTTGTTGTTGTTTATAAATGAGGGAAGATGGCTTCCTGTGTCCAGTCTGTCTGTCAAAAGCTATGCAAACTCTGACCTAGTCCAGATCCAACATATCAAGCTGCAATAGTCTTTCCTTCCTTCTTCGCAGGACATGCAAAGTCCTGTCCTCAGTGCTCACACTATTTGCACATAGAGTTGGATCCTGCCTGATACCTAGACAGGGTGGAGCTGATGTGTACACTCTGGGAATGGAAAGTGATCTTAGAGGTCACCTAGTCTAACTGCCCAGAATTCAGGAAATTAAAGATTTTTTTATTCTGCTTCCTGCTTAAATATGTTTGGTTGATTCTTGGGAATTTTCTTCTATCATTTAATTTGAATATATGGTAAGGCAAGTAGACTGTTGAACTCAAAAACATCAGCTTAGCTATTCCCTCAAAGAAAGATAGTTCCTGAGGAGCCAAGATGTTCATTTTCATACATGTATCTTCTTCACTGAGCCTACATTTAGAGTATTCAAACCAGACATGAGCCATTTTAGTTCAGAACAAACTTGTAACTTTTCCCCTCCCCTTGCATGAGATTGCAGAGTCATGTAAGTACAGAGCAATTATAAAATGAGCTGTCCTTTTTATGGGAGTTCAATTGCGTATTAAATCAAAGTTGATTAAATGAAAAGTTTCAATTCATACTTCAACACTCAAATCCTATAAAGGATTTCATGATCCCAAATCTGTCTTTATTGGCTCAAAGTGATCTCATTTCTACCTTTTCTTCTTTCTTCTTCTTCTTCTTCTTTTTTTTTTAAAGAAAAACACTACAGAGAATAAATAGCCAATGAGTTTCAGCAAACACTATATCACAAGTATATGCAATGTGCTGTTTTGGATGCCAAGATAAATTGGTAGGCTTAGAAAACACTGTCAGTTTTATCAGTGGTTGAGTCATTTTCCTAATTCATACCTTGTTCTCAGAAATAAATGTTCAAAAACAATGGAAAAGATGATGGAATTACACAAGCAGCTACAGATGGGAGGACACGGAAGCATGTCTGGGTTTGGGGATTCAAATATCATTCATACAGAGACAGATTAAGGTACAACTTAATTAGAAAGATGTCTCCTACGTCCCCTTTAGACCAGCCATGGATAACTAATCAGAGACTGGTGATCATCAGTCACTGAACTGGAGGGAGTCTAAGATTTACTGGATTTTTCTCCAAAACAAATTTTCTCTTTTAAAATAACAACAAAAACCCTGCTTATTGCAGTTAGATAGCATTCAAAGTCACAAGTCTCCTATGACAGCCCCACGCTAACGTGTCTTCTTAAACCACATGTTTTCATGAGAGCAGCAGTCCGAAGACCTGATAAAGCCCCTGAAGAATATGATCAAAGGGAACACTTTTATTCATCTCAATGTATAAGCATACAGGTAGAGAGAATTCCTAGAGGCTTACAAATAATGATGAAGAGGATCAATTTTCCTTGGGAGAAAACGTGCTAATTTCTAACTATACTTCTACTATTTCTTAAATTGGTAAAATAATTAGACGTACGTCTCACACCTATAAATATGTAGCTAAATTAAAACATGAGAAAATAAAACTTAATATTCCTGCAGTAAGTTTTGTATCATCATTACCCATCTGAAGCAGGCGAGGCTGTGGCCCAGACTGATTAGGCTGACTGCAGAGAGCATCAAGGACAGAGCCATGCAGCAACCCTGGACCATCTGGTACCACTCGTTCCGGCACATGTACCAAAGCATAGGCACACCATGCATGGGTGAGAAAGCAGTCAGCTCAGAGAGTAAATGAGAAAAGAAGAAAAGGAAAGTGGGAAGAACAAAGAACATAAAGGGTCAAACAAGGATCCTGTTGGATAAGAAGAAGCAGGATTTAAAGAGCCTGAGAAAGTGCCTAATCCTGGCTCTTTTATAAAATGGGATTTAGAATATATACACCCAACACACTTTAACCATTTTATGGTATCTTGAGAATGAAATACACATCAAGAAACCAGCACATTGCTTTCTGCTTTCTTAAATATTAGTTCAACCTTCCCAACCACCTTCAACCAAATGCTCATCTATCTATCTATATAAAAGCCTAATATGCAAATCATCCCTATGGGAGACCGATCGCTCGCTATGACATGCGCTGACCACCAGGGGGTGGCGTGGAATGAAGGGAGGCCCCAGCAAGCAGCCTGAAGGCCCAGATCAGCCCTGATCACCAGCCAGGCCTAGGGACCCTACCCATGCACAAATTTCGTGCACCGGGCCTCTAGTTTTACTATAAGCAGCCCAGCTCAACTGCCATCGAGGCTGTGCTGCTCTTGCACTGTGTTCTCAACACTCTGTGTTTCTTTGATAAGGGTTCTTATTCTACCATCAACCAGTCACTGTGCTTCCACATTATCATCACATTTAGGCTTCTCAGATGGAGGAAATAGATTTTACCTCTTGTTCAGCAACAAGCAGTGACTTTTACAGTAAGCAATCTATAACATGTTTAAAAAGAAGTTCTTTTTGTGAAAATAAGCTCTGTATAAATATAGTCTCCAAAGTGGGATATTAGAAGAAAATATTAGAATTCCTGTTTTTACCCTTTTAAAATTTCTATTTTTTTAACATGTTTTTAATGCATCTAATATATACATATACTGAGGGTACATGTTTAAAGAATATTTTCATGATACCGCTGTGCAATCAAAACATTTAGAAATAATGGCTCTACTGCACTAGCCACTTTGGCTCAGTGGACAGAGCGTCGGCATGCAGACTGAAAGGTCTGGGGTTTGATTCTGGTCTAGGGCACGTACCTTGGTTGCAAGCTTGACCCCCAGCCCCAGTCAGGGTGCATGTGGGAGGCAACCAATCGATGTGTCTCTTTCACATCAATGTTTCTTTCCCTGTCTCTCCCCCTCCCTTCCACTCTCTCTAAAAATCAATGGAAAAATATCCTCGGTGAGGATTAGCAAAAATAAAAAAAAATAATGGCTTTACTTAATAGGATTCTGCAGAGACATTAGCTGTAAAACTGAGTCATGGAATAGTAGGTTGTTTTCTGATAATGTTTAGAACATGGCCAGGCCACTGGTGGTGCATCTGAATGCACTTGCATAGGGATATACACTGAATGGCCAGATTATTATGATCTCTGAACACATAATAATCTGGCCACTCAGTGTATATCCTATATAATAAAAGGCTAATATGCAAATTGTCCCCTCGACCAGGAGTTGGACCAGCAGGCAGGCTGGCCAACTGCCCATGTCCCCTCCCCCTGGCCAGGCTGGCCAGACCTCACCCATGCACGAATTCATGCACCGGGCCTCTAATACATATATCTACTCTAATAAAAGAGAAAAATGCTAATTCACCATACCTCTGCTATGCCCACAGCCAATCAGGAGTGATATGCAAATTAACCCAGCAAAGATGGAGGGTAAATTTGCATACGCAGGCGGTGCAGGCAGTGCCCTATGCCGCCGGCGGGATCCAAGCCGCCTGCATGGGTCCAAGCTGCCCGCCACCCCGCCACCTGCCCGGGTCCAAGCTGTGATCGCGATGCCTGCCCAGGTCCAAGCCGCCCCACGATCACGGGGCGAAGAGCCCAGGCCGAGCCACCCCACGATCACGGGGCGAAGAGCCCAGGCCAAGCCGCCCTGCGATCACGGGGCGAAGAGCCCAGGTCCAAGCCGCCCCGTGATTGCGGGGCGAACAGGCCAGGCCGAGCTGCCCCGCGATCACGGGGCGAAGAGCCCAGGCCGAGCCACCCCACGCTCACGGGGCGAAGAGCCCAGGTCCAAGCCGCCCCGTGATCACTGGGCGAACAGGCCAGGCTGAGTCGCCCTGCGATCACGGGCGAAGAGCCCAGGCCAAGCTGACCTGCGATCATGGGGCAAACAGGCCAGGCCCAGCCACCCCGCGATCATGGGGCGAACAGGCCAGGCAGAGCCTGGCCAAGCTGCCTGCAATCCCAGGTGAAGAAGCCAATCCGCTGACCAACCTGCGCTAGGGACCTGTTCGGGCGAGTGGTGCGGAGTACAGCGCCTCTAGCCTGTAGCCATGGGAAGTCTCCCTCTCCCCAGAGTTAGGAGCACCAGCCCAGGTCTACCCAGCGGCCTGGTCCTGACTGTGGGGGTGAGTTCCTGCAGGCTGGGGTTTGATCCCCACGCATTAGCAGTAGGAGACCAGTGCCTTTGTTATTGCTGTGTGTCTGGGTTTTAATTGGACAAATGCCCAGCGGTCCCGGTTGCCAGCTTAGCAAAATCTTTTAGGAGGAGAATTCTGTCTGGGTTTCTTCAAATTCCCTCAGCCCCTACCCACCCCTCTGTGAAGGCAAAGAACAAGTGAGACCCTTAAATAAAAATCAGAGGTCTCCAGCAACGGTGGGCCTCTCTCATCACAGTCATTTGGACTGGATGGCATTTGAGTATTTATCTAGGCACCATGACAGAGAAACACAAGCTCAAGTCATGATCTCTGCCCTTAAAATATTCACAATCTTATTAGAGCGAGTGGATGATAAAAGCACAGTAATAACATCAGAATGTAAGGCAACAATACAGAGAGGAACAGAGGCAATTGCTAGGATGATTTTCCAATAATTAGGACAAAGAGTATGTGCTATGAATTAAATTTAAAAAAATGTGTGGAAGTAGCTGCTTCATGAGTATGGCATCCCTTCTATTTTAAAGGAAGCTGAGTTCCACATGAACTGTGTACTATGCTATGATATCTGAGGCACAGGACAAGGGAGGCCCTAAGTGTACGATTCTTTGATATTTGAGTCATTCTTTATTGTTCAATGTAATTTATTTCTGTACGCCTCAGTTTTGTAATAATTAAATTACTAGAATAATACATCTTGCTATAAAATATTACTAGAAGATCAAATGATCAGGTGACATTTATTGTTATCTTCTATAAATGAACACAATTTCTGGTATGCTAAAGTGATAGGTATTATAGAAATATTCAGATAGAGAGATCTACAGGCTTGATTACAAGTGAGGCTTACTATCACAACCCAAATTTATTGCTTAAAAAAAAAAGCAGGGAGCCAACTAGAAACTGAACCAAATATAAGCCCTTGAAGGGCAAATGTAAATTGGATAAGCTTTGCTATTACAAGAGCAAGAAGAAAAAATTCAGATGCAAGAATGAAAACCACATTGCATCCACTCTAAGTAGCTGTTAAAGAAAAAGAATGGTATACTATGAAAATACTTAATACAGATTGTAAAGTCATCATTTATAAAAGGGGGAAGTGCCCTGAAAGACAGACACACGGAGGATGCCATGTGACAGAGGAAGAGGTTGAAGTGTTGCAGCTATAAACCAAGGAATAAGTGGGGCTCCCAAAAGCTGGAAGAGAAAAGAAAGGATCCTCCTTGGAGAGCATGGCCCTTGTTTTTGGACTTCTAACCTCGCAGAACTTGAAAGAATAAATTTTTATTGTTTTAGGTCGTTGAGTTTGTGGTACACTTTGTTACAGCAACCCTAGGACACTAATAACAGATCCAAATGCAGATCTGCTGATTCCAAGGTTGGTGCTTTGTTTCCTCTCAAAAATCTGCAATCTCAATTAATTTCAACTCAGCCAGAATTTATGGCTGTATTTAACATACTGGAAAAACTTCTAAAAAGAGACTTCTCTACTAAATGTTACACAGTCAATATAGCCCTGTGCTTTCTACACACAAAATGCTCTACATGGTCATCATGTTCATCATGAAGATTTTGTAGAACTTCACAGTCACCCAAGATTTTACAAATACGTTCTGGTTTTTTAGCTTTTAGAAAAAACATCCTCAGCAAAACTACCATTAAAATAGTCTTATTCTAACAGGTTGTCTTATTAACTATAGTGATCACTAAATAGGACTCCTCAAATTTTAGCTTTGACTAACTGTGGTGTACGTTGGGGACTCCAGAACCATTCTCAGCTATGACACTAAATTCCAATCCTAAAGTAAATTCCCTCATGCTATCTTCTACTAGGTAAGGCTGAATGAGCACAACACACTGCTGACAGAGCAAAAGGCCTTCACAGAAATACAGCTGGGCACTGCCAACACCCACAATTAACACACCAAGAAAGTGGGGGGAAAACCTCACAAAACTAGCCTGAAAGCAAAGACAGCCATTAGTTCTTACACACAAGAAAGTCATTAGAAAGGCCATTTTTTTAAGACTCAAATTATTCCAATATCTAAAGCCAACAACAGTACCCCTATTTAGAAGGGTAAAAAGTGAGTACAACAAACCATTGTTTCCTTTTAGACACTTAACTGATGTCAGACTTACTTAAAATTGGCTATTACAAACAAAAACACAACCGCCATTTTGTATCTTTAGCCTTATCTTCCATTATCAAAACTGGCAATCTCCCATTAAAAAACACCCAATACCAATCAAGAAACATATAAAACTTTTAATGTGCTTATTTAAAAAATTAAATGACCAAATCTAACACTCTATGGTTTTCACACTGCTTTTGGAAAATAGACTGGTGAGGAATCACTGTGAGTTTCTCATACAAGTAAGGGATAAGAATATAACCAGCACAACCACCCTACCCTGCAAGGATCTTCAACATCTATACTGCCTTATAAGCATTCCTCTTAAACATGTTACTTCACATCACAGTGACTTTCAAAAGAAACTAAAACTAAGCACCAGGAAGAGAAGGTGTAAGAATCCCCATTCTCTGCAAGTTAATAAACAGACCCACTAGTAATCTGCAACTGCCAATCAAAAAGTGAGCAAAACTGTGAGGAAGCAAAAAGGGGAAAAAAGCTTTAACTACAGAGATCTAGTATTTTCCATGTAGTCAAACACCTAGGAAGATTCACTAATGTACTTTTTCTTTTTAAAAAGCACAATGTTAGGCATGAAATAGAAGAACTTAATACCCTTCTTTAAGCAACTAGCTGTTACAAATATATGAAAAATAAAGAATAAGCCAGCATAAAAAATGGGGACAAAAGGGCTGAGTGTACAGAAAGGCATAATTTCAATAATACAGTGTTGTCTATTAAATTAAAGTTATAATAAAAACAATTTCCTAAAGAACAGAACAAACTTTCTCACTAGCAAGCACTAACACAGCACTTAAGAGTAACCTAGATAATAATGTAGATCACAAAGTACAATGTTTGGAATGCTCACTAAATAAATAGCAAGAAGATAAACATATCTGGGAGGGCTAAAGTACTCTCAAAAATATTAATTTGATTTTAAGAGTAAGTAAGGAAGAAAACAGGAGCTGTAAGTTATTCCCTAGGAGAGGAATGGCTTCTAAAACATTTCAAGAAACAGGGAAAGATTTTTGGCAATAGCTATAGAAGTGGGATTTGATTAAAAGATATTACTTTGATGTGATTTCATTTTATATGCAAACTACCATTTATTTTATAATGTACAGAGAGATGTCCTCTGCCCTCAAAGAATTTTGAATCTAATTGCAAAAATAGAGCAAAATGAGAAAAACTAAAAAGTAATTCATTAAGAAAAAATTATTTTGGTTCTAGCTAGCACTGAATGGACAAAATTAATCCAAGGAACTGGCTAAAAATCATTAATAACTAATATATGAGAAAATCTCACCTACTTTAAAGACAGTTTAATTTTAAAATTATTAAAAATATTTAATCATGAAATTAAAGGTGTCTTCATTCCTCAGGTGACAGTCATCTAACATTTTAGCTTACAGTAGCTATTAGCCAATAAGTTAAAGCAATTTTGAAGACTGCTATATTTTCGATGGTTATAAGTGAATGAAAACAGTAAGTTATACGATGGAAAAGTTGTTTTTCAATCAGATCTACTTGTTTGACAAATAATATTCAAAACCTCTTATGAGTCGGGTACCGTTCTAGGAACCAGGGACACAGAACTAAACAAGCCACATAGAAGCCTGCCTCTAAAAGGCTTACAATCTAGTATCAGGGTTTCTTGCTAGATTGGATGGATGGATGGATGGATGTGCAGACAGACAGACAGATATCAGGTAGTAGTAAGTTCTATAAAGAAAAATAATGCAGAATAAGGAAAAGAACTTCAGATCTCAGAAAGTCTGGAAAGAAACAAGAGATGAGCAGAGAATGCATAAAGAATATATTCTGTTTACTCATTATTATTCTTACAAGAGACTTTGTGAGGTAGTTTTAACACATAAGGAAAACTGAGGGGAAGTCTCATATGTTCAGTTATATTTAGATTCACTTCCTTAGATTTTTGAATGTAGAGGTAAGATGCTACAAATACTACCTATAAGGTTATTCAAGTATCTAGGTAATTGATTAAATTAGAAAGGCAAGGAACACAGGGAGACTTGGAAAATAAACACAGGAGAGAGGTTCAAATCCAGGTGAAAACTGGAGACCACACGAAGGGTGGATCTAATGATAGCAGAGAAACAATTAGTGGGACTATCTGATAAAATACATGGAGAAGAAAGGGAGTAAAGGAATTCAAAGTAACATTAAAAGGTTCAAGATTCTAACTTTCAATTGATTTAAATGACTACTGTGAGGAGAGCAAAGCCTTTTGAGCCACTTCACTGGCACCAGATATTCTCTTTTTCTAATTATCAATTTGATTCCTTCATGTGCTCTTTCAATCAATAATATTTAGCATTAAGTACTCACTTCAAATTTGACTTCTCAACTAAAAACTGACTAATGTTCTCATTCTGTTCTACTGTGACATAAAGTAATTAGGAAAAGGCAATATCTCTCATGGTTTCTTTTCATGCACATGGAAATTCTTGCACTTTTTTGGTGTTACTCAGTAAGTTATGTGGATTTTAGAGGCAAAAGGATATAAAAACTTGGGTTAAGGCAGATGCTAGAGGGTCAGCTATTTTTTTAAAGGTAGAGTTTTATGACGATTTCTTTTTAAAACTGTATTAAAAAGATTAGCAAAACTAATTTAAATGTTTCGAGGTTGATGGTATTATCCAAAATTGAAGAGAATGTTCTTTTTTAAAAAAATATATTCTATTGATTTTTTACAGAGAGGAAGGGAGAGGGATAGAGAGAAACATCAATGAGAGAGAAACATTGATCAGCTGCCTCCTGTACACCTCCTAATGGGGATGTGCCCGTAACCAAGGTACATGCCCTTGACCTGAATTGAACCTGGGACCTTTCAGTCCACAGGCCGATGCTCTAAGCACTGAGCAAAACAGGTTAGGGCAGAGAATGTTCTTGACAATTATAGTAGTTACAGTCTTAATGCAGTTTATAATCTAGAAGGAAACCCAAGGAATCTGCAGAGTGGTTCTGACAAAAGGAAGACAGTGCTCTGAAGGGGCCATATATAGCTATAAGCTCAGTCCTATATTGATAAGGCAGTGTAGCACCAACGAGCATTGGACGAGGATCAGGGATTCCTGGGGATAAGTTGAATTTCACTAGTCATTCAGTTGAAGAATCTTTCCAAGTTTCAACTTTTTATATCTATAAAACAAGATGGTGATACTAGGTCCATCTATCTATCTTAAAGATTTTTTGAGAATAAGATAATTATTCTGTTTCTGAGACAGGAGCTTGCAAAACAACACCCAGACTGGGTGCAGAGTTAAGACACACATCAGGAAAAAACTTCTGTAGCCAGCAATTTCTGGTAAATTTATAGCTCTGGACTACAGTGTGTGTTTTTTCCCTTAAATACATTTAGTCTCTGACAGTGATAAGATCCACATAACTCACTGAAACACCAAAAAACCCCAACAAATTAATTGTTTACAATAAATGATATATACCTGAAGATAAAAGAACAAAGAAAAACATAATCTCAAGAAACATCTACATAAATACTTAGGAAAATCATCAACATCTTAAAAGATTATCAAAATCTAGTTTGTTTCTTTAGCAAATTATGCCAGCATTTAAAAGTACTGCTGGTAAGCCCTGGCCAGTGTGTGCAGTGCATACAGCATTGGTTCCCATTCTGAAGGATTGCTGATTCGATTTCTGGGCAAGTACCTGGGTTGCAGATACAATCCCGGCCCCAGTCCGGGCACATACGGGAGGCAACTAATTGATTTGTCTCTCTCACATCAATGTTTCTCTCTCTCTCTCTCTCTCTCCCCTCCCCCTTCTACTCTCTCTAAAAATCAATGGAAAAAATATCCTCAGGTGATGATTAATAACAAAAAAAGTATTGCTAGTAAAAGACAGAATAGAAAAAAATTCATACATACCCATAACCCATTTTGTTTAAAAGATGCATAAAGCCCTAACTGGTTTGGCTCAGTGGCTAGAGTGTCGGCCTACGGACCAAAGGTTCTCAGGTTCGATTCTGGTCGAGGGTATGTACCTCGGTTGTAGGCTCCTCCCCGGCCCAGGCCCTGGTCAGGGTTTGTGTAGGAGGCAACCAATCAATGTGTTTCTCTCACACCGATATTTCTCTTTGTCTTTCCCTCTCTTCCACTCTCTCTAAAAATCAATGAAAAAATATCTTTAGGTGAGGATTAAAATGAATAATAATAAAAAAAAAAACACACACACACAATGATCTTAGAGATAAATTCAGATGACTTTTAAAAAATTAACTGAGTTATAAAAGAGTAATTACTGCATCAATTACCCTGACTTCCAGGTGTAAAGTACTTAACTGACTAAGGAACAGGAAGAAAAGGTCACTGTAACATAAAAGAAGAGGCATCTGGGCAAACATATGAGTTGCAAAGAACATGGATTTTATCTCTTAATAAGAACTAAATTCAAAATCTACTCCCAGTTACTGGTACTCCTTGAGATGCCAATTTATTAAAATGAGTTCAATACTCAAAAAGTCTGAAAAAAGTGCCTGGCCGGTGAGGCTCGGTTGTTGAGGTTTGATTCCCAGTCAAGGCACATGCCCAGTTTGTGGGCTGGATCCCCAATGGGGGTTATGCAGAAGGCAGTCCATCAATGTTTCTCTCTCATTGATGCTTCCATCTCTCTATCCCTCTCCCTTCCTCTCTCTAAAATCAATAAAATTTAAAAAGGCTGAAAATGAAAGGATCTCCTAATGCTTCACTAGACTATGAAATACATGAGACTAGATTCAGACTGGATCAACACCAACTAATTCTGGCAATGTAACACTATATGCACTGGCAAGTGTAAAACTACGTGCATCCAGTGGAAAAAGAATAACAAGTCCATTACCAACTGCACTGGCACTCCAAATGCCAAGGCAGTGGAGCTCTGAGGTCAAAGTTTTCAGGGTTCACGAAAGAGATCATGCCAGAATCATGAACAGAAAGTAGGTTCCTTACCCTCAGAAAAACTGTCCTCTAGATTCATCAACAGTAAGTTATCAAGAATTTTCCATCTTTAATATTTATAATCTGTTTGTTCTTTCCTTCCAAATAATCAATAATCCTAAAAGCTCTTGGATGAGAAAGATATAAAGCAATAACTTTTCTCAAGTTGTATGAAAGAACATTTTTAGCACTGTGTTCCTTCCACACCAAGCACATCAAAACAATTACATGTAGCACATTAATTAATACCTGTGCTCCTGATACAGGGCCAAAGGGGTTTGGTGGTCTCATGACAGGCTGGTTGTATATTAAGGTTGGTTGTGTCATTACAGGTACACTTCCCATTTGAGGAGGCTGAAAAATAGAAAAATACCAAGTTAAAGAATGCAGCTCACATCTCCCTTATTATAAAACTAGAGGCCCGATGTACGAAATTCCTGCAAGAGTAGGCCTCCCCAGCCCCAGCTACCTCAGCTCTCGCGGGCCCAACTGCCTTGTGGCTCCGCAGCCCCACCCACTGGTCGTTCCGCTGTCCAGTCTAATTAGCATATTAGCTCTTTATTATATAGGATAAGTAAACAAGAAGGATAACAGGGAGGAAAACTACTACTACTTTTGCTTTAATTCAAAGGAAAAATTCCTGTAAATGCAAATAAGACTGACAGCTAAAATTTTAAGAGGATTTAGTTTTGTATGGAAAGTCTTTAATGTGCCCATTTTTAAAGCCTGTATAAAAGCTTAGGTTTTTCTATACAATGAGTAGTAAAATTTAAACCTTATGACAGTACACCAGACAAAATAATTTAGACCAAAAATTTTTCAAATTTTCCAGCTTCATATATAGAGAAACTTATAACTGTAAAATGACTAAGACAGTTCAAAGTAACTGCCTGTGTATATCAAATCAAATTCTTATGCCATCATGCACAGCTGATTCTTTGAAGAGTTACTCTCTGTGGTTTTTTCATTTTATTTGAGACATTTTAAGAAAGAAGAATCAAGAAGAAGCTTAATTAATACACAGAGAGTTTAGTTCATTATTGACTAACTGAAAATATAATCTCAACTGACCATCTCTTGCTTTAAAAATTACCACTCCAAAAACAAAACAAACAAAACAAAACAAAACACCACTCCAGCACAGCTACGATGGCTCAATGGTTGAGTGTTGCCCCATGAACCAGGAGGTCACAGTTCGATTCCTGGTCAGGGAACATGTCTGGTTTGAGGGCTAGATCCCTAGTGTGGGTTGTGCAGGAGGCAGCTGATCAATGATTCTCTCTCATCATTGATGGTTCTCTCTCTCCCTTCCTCTCTGAAATCAATAAAAATATATAGATATTAGAGGCACAGTGCATGAAATTCATGCACTGAGGGGGGGGGGGCAGGTGTCCCTCAGCCCAGCCTGCACCCTCTCACAGTCCAGGAGTCCTCGGGGGATGTCCGACTGCCGGCTTAGACCCGCTTCTCGGAGGGAATGGGCCTAAGCCGGCAGTCGCACATCCTTAGTGCTGCCGTGGAGGCAGGAGAGGCTCCTGCCATTGCTGCTGTGCTCATCAGCCTTGAAGCCCAGCTTCTGGCTGAGCGGCGCTCCCCCTGTGGGAGTGCACTGACCACCAGGGGGCAGCTCCTGCGTTGAGTGTCTCCCCCCTGGTGGTCAGTGCGCATCATAGCAACTGGTCGTTCTGCCATTTGGTTGATTTGCATATTAGCCTTTTATTATATAGGATATTTAAAATTACTGCTACATGCCCTAGCTGGTTTGGTTCAGTGGATAGAACGTTGGCCTGCAGACCGAAGGGTCCCGGGTTCAATTCTGGTCAAAGGCACATACCTCAGTTGCAGGCTCCTCCCCGGCCCAGGCCCTGGTCAGGGCGCGTGCAGAAGGCAACCAATTGATGTGTTTCCCTCACATCAATATTTGTGTCTGTCTTTCCCTCTCTCTGCCACTCTTTCTCTCTACACACACACACACACACACACACACACACACACAAAATCGATGGAAAAATATCCTCAGGTGAGGATTATAAAAAAAAAAAATAACCACAAAACTTAATACTCCATGGTATAAAATTAACATAATCAGTGACAAACTAGAGCACATAAACCACTGTATTATTTGGTTAAAATGCAATATAATCTTATCTTTCTATAACTTCTATTTAACCTTTCAAGTAGACTCTTATTTATAGAAACTACACTTTTATTGCCTGAGTTTTTGTACAGACTCCTTTTTTTATGTAATGACCATCAATCCGAAAGCTGTGAAATTTCTTCATATGCAGGAAAAGACCTACTTCCAGAAGATGTAAATGAAAAAGTAGCACAAGCACCACCATAGCAATACCAAGGGATGTAGTGCTGTCTCCTATTAGCAACAGTTCCTCAAACATGCACAGGGGGTTGAAGCAACTACCTCCATTTCTTATCTAAGTGAGTTTATATATGAAGAGAGTTAGAGGAGAATAAGGGCAGTCTAGAATGTAGATTATGGCCAGCTTAAAGTTAGAGAGCAGTTTTTGTACTATACCAACCACTGTCATAGGACAATTTCTCTGGCTTTTATTAGACTAATTTTACCTCTACATAATTCAAGAACTATTCATTCTTCCCTTCCCCTACAGTATTAAGCTCTAAGACTTCAGTGGTCACAGCAACAAAGACTTGGAGTTAATATTAATGTTTGAGTTTGTAATGAAGTATAAAATACCTAGCAAAGTTATGATGAAAAATAAGCCACTAATACTGTGAATGTTAATAAATGATATCTGTTGTATGACTATTCTACAAATACTTATGAAACCAATGAACGCTGTGGTGCACACAAGGTTCTGTGTTAGGCACTAAGGGTTATGGGTGGCAATAAGTTCTTTTTTGCAATTACATTTGTAATAAAAACATGCTAAATATGAATCAACCTACTTTTAAAAAGCAGTGTATACAAAAACGACAGGCCCGGTGCACAAATCCACGCATCAGTGGAGTCCCTCAGCCTGGCCTGCGGGATTGATCTGAAACCAGCTCTCCGACATCCCCTGAGGGGTCCCAGATTGTGGATTGTGAGAGGGTGCAGGCCAGGCTGAGGGATCCCACCGGTGCACAATCAGGGCCAGGGAGGGACGTGGGAGGTTGGCCAGCTGGGAGGGACCGCAGGAGGGCTCCAAGATGTGTCCAGCCCGTCTCACTCAGTCCTGATAGGCCGGACCCCAGAAGCAAGCTAACCTACCGGTCGGAGCGTCTGCCCCCAGGTGGTCAGTGCATGTCATAGCGACTGGTCGACCGGTCAACTGCCTGCCCCCTGGTGGTCAGTGCACGTCAAAGCGAGCGGTTGAGCGGCCTTTGCATATCATTAGCATATTACACTTTGATTGGTTGAACAGATGACCAGATGACCAGACACTTAGCATATTAGGCTTTTATTATACAGGATACTTACAATTCCATATCCTATCATGCCTGTGGGTGTAGTAGCAGGATAGGCCATTACAGGGGGTGCCTGAAATAGTCAAAGAAAAAATAAACAAGAAAGTATAACTCCTGTATATCAACTGAGTTCAAGGAATTAATAGCTGTAGTTCCACTAAAAGAATTGCTAAGACAGCTGTGATTAAATGTGACACATGTGATCATTAATAACTGTCAATTTGTCAACTATAATAAAAAAAACCGTCAATGCTCAATGAAAAAAGGTGCCTTGCAATAAGCAGAAAAGCAGAATGATTAGAAAGAAAAAAAATACCATTTAAACTTACTTAAACAATGATCTAAGATTTCAATGGGCTTTTTCAGCTTCAAAAATCTTCAGATTTTAAAAAATCTTCATAATTCTTAACTTTAAAGTCTATTATTATCATAAAAAATGTTTATCCAGAAAAAGTAATAAATTCTGAATGTTTTCCTAGGCTCTTCAGTTTTTAAGCAAAGAAAAAAAGTAAAGGTCCCAAATCAATTAACAATTTGGTCTTCCAAAAAATTAATTTCTACGGACCTCATGCACTTTTTTCAAAGAACGCCAAAGAGTTCAAACCACTACTGAGTATAACTATTTATATAAAGCACACAGTTCTTACACTTCTTACACAAAATATGTACACTAGCATTCCTTATTAATTCCATAAATTATTTAAACTATCTTCTGCAAAGCAGCAAAGTTGAGGAGCAATGAATTTTTAAATCTGTTTATGCTTTAATGCTTCATAGAACCACACACCACTAAGATGTTTAAGTTCCCCTCCTCCTCCTCCTACTTTAACTCATGCTCTGTAAATATATACTCTTATCACAAATAATTTTAGATATATTTGCTGTCTTAACAACATTCCCTGTGTGTGTTATCTTATAATGATAACTAAAACTGAATACAGGTGAAAGACCAATAACACTGCTAAAACATTAAAAAAAAAAACACAACTGGAAATATATGGCAATTTGAACATATGCATGGAGAAGGTAAATGAAGCATAACTAAAGTGAACAGTTAGAAGTTTAGTATTTGGGTGAGCATGTAGGACTTATTGGTCTCTCCCTACTTAAAAACCAAGAGCCGCAAGAGCAGAAGACAAACTGCCAAGTACAGCAGAAGCCTGTAAGATTTCATGCAATTGTTATTTTCAACATTACCACAATCAACATTTCCCTTCATTCAGAAGTCATCAAGTGCATAGTGGCAGCACAGATACACACACAGACACCCAGCCATCTGGCAGCAAATGGCAGAATATTAAGCAAGAAAAAAAATTCGTATTTCCCATGCCATCATCAGAATCAATTCTGCAACACATCCATGAAATCAGTAGATGCTAGGAAGAATTTTTGGCACACTGAAAATCTGAATGTGAAAACAAGTAATAGCTGAAAGGTTATGAGATTCTGCTATAGCAGTGGTTAATAACATGCCAATTTATTGCAAAAAGGCTAGTTTTTGGTCACTTACGTATTGTGGAAAATGCATGCCATTCTGTTTTTCCCAGGGAGAACAATTACATAATGCAATAACACTGGATTAGAACAAGTACTTACACAACAGAAAATACACAGAGAGCATTTTAGTTCACATGTACATTCACTAACTACCTAGAATCCCCTTGTATTTCCAGTATCTAATGGAAGACATCTATACTAAAACACTATCAAGGTTAACAAGGGAAACTTAGTCTTTGGCATTATCCCCTTGCATACATAGTAGTTTACTGATTACAAGTGTCATTAAAACATAAAACCTATCAGTAGTGTCAATAGTACAAAATCCAATGCATCCACTAACAAGGTGGGGTCTCTAATAACAACAAGGATGCATCATATAACATCTAGGAAAAAAAACAAGCATAACTAAAAGATGTGTAGTATAACATTATTATATATTTTAATAAAATTCCAAATAATTTGTTTTAAATTTTTTAAAAATTATAAAACCTTGACAGTGTTTAAGGATTAATAAAAAGATTAGAAATGTAAAGAAATGCAATAAGCATCAGTTTACCTAAGTAGTAATCACATCACCAGCCCTAAATGTTAGTCATTAAAAAGAAATTCTACAAAATACATACACACAAATATTTTAACAAAATCTTAAAAGATGATACACATCACCATATATGACACAGCACCATAAATATTGCTCTTATCAACTTACACACAAATTCTAGATCGCTAGATGTCTACTATATTCCAATAGTCAAACTTAGGTGAAGTGCTATCTACAAACTCCTAATATTTCATATGGATTAATACTAACTCAATGTAAAATAAAATATCCATTGTATCTTCATATCAGCATAATTCCTCATATATTATCAATGTATAGTTCACACCTGAGGCTATAAAATCCACTAGCCTAACCTCCTACCATTCCCTAGTCACTAAGGTGTGTTACAGTGGGGAAAACACTGGATTCAGAGTCAGAGAGATGGATTTCAATTTAAATATTTTTTCTAGTTGCTTTGCACTTGAAAAAAAATCACATAACTTCATCCTTACAACTGGGATGATACCTATTCAAACACCCACAAGAGTGTACTTTTTATAGACTCAAGATAGTGCCTGTGTGTGTGTAAAACCAAAATTATTTAAATAAAAGGTTTTATTTTTAGTGATGGTAGTGACGACTCTCAGTGAAAAGTTACTGCCTTAAAAAGGTGGCTAAATCAATATTATTATCTATTTATGAAGACTAATGATAACAGAATTCTTTAGATAATGTCCCACAAAATTTTATCAGCACACTATTTTATGATTAACATAAGGAAAACAGGGCAATGTTCTGAAAGGGATTTAATAACAAGTGGCTATAACAAGGATAAGGCGGAGTCTCTAATAACAACAGGAAGGCTAATTCAATCTGTAGCTTGTGCTGTCAAAACGCTGCTATTAGTACACTGTTACAAAAAAGCATGTTTCAAAATTTTCCACAAAAAGAAATTGGTTTTCTCTGACTCAGGAAGACTTATTGGGATGGTTAAAAAAGCAGTTGACCAAGGATAGGAGTACACCCCAAAGCTAATCTGGAATATCTACAACTTAGAGTAATTAAAAACAGTAACAGAACTTCTTCATAACTAAATGCTAAGTAATTAATTAACATATACAATTAATCTTCATTATTCATGGATTTTGGACTTGCAAATTTACCTACTCATTAAAATTTATTTGTAATCTGAAAATCAATGCTTGTAAATGCTTTTGAGGTCATTTAAAGTCATTTATGAACATGTGTAGAGTGGTGAACAATTTGTCTCCCTGGGCATTCGTTCCCGGCTAAAGTTGAACAAGCGAGACTCTGCCAGATTTCAGCTCTAATAGGAAGATGACGAGAGGATGGAGAAGGAAGGGAACAGTGCAGTAGTGAGAAGCAAGAAGCTCTGGCTTTGGGGCCAGTGGATAGAACTAGAATTTTAACTCTGGCACCTGTTACTGGGGTTGCCTCAGACAAGTCAAGTAATACTTCTAAACCTCATTTTGTCCTTTATAAAATATGTAAAATCTACCAGAACAAGTTTTTTAGGATTTATGGTAATCTAGGTAAGATGTGTGTGTGCCCATGATTATACCCACACACAGTTGATTTCTCTACTGGCAACAGTTGATTTGCTGTATTTATGTTCTTAAAGTCACCCTAACACTGAATTAGTAAACACTGAACCATTCTTGGGCAAATATGTGTGTGTGTGTGTGAACCTAGCAATGGTTCAGTGTTCGAGTGACTTCAAGAACAAAAGTGCAGCAAATAAAGAGAATCAACTGTATGCATCATATGACAATATTAGTAAAAGCCAAGTAAATATAGTTTCTTTACCAATGGTGAGATCAGGAAAAAAGAAAAAATTTATGTTCTACATAAATGAATAATAAATTTGAAACCAGTGGTAGAGGGTAGTGATTAAGGGCATATGCTTTGGGATTAGGCTATTTGGGTTCTAAAAACCCACCTAATCACTTAAGAATTCTGTGATCCTGGACATAAGTACTTAACTTTGTGTCTCCATTTCATTTGTAAAATGGGGACAATAATAGTTGCTACCATTTAAGTTTAATTTGAGGATTACAGGAAATAAAACCATATATTATTTATTAGAATATGCCTGACACAAGTAACCTTTAAATAAATGTTAGCTATTAAAATGTACCTGCGCCTGGTCAGTATGGCTCAATAGTTAAGCGTCGACCTATGAACCATGAGGTCACAGTTCAATTCCCTGTCAGGGCACATGCCCAGGTTGCAGGCTCGATTCCCAATTTGGGGCATGCAGGAAGCAGCCAATTAATGATTCTCTCTCATCATTGATATTTCTATCTCTCTCTCCCTCTCCCTTCCTCTCTGAAATCAATAAAAAATACATTTAAAATTTTTTTTAAATGTAGCTGCAAATATAGTCAACTAAGCCTCCTTAAATACAAATTACTCATCTTCTAAAACTCAATAATAACAATCTTTCCATTTATGTCCATCACTTTAAAAACATTCTTATGTTACACATTTACCTAAATTATTCATGTTAGTATATCATAAGCTCTTTTCACTCACCACTGTTGCAGCATTCCAAGCAGTTGTTGGTGCAACTTTTGGTTGCCAGTTAGATCCTCCAGTTAACTTCTTTTCACCTGGCTGACTCCAATTTACATCACTTTAAATAAAGATAAATGAGAATATTAGGTTCTGTTATCATGAAGTTTCTTTACTATCTATTTAGATTGAACAGAGCATTTAAAATGCAAATGACATCTCTACACACACTTTCAAGATGAAAGCCAAATCCACTTCTAAGCGGCACATGGGAAAGAATACAAATAAAAACTCACTTCTTAGTGGTTCCATTTCCAATGCCAAGATCTAAGACAGGGGAAAAAAGAAATCAGTTAAAAACTACTTTTAAAAGACAAATAAATAAATCAACTTATTTTAAAGTAGATTAGAGAATCCAAAGAATACTTACTGCCCACAAGATTGGCTAAGGATGAATCCAAGTCATCAGATACCAGCTTGTTAGGCGGAAGTTTGGAAACAGGAAGACTCTGGTTCTGAGAGGCCACTGTTGGTTTGAGAAGTCCACCTAGTTCATCAAAGCCTTAAAGTTAACAAATGAAATGGGATTTGTAAGGAACTTTCTGGTGCTACAGCTTTCTAAAGGAGGTCTCTGCCTTTTCTCATTGTTTGTTTACCAGGAAAGTCCTCCAAAAAATGGGTACTAAATATACTATTAAATGGAAAAAGAAGAAATTCACCATTTAAGTGAACTGATTGAAAAGGTTATATCTCCTTTGACAGAAATAATGTCTTATTTCAGGACAATATTACATTAAGGTTAAAGGGGATGAAGAAAGCACTCAAGTAAACTTATTCCAAAGTTGTAAAAGAGAAAGGAATGAAATACAATTCTCTCCCTTACCCAACAGTTTCTTAAGACTCACTTATACCTAAAGCAATACAGATTTAAAAAAAAGAATACATCTCTGGAAACTTTTGAGAAAAGTTTCTTTTAAGAAATAATATTTTACAGACCTTTTTATACTCTTCAAATGGAGAATATAAGGTGTATGTAAAATAGTACATTAGAAGCTAGTCAAAATGAATCATTTTGGATCTTTCTAAAACCAGCTAACCTAAATTATACCTGAGAAATTACTAAAGTATACTCCAACTGCATAAAATGACCTAGTAAACTAAGACATTGCTTAGAAATGAAAATAAAATCCCTTATGGTTCTTTACTGAAGGGTAGAAGGTAAAAATAATCCAATCAAACCAACCCCTAAAGGACTACTAGTAAATAGCTCAATCTAGGAATACCAGAGAATCTGAAAAAAGAAAGTCATTAAAAATGGCACTTTAGCCCTAACTGGTTTGGCTCAGTGGATAGAGTGCTGGCCTGTGGACTCAAGGGTCCTGGGTTCGATTCCGGTCAAGGGCACCAGGGCTCGATCCCCAGTAGGGCGTGTGCAGGAGGCAGCCAATCAATGATTCTCTCTCATCGCTGATGTTTTTATCTCTCTTTTCCTCTCCCTTCCTCTCTAAAATAAATAAAAAATATATTTTTTTAAAATGGTGCTTTACTAGTACATAAGGGGGGATAAATGGTGATTGAAAGAGACTTGATTTGGGGTAGTGAACACATAATAAAATATATACATGATATATTACAGAATTATACACCTGAAACCTATATAATTTTATTAACCAATGTCACCCCAAAAAATTCAATTAAAAGATGGTGGTTTACAAAATATAAACAATTGGTCCCTTTTTTTAATCCCCTTTCCCAGCAAGATAAACTCAAAAGGAAAATGTCAAATGCATCAACAAATATAATTATAACCCTACTAGTATATGGGAAAAAATAAATCCTACATCTACTTGCTTCTCTCTTTTTGGATGACAAATAATTGTATATTATTAAATTAAGACCATGTCAATATATTTCTTTAAATGGCTTGAATTTAACTACTAACCCAAATCAAAGGCCATCCCATGTTAATAGAAATGTCAATTTTATAAGACCTCTTAATCTTTATAAACTTCCAATTAACAAGATATTAAATGGAAATAATTAAGTAGAAACCTGGCTCTACAGATTTATAGTAAAGGATCATCCTCAAAACAATACAATGTTCCTCCACCCACAACTCTAATATTTAATATATCCTAGCTACTTATACACAGACTATTTCATTAAGTACCCCAGGTTATATTTTCCTTGTTTTCAAAAAAGCCAATTTCCTTTCAGTAAAGGTAAAAACTATAATGAGTAATCTACACATAGCCAATATCATCTCAGCACTTAATCTGAGCAAAATCTCTTTCCCCCCACATCTCTTAGTTAGCTCTAGGAGAAACAAAAATGCCACTAAGAAAGAGTAACAGTTAATAGTGCCGGGAAGCTCTCATCTAAGTGGTTGGAGAAGGAGGAACTTCTTTGGCTACTGCAATTTAATCTATTTACACATGTTAAAAGGAGCATTATCTGTCCTTACACAGAATCTAAATTAGAACATTATAGTAATGTTAATAAAATAATTTTTTCTTACCCCCAGAATCTACAATAACGTTAGTAGATTTATTTCCAAACACAGATTCAAAGTCAACATTAAGGCCAGCTGAAGGATGTGGCTGTGCAACTGGAGAAGAAGTGAATCCTAAGAAAAACAAAATACAAAATGCTCAATTCTTTAATAAGTCTACATTTATAGCTCTTTAATAGTGATAACAATAGAATGAAAAAAGTGTAATTTCCCACAACAAAAACAAAGCCAACCCTGCAAGCAGAATGTTTCCTACAATACCACATTTCTTTTTGGAGTGATTACATTTTCCGTTACAAAATCATCCTACTGACAAAGAAAACTAACGTAAAAGCAACCGAAGTTGAACTACCAGTATGTTTCATTATAGGGAAAAAAAAAAATCTTTGCTTATTTTTTACCTTAATGTTGATAATAGTTAAAAAAACTAAACACATCTAAAACATACACAGTGTAAGGGTTCATTTGGGAATGAAATAGGTAGTATGTTGCTTAAAAATAGATGAATGTACTTAGTATCCTCAAGAGTCGTTTTTCCTCTACCAATTCATCTTCCATATTTCTCCCCTTCCTCCCTCCCTCCCTCTCTCCCTCCCTCCCTCCCTCCCTCCCTTTCTTCCTTCCATGACAGTGACAGGATTCTGAAAGTTACAGCCCTCTAATCCTTATGTCCTCCTCGTGTCAGCATGCCTTTCTAATATCACCCTCCCCCTCAGAAAAACATACAAAAACAAACAAACAGATCATCCTCAATTCCTACCACTCTCTACTTTCAACTTATTATTTCCAACAGGGGTTGACAATATATACAATCAAACATACTAATTTACCTAACTCTGGTCTAAAATACCAGAACATAAATAGGAAATCTTCTTTCTTGTTTTACACTGATTCTAGTGTTATTAAGTCAACACCCAGCTCATGCCTCTGAAACCAGACTACACTGAGGTAACTAATATAAGGTTTTCAATTGTGTGAGGTTGTATTTTTGTGAGGTAAGGTTCTGAATTTCTAGGGGCTAAAAAGAATTAAAATCATCTAAAATGATTAGGGTTATCACATGACTTGGGGAGCTTTGAAATCACTGAGTATATATCCAAATAGAGATAGGTCTAGCAAAGATCACAAAGAAGGAATTCTTTCAGTTTGTTGTAATAAATGGCTCCTTACATTATATCTTCCATTTCTAAATTCTGTAAACCCAGAATGTAAAAAAAATAAATAAATAAAAAATAAATAAAAATCTGATATTAGAAGATTAACAACTATATCATTAGGGAGAAGTTAAACTTGAGTCCTAAACATAGGCTCTTTTTCTTCCTCTTTCAATTTTCTGCTGAAGGACTTCCAGTCTGTCAGAATCTCACTTTGAATTCTTAATGTACACTACACCAAGATATAAAGAATTACAATATGATGTTGTACCAAAAATACTGGTTTTAAAATTTTTAAAAGTTAAAAGTAGGCCAAGATTTGGTGGGAAGTCCAAAAAGGTCCTCAAAGGTAGAGGCCAGAAAACAATGACTTATTAATGGTGACTCACACAATCTAATACACAAGAATACTACTACTTAAAAAGTAGCATTATTTAGATCACAGGGTAAATATTCTGTATGGCACAAATTTTTAAAGAATATACAAATTTGATCTTATTTCCATTAAGTACTTAACCCTTAAAATACTGTTAACTCAAAGACACTGGTCATACAGTGACAGCACAAATACTATTAAAATACAAAGTAATTCAATATATAAATCTGACCATTCGTGAAAACATTCCTAAAATTAATCAGACTTACCAATTTAACAGCATTTTAAGGTACAAGCTGTTTAAGAATTATACCATGGGCCCTAGCCAGTTTGGCTCAGTGGATAGAGAGTTAGCCCGTAGACTGAAGGGTCCCGGGTTAGATTCCGGTCAAGGGCACATACCTCGGTTGCAGGCTTGGCCCATGCAGAGAGGCAAGCAATCGATGTATCTCTCTCACATTGATGTTTTGGTCAGGGCACATGCCCGGGTTGCAGGCTCAATCCCTAGTAGGGAGCGTTCGGGAGGCAGCCGATCAAAGATTCATTCTCTCTCATCATTGGTGTTTCTATCTCTCTCTCTCCATCTCCCTTCCTCTCTAGAATCAATAAAAATATATTTAAAAAAAAAGAAAAGAATCATACCATGGGCTCTTCTCCTTACAAAAATAATCAATGTATCTATTCAAGAAAGAGAAAAATCTATCATGCTTAATTATATGTCAAGGGTATCATTACAGTGTAAGAAGTATACATATTGTTCTTCAAATCATTCTGGAAACAATATCTTGGCTATGATGTCACTAAGCATTAGAAAATACATGGAACAATAATTTATAACTAGGACAGTAAGGATATCAAATTTCTATTTTCTCCCAACTTCCTGGAATTGGTTGATATCAGAGATAAGCTTATCTTTTATAGAAAACAAAAACAACTTTATTACTTTCTGTAAAGAGAGGAGCACTTTCTGAGGTTCCTAGGGGGGCCAATCTGTGAAATTACATTATTATTACCCAAAAGCATAAAAAGTTTGAAAGTATATAAAGTAACCCAGAGCTAGTACCTCTATATAGACATAGAAAACAGGTAAAAATGAAATTTTTAATAAGTTATACTAGCTGATTCACTACCAGGGAAGCAACAGCTTATTTTAAAAATAGCATTTTAAGTAATTTATAAAGGCTGGTAATACACATACATACCTTCAAGGTAAAGAGTTCTGTGTTATTTCAATGCCCATTATGAACTTAATGGCCTTTTGTCCCTGGGTCACTTTTTGGGAGACTGTCAAGGATTGTCAACCTTTAATTTTTAAAAGCGACGTAAAATAAAGGTACAAAATTTATATTACCATTTCAATAGGAAATTTTAGGGACAAAAAAATAAAAGATGAACTAAGACTCTTTGAGTTAAGGTAAATTTTATGGAATAATCACTACATTGAACTGGCTACTCTTATTTCACTAAGGCCTAGTGAAAAACTGTCACTACCCATCACTACTTTGTTGATGTACATTTAGAAACCACTGCCCTGCAGGGCAAATCTTAGGAGGGCAATAATATATTAACTAAAAGGTACGAGGTGAACAATCTTTGGGGACAGAAAAACATTCTTAGCACCTTTAAGAAAAATTGGCTGGGTTGTTAATGAATTTTGGTGGTAGTTCTGTAATAAATGAGGTCTCATATTTTTGTGTGTGAAAGTAACTGCTATTTTATTAATACCCCATAAACAGGGTATTTATTACTTAAACCTCATAATAACCCTAAGATAGTTATTATTATCATCCTCATTTTACAGATTAGGAAACTAAGAGATTTTACAACTTACCCAAGATTAAAGATTTTTGTAAGTGGTGGAACCAAGACTCAAATCCCAATTTGTTTCATTCTAGAATCTAGTAGTGGTTTTCAGTTTATCCTAAGTATCTCATTCTTATATAAACCAGTAGGTAGAAAAATAAATTATTATTTAGCTATAGTAATTAAATATCTCTGTTCAACAGGACTATTGAAGTTTTATGAACTTCTTGAGCTTTTCACAGCAACTGTCTGCCAAAAGAATGAACAACCCTTGGCAATTTTAAAATCTAAAAGCAATGCAAAAATAACCAGTGCTCAAAATTGTACGTGATGATTGAATAGTAATTAGGTAAAAAGTACATTCCAAATACGAAATGATCTACATACATAAGATGGATTTTAATAGTTTTAATAATAATTCTATGTGCCAGGGATAGTGTTGGATGTTACACAGTCATATATGTAAACCCCACAGCAATACTACAAGACAGATCCCAATTTTCATAGGTTTAGAAAGGTTAAATCCTTGCTTAAAGTCACACAGGTTAGGAAGAACTAGAATCCAAAACTAAATTCACTGAATTCCAAACATATTCTCTTTCCATCCAATGCCCTCAGATATGCCATTGTAAAATACTTTTAAACAGGTCCAATTCTTATTGCCAGTCAAAAACTTCAATTCTTTAGCTGTGTCAAACCTATTTTTTAATGCCAACTTAACTAAGATAACTCCTATGCACACAAAAAAATCAGCTGGGTTTCGAGGTTTTATTGCTTCAGCACTGGCCTAGAATGTATTTGGAAAAACACAGATGAATACAACTTGGCCACACCTCCCTGGAAACTGCATCCCATTTCTATGCCCTTTGCATAGTGCTAGAAAAGCATGCTTCTTTCCAATGGAATTGCCCTAACACCTGGTGCAACAATTCTAAGTAAAAATTATCTACTGTTCTATCATTAACACCTATCCAAAGAGTTATAAATTCTATAAGCTTGCAATATTAAAATGTTATAACCTTTTCTGAGAATTTTAAAGTTTTGAGTATAAATTAAAGTAACTGAAAGATAACACAAAACAATAATGTGTTTAAGGAAACAAAAATTGGCAAAAATTAATCTGTTCTTTGAAAGCAAAAAAATATTTTTCTTACAAATATTTTAAAGATTCATTTTAAGAAAAACAATAAGAAGAAATCCCTTTTATACAAATTGATGAATTTTAGAGATACCATTACCTACCTCTAAATAAACCAGCTACAATAGAAGGGTCATGGCACATAAGGGCAGTATTAAGATAAGCTTGAATACCAAAAAAAGAATCTGATAAGGCATATGAGGGTGGGGACAGGGCCGAGGAGTTGGGGTGGGATTTGGGAGAAGCACAGAGGAGGAACAGATAAAAGTAGAATGGAGTGATTAAAAATAAACAAAAAAATAAACAAAATTTTTTTATTTCTTTATTGATTAAGGTATCACATATTTCACAACAATTTTTTTAAATAACCAACACTGCATCTGTTTAGATTTTAAAAATATGAAGCAACTGGCCTTTTAGCTAATATTAACCTGTCTTCTAATGTCCTCTTTGCATGAGGAAGCAAGTCTAGACAAAGTCATGGACATGGCATAGCTGGGACAACCCACTCGCCTTGACTCATAATTCAGTATTCTTCTAATGAGGAAAAGCCACCTAGTACCCTAAGCATCACATCAGATCGCTGTCTTCCTCTAGAAGGGCTGGAGGGCATTGTAAAGCTGTTCTCTGATTTTTCTGGGTTGTTCTCAACCCTACAGAGCAGAGGTTGGCAAACTACAGGCTGTGGCCTATTTTTACAAGCCCATGTGAGCTAAAAATAGTTTTTACATTTTTAAAGGTTATTAAAAAAAAGTGACAGGAAAGAAAAAGATACAAAACAAAAGGAAAGAAAAAAAAAGAAGAATATACAATTTAGATTTTATGCATCCTATAAAGACTCAAGTATTTACTATCTGGCTCTTTACACAAAAAGTTTGCTTGCCACTGTTCTAGAGCAGAACTAGCCAACAGAACTTTCTAATAACAGAAATGTTCTACAATTTCGTCCTGTACAATATGGTAGACACTAGTCACATATCCCACTGAACAATAAAAATGTGCCTAGTACAACTTACAAAGTAAAATTAATTTTATTTAACATTTAGTTTTAATTAAAGTTTAAATGACACATGTGGTCAGTAGCTAATTAGGCAATGTAGCTCTAGGAATGCCACACCTTGGGTGGTCCTTTCATGTTCTTACTTTGAATAAAAAACTCTTGGAATTTTTTATTACACAACTTACTTCTCAGAAATTTTTAAGTTGTAAGTCATCTTATTAAAAAAGCCTCTTCTAGGACAGGCATCAGCAGACTACATCTTTGTAAATCAAGTTTGGAACACAGCCAAGCTCATATGTTTATGTATTTTCTATGGTCGCTTTTAGACTACAATGACAATGATTTGGCTCACCAGCCAAAAATATTTACAATCTGACTGTTTTAAAAAAAATCTTCAACCGTGGATATTTTTCCATTGATTTTTAGAGAGAGTGGAAGGGAGGGAGAGATATAGAAACAGAGAGAAACATCAATCACTTGCCTCCCACAAGTGCCCTGGCCAGGACCAGGGATGGAGCCTACAAACAAGGTATGTGCACTTGACCGGAATTGAATCCTGAACCCTTCAGTCCATGGGCCGACACTCTAACCACTGAACACAAACTGGCTAGGGCTACAATCTTACCTTTTAAGAATAAGTTTGCTGACCCTTGTTCTAGACTAATGCCTAATGGATAGTTTCCCCTTCTGTACTAATTTTCATTTTAAAAAATACATTTTTTCTCTAATGACAAAACTTAGCAGATTTTTAAATAAAGTATACTTTAACTTTCATTTAAACTATTTGCTCTCAGAAAGAGCATCTAAGGATTTAAATCTGTGCTTTCATAAGGAAAATAGCACTGCAGAGCAAAGCTGCAGGTCTCCTGCTTCAAGATTTGCTCCCAATAGCTGAGTTATCTTGGTGCATTTAACTTTTCTGGCACTGAGGTGATCCATCCATAAAATGGTAGTAACATTCTCTTACCAGTATGAGAGTTGAGAGCTGGGCCAAATATTCTCTTGAGGTCTTTGAAAACTCTGAATTCATCAATTTTATGATTTTTAAACTAGAGGCCCAGAGCACGAAATTCATGCACAAGGGGGCAGGGCATTCCTCCACTCAGCCTGTGCCCTCTCGCAGTCCAGGAGCCCGCGGGGGATGTCCGACTGACAGCTTAGGCTTGCTCCACGTGGGGAGCAAGCCTAAGCCAGCAGTTGGACATCCTTAATGCTGCAGCACAGGCGAGAGAGGCTCCCGCCACTGCCACTGCGCTTGCCAGCCATAAGCCTGGCTTCTAGTGCACTGACCACCAGGGGGCAGCAACCAGTCATTCCACCGCTTGGTCAATTTGCATATTAGCCTTTTATTATATAGGATAGGATGTACCTACTAATCTTGGAATATATGGCCATCAACTTTACTAATCTGTTTTGCTTTCTAGTCTTATTTTATTTTATTTTTTTATTTTTTTAAATCACTTTTTTTTATTGAGGTATTATATGTGTAGATATCTTACCATTGCTCCTCCCACCCCACTCCCATATATGCCCTCACCCCCCAGAGTTTTGCGTCCATTGGTTATGCTTATATGCATGCATACAAGTCCTTCGGTTGATCTCTTATCTTCCCCACCTCTCCCTAACCTTCCTGCTGTAATTTCTAGTCTTCTCTAGTTTCAACCCATAGCCTTAAACTTGTTACAGACTTTCCTTGAAGAGCCAAAATAATAACTAAGTATCACTTTAACAATGGCTTTTATTTATTTTTTATTCTGCTTCTGTTTAAATGTGAAACAGCCAGGACCTTTAGCTTAAAGGTGCAAGCAGATGTGACAGCCATAAGCCCATGCACTGTTCTAACCTAAAATATGGAAATAACGCATGGCCCCAAAGCAAAGACATTTGTTTTATATCTCAAATTAAAAAACTGACTAAAAAGATACAAACAGCCATATTTACTAAACATATACTCGTTCATACATAGTAAATAGAGAAAATATAAACTTGTAAGAAAAAAATACTCCAAGGATAACTCTAGTAACCCTATTATCAAGCAAATAAGGTACTCCATTTGACAAATTTTCTAAAGAATAACAAAATGTGAAATTTAGTTTCAACCACTTTTTATATAATTTTTAATGCATTACAATGACACAAAGGAATTATTGCAATCAATAATTACGGGTTGGAGCTATCAGACTAGTTATATATAACCAGAGCTCCTGTATTGGAACATGCTCAATTCTCCAACTATTGCTTTCTAGTCACCTTCATTCCAACCTCTCTTTCAGATATATCTAACAGAGTATTCAAAATATAGGTTCATAGATGACTTTCTGCATGTTGCTTTAATCAAAGATTTAAATTTGTCACCTTAAGCTATTTTGTTGAAGTGTATAAAAGCAGTTTCACCATCTTTTAAGGCAAGATTAGCATCTTTTTAGCAAGATTCAAAAACATTTTCGTTTTGTACATACTTAAAAACTTACTCTTCTTGTATAATTTTGGTGTGAAATTTTGACTTTTAATGGATTTTCATACTGCAATTAAAGGTCACTCAGTCAATTGCTTTACAGTTTCCACTTTTCATTTAACTTAAGGCTAACAATAAAATGAGACACTTGAGGGCATGCATAGATTTTAGACAATTTAAAATTGTACTATTCACAGTTCAAAAAGGGGGGGGGGGGAGAGGAAGACTAAGACAGCTCCTAATATAATAAGCCTATCTCCCAAGTACAGAGGAAAAATATAAGCACACATGAACACGTATATAAGTTTAAGAGATATTACTCTTCCAACAACTCTCTTAATAACCAACTCTCTGAAATAATAGACAGAATGCAGCATGTGATGCTAGACAGCTTGAGTATTGCAACATAATAGAGAACAAAACACTTAAAAAAGTCTAACTTCAAAGGAACTTTTCTTTCCTAAAAACTTGCATTCAATAAAATCAGGGATACTAGTATCAATTTAAAAACCTCACTACATTATAGCTATTGTTATTTTTAAATTTGATATTAAAATTCAAAATATTTATTGCAATGCTTTAAAAAATAATTAATGGATACGTAAAAAAAAAAAAAAAAAAAGTAGGCAGTATAAACATTAATTGGAAAGAAAGGTTAAATGGTACTTTACCAACAAACATTTCATGAGTAGGTGTCCTAGTAGAAAAAGTGGGTACATCTGCAGGAATGGGAAGGTAAACATCACCACTACTTGTGATGAAAGGATTTAAGTTTGGAATGGCATCATCAACAGCATCTACAGTAGCAGAGAAAGGATCTGTGTAGTCCAAGTGCATTACAACAAAATGAAGAAAGGAAGTAAATTAATTAGTATTGTAATTAGTCAAAAGATGCAAAGTGAAAAGTAGTGGCTATATTACTGCTTATTAACCTTACATGCAAAAACACCTAATCACCAAGATGGAAGAACTGCATTTTAAAATATTTTAAATTGAATCCTCAGGAAAAACACACACATTTATATGTCCATTAATAGTAGTAAATTAAGAATAAATCGGCTTTCCAGCATTAGGAAGCCACCATCAGGTAGTTAAAAAGGAATAATAAACAAAATGCTTCTGTAAAACAGCCATCCATCTTACATCATGTTCCTCACTCTAGGTGGGACATGTATTGACTGATGGCAAAGCTATGTTTACTCAAAAAATTAATAACTCTTGTATAAGTTCAGAAGTAGGAAATAAGAAAATAAAGATGAAGAAAAGATCCAATGATGAGGAAAAAGATTTTAAGAAAATTAGAAACAGAGGCTAAAGACTGGCCATTTAGTAGACTGTGAACAGCTTTGAAGGCCAAGCTAAGAGTTTTAAAGATTTGGCTTTAAAAATAAAGGAAGGTATTGTTATTTGTTATTGAAGAAATAACAAAGGTATTGTTCCCTACTAGAATGTTAGTATATATATACTATTATCAAATTCTGTATGTAAAGTTGTTTTAGCATCAGGCATTTACTGTACCTATACCTCATTCAAAATAATCATCATGCTAATGATAGAAAGCCATTTATCCTACCTTAAGTAAACAGAGTGAGGAAAAAACAAAGAGTAGCAAAAATATAGTATCATAATTTTTTCTCTTACAACACAATAAAAAAATGAGAAGACAACAACCCGTTGTCTATTCTAGTTTGGGACCCTCAATGAAGAAGACCGTGGTACCTAAAGAGTATCAAGCACTGTATTTTACTCTAAGGCTGTATAATGGAACAAGAAGGCAGCAATGGCCTAAGACCCGCTCACTCACTAGGATATACGCATACTTTCCTTAAAATCAATAAATTCAAGGCAAGTGTTCCACAAACCCCACAACTTTTCTGTTTACAAAAGAAAAATATAAAGAAAATGTTGAGGTCACTGGCATAAATATCATAAATCTTTTAAAATTTTTGTATCATTGAAGGACCTTTCTAGGAATTAAGCATTAATATGGAACATCAATTCACGGCCAAAAGTCAAGTACTACAAAGGTATCAAAATTTACCGGTGTACTATTCAAACGCAGATGAATCATGTTAAAATATTTCCTATATTAAGTCGGTGTACTATTCAAACGCAGATGAATCATGTTAAAATATTTCCTATATTAAGTTTGGAATGGCATCATCAATAGCATCTACAGCAGCAGAGAAAGGATATATGGAACAATAAGGAAAAAGATTCAGAAAAAATAATTCAGAAATAAAAGGTAGAAAATAGATATGTTGTATTTTTTGTACTAAAATAAAAATGTAATGACTTCTCTAAATCTTTCTTGTATAAGAAGCCCATTTAAGTTTAGAGTTGATTGGTTCAGTTGACGGTGCTATTTTTAAACATGCACTTTTTATAGTACATTATACTTTGTTGGACAATAAGCAACAAAAAACTTCTCTAGATTTCTATGCAAAAAAAGCCATGAGAGAAGTCCTTCAAAAAAAGAACACACAATTTTACAACAGATCCACTGGTTTATGAAAAAAAAAAAAAAAAACATGTTCAGGAAAGGTCACTATTAGTTATCTGCTATTCTACTGATTTATAGTGTTTTGCCGAAGCACATACTATCAATCATTTTCTATTAAACAAAACATCCTCAAGAAGAATATGCAGACATGTGTAAGTGCATGTGTATTTAGGTCAATCAGACAATTAGAAAAACCAGTTCTTATCTACTTTACAAAACACAACAGGTACTCTATATGATGTTAATGAATGAACAGACACTATAATACAAATAATAAAAACATTCATTAAAACAAAAAAATCATGTTCCAGCTAGTTTCCAACTTAAATTTTAGTCACTAGACTGGCAACTTTAAGTTCTTTAAACTTTTTAAAAATGAATTTTACATTATTTTTAATCATTATTTATTAATTTTGTTATACTAGAGTCATAGAAAAATAATCCAAAAAAAAGGATTAAAATAAAACCTGTCCAGTCATATTATAGTCTTGAGATTCTAAATACTCTTTATACACAGAAAAATTTTTTTTTTCATAAAATGTTGTTTCATGCTAGTTGGGACTTAAAGCAAATTAAACTTCAGAATGGATAATTCTTTTTTGCCTGAATTTAGAAATCTTGCTTAAAACATACAAAGTGTACTGAGTTGATAATATCAGTTTTCTTAGTGATGGAAACGTAAATCTTCTCAGATATTAGTATTCAATATCAAGTGCTTGTTTAGAGTCCAGAACACTTCTTTAAAAATCAAAGGCTCATTAATAATGCAATGAGAGGAACAGGAAAGCTTGTGTTCCCCCTCTTTTCGGTGGAATCTTAAATGCCTTTCACATAAGCATACAACCCTTACCTCCCTTTAACTCTGTATCACTAACTTATCTGTAATTGGGAATATACATCATGTCTGTGGTGTTTATGGTAAGAATAAGAACTAAATTAAATACCAAATCTATTAACATCCATTTTTAGCGAATGAAGAGAGAAGCATAGAATGAGATTTTAGAATAAAAAATAATTATCTTTGTTTTGTCACATGCTATAAAAGCAAACAATGCAAAATGATAGATATTTCAAATGTTCAGGTAAATGGTTAATTTCAAAAACCTTTTAAAGATGTATCATTATGATCAAAGCTTTTTATATGTAAGACTTATTTATTAATTTATCTCAGTCTAACTTTAGTTTTAATAATAAAGTAAAAAATCTTAATCTGAATGGCATGGAGATGAACAATATTCTGTCAGGAAGCATTCAAGATTTTTGTTTAAAATACTCTTATTAAACTACCAATATGCAGAAGTAAGACTCTGAAATTATCACCAACTCAGAAGCCAAATATCTTTAAGTCTTCTTAAATTGAGTTCATAGTAAGGATCACCATCTTTTCCTCATATGTAATGATTAGCTTTTCTGCTTCTGTACTTGCTTCCACTATACTTGATTTATATATTTTTAACATTTTTAACAGTCTCACTTGTACACAGCAAGCCTAATGTTAAAATATGGGGAAAATTATGATGAAAATAGTACAAAAGGCAAAATAAAAACAGAAAAAGAAAACATAATTAAATGTACTTCAAGATATTCTATTCACAAATAGATGGCTATGGATATTTCTCATCACAGGACATAGAACAATTCTTACAGGCTGAAATTAGTTAAAATTATTCTCCTACAGCAACTGTTTATTTGCCTTCACATATGAGCTCAAAATAATTCCAAGCAAAAACTTTAACTTGTCATTGTTAGAATTAATGGTATATGGTGTCCAGACAAAATAATTTCAGAATTAAGTTTTGAAATGTTATATTAATTTTCACTAGCCTCTGTAAAAATTTTTCATCTATTGAGAAAGACAACTTCTCAGCCTTAACTTAGAAAAACTACTCTTTTTTTTTTAAATGGGAAGCAAGCTGAAATTGCTTAAATAGCCATGCTATTTCTACTACCCTTTTCCAAAGCAATTTATAATGAGCAAAAAAATAAGCACATAAGTTTTAGAAGATTAAAAATCCTAAAACTAGGACTAATTCGAATATTAAGCAACTCCTTTCTTTAATCTGAATTAGCTGTCTACAGTTCATTTAGCTAAATCTAAAATATTTATTGACTCTAAACTAGGTTATAATTTTTAGAAACTACTACTCCCAGATCTCAAGATTTAGCTAAATTACACTTGCCTTCAGAAACCACTAGTTTTTAATTAAGTTATGGCCCACAAAATAAGTCTAAAAATCTAGTGTTTTAGTGTTTCACTACTCCTGCAATTCTCTGACCAATATTTTGAACCAAAAATGACCCAGTCTAGAAGTAAAGAAAATGCCATTCAACAAGTATTTATAAAGTACCTATTATAAATCAGATATTGGGGGTATAGCACTGAAAAATATTTGAAAACATCTACTTTCATATAGATTATATTCTATCATACAAAAGGGAGCCTTAAGAAATAATTATAAAAAACACAAAACATAAAAGTTCTTAAAACTCAAATTATTAAAATATAGATGGAAGAAGTCTAATTCATATGTCATAAAAACTCACTATGTTATTTATCTTTGATATGAGAGAGCCAATGAATTCAGATTTTACATATGAGCCACAATATAAATTTTAAAGTAAGTTTGCCATTCTCTATAGTTCCCTAGACCAGTAGTCGCCAAATGGTGGTCCGCAGGCCACTGGTGGTCCGTGAGGTACGAAAGGTTGGTGACCGCTGCCCTAGACAGTGCCCTTTCTCGGAATATTTCCTTTCCCTCCCAAATATTTTTTGAGTGTTTGTAAAATAATACTTATATATATACTAACAAACAGAAGCACCAAAACCTACCAAAGGAAATGATTTGAAAGCATACTAAATATCTAAGCAAAACTGCTTAAAAACTGACATGGACTAGGCTCACTCCTTTAAAGATGCCACGGTGATGGTCATGATATAGTCATCAAAGAACTACTACAAGGCAGCAAAACATTCCTGTTGGTACTAGGAAGAAAATCTTTGAATACCAAAATGTTATAGGTCTGAATTAAATCAATATTTTAAATGTAAGTAGTATATAAAGTTTGTCATGACACTCCTGGTCAGAACATAGTTCATTCATTGCCTGATAACACCATCTGAGTTTTATTGAACTTTATTATATACTTACACAAGACGAGTTTCTTTCCCCCTCCAAGTAAATTTTTTTCTATACCAAAAGTAAAATGACTATTACACATTTTCTGATTATGGACTAGAAAGTCAACAATGAGAGAGTAATTTTATACTTAAACATACACCTGGTCCTTCCTCTTCATCTTCATTAAATCTCATTTCATAATTTAATTGAACATGAATTCTAAAATTACACTTGTAATTAAAAAAACATGTCTGCAAAGGGCAAATACTTCATTGCCATTTTATTATTTTTTTAAGTTCTCATGTATCAAGTGTAATCAAAGCTATGCAAATAAGTAAAATACCACAGAATAGGGATAGGGAGGGAAGATGCCTGTACAATATATAGAGTTCATTAATGCTTACCTCCCCATGTACTTGCTACCTGAGAAGCAGCTGACATAGAAAGTCCAGGTGGGTGAAAAGTTGGCTGTTGCAAATCAAGCAAGTCATTTGGTAGCTTTGATGAGCTAGGAAGATATTTTGAAAAGATGATTTATTAGGTAAACTTTGCCACATTAGTCACTTCCTTTTCCCAAGTAAATAAGAACAGTACAAAGAAAACGGAGAGAAAGGCTCAATAACGTAAATCTCAGGAGGAATAGTTGCAGTAAGATAACAATGGCATATCCTTCACACAACAACATATTTCTAAAAAGGCCTAGAAAAATATTCAAGTACCCATATCTTCAGTTTGCATAGAATTCAAGTAATAATAACCCTTCAGGAAAAGATCAGTAACTTCCCCAGTAAAATACTGATTTCCTTATTGAAATGAAAACATCTAAAGGACATGATTCAAAATATGAAACAACATGGCAATTTTTTAAAAAGTTTTCTTTCTTTTAAAGAATTTCAATTGCATCTGAATAATTTCAATTGCATTTGCAATATCAATACGCCTACACAAAGTAAAATATCTTAACCTCACCTCTACTGCTTCTTACTCCAAACATGTCAATAATTCAGGGGAAAATAAAACATGCATATAGCTATAAATTTATAACAGAGCCATCCATTACACAACTCCAGAGGGGAATGCTTATATATTTTTTATCACAAGACTTTCATGTAATTAATTAAGGAATAACAACTCAAAAAACAATCCTAGGATTTCCATGAACTGAAGCATTAAGTGTACCACAGCTTAGATCACTTTTAATTTACACTTAAAACTGTTTTAAAGAAATGTCTTTTAGATATAAAAAAATAGTTTTATACATTGGTAAGTACAAGTACAAATACATTTAGAATATGCAATACGCATTCTGTAATAGGCTGTAAGATTTGCCCTCAATTACTATAAAAAAGGTGAAAACTTCTGAGTAGATTAAGTGAAATAAAACATAGTCAAATTAGATGAAAAAAATATTTTTTCATCCTCAAACATTCAACATTCTTTTCCATTCATTTCCCCTAAAACAAACTTCTTTACAAGGTCCCCAAGTGGAAAATGTAATATGTAATGGGTTCAATGTCATTTTGTTGGGGATTAAGGAAAGTGGCATACAAAAAGAAAACAAAAAATAAAGCTGAAAGAAAAACACATAACTAAATTCACTAAACAACTGATACTTTAGAGAGCTAAACACTGTGCTAAATCTAGGAGCCTGTTGAAAATGAAAATTCTTGGTCCTCACCCCACACCAACTAAATCAGAAACTCAGGGTAGAACTAAGAAATCTGCGGTTTAATTAACCCTCCAGGTGATTCTGATGTTAACTTAATATTGAGAAACTCTGACCTATACTGTACTATACATTATCTTATTTAGAAACAGGTTAAAAAAAAAAAAGATTAAGAAATTAACGGAGCCAGGATTCAAACCACAATCTGACTTCCACACTTCTACTTTAAACCACTAAGAAGTAAAAGACAGAACAGATTTGAAAAAGCCAATTATTTTAATTTGCCTGGAAATATTAAGTAGCTTAAATTAAGTAACAAGATTATTGATGTTGATCTGGTAGGCTTCAGTAGGCAACTAAACTATTACTGTGCTCCAGATTACTAAGTTTAACACCAAGGAATGGACATGAAAAAGACATTTAATAACCAATGAAAGGATATTCTGAAATACATGTCTCTCTCTCTCTCTCTCACACACACATACACACACACACACACACACACACACACACACACCTCCCAGACTTATAAGGGGTCTTGAATCATTAGACACCTCATAAATGTGTTCATAAACAATGACATGTTTGCCAAGAGATAATCTACTCTATTCCAATTATTATAAACTAGAGGCCCGGGACACAAAATTCGTGCACTTGCGGGGGAATCCTTCAGCCCGGCCTATGCCCTATCACAGTCCGAGAGCCCAGGATCGGGCCTAAACTGGCAGTTGGACATCCCTCTCCCAATCTGGGACAGCTGGCTCCTAACCGCTCACCTGCCTGCCTGCCTGCCTGACTGCCCCTAACTGCCTCTGCCTGCCGACCTGGTTGCCCCCAACTGCCCTCCCTGCCAGCCTGATCTTGCCCCAACTGCCATCCCCTCCCAGCCTGATCTCGCCCTCAACTGCCCTCCCCTGCAGGCCTGATCTTGCCCCCAACTGCCCTCCCCTGCCAGCTTGATTGCCCCTAACTGCCTCTGCCCCCACCACCATGGCTTTGTCCGGAAGGAAGTCGGACGTCCAAAAGATGGCCAGTCAACCCGGTCTAATTAGCATATTACCCTTTTATTAGTATAGACAGGTTACAGAAAATAGGATTGCTTAAATGGGCGGGGGGGGGGGGGGGCAGCCTTTTTCAGCAGGAGGAGATGCTCTTGGCAGACAAAAATACATAATCCCTATATCTGGACTGATAGCCAGCCATACTGCCAAACTGGTCATTAAAAAATTGAACTGCTTTCTTACACCTTATCCCAAACAGCGGTTGCCCTTAAAACCCCTCCTCAGCCCCCACCTTAGGTCTGCCTTCGCAGTTCACCTAAGATTAGGTTCTGATTGGTCGGTTTCTATGCCAGTCAGCATCAAAAGCTCTGCCTCCTAGGCAGCCATTGGCTCCTCACAGTTCACCCAGATTTGGTTCTGATTGGTCAGTTTCTATGCCAGTCAGCATCTCCAGGCCTGATCAGAGAGGAGGGGCTGATCAGCAGCCCTCGTGGAGGCCCGGAGAGAGAGGCTCAGCTGCTGGCCAGGCCCAGAGAGAAAGAGAGAGGCAAGGGCTGATCAACAGCTGCCACAGAGGCTATGGATCAGACCCTGCTTCTCTCTCCAGGCCTCTCTCCGGGCCTGATCTGCAGCCCCCTCAGCAGTCAGTGCTGGGTTGCCACAGCACTGACTGCAGGACTGACTTCCAATTGGTCGATCCTTAGGTCGTTTTGAACGTTACAGACCCTGGGTTTTTATATATGTTAGGATTATACCTATACCACCACTTATCAGCACCTCCTTTGTATGAATTTATGATTACAAATAATAAAACAAATTAAACTTGGAAAGCTCTACAAAATTTCTATTAGAAGTCTTTAAACCTAAGTATTCAATAGAAATCTTTAACCTCTCCACTTACCTGTTAGAAGAACTAGGGGTAGAAAACAGGTCAATGACTGGTACAGTCATTATACCCCCTGCTGAGGTGGACACAGGAGAGGCTGCAGTTGTTAAAGAGGTATGAGGTTTCTTTGCAAGTTCTTTTAGGCGCTGTTCCTATTGAGAAAGGAAGCTACCATAAGGAATCCAGAAGCAGATTTGTTTGTATGTCCTCTAAACAAAAGTATTTTCTAATTTTGTTCTGATAGCAGAAAGGTATTCTCTGTTTATCAGTCATCCAATTTCAGGACAAAAAATTAGACTAAGTACTGAGTTTTACCTCATTTGAACAACTATACATTAAATACTATCAGTCTCTATAGAGGTCCTAATTATTTTATGAACACCTGTATTTGTTTTCCCAAAAAAAAAGAATGCACACACCTACCTTTAAAGCTTTTAAACGAGCCTGTTCTTCCTCTAATGCTGCCTGCTTTTCCCTTTCATCCACTTTGGTAAGAGACAAGCCAGTACTTGCCAGGGAAGAGACTGCGTTGGAAAGTGTTGTCGCCCTAGAATAATTGGACAAAGGTAATTTGGCTTTTTGCCAAACATTTCACTTTACAACCTGGTTATGAAATGACCTGGCAACCAACAGGCACTATAATTATGAACTTCTGAAGTCAAAACCAGTACTTCATATGAAATATTATACCCAGTAACCTAGAGAATTATTAGCAATTAGATGATTTACACACACTTTTTGTTGCTGTTATTGTTAATCTTCACCAGAGGATATTATTTTCCTCTGATTTTTAAAGAAAGTGGGAGGGAGGGAGGGAGGGTAGAGGAAAGAGATAGAGATAGAGGGCGGGCGGAGGGAAACAATGTGAGAGAGACACACATGCCCAGACCAGAGCCAGGGATGGAACCTGCAACCCAGGCATGAGCCATTGACTGGGAATAGAACCTGCAATCCTTCGGTGCAGGGGTTAATGCTCTAACCACTGAGCACACTGGCTAAGGCCACATATTCACTCTTTTTAAGTAAGAGTTCGATTTTGGAAAGGGTTCTCAATAAAGGTGAGAGACATTGCAGACTGATGAAAATATAGTATTCCAAGCTCCAAGGAAGGGAACCTATACAATTAGGAAAGAGCTCACATACTCTCAAGAAAACCCAGATGAGTAAAAAAATACTGAGTTTCTCACAGGAAATGACTCCAATAATTTACAGCCTGGGTTTTTGCAGTACTACTACAGGAACAGTAAAACGTTAATACCAGTGATAATGTGTCTAGGTATGTTTCCTTTATAACACCCAAAGATGTCGTTCCCAGAGGACCACAGGATACCTCAAAGGAAGGTCAATTTCATTCCAGTCACTGGTCCATCTGGCACCTACTTTATCTGCTACCCTTTTAAATTAGAATTTCCTTTTCAAGCATATTAGTCATGCACAATGCATCACCTCTCACTAGCAGATTCACAGTAAGCTGCTTCCTTTCCCTTATATCAAAACCTTACCAATACTATAAACCCCAACATTAAATTCCCAAATGTTAATTTTAGGTAAAATAAACCTATGTAGCAAAGAATGCTAACCTGAAGAACTACTCTTCAGTAATGACCTTTATTCATTTTCATTTTATCACATACCAAGCATCATTAATCTCTACTCTAAAGCACATAAGTGGCAAAAATATTCAAATTTTATGTAAAATTAATTTAATAAAGGAGCAAGTAATATACTTGTCACAGAAATGCAAGAAACCCAACAAATTTTTTTAATCCTCACCTGAGGGTATGTTTTTATTGATTTTTTTAGAGAGAGAGAAACATCACTGTAAGAGAGAAACATCAATTGATTGTCTTTCATACACATACTGACCAGTGATCAAACCTGCAACTTAGGTATGTGCTCTGACCAAGAATCAAACCCACAATCTTTTTTGGTGTACTCTCCAACCAACTAAGCCACCCCGAGAAGGCAAGAAACCCAACAAATTTTCAGTCTCCTTAGCTTTATTTTTCATTACTTTCTCAAATCTCTGGGCCTTATAATTTGGGCTTATACTTTTAAAAGCCTACTAGAAAATTCAAAGAGCATATTTAGAATTAAAAACTATTAAAATTCAGTAAAAACATTTTCCTTTACAAATTAAATTTTGTTGCTAAAAACAAAACAAAAAACACCAAATTCTGAAAAAATAAAAAAATGTCTAAAAAGAAGGTTCTCATTATACTTCATACAAATTTTTTTCATACTGTTAAAAAGAAATCTTTGTAAGAATACATGAAAATTACTTCAATCACTACCCAACACAGAAATCATGTTACAAGATTTATGTGAGATGGTCTGTGTTACTTTCAATTTGCTAAGTTAATTGGTCTTCGTCTTGGAACTCAGCCTAACAGACGGATTAAAATATCAATCCCATGAACTGACATTAGAGAAAGATGATAAAATCTGATGTCAGACATCCTAGGTTTGAGGCCCAGAGTTACTACTTGCATAGTTCACAGGGCTATTGTGAGGCTTGATCAAATTTGTAAAAAAGGCAATTTGTAATTATAAAACATCAAACAAATCAATGCATTATCATCTTTAAGAGAACTCTTCACACTATGAATGCCGGAAGCCAATTCCAGCATGTCATAACTGCAAGAGTTTCATCGAAAGGTTGATGGAACTTGGGGACTCAACAAGGGCTGAGCCTGATGGAATGGCTAAAGGCATTTCCCCCAACCTAAAAAGGATGACTGCTTGCTGCCAGACAGCTCAGGGCATCTTAATTTACGTTATTGCCTTCTGTTGGCCAAACACCTGAACAACCGTAGGCTACTTCCCAATCTAACACTGGATTCTGTACTAACTCTACCCTTTGATGTGTACATCTCCACCTTGCCTTAGGACAAATTGTGTCAAGGGGTCCTGAGACAAGAACTTGGTTTCTTTAGCCAGGTTCCTCTGCCCCCCCATATGCCTTTCAAAATTATGTTTCATCTCTGGACTCTTGATTAATTTACGCACAGCCCCTTCTCCAGGTTTCTGAACCCTTTTAGATGCCGGATCAAGACCACCAGCATTATATGAACACAATTTAGACCAAGTAGTCACTATCATCACCTTAACAGATGCTAACATTTACTGAAGATCAGGAACTGCTCTAAGAATTTACATGTATTAACCCATTTAACCCTTCACAGCAACTCTATGAGGTTGATACTATCATTAAACCAATTTTATAAGTTATTAAATCAACATAAAGTGACATTAAATAACTTAGAATTTGAGCTGGATTCATTGACTCAGAAACATCACTCCTGCTCTTTGCCCTCTGAAAAATAATGTACCTGCTTGCAGCTGTAGAATCTTTGATTTTCTTTCCTTCCAAGGAAGCTAAATGTTGTTCCAAAGCATCAAGAAGACTACTGGGGGCCTGAAATTATAGATATAAGACTTTCATGATAATCAGTCCATTAATCAAAATAAATCAAGTATCATCTGACAGAGGAGGGAAACAAAAATAATGAACTAATTAACAATGGAGTTTTAGCTACCTAAGAATGACACTATTATTATTATTATTATTATTATTATTATTATTATTGTACTAGAGGCCTGATGCACAAATTTCATGCAAGGGGCTCGGCCCTCGCAGCCTCGGCTTTGGTCTGGAAGGTTGTTTGGCTGTCCAGGCTAATTAGCATATTATGCTTTTATTATTATAGACTAGAGGCTCGATGCATGAAAATCGTGCAAGAGTAGGCCTTCCTTCCCCTGGATGCCGATACCGGCTTCCTTCTGGCATCCAGGACCCGGGCTTCTCTTGCAGACCCGGCTTCATCGGGAAGGTCATCCAGAAGGACATCCGGCCTAATGAGCAAATTACGCTTTTATTATTATAGATAAGAATGACCTAGTAAGGGGTATTAATAAACATAATAAAAAATATGAAAACTAAGATTATATACAAATGAAACATTTAAGAGGATCCTTAAATTATTTCATTTTTAAAATATTTAACTTATTTGAATTTTAAAGAGAACCATACTCCGAAAAGCTAGATACATTGCTGAGCATGTTCCTGGTACTTAATAAGTACCTCCTGATTCATTTTTGAATAATTATTGATAAATGAAACTGAAGATTAACATCAAAGAAATAAAAATTAAAATCACAATGAAATATAACTTCTTACTAACTAGAATGCCTGAATTTAAATAGTCTAGCAATATCAAATGTTGGTGCATCTCCCATATAATGCTGGTAGGAGTACATCCACCTTGAAAAATGATCTGGATGTTTTTTATAAAGTTAAATATATATCTATTTTAATTACCCAATTCCATTCCTAATTATTCACCCAAAATAGATACAAAAGTGTATCTCCTCAAGAAAGGACTTGTTCAAGAATGATTTAAGTAGCTTTATTTATAAATATAAAAAACAACAGTGGTTTGCATGGAGAGAACCAGAGAGTGACTGGAAAGGCACACAAGAATTGAAGTGATAGAATTTATTTTTATCAAATGTTTATAGTTATCAAACCTCATTGATATAGATATTTACCTCAATTAAAAGACTAGCCTTTAAACTCTCAGGCTCTATGGCAAATCTCAACTTAATATAAAGAGTTAATTACTTTCAAAAGGGCAACTTTTCAATGATCTAAGAAAAAACTGTTACTAAGTGAAGCAAATCCATCAGTGGCATTTAATTACCCCAAACTCTGAAACACAGTTTCTGGATTCTCTCCATGCAAACCACTGTTTAGATTTCTAATAATGTAATTTTATCAGATCTTGAACTTAATATAAATGGAATCATGCATGTATTTATTCTTGTGTCTGGCTTCTTTTGTTCATCATAGTGTTTTTGAGAACTGTCTATGTCATTGAACGTACCATTAAATTATTCTTTATTGGATCTAACAATAGCTGGAAGAGGCAAAACTAGCTAATTTCTCTAACAATTATGACTTGAACAATTTCCTTCATCCTTTATTTGCTCTATATATATATATATATCTTGGCACAAAGCAGATACATAGAAAATCAATTAAAACCAAAAATATTGTATTGTAACATTGACATTTATGTTGAATTGAGAACACATGTGCAACTCACCCATCCCAACAAAACCTTTGGAAAATCAGCAGGCAAAGCACTATCCCAAGAGTTATTATCAGAGATGATGAGAAGAATGTTGATGACAGTAGTTAAAACTTAAAAAGATCCTATAACACAACAGGCACTGTGCCAGCTACTTTGTATAAATTCACTGCTATGAGGAAGATACTACTAGTACACCCTTTACAAACAAAGTACCTGAGAAAGTGAAAATTAAGTTACTTATCCAAGAACATATATCTAATACATAGCGGGAGCCAACATAGGGTCTAAGGTATGTCTGACCTGAAAGCCTAGAAAGTAATTACTGCTACAGAATCCTAAATTAAAACTGTGCTCATTTAAACTACAGTTAACATTTTTCTGAAAAGTTTAAGCTGAGGCTTACAAATATTAAACTACCATGTTAAGATAAATAATAACAAACTATTTCCAAAATCTCTTCTACATATATCTTAGTATTTTTTAAAAGTAATCTCAAATTTCCATTCCTGTGTATAATAACCACCACCATCTTCCCTTAAGTACAAATAGCTTTGTTTTAGTTCACTTTTGAAAAATTTCTGAATCATTCAGAAATCATCAATTAAGAGGGAGGGAGGGTCAGGAAGCTGGCCCTCTAATCAATTTCAATGCCATGGATGAAGTACAGAAATATGACAGTCTGGCCTGGGTCTTAGCTATACTAATAAAAGGGTAATATGCTAATTAGACTGAACATCTTCTGGACGTCCTTCCAGACAAAGCCACATTGGCGGGGCCAAGGCAGAGAAGGTTAGAGGCGATCAGTCAGGCAGGGGAGCAGTCAGGGGGATCAGGCCAGCAGGCAGGTGAGCGGTTAGGAGTCAGAGTTCCTGAGGGGTCCCAGATTGGAGAGAGTGCAGGCCAAGCTGAGGGGACCCCCTTCCTATGCATGAATTTCATGCACTGGGCCTCTAGTATTTTTATAACAAAAGATAGGTAAAGGTGACTTGACAAATGGAGTAATAGGGAATCTGTAACTGCCAAATCAGTTTATACACATACTAGTGGCCCGGTGCACAAATTCATGCACATTGAAAGGAAATTAATTAGAAGAAATATTTTAGTATCACAATTTGCCCTTTCTCTATAATAAAAGTGTCAACCAAATTCATGATCGATAATGACAGATGGAGAGACACGCATGTGATTGGCGCCAGCAAGAGCTTTATATGTACCGCATATGCGCAAGTCAACTTAGCCTTTTATAGATAGAGAACAAACTTGCTTAATTAGACCTGCTTTCTGATTTAGCTAAACTTTTTCCAGCCCAGTGAAGCACCCCAACTTCTCTTCCAGGTAATTGTCAGCAACACAGCAGTAAATATCAACCCAAAGCAGATTATTATTGTAAATCACGTAGGGAGAACAAAAGGTAAAATATTTAACTGCAGCAGTGTTTGACTATATTCTGCACAGTGAGAAAACCTGAAGTCATTTTCAAGGTCCACCATTTCTTAATTCTTTTCAGTCGGGTCAAGTTTCTAAGCCTTCCAAATCTGTTTTCCATCTAATGATTAGAAAATAGGATTCCACTGAGTCTATCTACCTACTCCAGGACTTCTGTGAGGATCAAATGAGATGAGGCACGGGAAAATGCTTCACAGACATTTGGTTACAGTGTGAAATGTTTCCACCTGGCTGTAAAACAAGTCATGTTCCTGGGCTGAAGAAACTGCAAGGAGGCTAGTCGCTAGGGAGAGGAAGCTGGGCGTTGCTACATTATGTCATTACCCGGAGCCCACAGCCACCGTTTCTGGGCTGGCCATGGGGTCTCGGCAGCATCGGCTGCAATTTGGTGAGCTATCACTCCGGGGTGGTGGCAGGGCCTGTGTCCCACTTGGGGGAAGCTGAGTGTTGCTTTGTTGGCACCAGGTCCGCATTGCCATTTCTCTGTAAATGGCCAGTGTACATCACAGCAGCTCCTGCGTTTGAGTGTCTGCCTTCTGGTGATCAGTGTCTGTCATAGTGACCAGTCGGATGGGTGAAAGGACACTTAGCATATTAGCCTTTTATATATTTAGATTGTTTTAGCAATGATTTTTCTCACATCTTAGGGCATAGTAATGTACTCAATCTTAATAAGGTCAATTTATCTCCAATGCAGGGTGTTTTATTTACATACTAGTGGCCCGGTGCATGAAATTCGTGCCGACCCCTGGGATCAGCCTAAACCGGCAGTCGGACATCCCTCTCACAATCTAGGACCGCTGGCTCCTAACCGCTCACCTGCCTGCCTGCCTGCCTGCCTGCCTGATCGCCCCTAACCATTCTGCCTGCCAGCCTGCTCGCCCCCAACTGCTCCCCCCTCCCTGCCGGCTGGCTCACCCCCAACTCCCCCCCCACCGGCCTGATTGCCCCCCCCCCCGCCACTCTGCTCGCCCCCAACTGCCCCCCCTGCCGGCCTGATCGCCCCCAACTGTCCCCCACTGCCAACCTGCTTGCCCCCAACTGCCCCCCCTGCCGGCCTGATCGCCCCCAACTGTCCCCCACTGCCAACCTGCTTGCCCCCAAATACCCCCCCTGCTGGCCTAATCGCCCCTAACCGCCTATGCCTCGGCCCCACCACCATGGCTTTGTTCGGAAGGTCTCCCGGTCTAATTAGCATATTACCCTTTTATTAGTATAGGTAGATAACCCATAACTAGATCTATTATGTACTCTTGGCCTGGAAATCAAAGGGATAAAACAGAACAAGTTCAGTACAGAGAAATACAACAAAGACCTTTATTTAAAAGATGTCCCAGAACAATTTAAAAATGAGGTAAAAGAGTCTATTAAGGAGAGAGGTGATACAAATGCTACAAGGATAGTTTATGCCAGGTACTTTCATTCCTAATATTCAGTAAAAACAAACAAACAAAAAGAGAAAAAGTCAGGGGGGAAAAAAAGCAGGTTTAAAGTTTCTTTCCTGTAATTAAAAAATATATATTTCTTATTGATTTCAGAGGGAGGAATGGTGAGGGAGAGATAGAAACATCAATGATGAGAGAGAATCATAATCATAGATCAGCTGCCTCCTGCACGCTCCCTCTACTGGGGATCGAGCCTGAAGCCTGGGCATATGCCCTGACCAGGAAGCAAACCTCCTGGTTCATAAGGTCAATGCTCAACCACTGAACCACACTGGCCAGGCCCTAGAAATTTTTTTTGATGATAAAATCAACATAATAATAGCTAACAATGAGTGTTTAATGCTGTGTTTAGGTATTAACTCATTTAATCGCCCCAACTACCTTATGAAGTGGGTATTACAATATCTCCATTTTAGAGATGATGAAACTGAAGCATAGAGTAACTTCCCCAAATCACACGGCAAGCTAGTGGAATAGCCAGCACTCGAACAGATTATCAAAGCCTGCTCTCTTCTTCCAAATCATGTTTTGATGTTTATCCCTATTTAATACTCCTACCTGAGTCAAATAGCCAAAGCAGAAGGTTTAAAACAGGAAACATAAATCCTGTATAAAATAATTCTCTATCTTCAAGTGGGGCAAAGGAAATATCCTTTGAAAACTCAAACAAACTGGGTGTTTGTCTTGTATCCTGTCAGAGGAAACAAATTGGGAAAAAAATTCTCTATCAATAGTGCACATTTTGTTTTAAAAATTCCATTCTCTAAGTTCAATTCTTCCTTTTGATGATGACAGGAAAGATTAAAAAGAATAAACTCAAAGAATGATATAGCAGTGGCTAGCTCCACCAATATAAGAGGTGAATAGAACACCCTATATGATCATAGAACAATTATAGAACAATTATCACCAAAACATTGAAATATTAAAATCTGTCAAGAAAAATCACAATGATTTCCTTGTTGGCATGGGCTGCATATTACTCATTTGGTGCCTATCACAACTAACAATACATAGCAGACAGTGAATTGATATAAAAATATACTTACCTGTGAAAGGTCTGGTATATCACCTCTGTCAATTCCAACTTGCTGTAAGAAGAAGCAACATTGTATTTAATAGATAAAATTATAATAAAGATGTTATATAAATAACAACTAGAAAATGACATTTATGACTAGTTCTGTGAACACTATTTTAGAACAATATTTTAGATAGACTTCAGAAAAATATTTAATCTCCAAATATATCATTCAGTACTTCCAGGTGCTTAGATGTTATTTGATGGCTCTAAAGTTGTAACAGGAGGAAAACCAGAGAGTTTTTGGAAATTCAATAAGACTGTTAAGTTACCATCTCCATATCTTTTAAGCACCTGTACCTTGTCATAATCTGAAAAATACATCACTTCTTGATGCTATATGATAAAAGCTCATGGCAAGAATGAAGAAAGGCTGACTACAAACAAGTTCCCTGGGGCATGAAAAGAGTTAAAAAACAAACCTCATGACAATAACTTTGTCTTCCTCCATAAAATATGCTTTCCCAGGCAATCACCATAGATAACAATTTTTTAAAACCTGTGTTCATTCAAGTAGGCCAGTTTTATACAAATGCAAACTGATATCTAACCAGGATATAATTATTTTCACAAAGCAATCCCAAACAGGCTTTCATAATGTTCAAGCACTAGACAATTTCCAGCAAAAGAAGATAAAAACCATTCCTATTTATTATTCTAGTACCCAAATTAAAGAACTCTTTCCCTCCCTGGCATTATGTTTCATTTTCTAATCATTCTCTCTTCTCAAGGGCCAGCCCCAGAATGACATCAGTAGAAAGGTTGATAAAATAATTCAAACTGAGATCTTTATAGCTAATCAATAACTAATAGATTTGTCCCTTTCAAACACATTTAAAAATGTTACTTGTGCCTTTTTATTCCAAGAACCAAGATCTCATAATGAAATTACAACCCAAAGACAGCATCATGAAAAAATATTTTAGGGCAGGAGAATCTTATTTCTCAGATCATATGGAACTGATGGTCTATTCCATTTCAAAGTAAGACCAGCAGATCTGGATGTAAACAAGGACGTAAAACTTAAGTCAATAATTATAACTATCAAATGCAAAAGATATAACAGGCCAAAAGGGAAAGCTAACAAATTAAAATGTATTTAAAGAATTTACTGGAATCATAGCATAAACTTTTATCTTCTGCTTTTAATGTGACTGGCCCTACAAAAATGGGGGGGGGGGGGGACGTTAATCTCTCTTTGAAAGATACCTTAAATTCAAAATAAACTGCAGTATACTTTATAAAATAGCTGATTAACACCACAAAGCACATTTTTTTCCAAAGGTCTCACCATCCTGTTGTATTCATCTGCTACAGAATAAAATCACTACGGTAATAGAGCTAAAATCACCAACTTGCTAGTTCCAGTTTAACTACTTTGATATAACTGATCAGTTATAGCCTAGTCATCTTCCAGAATTATCTTAGCAAGACATCTCTAGTGGTGATAGAGAGAGGGTAAATAAAAACAAACAAAAGCACTTTAAGACCTGCCTCTGTACAAGATAATGCCTGTAAGCATTACCACAACTGTCTTCTGTGACAATTTCAGAAAATTATTTAAATAGATTTGCAAAATTAGATTATTCTATTACCCATACTCAAGGTTTTTATAATCACTGAAAAACAATAAATACACTAAATTCACTTCTGCAAGGGAACAAAATATTTTGAACAATGTGGCTCCAGTTAAAAGTCTCACTGAAGAGACTTGAGCACTATCATAGAATAGTCTTCACCATATTTAACACAATAAATCTTCTAATATACATGACTAATTCCAAATATAAAAATCGCTGACACTGTGTGCCACCTACCTAATTTATAAATAAGTTTTAAGAAATTAGCTGTCAATGTTCAGTATTGAATTAAATATACACTTATAGACAAAAAAAGCAGGTTAAGAAGTATAGTCACTTAAAGACAGTTTACCTCTGCAACTTTGAGAAACTCTGAGATTCTTGTCATCCTGGTCAGGAACTTCTTATAGATGTCAAGACCTTCTTTGCACTGATTCTTTTTCATATCAAAATATTTTTCTGCCAAAAGTAGATATAAAAATACTTTTACTCACATAAAATTATCACACTCAAAAAGAAATGTGGACACATTTGATATATGATATTTGTACTTTGGCACTCTTTGAAAACCAAATCCAAATCCCATTGGGGAAAACAGAGCATTTCTAGGCAAAATAACTGCATTCCATATACAGTTAACTCTTGAACCATGCATGTGTTAACAGCACCAATTCCAATGCAATTGAAAATCTGCATATAAATTTTGACTTCCCAAAATTTTACATACTAATAGACTGGGAAGCCTTAAGAATAACAAACAGTCAATTGACATATATTTTGTATGCTATATACATTACATACTATAAATAAATGTTATAATAAAGTAAGCTAGAGAAAAGAAAATGTTAAGAAAATCATAAGAGCCCTAAACGGTGTTGCTCCATGGTAACAGCGTCGTCCCAAGAACAGAAAGGTTGGTCTCAGCTTCTATTTCCAGTCAAGGGCACATACCTGGGTTGCAGGTTCGCTCCCCGCCCTGAGTCAGGGCACATGCAGGAGGCAACCAGCTTCACATTGATGTTTTTCTCTCCCTCTCCTCCTCTCTCCCCACCTTCCACTCTCTCAATGGAAAAAACTATCCTCATGTGAGGATTAACAGAACAAAAGAACAACAACAAAAAAGAAAATAGTAAGGAAAATATATTTACTGTATTTGTTGAAAAATATATCTGTGCTGTTCAAGGATCAACCATATACCAAATACACAATAAAGCACCATATAGTCCTAAAATGCCTCAAAACACCTCATCCTTAAAAAAAAAAAGGTTAAATGCATTTAAAATAATTATCCATTTTAAAATTAAGTTTAGAAAAAATATCAATTTTACAGTTAAAGTTCATTATGGAGTAAATTATGAAGAAATAAGATTTTTCCTGGACAGAAAAATTCCAAGTTAATTTAATTTATTTTTTTTTAAATATATTTTATTGATTTTCTACAGAGAGGAAGAGAGAGGGACAGAGAGTTAGAAACATCGATGAGGGAGAAACATCGATCAGCTGCCTCCTGCACACCCCCTACTGGGGATGTGCCCGCAATCAAGGTACATGCCCTTGACCGGAATCGAACCCGGGACCCTTGAGTCCGCAGGTCGACGCTCTATCCACTGAGCCAAACCAGTTTCGGCTCCAAGTTAATTTTAAAGAAATTTTTATATTTCTACAAATTATAAAACTGATAGAAGAAAACACAGATATATCTAAAAAATATAAAGTTCATTTAGCTAAACATTCTAGTTGTAAAAGTATATTTAATCACTCAGCATGTGTAACAGGTATAAAATTTCTGCCCAAATTGTTACAACAAATGAATATATCTCAAAAAATATTTATTCAACCTTAAGTAACAACTCAGACAATATTAGTTACCCATATGACACAAGATAAGAAATAAAATGCCATTAAGCTACAGCAATATTTACCCAATAGGTTAATAATTCCTTCATTGTATGCTGCAAACAGTCTAATGGCATCTTTGAACAAGAGCATGAAGGCAGCATTTATTACTCCATTTGTAAGTTCATTACTATTAACCTGAAGGAAAATTAGAAAAAAAATTTAGCTAATCTTATGTTTTAAATAACAATGACTTCCTTCAAATTAAAATACAGTGAATTCATGTATTTAGGTGTATTACAGAAAAAGACATTTATTTCTTGCAATCAGAGTTATAGCCAAAGAGTGCAAAAATATTAAATCAAAGAGTTTAGATTTTAGTAAAAGCCACAAGCAAAAAACATCATACAACATTAAATTAATTTTGAAATAAATAGTTGAAAACAAAAGTACCCTTTAACTATTTAAATTCATGGGCTATATCTCAAAAGTCTTTTATTGTAAGTTCATTTCAACATGAAATACTTCTAACTGCAAAATAAAGTCCTTACCAGGTGGATTTCCCTTTGAGTCATGAAGGACTTACTGAATATTTTTAAACCAAAAGGTATTTATTTATTAAACTAGAGGTCTGGTGCATGAAATTCGTGCACGGGTGAGGTCCCTAGGCCTGGCTGGCGATCGAGGCCAACTGGGGCCCAGCCGATCAGGGCCGGGCCAGAGAGGAGGCGATGGTCTCTGGGCTGGGCACGGAAGGAACGAATGCCAGACGCTGACACCACCATTGTTGGCACCCCGCCACCACGCAGTTCCCCACCTCCCCGCCTTCTCCTTCCCTTGCCACCGTGGCAGGTGGGAGGCGGGCTGATCGGGGCCTGACAGCCAGGGGGAGGAACGGGGCAGGGGAGGTTGGCCACTGGCCCCGATGAGGACCTGGACCTCGGCCCCTCTGGGAAAGGGGCCACATCCACCGCTACCCACCCCTGATTCCCCATCCCAGCCTGGAGGACATTGGGAGGGACCATGGGAGGTTAGCCAGCCAGGGGAAGTTGGCTGTGGGAGTGCACTGACCACCAGGGGGTCACCCTGGTGGTCAGTGCACGTCATAGCAACCAGTTGTTCTAGTCGTTCCGGTTATTCTGATCGCTTAGGCACACACACACACACACACACACACACACACACACACACGTTCCGGTTATTCTGATCGCTTAGGCATACACACACACGTGCGCGCGTGCGTGCACGTGTGTGTGTGTGTGTGTGTGTGTGTGTGTATGTATGTATCTCCTACCTAATAATAGACAAATATGCAAATTGACCATACCTCCAACACACCCACAAGCCATGCCCACAAGCCAATCAGAGCGAGCATGCAAATTAACCCAAACCAAGATGGCTACAGCCACAGAGAGCAAGGTTTCCTAGGTAACAGAGGAAGCCAAGCTTTCCGCCTGCCCTTGCCAGGCCTAAGCCTCCACTCAAGCTACAAAGTTTCAATTATAGAAGGTAAATAAATTCAAACAAATGGCGACAGATTGGAGCTTGAGAGAGCAGGCCAGGGTTGCCGCCGGCAACAGGGGAAGCAAAGCTTTCCACACACCCTGGCTGGGCTCACCCGCTTAAGGCAACAAAGTTTCAATTATAACCCCAACACAAATGGCTGCCGGCCCTGGAGGGAGCCCCAGGCTTGGCTCCGCTCCAGGCTACAAAGTTTCAATTGTAGAAGGAAAATAAATTCCAGATACCAGGGCCTCCGCTTGGGTTGCCAGGGGGTGTGGCCGGCCTGCAAACCACCACAGGCGCCTTGCTCAGGCCACCCCACGCACCAAGGGAACCCCAACCTGATCCGGGACACCCTTCAGGGCAAACGAGCTGGCCCCCACCCCTGTACCAGGCCTCTATCCTATCTAATAAAAGAGTAATATGCAGATTGACCATCACTGCAACACACAATATAGCTGCCCCCATATGGTCAAAGATCCTGCCCCTATGTGGACACAAGATGGCCACCACAAGATGGCCAGCAGGAGAGGGCAGTTGGGAGGCACCCGGCCTGCAAGGGAGAGCAGTTAGAGGTGATCAACCCTGCAGGAGAGGGCAGTTAGGGGTGATCAGGCTGGCAAGCAGAAGCGGTTAGGGGCAATCAGGAAGGCAGGCAGGCAAGCAGTTGGGAGCCAGCAGTCCTGGATTGTTCCCCAATCCGCTCTACTCTCCGCCAGTTCTCCCGCTCTGCTCTCCGCCAGGCGCCTGTGTATGCAAATTTAACCCACCATCTTTGTCGGGTTAATTTGCATACTCACTCCTGATTGGCTGGTGGGTGTCATGGAGGTGCAGTCAATTTACATTTTCTCTTTTATTATATAGGATACTGAGTATCAAGAGCCTAGTGCAGTACCTTACACATGAATAACCAATATTTATTATTATTGAATTATGCTATAACAAAAAAATCACTTATTTATCTATTAAGAATAATTTTATTTTTATCTCAAGGAATGAATCAATAGGATAAGCCAAATTAACTTTTAAGCACTTTTTTAGATAACAAGGATATCTAGTATGTGAAAATTAATTTGTTAAGTAGGTATATAAAAGCATAAGCACAAAGTTAAATAGTAAGCAACAAATTGGTAAATATTTGCAGAATATCTAACAAGGCTGATTTCTATTATGGAAAGAGAATCCTAATAATAAAGCAGATAACAGATAATTCATATGACCAGTAATATGTGAAAAGAAGCTCACCTTTGCTTACTGGATAAATTAAGATATAATAATAAAATTAAACTACTGAACTATTCTTTTTTTGAGCACCAGACCAGCAGGTATCAAAATAATCAAAACCAATGTATTATTGGGTAAAAATTAAGAAAAACAGGCACCTGTTGACAAGTGGCTCAACCCTTTCCGAGTGTAAATTGGCAATTATTTAAAAGTATAAATGTTTATGTCCTTTGAACCAAATTCTTTTTTTAGGCATTAACCCTACAAAAATAGGTTTTTAAAATGTGTAGATACGCACATTATCTAACACACACACAAAATTTAGTGTCCCCTCTCTTCTCTGTATTCTCCCACGCCCCATTTATTTTCTGGATTAAAAAACAACAACAGAAAAACTCTATCAATAGGCATATCAGGTAAATTGTTACATACAATGAAGTACAATACTGACACTGAAGAAAGTAATTTTATAAAATGAAAACAAATTACACGTTTGGACCCTCTTCACTATCAAAACGAAAATATCATTCAGTAGTTACATCAATCTTCTATGTCTTCTAGTCTAAATGTTAGAAAACTTTTTTTGTAAGGGCCTGTTTGTATTTTAGACTCTGTGGACTATATAGTCTCTTAACACAGCTATCAAACTCTGTAATTACGTCGTGATAACAGCCACATACAACATGTAAACCAATAAGCCTGGCTGTTTTATAATAATATTATACTTTGCCAAATAGGATATTAGTATGAAAAATCAGAGTCTGTAAAAATAAAAACCTCAACCAATTATAATGTTTTTAAAATCTTAAGTTATAAAAGATTTGTGCAATCAACTTACATTAAAATCAAGAAGGGCATCCATTTGATTTTGAATAATAGGTACAGTTTTTAGGAGTTTTTCTGTGTTCATTGTCCTCATAACTCCATCAGCCCTGTTTTTTAAAAAAGAAACAATTGAGTTTGTTATTAAACCTACATTTCAAACTCCCATATGGTTCTCTAAACAGAGAACAAGTTGCTATAAAACACATATTTTTAAGTCATTACTGAACCTGAAATCTCAAGCATAAATCATAGAGAAAAAACAAAAACAGAAAGTATGTCTATCAAGGTGCTCATTTAAAACTAAAAAAAAAAAAGTAAAATAAGAGAATAAAAATCAAAGTTTACATCATACAGCCAGGTTTGTAATGTACTTTTTACATGAGGAAATCATCTGATTCTCACACCACTCATGTGTATACCAGTAAAGTGCAGTTTTACTATTTTTTAAAAATTACAAATAAAATAATTGCCTCAAATCACTTATTAGTCAGGATTTAATGGAGCTAGCACTTAAACTCGTCTATTTTATTCATTACTCAAATACCAATTGCTTGATATACAGAAAATTGTAACTAAAATCATTTTATTATAAAATAAGACAATTTTACCAAGTCATTCTAATCTGATCATTAAATAAGTGAATATTAAGAGGAATGTTTTAAATAAAATATTGTTAAGTAATTCCAAAAATATTCCTTTAAATATTTCTTTAGATATTTCTAAACATAAGAGAAATATTAGCAGTACCAAATAAACTAGAATTTTACAAAACTAGTATCAAAAACACTAGATAAAAAGTACTGAGACTAAGGTATACCACTAAGTGCTTATTATATATCAGGCTCCACATTAAGAACTTGATATGTTTTCCAAATCCTCACAAAAATCCTGTAGATAGATGGTCCTGCCCCATTTTATAGGTGGTGAAATTTTAGGTTGTGGGGTTATATGACAGTGTACGGTCAAAGAACTAATCAGTGGTAGGATCATTATATAAACCCCGCTATATTAGACTTTAAAACAGTGCTTTTTGTAACCTTTTGGCAGAGTAACAAGGCACTTTCAAAAAGTGCGCAAGCTCTCTGTAATTTACAAATAAACCATACTTATAACCAGCTGCTCCAACCCTGAGTTACTTCCTTCAATCACAACCCCAGAAACCAGAAAAAACAATTAAGTTATGAAAAGCAACAATAGTGCTTTGTGCTACACAACACTGGACTGCCTTAAGTAGGCAGCTACTGACTAGCTTTTTAGCCCAACAATTCTTCCCAATAAGGCTAGGTAACCTCTCAAATACTAAACTACATTGATTGGTACTAGCTGCTGGAGTTTGGAATAGGACACCATTCCCTCATTGTAACTCTTTTTTTATTGTCATCATACACTCATTTTATCAGTCATTATTTGGTCCCCTTTTAGTTCTCCCTCTCTCTTCTTGCTGAGGTCACTTTTTACTTCTAGTCACTTCCCCTCCATCACAAGAGACTTAAATTCTGCCTCAGTTTTTCTTAGTTAACTTCAGCATCTACATGGATAACAAATCCAACATCTTGATCTCAAAGTGCCTTAAAAGCAGTTCTTATTCCCATGGTCAGATCCTGAGTTTACTGTCCCAAAAGCCACATCAACCATCCCCCACCACCAAATGAAAAAAACAAAAACAAAATTCAGATACCATATCCTGTAACAATAACCTTTAAACCTCTAGCAACCTTGGTCAATTATCCCCCATGGCAAAAACTGTTTGACTTCATCATAAACTTCAATGTACAAACCCACTATCCACATTGTTCCCTTATTTTTACTTCCTTCATCTAGTTTAGAATTCCAAAGATTACTATTAATTCCTCTGTACTCTCTTCTTCCTTTGTAAGTCACCTGACAAATTCACAATCCTGGGTGAGCCAACATTTACCTCATCCATGACAGTGAGATGCAGCTGAGTCCTGGTAAAGAAAACCACAAAACTGAGCAAACTGATAAAACTATAACAAATATAATCAACTTCAAATAAGGACTTGGCATTGCCAGTAATTCTCTTAGTCTTCTCTTGAATTCCTTTCCTCAGTACTTATACTTCAAACTTCCTTCTCCCACCACTCCCTTTCTTGTATCCCACACCCAACACACAAACTCTCAGCACTTAACTCTCAAACTATTTCATTCAGAAATAGAAAATGACAATAAGAGATTGGCTGGTCATCTCGCCACCAAAACTACATTTATCTGGTCTATTCCTATTACAGTAGCAAAAGTATTTCTTTCTAGCAAATGTAAACTCCATTCACATAGGTCCGCTGGATCCCACTTTGTCACATCCTTAGTTGTCCTCTTTTCTAACACAGCACTGACTGCCCAACAGAACTATCTGCAGTGATGGAAATGTTCTGTATCTGCACCATTCAATATGGTAGCCACTAGCCACATGTGGCTACTCAGCATCTGTAATGTAGCTGATGCAACAAGGGAAATGATTTTTTATTTGATTTTAATCTATTTAAATTTAAATAGCCACATGTGGCAAGTAGCTGGCATACTGCACAATGTAGCTTATTACTCTTTTCTTTTATACTAGATCATTCCCATGAACATGCAAGCAAAGTTTATAGAATCACCATTCTTTAAACAGACACACACCACCACCACCACCATCACCACCACCACTAATCCCATGTTATTCCCTTGCAGTGTCAAGCATACTTCTCACAAGAGTGGCCACTTCCTCACATTTTGTTCATTATTCAATTCATTGCATTATGAGCCCCACTCCTACCATCCAGTTCAATTTCTCTAGTTTAAGTCATCTAGGAATTCCATATTGCTTCTCCAATGGGTACTTACCTAACATTATCTGACTAGACTTCTCAGCATCATTCAAGTTTTCCTCATTCTTAATAATATTCTACTCTCTTAGCATCTCCTATATCATTCTCTCTTTGTTTTCTTCCTACCTCAGGATCACTTTCCAATCTCTCTTGTTGGCTCCTCATCTTTTATCCATCCTCTAAAATAGATGTTGTGTATCTCAAGGTTTTCTGGGCCTTCTTCTCTCATTCTGAACTTACGCCCCAGGTGAGCTGTCCTTCCCAAGACAGAAATTAGCAAAATGCCATTGACATATTTATATTCCCAGACTAGAACTCTCAAGTTCCAAGTTAGTATATTCAACTGCCTACTTGATATCTCAACTTGTACAAATCACTCAAAACTAGTATTTCCAAAACTAAATCCTTACTTTTTAGCACTATACCCTACCTTACACCACTCCCCAAAACCTTCCCTGTAAATAGTGCCATGTACCCTGTGACTTATGCCAGAAACTGTGGGAATATTTCTGACTCCTCCCTCTCTCAATAGCCTCCACATCATTTCTTCCCAGAGAACTTTAAATTTTTTAATTAAGAAGAATCTTAACAGTTATCACGATTACATCAGACTTCAAAAAACTCAAATAATTTACAATCCCAAATGCTTGAACATGATTCAAATCAAATGTATGACAATTCATACTCCATGCAGAGCACAGGTTCTTACGACTTTTAAAATAGATTACAATTAAATTCAGATACTTGCTTCCCAAATATTAACAGCAATGGGTTTAAGCCTAATTATCCATGTCTTCATTCACATACAATACCTTGATTAATTTACACAATGTCTTGTTACTTTGAACTGTACTAATTTAGAAGTCAAGATAATTCAACGTGAAAACCGAACCAAGATGGCGGCATAGTTAAACAACTAATCTGCTGCCTCACACAACAATTTCAAAAACACAACTAAAAGACAAAAACGTCTACCACCCAGAACCACGGGAAAGCTGGCTGAGTGGAAGATTTACAACTAAGAACAGAAAGGAGCACAATCGCTGAAAAGCTGAGGTACGGAGGCACGCGAATCGGGCCGGCGGCGGGCGGCTGGGTGCGAGGCTTTTCTTCAACCCGCAGGGAGACAAGCTCCCGATCACTCTGAAATCCAGTTTCTGGGGACACTCGGGGGACCCAGACACCTACGGGGAGAAGCTGGACTCTCGGCCATCGGGTCGGAAAGTGAGAGTGACTTTTTTGCGGTGGTGCGCCCAGCAATCATTGTTTACTGCGCTGGACCATGGGGCGCAGGGACTTGGAAACGGGAAAGGAAGAGACGGCTGACGGCAGCCATCGCTGTTGGCCACGCCCCAGCCTAGTGACGCCCTGAGACCCCGCCCAGCCCTGAGGCCCCGCCCTGAGGCCCCGCCCCGCACATTCTACAAACCTGCCCAGGCTCCACACAGCGGCTTTTACATATAAATGGCCTGTTCTGTGGCAGCTTAACCAACTGCAGCTCCAGTCAGACTGCTCCAAAACCGCCCAAGCAAAGGAGGAGAAAACTAGCCCTTGCTGTAGCTCCTGCTGGGGAACACACAGTACACAAGGGTACACCAAGAGTGTCCACCTCAAGTAACTGGGAGGCTGACCCGTTGAACCAATAGGACACCTAGTACACAAAACTACCCTACCAACTCAGGGAAGCAGAGAATATGAGAAGGCAAGGAAACAGATCACAAACCAAAGAAATGGAGGAAAACAAGCGATTGGACATAGAGTTCAAAACCACGGTTATAAGGTTTTTCAAGAATTTCATGGAAAAGGCCGATAAATTCCATGAGGACCAACTAGAAATTAAACATACACTGACTGAGATAAAAAATATTATACAGAGACCCAAAAGCAGACTAGAGGATTGCAAGAATCAACTCAAAGATTTGGAATACAAAGAGGCCAAGGGCACTCCTCCAGAGAAGCATGAAGAGAAGAGAATTCAGAAAGTTGAAGATAGTGTAAGAAGCCTCTGGGACAACTTCAAGCGAACCAACATCAGAATTATGGGGGTACCAGAAGAAGAGAGAGAGCAAGATGCTGAAAACCTATTTGAAGAAATAATGAACGAAAACTTCCCCCACCTGATGAAAGAAATAGACTTACAAGTCCAGGAAGCGCACAGAACCCCAAACAAAAGGAATCCAAAGAGGATCACACCAAGACACATCATAATTAAAATGCCAAGAGCAAAAGACAAAGAGAGAATCTTACAAGCAGCAAGAGAAAAACAGTTCGTTACCTACAAGGGAGCTCCCATACGATTATCAGCTAATTTCTCAACAGAAACCATGCAGGCCAGACGGGAGTGGCAAGAAATATTCAAAGTGATGAATAGCAGGAACCTACAACCAAGACTACTCTACCCAGCAAAGTTATCATTCAGAATTGAAGGGCAGATAAAGACCTTCACAGATAAGAAAAAGCTAGGAGTTCATCACCACCAAAACATTATATGAAATGCTGAAAGATATTCCTTAAAAAAGGAAAAAGAAGGAGAAAGATAAAAATTATGAACAACAAATACAAATCAACAAGTGAATCTAAAAGTCAAGTGAATTAAAAATCTGAGGAACAGAATAAACTGATAAACTTATTAGAATCAGAGGCATAGATGGGAGTGGATTGATAATTCTCAGGGGGAAAGGGGTGTCTGTGTGGGGAGTATGGGAAGAGTCCAATGTTTAACCAACTAAAAAGACAAATCTATGGGCAATTTATTGGATCTATTTTTCATTGAACCATTTAATGTACTGTTTACAAACTCATCTAGTCATCTTTTTGGAAACTATTAAACATCCACTATGTTTAGGCACTCTGGAAAGTCCTAAATATATGAATACGGCACAACTATACTCTCTTGGGTGTGAGCATGTCATACAACATTTAACAACAGAAATAAGGCTTCCTCAAAGAAATGTCGAAGTGAATTCTTGAAAAATAACTAAGAATTTGCCAGAATAACAAAAAAGGGCTTTATAAAAGGAGTACAGTTGACCTTTGAACAATGCAGGGGGGTTAGGGAACATAACTTGTACTTCGGTACTAGGGGGGACTGGTTCTAGGACACACATCCCCACCATGAATACCAAAATCCACAATGCTAAACTCCCTTATATAAGACCTAATTAAAACACAAGCAAAGGACTTGAACACTTTTCCAAAGATATACAAATGGCCAATAGGACAGAAAAAGACACTTAACATTATTACCCATCAGGAAAACACGAACCAAAAAAAGCATAATGATATACTACTTTATACCCACTATTATGACTATAATAATAATAAAAAAAATAACAAGTATTGACAAGAATGTGTGGAAATCGAATCCACATATATTGGTGGTAGGAACATAAAAACAGTTCAACTGCTTTAAAAACTAAACAAAACAGTTTGGCAGTTCCTCAAGTGTTATCATATAACCCAGCAATTCCACTCCTAGGTACATACCCAAAAGAAATGAAAAGAATCCACACAAAAACGATTCACCAATGCTCATAGCAGCACTAATCCTAATAGCCAAAAAGTAGAAACCACTCAAACGTCCATCAGCTGATGAATAAACAAAATGTAGTATCATCCATACACTAGAATATGACTCAGCCATAAATAGAAGTACTGATCCATCCTAAAACAATGATGCTACAACTTGAATACATTATGCTAAGTCAAAGAAGCCAGACATAAAAAGCCACATATTACATGATTCCAGCAGGAAAAAAAAAATGACATAGGAACCATAAAAACAACCAGTCAGAAATGAAAATACAGTAACTGAAATGAAAAATACACTATAAGGAATCAACACCAGATTAGATGAAGCACAGAAATGAATCAGTAATTTGGAAGTCAAGGTAGAAAAAACACCCAAACAGAGCTGCAAAAAGAAAAAAAGAATTTTTCTAAAATGAGGATTTTTTTTTAATGGACCTATGGGACAATATCAAGTGTTAACAGCTGCATCATAGATGTACCAGGAAGAGACGAGAAAGAGCAAGGGACTGAAAATCTATTTGAAGAAATAATGACTGAAAACTTTCCTAACCTAGTAAAAGAAAAAGACACACAAGTCCAAGGAAGCTCAACACAAGTTCAGGAAGCTGAGAGAGTCCTCCACAAGATGAACCCTAAGAGGCCCACACCAAGACACATCATACTTAAAATGCAAAATGTTAAAGACAAAGATAGAATCTTAAAAGCAACAAGAGAAAAGCAGCTAGTTACCTAAAAGGAAGTGCTGATCAGACTGTCAGCTGATTTCACAACAGAAACTTTACAGGTAAAAAATATTCAAAGTGATGAAAACCAAGGACCCACAATCAAGATTACTCTATCCAGCATGGCTATCATTTAGAATCGAAGGTCAGATAAAAGAGCTTCCCTGACAAGAAAGAGCTAAAGGAGTTCGTCACCATCAAACAAGCAATACAAGGTATGTTAAAGGGACTTCTTTAAAGAAAAAGATAAAAAATATGAATAATAAAATGGCAATAACTACATGTCTATCAATAATTACTTTAAATGCAATGGATTAAATGCTCCAATCAAAAGACATATGGTGGCTGAAGGGATAAGAAAACAAGACCCTTACACATACTGTGTACAAGAGACTCATTTCAGATAGAAAGGTACACAGACTATAAGTAAAGAGATGGAAAAAGAGATTTCATAAAAATGGAAATAAAAAGGAGCTGAGATAGTAATACTTGTATCATACAAAATAAGACTTTAAAACAAAGGCTACAAGAGACAAAGAAGGGCTCAGGAATTCCACTTCTGGGTATTTTTCTGAAGAAATCCAAAACACTAAATTGAAAAGACATATGCATCCATTTGTTCATTACAACATTATTTACAATAGCCAAAATATGGAAGCAACTTAAGAGTCCATCAACAAATGAATTTATGGATAAAGTAATATATTCCATTATATACAATGGAATATGATTCAGCCACAAAAAAAAAAAAAAAGAATGAACTCTTGCCATTTGAAACAACATGGATGTACCTTGAGTGTATTGTGCTTAGTGAAATAAATTAGAGAAAGACAAATGCCAAATGATTTCACTTATATGTGAAATCCAAAAAAATTTTAAAAATCCTACCTAATAGACAAATATGCAAATTGACTGCACCTTCGCTACGCCCAAACCACGCCCACCAGCCAAGCCACGCCCAGCAACCAATCAGGACGAGTATGCAAATTATCCCAACAAAGATGGCGGCTAACTTGCATATCAAGACAGCTTAGAAAGAAGCCAAGAGATGCTGAAGGGAGCAAAGCTGCGGAGAAGCAAGCTAGCCGGGGGGAGGAGAAGGGAGGAGCCGGGGGAGAAGGAAGGAGAACGGGGCGGGCTGGCGAAGAAGGTGGGCCGGGGGACAAGGGAGGAGCGGAGGCGGGGCCGGGAGAGAAGGAAGGAGAGTGGGGCGGGGCGGGGTAGAGTGCAGCATGAAACCCTATTGCAGGATTTTTCCTGCAACGGGAACGCTAGTAAATGAATAAGCAGAACGGAAACAGATTCATAGATATAGAGAACATTTTAATGATTGCCAGATCAGAGGGGTGTTGTGAAGGGGTGGGTGAGTGAAAAAGATGAAGGGATTTAGAAGTATAAATTGGTAGTTAGAGAATAGCTATGGTGATGTAAGGTATAGCATAGAAAACAAACTAGTTGTATCAGGGTGATCACTTTGTAAGTTATATAAATGGCTAATCACTGGGTTGTACACCTGTATTGTATGTCAACTGTAATTAAAAAATAAAAATTACTATTAAAAAATGTTATGTTTTTGAATTTGATAGTAGTGCTATTGGACAACTTTGTAAATATATTAAAAACCACTGAATTGAAAATCCTAAATACAGCACATTTTATGTATGTAAATTCTATCTCAATAAAGCTGTTATAAAATTTAAAACTCCTAGTGCAAAAAGTATCTGTTGTACATCTTCAAGGAAATCTGAAGTTCAAATTTTTTAAACTGGCCTGATATTCCATAATTCATAGTCTAATATTTTTTATGATTTACATTTATAAATATTCAAATCTATTGGATGTCAAGAAAAAGAAAAGAAATGAAGCTTAACTCACCCTCTTTTCACTTTTGTGAAATCAAATGCAACTTGTCTGTATGAAACTGCTTTTTCATTTAGATATCTACTATACCGCCTAATAAATGTAGACATGTCATATCCTGTAAATAAAAAAATAAAAAAGGTTTTCATAAATTATTAAAATCCAAATTTGCTTAGAAAACCAACTCATTTCATCCAATGGCCATGTCTTGATATTCCAACTCAATTTTGTAATGTAAATTTAGTGACTAATGAAAAATATCACATTAAAATCACAAGAACTTCACATTTTTATGTCAGGTATGTCATATGTGGCTTTGAAAAAAACCTTCCCCCCTAGAATTTCACTAAAATAATTCTGCTTCTGATCATCATTCCTATCTTTTACTTATTAGGAATTAGAAAAATATGTTCTACATTACTTGACAACCTCATAACTCAAATTTAATACCCTATGGAATCACAACCCACGCCTCAAATCATTAAGCACTTTTATAATTTTCATACCTAAGAAATTATTAGTTGTTTAATTATTTAGAACAACCATTGCCCTTGTATGCCAACCTTATTAAAAACTACAGAAAATAAGTGTATATGGTACAATGACAGAAATGTCAATATGCAAGTTTAAGGCACAACAAAAACCCAATTTTATGTTTTCAATAAAACTTTCTAAATGAATACCTAAATCATTCTAAAGTTTTGTTTCGTTATAATCATGAGATATGAAAACTTCAGGACATAAAATCTAATCAATGTTATAAAAGGAAAAAAATCTGGTATTGTAATTATTGCCTGATTCAAAGAAGTCTATAAATTTTTGCTCCTCACTGAAAAGAGGTCCATTTTATTTTGGTTCACTTGCATCTAATGAACTTAATTTTACTTGATGATTTCTGCTACTTCAAAAGGACAATACCAAATTAGATGAAGCACAGAAAAGAAAATGTAAAGTGACAGGATTTAACATAATCACCAGTTCATTTATTCAGCAAATATTTTTTCAAGGCCTACTAAGTGCAAGTGAAGAAAAATTAGTGAATAAAATAGAAAAAACTCCCACTGTCTTCATAATTTCTCAAAGCCACTAGCATATTTGATAAGGTGTTTCACATTCACATTCCTCAGCTCTTTAGTTCACACTGTTCCCTCTAGTGGATTCTATCCTGTCTACTGGGGGAAATACCTCTCATCCTTCAAGTCTCAATCTCTGAAATTTTCCCTAAACTCTTTGTGCTCCCACATATTCCTAATCCAAATACAGCTCAAAACTATTAGATGCCCACAGTATATATCTAACTCACAAGAAGCGTATTTACATTTATATACATCTAGCGTAACACCCAGTATATATTTAATAAAACATACAAGACTCCACCCAACAAAATGCATCAGCAATCAAAATTACTTTTCAAAAACACCACTGCATTACATGCTTTTAATTATTGTTTCAGTCTTATTTTTATAATCTCTTTAGAAAATGAGCTTTCAATCAAAGGCCTAAAAACTGTTCTCTACATGAAAGGAATGAAAGTCTTAAATCCTTATCACTGGGTTGGCCAGTGTGGCTCCGTGGTTGAGCATTGTCCCATGAACCAGGAGGTCACATTTGGATTCCCGGTTAGGACACATGCCTGGGTTGTGGGCCTGAACCCCAGTAGGGGGCATGGAGGAGGCAGTCTATAGGTGATTTTCTCTCTTCATTGATGTTTTTATCTCTCTCTTCCTCTCTCTGAAATCAATAAAAACATATTAAAAACACCCGTATCACTAGCAGTACTTAAGAAAATGGCTAATAAGACACAAAAAACTCAGTTGGACATATGCATATACTCTACTCTAGAGTAGTAATTTGCATATTATTTTCTGCAGACTCTTAGTTCAAATAAACTAAATAAGGGGAGAAGCAGAAATAAAAAGATGAGCCAGCCCTAGCTAATTTGTCTCAGCAGATAGAGCATCGGCCACGAGACTAAAGGTTGGAGGGTTTGATTCTGGTCAAGGGCACGAACCTTGGTTGCAGGTTCCAACCCTGGCCCCACCAAAAGTAAACAAGTACTAACTGGACAGTCCCTAACCAAAAAACAGCTAGTCACTAAATTCTATTGAAGTTTCTCCCCACAAGAGCCACAATTCAGGTTCTCGTTAACTCTCCCCTAGATGACTGGAATGATGGCCAGAACAGTCTTGATGTCTTCAAGATTTTATCCACACTAATCCAACCTGCACTGAGCTATGATGCTTTCTTTATTACACACATTTCCTCTACCCTCAGCCCTCAACTCAAAAAACTTTGATGGTTTCTCATTGCATTACAAAATCCCAACTCTATCAAATCCTTCTGTGCCTAATTTTGGCCCCAAACAGCTTCTTGAGGGCTATCTGCACTATATATTCTCCAATACATCAACCACACATTCTATTCACAATCACCTGTTCTATAAATCTCAAATACCCCATGAACTTTCACATCCGTGTATATCTATGTACTTTGTGTAAGCCAACTCTTCCATCCATTTTTCAAAGCCCAGCACAAATCTCACCTTCTCTAAAGACATTTTCCAGGTAGAGCCTTACTACAAGTCATTTGGTATATCTTTTATGAGGTTCTTCCTAGAGTTGGCATTCTATAATGCTAATGAACTAGTTCTGGAACTAAGTACAACAAATCCTATTAAGGCAGAATGTGCCCTGCTGGTGTTGCTCAGTGGTTGAGCATCGACCTATAAACCAGAAGGTCACGGTTCAATTCCTGGTCAGGACACATGTCCAGATTTTGGGAGGGCATGCAGAAGTCAGCTGATCAATCAATCTCATCACTGATGTTTCTATCTCTCCCTTTCCTTTCCTCTCTGAAATCAATAAAAACATATTTTTTTTAAAGACAAAATGTGCATGGAAGGCCACAAGATTACAGCAATTTCAAGTCACTAAATTAAAAGTAAAATAAGATAAAATAACAAGATATAACAATGAGCAATTCATCTGAATAAAACACTGCTTACCTTTGCTACTAAATGTATAATATTTCCGACTACATTTTTTGGAATAAAACAATAACATTAACAATCAAAGCAGACATGTACATAGTGTTTCTTGTTGACAAGCACTGTTTTAAGCACTTTGCATTTATTAACTAGGCTAAGCCTCATGACAAATCTAATAGCATAAGTGCTATCATTATTCCTTATTTTACAGACCCAGAGAGGAGAAGTAACTTGCTCAAGTTCATATATCAAGTATGTGTACCGATGGATTGCAAACCTAGGCAGTTCAGTTCCAGAATCCATGCTCTCAAACTATTACACTATACTGTTTTGCAAAGAACTTTGGGCATCAACTTGTAAAGTCAATCTTAAGCTTCACATTAAAATACAGTGGGTTTTTTTGTGGGATTTTTCTGCTACAACTACTAAAATAAGGTTCCTCTACAGTACATGTTCTAAAAGACAAAAGAGTTCAACTCTGAAGAAATCATCACACAGGAGCACTCTATAAGTAAGTTGTCTTTACCTTGTAATCCACTTTTATCCAAAAAATTGCTTAAGTTAAACAATGTGTTTCTTGAAGCCAAATACTGAATAAAACGCTGGAAAAACAAAAACAAATAATTATGTCAAATTATTTGTTATACTGCCATCTAACAAACTCTAATTTGAGAATCAGTGAGAAAAGTGGTTAACACATTCCATTAATCTTACCTAGTTTAAATTTATCATCCTCAGACTTCCTATTAACTAGTTAGCAAACCTAAAAACACATATTTTTCACTGGCATATAGGAATTTGTTAAGGACTAATGCCACAGCTATTTAAGCCAAAATAAAAAATAAAAACAAGCACATTTAAATCGAAATCTGTAATTTTGTCCTTTTTTCCAGCATATGTGGACTACAGCTAATCATACTCAGGAGGCATCTAACTTTTTAAAAAAACAAAAATACTTATAATCATACAAAAGAACAGTATTACAGATACCCTCTTACCCACTGTTCAGATTAAACACATTAAAATATTCATTTTAGAGCATCTTATAGAGTCAAAAATTACAGTCTATTGAAGACACACACCTTTAATCCCATTCCCACTCTCTCCCTCTTCAGAGGCAATCACTTTTCTGAATAGTTTATGTCACTCCCACGTTTTTATAATTTTACTACATATATAAGTATCTAGAAACTCTACATAATTTTGTTTTCTATTTTAAATTTATAGAAATATCATACTGTACTTCTTTTCTAATATGCTTTGTAACAACTTTTCTCTAACAATTATTCATTTAATTTATGTAGATCTAGCTCATTCATTTTAAATGTTCTAGTATTTCAATGAACTACTATAATATTATGTATTAATTTCTCTATGGATACTATAATTCTTGCCAATTTCACTATTATTAACAACTAGAGGCCCAGTGCACTAGATTCGTGCACTCGGGGGGGGGTCCCTCAGCCCAGCCTGTGCCCTCTCGCAGTCCAAGAGCCCTTGGGGGATGTCCGACTGACGGCTTAGGCCCACTCCCCAGTTGGATATCCTTAGCTCCCACCACCGCCTCTGAGCTCGCCAGCCATGAGCCTGGCTTCTGGCTGAGCGGTGCTCCCCCTGCATCGAGCGTCTGCCCCCTGGTGGTCAGTGCGTGTCATAGCGACTGGTCGTTCCACTGTTCGGTCGATTTGCATATTGGCCTTTTATTATATAGGATGTTTAATTGACATCTTTGTACTTGGTTTCCATGTGCAAGTGTATAACAGTTTCTCATGATATATAGTTAGGGATGAATTGTTGGGTCAGCATGTATGTAAAAGTTCACATTCTCTAAATGCTCTCCAAAGTGCTTACCACAGAACACTATCTTAACTTCCCATTACATACAACCTCAAAAAAAGAGAGCTAAAGCAACTTTCAATTTCACTTCTCCTTAGGATTTCCTTTCTTCTTTTTAAAGTACGCAGAGGGGGTTACCATCAATTAGGATGTATTCCACTGCTCTCAATTCAATCATGTTGATCTGAGATCACCCTAAACAAACCAATCAAAGACTCACCTTTCATCACTTATCCTAAAATAACCTGTTCAAATGGCAATATTAGACTCTGATTTTCATAAGTTTTGATCATTCTTTTTTGTGATGACCTGTCCTATGCATTGTACAACATTTAGAAGCATCCCTGTCCTCTCTCCATTAGGTGCCAGTTGCATTCCTTCCAGTTGTGACAAATGTCCCCTGGGTGGGGGGAATCATTCTCCTCCTTTGCCCTAGTTGAGAACCACTGGCATTCCCAACACCACAGCACAGTAAGATCCTATGCATACTCTCTCAACAGTCTAACAACAACTGCCCCTGTGAAAACTTGAGGGTTGCATATACTAGCACAAAAAATGAACAGAGCACTGAATTTGTCTTGGCTGCTTAAGGGAAACTACACGAGTTTATCTAGAGTAAAAACCATATTGAAATGCTATCTTTCTCTTCCTGTCAGTCAATTGTAAGGAAATACAGTAAATGCCTTTATAAAGGTTTTGCTTCTAGTATTATCTATCTCATTTACAGCCTCTTTACCTGGCTTTGCAGTTGGTTATACGTGTAGCTTTTTCTTTTTAAAGAATAAACTACAGTTGACCCTTGAACAATGTAGGGGTTGGAGTGCCAACCCCCAGAGCAGTCAAAAAAAAAAAATACACCGTAACTTTTGACTCCCCCAAAACTTAACTACTATTAGCCGACTACTATTAGCCTACTGTTGACTGGAAGTCTTACCAATAACAATAAAACACATATTTGTATGTTATAGGTATTAGATACTATATTCTTACAATACAGTAAACTAGAGAAAAGAAAATGTTATTAAAAGTCTTAAGGAAAATACATTTACAGTATTTACTGGGAAAAAATCCACATATAAGCAGACCCATGAAATATAAATCCATGTTGTTCAAAAGTCGACTATATATATACATATACACATTCATACATAGATCATATACATATATATATGTATATATATATATATTTTTTAAAAGTTAAAAGTACATATAAACCTGATATTCTTTCGATTAAATGATCATGATATTAAGTAAACACATTACTGATAAATTACCCTAGTTAAGATAAAAATGTTTCAAGTTACATTGAAATGAATATATCCAAGCATTTCTACTGACTCTGTATACTGGGTATAATGAATTAGAAAGCAAGTGAGTAACATATAGTAATATATGTCCTAAAGATGGTCATGCCTATTGACTAAGTATTAATTTTCAATTAACACTTCTGGAAATAGTGATTAAAACTTAAAAATTACAAATAAAAGCAGTCAATGTGTGTTAAAACAGTGAATAATAAAATTTAAATTTTCTAGCAAAGGGAACAGTTAAGAAAATCATGGAGTATATGATCAACTATGTAATAACTAAAGATAAATACAAAGAACATAGAACATGGTGATGCTTATGATGCAATATTTTTAAAAAGCTAAAACAATATTTCATATAGATACAGATATAAAAATACTTTCGGACAAGGACCAAAACAAACAAGCAAACAAAACACACCAAAATGTGCAAATGGTTCTGTTGCAATGATAAAGTTGTAGGTAAATTCCTGTTTTAATTCTGAATTTTAATGAAGCTCTATTGGTATATGTCACAGATGACAGAAAAGTCTCATGACTAAAAAACTCAAAATAATGAGTAAAGTGATGGATGCAGAAAGTCTATGAACCAAGAGGTCATGGTTCGATTCCCAGTCAGGGCACATGCCCAGTGTGGGGCGTGCAGGAGGCAGCCAACCAATGATTCTCTCTCATCATTGATGTTTCTATTTCTCTACCTTCCTCTCTGAAATCAATAAAAATATTTTTTCAAAAAATAAAAAGGAAATCATTGTGCTCATAAGTCTAAATACCAATGACTAAAGCCCCTCCCTATCTCTATGGAAGCTATTTCCCAGTGGGCAGCATTTTTCTAAGGTACATACCAATGTAGACTGTCTAGTTCCATGCAAATTTTTTTTAACACAATTTTAAATGTTACTTTTAACAGAATTTTAGAAGTTAAGTATACTGGGCTGAGAAAGTCATTTAAGGTAAGAACGCAAAAATGAGTTCCTAGACTTGCATAGAAAAAAAAATGATTCTCTCCAAACATTAAACTGAAAAAGCTTGTGCATCTTATTTGTTCCCCTTTTGGGTAAAAGAGACTTCAGATACACATCTTGCCTCTGCTGAAGAAGGCATTCTTCAATCAGTCCTTCTAAGCAAAAGGCCATCACACCCATGAATTAGGCAAAGTGCTTCCACAAACACTATATGAGATAAGACAAATCTGATTGGTCTGCAGTAAAAAAGCAACTGGATATAGACAAACATACAGTCCATGTACAAGGCCTGCAAAGACTAGTGCTATTTACAGAACCCATTTCTTGACATTAATCTTTGCTTCTTGATCCCATTATTGAAGCCCTCTGTGCTTTGATCCACTTTCTGCTTTCTCGCTTGCAAGCCATCTTTGCCCAAATTATACAATTATTTTTTCCTTAGGCACCTTGCCCTTTCTACCTATAGTACTCAATTGTTGAAGCCATTCCTGAAGTTTCAGGGGGAGAAAATGAACAATCAGTCCACACACCAGTATGCTTGTTAACCAAAAATTCTGCTTACCTCATTTCCATATACCATCAAATGATGAGTTGTAATCAGAGATTTGAAGACCACTACCCAACTACTGTTAGTAGTTCTTTCAAATAAACTGTCTGCCAACTGTGGGATGTTCACATTCATCTCATTTGTGCACTGAATTAAGTCTGCAATAAAAAGAAAAAAGATTAATTTATTCTCTGGCTTTAGTTTATTGTTAATGCCAGATTTGCATGCTAACAGATGAAAGATCTAACAGAGTGGAGCAACAATAGGTAGTTTGGAAAAGTTGTGAAAAACCTCTCAGAAGAACTGAGACCACTATAATCTATCTGAGAAGTAAACAGGGTATGATTAGAATCACATAAATAATCAATACCAGAAAGTAAATCAAACTACCCCAGAGAGTAATTCACCCTCAAGTATTTTTATTTATCTCAAAGTCTTGAGGAACTTTCACAATTCTTTTAACTACTGATAAACCTTCAGAGTTACTACTATTATTCATCCCTACCTTTAAAAAAACTTTTAAAGAAATCATATATGTGGAAGTATTAACAAGCTGAAGGTCCTAGATTACTGTGTTTGAACTAACAGAAAGATAACAGATATGTTGTATGGTCTCTGAGAGTAGAATGATTCTCATTCTCTTCGCCCTTCCATTATACTGAGTTATCTCAAATATCAGTTGATAGCAACTAGCTAACACTGACAAAACTGAAAAATGGACTTAAGTTTCTTATTGCAATAAATTTCCAAATAAGAAATGATCCAGGAATTCTACTAAATATTACCCTGAAAAAGTTAAAACAATAAAAGTTCTAATTTTATATTTCAAACTAGAAAACATTACTATAAAATAGTCTAGTAAACAATTTTTCTAGCACCAAAATGAAAAAACAAAACAAAAAAAATGCTCTTTAAGACCACAAAGTTTCACCTCCAATCTGCGTAAGAGATTATTATTGGAAAATTCAACAAAGGAGAAAATACAAAATATGATCCAATTTATAGAATAGAGAAGAAGACCAAGAAATGAATTGTTTTACTAGTTGTAACTACCATAAAGGGGGGAAAAATTGAAGTCATTCATTAGCAGTTTGCCCATTTTTAATCTTTAGTGCATAATGATTAAGTATGAATTCAAGTGACCTAACTTGGCCTTGATTGTTAGCAAGAAATATCAATGTAACTAAGACCAATTATCTACTTATAATCTTTTAAAAACGTTTGTTCTAACAGGTCCAATTATTATACAAAGTAACATTTGATAAGCAAATACATTTTAGATAAGCAGTTACCCTGGCCAACAATGCTTAAAGAACAAAGCACAACAGTCAAACAGAGTGCCATGGAACAGAAGCATGACAAGGCTTTCACAATTCAGGCTACTTCAATCAAATTAAATAGCACATTCAACCTGCCGTGTATGGTTCAGCTCCTGCTAGTAAGAAATAGAATATGATCTCTGCCTTCTCTGAACCTTCTTGAATAGTACTTTATACCTGTCTTATGGCACTAAAAATATATTGTACTTGCCTTATTTCCAAAGTTAAGTTTTCTTTGCCTCTCAAAATATAATCTACTAAGGGCAAGGCCTATCTAACTCTTGCTTGTGAATTCTTTAAAACGTCAAGCACAGTTGTCAAGTTCTGAACCTAATTACAAGAAAGTTATATTCCTAGCCTTTTTCCAGTGTTTATCTTTACATAATCTAATTTCCTATATCCTTACAGAAATTGTCTTGATAATCCATTCAGTTCTTAAAAATAATAGTTAATTCCTCATGGTCACATCAACAGTTATTTTACTCTTCAGAATCTTATTTTAATAGTTTTCTTTCTTTTTTAAAAAATATTTTTATTGATTTCAAAGAGGAAGGGAGAGAGGAGAGAGAGAGAAACATCGATGAGAGAGAATCATTGACTGGCTGCTTCCTGCACGCCCCACCCTGGGGATGGAGCCTGCAACCCAGGCATGTGCCCTGACCAGGAATCGAACCGTGACCTCTTGGTTCATACGTCAACGCTCAACAACTGAGCCACGCCAGCTGGGCTTATTTTATTAGTTTTCAAAATTAAACCTGTCACAAAATTTCTTGTCACAATACTGCCCCAAATGTACTCCTACCTCTCTCTGTGTACGTATATACACTCCCTAAACTCCATCAGTACCAAGCCTCCTAAACCTCCACCAATTCCACTTTCTCTTCTTCATCCCACTATCACTGACAAAGCCAGAGTCCAAATCTTACCTATTTCTTAACTATAATGTACCACTTCTCCTGGAAGCATTCAAAAATTGGCAAAATTATAATGCTCACTGAGGGGCACTAGCCAGTTTGGCTCAGTGGACAGAGCGTTGTGCAGGTATCTCAGTTGCAGGCTCCTGGCCCTGGTCAGGGACATTCGGGAGGCAGCCAATTGATGTGTCTCTTTCACCTTGGTGTTTCTCTCTATCTCTCCTTCTCCCTCCCACTCTCTAAAAACAAAATAAATCAATGGAAAAAATATCCTCGGGTGAGGATTAAATAAGTAAATAAGTAAATAAAAACAACGCTCACTGAGGGGTTTTATTGGCAAATATTAAGAGTGAAGGAAACTGTTCTGCAATGTACAGTTAGCACTCCACAATTAAAAACCTACCTCACCCCACTGAGGAATATTGGACTGATCTTCGATCAGCTGCCTCCTGCACACCTCCTACTGGGGATGTACCTGCAACCAAGGTATATGCCCTTGACCAGAATTGAACCCAGGACCCTTCAGTCCAAAGGCTGACGCTCTATCCACTGAGCCAAACCGGTCAGGGCTGGAATGATCTTTACTTTTAGTGACAACTGATTTGGGGACTCACCCACCCCACACACAATACTGATCTACAACAGAACACTGACTGTCACGGCTTAATTTCAATGATTTCCTCAAGGATAACATACATTTCATCCTTGTCAATATCCTCTTTGAATATGTTTCCAACACAAACACACTTTACAGTTTTCTGTGATGTACTTTGCTGTTTTACACCCAAATCATTCCACTCTTGCTCATTCTTCAGAATGAATGTAACCTTCCCCTCTGTGAGGTCTTCCCCTTCCACAGACTAAGGCCTCCACTCAGTCATTAAAGCTGGCACTTAATTCTACACTATAGAATTATTCTGCACTATAATTATTTACTTCTAAATAATTCTCTTCTACTAGATTGAGAAAACTGAAAAGGAGCCTGCAAACATTTTTGTTAGCAATTTCCATGCTATTCATCACAGAGGTAAGTAAACTGCTACATTAGTCAGATAGAGCCTGATCTTAAATAAAGCCAAATATATATATATTTCAGTTTCAACTACAGTATATTAGAATACATATAATCTATGTTACATTTCCTTTGTGATCAGCTCTCCCCTAGCATCACTCTGCTGTCTCCTTTGCAATGCCTCCCATAAGCCAAGTACTCTTACCTCAGGTGCCCAGCACTGCTGTTCCTTCTGTCTAGGATACTCTTTTCCCAGATATCTATACTCTTTGCCCCCTCACTTTAATTCTTATAGATCTTTGCACAAGTGTCACTTTATTAGATGAACATCTCTGAATATTTATAAAAAAAAAATAACAAAGCCTCAGGATATTCCTCTACCTCCAAATCCTCACTATACCCTATAACTTATTTACTCTGCTTTATTTCTCTCCAAAGCACTTATTATCTCCTAACTCATCCTAATTTATTTAAAGGCTTTCTATCCCAGTTAAAATATAAATTACATGTGGACAGAGCTCTGTTTTCCTCTCTGCTATATCCCCAAAGGCCTAAAATAGTGCCTTGTGTACAGTGACCTCTCTTACTTTTTGAATAAATCATTTAAGTTTTTAGTATGCCTACAGAGAATCCTAGCATGAATTTTTTCTTAAAAAAAAAACACATCCAAGTGTTAATTTTTACACAGACTAAACCAATACTATCTGCACAACCTGCTCTTCTCAAAAGATTGGGGGGGGAAAAACTGAGCCCATTACATGTGAAAATTTCAAGTTAAGGAAGATATAACAAATAAAGATTTTTATTATAATGCTTATGAAAACAACTAAAGGACAGTGCACGAAATTCATGCACAGTGGGAGTGGGGGAGGGATGTCACTCAGCCTGGCCTGTGTCCTCTTGCAATCCGGGACCTCTCGAGGAATGTCAGGTCTAAACCAGCAGTCATACATCCCACTTGCAATCCAGGGGTGTTGCATGCACGAGTGACCATACTTTTCATACAGGTGAAAGGCATCTTGCTGTTGTATGAGCAGCTACATTTTTTTGCACTGATTATAAAAAGTAGTACATAACATGATCCTTCTGAGGCAGTAGTACCATTTTCCCCATCTTATGGGTGGAAAAACTGAAGCAGAGAGAAGTTAAGTAATTGGCTTTGTCACACAGTTATAAGTGTCAGAATCAGGGCTGACCACAAAATGTGCAAGCCAGAGTCCATGCATGTATGTCATCACTGCATCATCCTGTTTTTTCAGTGTTAGAGTAGCCTTGCCAGGTTTTAATTTTTAAATCTTAGAGACTGTTCCCAATATATAGGGTAGGATCCCTAGGTCTGGCCAGCAATCAGGGCCATCTGTGGGGCAACTGGTGGGCGGGGTGATCACCCCCCCCCCCGCCCCCAGCACCCGCCTTGGCTGGCAGCCTGGCGCCACCCACTGGCCGGCCCTGCCTCCTGATAGCCACCACCGCCGGTCGCCTCCCTGCGTTGAGTGTCTGCTCCCTGGTGGTCAGTGCGCGTCATAGTGACCAGTCGTTCCGCCGGTAGGTCCATTTGCATATTAGTTTTTATTATATAGGATGTTTTAGAAATGGCCACATAAAAGTTAAATAATTTTAGACACTAAAATATAACAATCTATATATATAAAAGCCTAAGTGACCATTATGACCGAATGACCAGAACGACTGGAGCAACACATTGACCAGTCGCTATGAAGTGGACTGACTACCAGGGGGCAGACGGTCAATGCAGGAGCTGCCCCCTGGTAGTCAGTGCACTCCCAGAGGGGGAGCACCACTCAGCCAGAAGCTGGGCTCATGGCTGGTGAGCACAGCTGCGGCAACGGTGGGAGCCTCTCCTGACTCGGAGGCAGTGCTACTGAGTGGTGGTGGCCAGGATGAGTGTGAGTGGTGCGGCTCCTGGCCCTGGCTCGGGCTCCTTCCTGGCCGCCTGCCACTTGGCACACTGCTACATCCCCCAACAGGTCCCAGATTGCGAGAGGGTGCAGGCCAGACTGAGGGACCCCCACACAGACCCCCGCAACCCCGTGCATAAATCTGTGCACTGGGCCTCTAGTTCACATATAACAGGATAAATGAAATGAGTTCATGTTGACATTATGAATCCAGCATAGACCAAATGCAAAGCCAAAGTTATACAAATATTACTGTGAGAGAAAAAACTGAATAGTTACAAAAACTCTGTTGAACATACTTTTCCATAGTATTTTAACTCAAGCAAGTCATTTTCTCCATGCAGTAATTTTACCTCCACATAATGTTTCTACTATAGTAACTTAAAAATGCTTCCAAGTCTGAGCTCCAACAACTCAGGAAGGAAATGTTTTCCCCGCCTCTGACTAACCAAAAGCAAACTGTTCCAAAGAAAAGTCCAGCATAACCCAGGAATCTTCATAGCTATTGCTTTTTCCATTCTCACTCCAGGAGATTTCATTTCTTAAAAAGCACAAACTTGGTATTAAATTTTCCTTACCAATCAAAAGAGTTCCAAAGTAAAAATACATCTTATGTTTTGTTTTAGCTATTTACCTTAAGAATATAAAAACTGAAATACCTTCTTAAATATTACATTATTAGCAATTCTTAAACTCCACACTCAAATAACTACTTCATGATCAATAGGGTGTTTGCTTTGGGTCAAGATGAGAATTCATGTGAATTTCTAATATTTAAGAAACTAGACCTACCATGGAAATAAAGAGCAATTTTCCAGAGATGATAGAAGGAACTAATCCCTACTATACAAAATGCTCTCTCTTTTATTTAATATGTCCCTCCAGCAAACAATGTCTTGAGTAGATAATGTTAATTGTATAAACATATGTAAGGCACTTGTGCCCTCAGGTAAGGTGACAGGAACTTGCTACTAAGTGACAAATTTATTAATAAAATTAAATTTTTGTAAAAGATAAGGGTTCTTGGAAACATATATAGAAAGTGAATACTCAATTAGCCACTTTAATGCAAGTCCTAAATTTCTAATTAATTTAAAACAAAAACAATAAGAAAAGTAATGAAATGTAAAACAGTATTTTTATATTCAGGGGTAAGTATTTAGCAAAGTACAAAAATTTTAGAAGTGATCAGTTTTAATAAATAATTTTGTTAATCTTATAGCCATATTCTTAATGCAGGCCACAAACCTGTATAGACCTCCCAAGGCAGTTTACTAACCTTAGAAACTTAGGGTACTTAGGGCTCACTTCTACAGAAAGTCAGGCAACACAGCCAATGGCATGAATCATTACAAAATGTAGAGGCCTAGAGTTTCCATCTAAACAGGCACTCACTAGGCTAGATCAAAACTATGCTGATAGCCAAATAGATTTTCTAATAAATGAGCATGGCTAAAAAAAATACACACACACACACTAGAGACCCGGTGCACAAAATTCGTGCACGGGGGGAGGAGGGGTGTCCCTCAGCCCAGCCTGCACCCTCTCCAATCTGGGACCCCTCGAGGGATGTCCGACTGCCCATTAAGGCCCGATCCTGGGATCGGGCCTAAACGGGCAGTCGGACATCCCTCTCACAATCCAGGACTGCTGGCTCCCAACTGCTCGCCTGCCTGCCTTCCTGATTTCCCCTAACCACTTCTGCCTGCCAGCCTGATCACCCCCTAACCCAGTCATGGCGAACCTATGACACGTGTGTCATCACTGACACGTGTAGCCATTTCTGATGACACGCCACATACCGAGGATGAAACATTTGCAAAATAATGTTTTTTCCTCAAAGTGACACACTACCCGAGTTATGCTCAGTTTTTTGGCGAAGTTTGACACACCAAGCTCAAAAGGTTGCCCATTACTGCCCTAACCACTCCCCTGCCAGCCTGATTGATGCCTAACTGCTCCCCTGCCAGCCCTATTGCCCCTGAGTGCCCTCCCCTGCAGGCCTGGTCACCCCTAACTGCCCTCCCCTGCAGGCTTAATCGCCCCCAACTGCCCTCCCTTGCAGGCCTGGTCCCTCCCCTGCTGGCCATCTTGTGGCGGCCATCTTGTCCATATGGGGGCAGCCATCTTTTGTGTTGGAATGACAGTCAATTTGCATATCACCCTTTCATTAGATGGGATATATCCTATCTAATGAAAGGGTGATATGCAAATTGACCATCACTCTGTCACAAATATGGTGGCGCCCATAGCCACAAGATGGCGGCTCCCAGTCCCCTCAGCCCCGCCAGAGTGGGCAGCGTGAGCATCGTGGCAGAATGCTTGCTTTGTCGTCACGGCGATGAGGCCAGCGTCCCGCCCCAGCCATGGAGGGCCTCTGGGGGTCAGGGGGGCTGGCCCGCAGCCTCCACGGCCAAGTGCAGCCCAGAGAGGAGATGGCGGGCCCGCCTCCCGTGGAAGCAGCACGGCTCCCTCCCACCTCCTGCAGGATCGGCACGGGTCCCTCCCGCTCCCGTCGAAGCGGCGCAGCTCCCTCCCAGCTCCTGTGGGCACCAGCGGCTCGCTTCTCCACCTCCTGCGGAAGCCACATGGCTCCCGTGGAAGCAGTGTGGCTCCTGGCGGCGGGCTGCAGTTCCCGCCGGCTCCTGCGGAAGCAGCAGGCGGCCTACTCACGCGATGGGCTATTAGTGTGTGTGTATATACATACACACACATATATATATATTTACTAGTCCTTTCTTTAATACAAATAAAAGGAACAAATATCCACCAAGAAACAGTGACTACAAGGTAAGAAAACAGTTTTTGGCCTGTGTGGCTCAGTTGGTTTGAGCACCATCCTATAAACCAAAAGGTCACTGTTTCTATTTCTGATCAGGGCACATGCCCAGGTTGTGAGCCCCAGTAGGGGGCTGTGCAGGAGGCAGCCAATCAATGTTTCCCTCTCCCTTTCCCTTCCTCTCTCTCTAAAATTAATAAAAACATATTTTTAAATAGTTTTTGAATTTTTGATATAAAGGATCAGCAACATTCTTTTCATTTAACAAAAATTTGAAAGTATTTAGAAAATATACTCATTGAAATCAGACTAAAGCCAAGAGAAATTGGACACACAGAGACAGATCTGCCCTGTCAGAAGTGTCAAATGTCTGGGAAACACAATGAACTCTCATATCTTACTGCATTCAATTTTTTTTGTGTTAGGGGTCACAAATTAAGATGTAAATGTTATAATTTTATCTTTAAAGTTTGTGGGGACTTCTGTGAGAAATATACGTTAAACTTTAACATAATTTCCATAAGAATTAACGAAAACTAACTTCACAGACTAATTTATACCTTAAGAAATAAATCTAACCAACAAGTTGGGGGAAGTAATTTTCATGCATCAGGCCTCTAGTTATTAATATTAAAAAAGTCTGGCCCTAGCTGGTTTGGCTCAGTGGATAGAGCGTCGGCCTGAGGACTGAAGGGTCCCAGGTTCGATTCCAGCCAAGGGCACATCTTTGGATGCTAAGACAAAAACTGGGAAAAGATTCACAGGATATAGAATGCTCAGTACAGGTAACAGGACTGATTTCATTTGAAAAGAGGAGAAAAGGAGGCATGGAAAGTATTTTTAAAATTTCTTTTTAAATATCCAAATGGCTTTGATAAAAGTACTACAAAGCTAAGGGACCTAAGTCACAATGTAAGTGGACATGTCCAATTATGCTGGGTAATTCATTAAATGACAGCAGTCTGACAATGAAATACTGAGGCCAAAAATATATAGCAAAAAAAGCTAACAGGGGGAAATGCTCATAGTATATTAAATCAAAACCATGTTAAAAAAAAAGAACACAAAAAACAGAGTAAGATTCCATTTTTAAATTGTTGATGTATATTTTCTGATATATACTGTTTTCCTAAATATAGGGTGATGCAAAAAAGAACACTTTCGAAATTATTCAGTAACTAAGTTACATATGAGCAGGTTGTCAACCACTAAGGAACTATATCACTATTATTTCCATAATTTTACAAATCTCAGTAAGCACCTCTCATGTCACACAACAGACACCAATCCTGTACTGTAATTCATTCTAGACCCTTTGGAGCACATTATGCTCAATGGCAGAAAGGATAGCAATAACATGTTCCTTTATTTCCTCAAGGACGTGAGGCAGAGGGGGTATAAGCACAAAAGTTGCATCACAGGACAGCTGGAAATTTTGTAGCCTCTATTAAAAGAGATAGGCCAATATTTTAAATTACTTTGAACAGAAGTTTAGTCTCCCACCATAATAGATTATGAGGAATCTCCAGAACCCACAAAAAAAGTAAAGCAAAGTCCCATTGTACCAAACCCACAAAGAAAGTAAGGCAAAGTCTCATCTTACTAAAAAAACAAGTAGGAAAAAATCAATTTGTTAACACAACTAGATAGGCTATTTCTATTACTGTGTTCTCTGCAAAATGAATGGATAAAAGATTTATACATGTGAAAAATAAGAAATATAAAGACAACTCTACAATCTGGTAATACTATGTATTATATTTAACCGAGTTAAGTTCTTCTTTCTTTTTAACTGATTTTTTTAAAAAATCACTATGTAAAAGAAGATTACCCCCCCCCCCCACCACACACACACACACACCTTTTAACAACTGTTCAAAGGAAAAGCTACTGTAAGTCTTCACAAATTCTCTCATTATCTGGCTATTTTAAACAAACAAACAAAAATTTTGAAAAAGATATACATTAACCTGAAAAGACCTCCATCAGTACTAGTTTCAGGCACTTATGAGGACCACCTAAATAAACCACTATTTTTTAAAAGGAGGAATAAAAAATGTAACAGATTTAGGAAAACATTCCTGGGGATACACCACACAACTATCAAGTGTTGCTTGTCTTCAGAAGACTATGAAAAGCAACAAAAGAGAAAGAACTAAATTCCTTTATATTTGTAGCAGGAGAAAGAAGCAGAGATAAAGGGGGAATGAAAAGAAAAAAATCAGATGGAACTAAGTAAACAAAACCAATTCTAAGGTACTTCTACATTAATGTCTGGCTAAAATTTAGCCTCTTAAGTCATAGCTGGACACAAGCCACGTTTGCTGAATTGTCCATACTTTAATTTTAAAAGTGCAAAATAAATTTTTAGTTAATGAAATCATTATGGAATTGCCATAAAATTTTCATCATATATACAGCAACCTTTTCAAATCAGCCCAACTGACTGCCTCTTAAAAGTATCTATCATTATTTATGCATTTGCCTCTTCACCCATAAACTATCAAAAATACATAAAATCTTACCAAAAAAAGCAGAACAAAGTTTAAATCATAGAAATGCTCCATAGAAAAACTTATACACTGAATGGCCAGATTATTATGATCTCTGAACGCATAATAATCTGGCCACTCAGTGTGTGTTGTGTGTGTGTGTGTGTGTGTGTGTGTGTGTGTGTGTGTGTGTATAATTTCTGAGGCCCGGTGCATGAATTTGTGCATCGGTGGGGTCCGGCCAGCCTGGCCAGGGGGAGGGGACATAAGCGATTGGTCGGCCTGCCTGCTGGTCGAACTCCTGGTCGAGGGGACAATTTGCATATTAGCCTTTTATTATATAGGATATACACTGAGTGGCCAGATTACTATGCGTTCAGAGATCATAATAATCTCGGTGTACTCTTGGAATACTCTCAGAATTCACTGCCACTAACTTATTTTTCAAATGAAAGGGCCATTTCCCCCATTAACAAAAAGTTTTAGTCTACCATGTAAGCATCTACACTAAAAAAAAGAGAAAGATGCAAATTGACCATACCTTTGTGATGCCCACCAGCAATCAGGAGTGAGTATGCAAATCAGCCCAACAAAGATGGTGGGTTAATTTGCATACACAGGTGCTGAGTGGCTGGGGGCGGGATGCTTACGCTGCTGCCATGGCAACGATGCAGGCGTTCAGCACCGCCCCAGCCGCTCCGGGCCTCTGGGCAGCATGGGAAGGCGGAAAGGCGGCTCTGGCCAGAGCGAAGGCGGTGCCGGCAGCTAGGGGAAGGAAGGCCCATTCTTGCACGAATCTTCGTGCATCAGGCCTCTAGTCTATAATAATAAAAGGTTAATATGCTAATTAGACCAGACGTCCTTCCAGACATCCTTCTAGACAAAACCAGGGCCGGAGGGGAGCCAGCCCAGGTCCCGGGTGCCTGTTGGCAGCCAGAAAAGGGAAGCAGCCCAGGTTTCAGGTGCCTGCCAGCAGCCGGAGGAGAGAAGCCCGGATCCCAGGTCCCAGGTGCTGGAGGGAAGCCAGTGCTGGCAGCTGGGGGAAGTAATTTTCGTACATCGGGCCTCTAGTTATTAATATAAAAAAAGTTTGGCCCTAGCTGGTTTAGCTCAGTGGATAGAGCGTCAGCCTGAAGACTGAAGGGTCCCAGGTTCGATTCCAGCCAAGGGCACATGCCAGGTTACAGGCTCGATCCCCAGTAGGGGGCATGCAGGAGGCAGTCGATCAGTGATTCTCTCTCATCATTGATGTTTCTACCTACCTCTCCCTCTCCCTTCCTCTCTAAAATCAATAAAAATATATTTTTTAAAAAAAGTTGTATGCCTGGGACATGATTACAAAATAAATAAATAAAAATAAAAAATAGTCTGAAAACCTAAAGCTTATCCTTGGTGTTATGGTATATTCTGCATTCCTACCACTAGATGGAACACTATACAGAGAAAAAATAGGGCTCTGGGCAAGAACGAAAATGGGTTCAGGCTTATAAACAAAGTCCTTAATTTTGAGATTGTTTGGGATTCCGTTCTAGTACTCCAAAGTGGTGATTTTCAAATCAAGATACCCTATTCTCATCCCAGATTCCAAATAAGGATATTAGAGTTGAGAAGAATATTTTGATAAGCACTACCTCAACAGGAACTATTATTTGTGTCAATTTCTGTCAAGAAATATAAGATAATATAAAGTTACTTAATAGAATAAAAACACATCACTTAACGTAAGAATTAAAAAATATATTTAAAATGAATAGAAAAACAAAATGAAAGCATTACAGTGCTCCAACATAAAAATAATAACATGTCCACGGTATAAACCAGTGGTCGGCAAACTGCGGCTCGCGAGCCATATGCGACTCTTTGGCCCCTTGAGTGTGGCTCTTCCACAAAATACCACGTGCGGGCGTGCACATACAGTGCAATTGAAACTTCGTGGCCCATTTGCAGAACTCGGTTTTCAGCTCTCAAAAGAAATTTCAACAGTTGTACTGTTGATATTTGGCTCTGTTGACTAATGAGTTTGCCGACCACTGGTATAAACACAAGGTGTTCCCCTTTCCTCCGTTGAAAGATTAGAATTACAATCCCTTCTTGTGGGAAAGAAAACATTAAGTATCAAGTAATTTAAGAATAAATGCCAAATTACAAATTCTTTTTGTATTACATTCTAAGAACTTAATAATAGTTCATGAGCCCAGTTAAGGAGATATAACCAGGATTCTCAAAAAACTATCTAATACAGGATCAGAAACACACAAAACCAGATTTCCTTAAAATAAAAATGAAAGAGCAAACGTGTGTGCGTGTGTGGTGTGTGTGTGTGTGTGTGTGTAGCCAACTAACAACACATTATGAATAGTATCTTTACCTCCACATGCTGTAAACCAGAAACACTCCAGCGGGAGTCGGGGGCAGAAAAAAATGGAAAGAATTCTTTCATTCCAACAAGACCAGGACATAGGGATTAAAGCTTGAGAGGATCTGCGAGGACAGATCAGAGTACTCTAAAGGGAAAAAACAAATTTATCTGGAAAGGTCGAAGGAACTGGGACTAAGTCTGGAGAAAAGTATGTTATTAGTAGGGGGGGATCAAGTGTCCTGTTTTTCCTAGAGTAGTCCTTTTTACACCTGTTGTCCCATCCAAATAGCACATCCTTTCACTCTCGCGTGACCCAGTTTGGAATACATTATATGTCATCCTAGTTATAAGTGACCTAATAAAAGCCTACATGCAGCGACGGAATTAATACACTACCACCACCCACTCCTGGCATATTTGCATTTTTTCCTTCTACGAGCACTATACTATGGTTCTCTCCCAGCATTCCCAAAATCACAAACATGAAAATCATCTAACCACCTAACTTCAACAATGCCTCTTTGCAAATGATTCTCAACTTTCTTCTCTGAAAATCAATCTAAAGTTTTAGTTGGAGATATTAGAAATTTTCACCTCTATGTCCAAAAATATCTCATGCTTAAAGAACAGGAACTCAACTGTCACCTGACTGTCGCATTGTTGTTTTAAGCAATCCAGACTCATTCATTCTTTATTTTGTTAAAAATAAACCTAGGAATCTTTTGTTTTGTTTTCTCATCCACAGTGTGTGTGACATGGTACCCTGTACACATGTTAATATGATAGTATAAATATTTGTTGGTATATAGGTGAAACAAAAGCCCATTTCTCTACTCATGAAGTTTGGGGGAAGAAGAGAAAATAACAGGCAAAAATCCTCCCCATAGCTTGGTTAATGTTATTCTGTAATAGTCAAGCCTAGGTCTAAAAGGAATCCAAGAGAATTTTCATGGCTTCTCTTAACAATTTAAATTCTGCCCAGTCAGGAAAAAAAAAAAAAAAGATTGCAGTTAGCCTCTCTGCCAGAGTCCACATCACTCAGAAAACACACAAGTTTCATGTCCCCAATGCAATAAGAACAACAGAATCTTTATACTCCTTTTTCCACAGCTTTCCAAACATCAGTAGGAACAAAGAGAAACTCTTTTTATTCAATAACTAGAGGCCTGGTGCACGAAATTCGTGCACTCGGGGAGTTCCTCAGCTCGGCCTGCACCCTCTTGCAGTCTGGGAGCCCTCAGGGGATGTCCGACTGACGGGGGAGCAGGCCTAAGCCGGCAGTCAGACATCCTTAGTGCTGCCGCATAGGCGGGAGAGGCTCCCGCCACCACCGCTGTGCTTGCCAGCCATGAGCCCAGCTCAGGGCTTCTGGCTGATCAGCGCTCCCCCTGTTGGGAGCACACTGACTACCAGGGGGCAGCTCCTGCGTTGAACATCTGCCCCCTGGTGGTCAGTGCACATCATAGTGACCGGTCATTCCGCCATTCAGTCAATTTGCATATTAGCCTTTTATTATATAGGATATTCACTACACACTATAATATGCCAAATAGTCTTCAGAGTTAGAAATACACAATAGTGGACAAAGTCCCTGCCATCATGAAGCTTATATATTACTGGTCAGAGACAAATGAACAAAAACACGTCACATGGTGATAAGTGCAGAATGGGGCATATGTTTGGGAGAGTTGCTATTTATACTATAATCAGAAGTCTGGGATAAAAGGAGAGTTTTGAAACTTACAGTGTCACCAGTGGCCTGGAGGCCTATGGAACTGACCACCATGATCAACTACCATCTCCACATAATGGGAAGTATGAAAGCATCCCATTCATTCTACATCAAACATGTCTGCTTCACCCTTGCCAAATCAAAGTCATGTTGAAAATAATTCTCTTAGTGATTCTGCAAAACCTCTAGTTTTATGTAGACAGTAAGTAGAAACCATGAGAAATTCACTATTAACTCATATACTTCACAATTTCGTGAAAGCAATCTTTTCACCTTAAGTGAGTCAAAATTGTACCAGCCATTTACTACAGTTCATTAAGTGCCACTCTTGTGGCAAGTAGGCATCAAGAGATGCCTCTAAGCTATTGGGCAACATGGAAAGCCATTTCTGAAAAGTCTTTTTTTGAACTGCTATAAACATAAGACACATATAGCCAAAATAGTAAGTACCAAAAAGTAACCTATCCACATAGTTTTAAGTTTTGAAACAATGCCCCACAAATAGAAAATGCAAGTAATTATTATTAATACATTATTAATATATCATCATAAAATAAAGCCAAGGTATTTTTTTCTAATTAGTTTAAGCTTAAGTCTATAAGTTTCCACAAAGAAGGACTAACCATTTAGGAATATTTCAACCAAAAAAAAAATCTCTATCCTCATTTCATTAAAACATAACTATTCTTATAAAATTCCATATGACACATGTTTGCCTGTTTCTTGACATTAAAAAAAGACAACTTCAGCCTGACAAATGCCTTTCTTTAAAATATATATACACATATATACACACATATACATACATATATACACATACACATACACACATACATACACACACACACACATACTGGCTGATCAGGGGAAGGTGCCACCCCATCACCCCTCTGCTGCTGCCACTGCCAGCCGCCGGAGCCACCAAGGTGTTTTCATCAACACGGACTCTAGCTCCTTCACCATGAAAAAATGACAACTTTCTTTAGGCATTTTCAAGATGTCTCTTTCATAGGATATGACATTTCTTTCTTTCTTTTTTATCCTCACCTGAGGATATTTTTCCATTGATTTTTAGAGAACATGGAAGAGAAAGGGAGACAGAGAGAAAAATCAATGTGAGAGGGACACTTCAATTGGTTGCCTCCTGCATGAGCCCTGACCTGGGCCCCTGCCAGAGAGGAGCCTGCAACCTAGGTACATGCCCTTGATCAGAATCAAACCCGGACCCTGCGGTCCACAGGCCGAGGCTCTATCCACTGAGCCAAACCGGCTAGGGCAGGATATGACATTTCTTAGCCCCTCCAGCAGCGGACCTTTGTTTTTTCCTCCAGGAGTGAGGTGGAAAAACCCTAGATCACCTTCTTGGATTCTTATTACCCAAGTTACCAAGAACACTGCAAGTGGCATATAGGGAGCTTAGCCAATGAGCTGTAAAAAAAAGTGTTTCCTCTGCAGCTCACATGCAGAGGCGGGACTGCTGGCACAGTCTCCCAGCGAGGGCGGGCCCCCCTGTGTGCTGTGTCTCCGCTCCAGGGTCAGGGGTGGGCCACCCTCTGTTGTGTCTCCACTCCAGTTCCATCTGCACGCACAGCCTCCTCCTGAGCCAGTTCTGACTGTTACGGTGTCCTGGCTAATTTGCATATTACCCCCCTTCTCCCTCTCCCCCCCCCTCTGTCTCTCTCTCTCTCTCTGTCTCTCTCTCTCTCTCTCTCTCTCTCTCTATATATATATATATATATATATCTATATATATATATATACTTCAGAGAGGGAGAGGGAGAGATAAAAATATCAATGATGAGAGAGAATCACTGATCTGCTACCTCCTGCACTCCCCACTACTGGAGAGCGAGCCTACAACCCAGGGGCATGTTCTCTGACCTGAAATCTAATAGTGACCTCCTGGTTCATAGGCCGATGCTCAATCACCTAGTAACACTGGCTGGGTGCAAATGCCTTTCTTAAAAGGCATAATATCTTCTGAGATTTAAAAAGAAAAGAAAAGAAAATCTGCTTTATTCAGCTGCCAAAATTAGGTTTTTTTGTTGTGTGTTTTTTTAAAATATATTTTATTGATTTTTTACAGAGAAGAAGTGAGAGGGCTAGAGAGTTAGAAACACTGATGAGAGAGAAACATCAATCAGCTGCCTCCTGCACACCCCCCACTGGGGATGTGCCCGCAACCAAGGCACATAGCCCTTGATCGGAATCGAACCTGGGACCCTTCAGTCCGCAGGCCGACGCTCTATCCACTGAGCCAAACCAGTTAGGGCCAAAATTGCTTTTTTAACTTTAAAATTACATGTAAATTACCCCTCAATAATGTCAATGAAATGGGGGTAGGGGAGAGAAACCCACCAGTGTGAATCTGAAAACCCAATCTTTGATGATCAAAAAATGTTACTTGAGTGGGGGAAAACATTTTTTCAAAACCGTGCACAAGTATAGAGAATTTGGTATATTTTATTTAAATTCCAAAATAAAGTTATTATTTTATTCACACTATGTTTAAAAGCCATCAATCTTAAATATACTATAAAAATTTTAAGTATATTACAGTGATTACAGAAAAATTTAAAAACATTTAATATTTTAAAGATTTTTTTCTTCTATTAAAAGTTGACACAATCACAACTTACTTCACACACTGCACAGTTAATTATGAATTTACTTCCCCTAAATATAGGCTTTAAGTATTTCTCAATAGTAGGCATTGTGATAAACAGATCTCTGCTACTAGAGAATTTAGAAACAACGAATTTAACACTTAACATACATAGTATATAATACTTACAATGTTGTTGTTTTTAACTTAATAGTTCTGCTTCTCTATACCAAATACAGTAACACTAATAATAAAAGACTAAGAATAAGAACAGGTGATTCTTTCATGCAAGTATCCACCTATGTTTAGGTAGGTAAATAATATCACATATATTTCCAAAATCCATATTCTATCTGTGGCTGGGTATCTGGAGAATCCCTCAAATCTCTGAGAGAATTTATCTTTCTCTTATTTATGAAAATGTAATATAAATTTTAAATGGTCTAGACAAGAAGCAAGGAAGAATATAACCACCTTTCTCCCTTCATTCTACAAAACCAATCTTTTACCAATTTTTTTTGCTGTTGTGACAAAGGCTCCCCAAATAAGCCTTCTACACAACTAAAATCCTATTACTTTGAATACTACTATTTTTGCAGTATGATTCCACCCTAAACGTAACAAATACTGGAAAACATTAACTACTTTTTGCTCCCACTGCTAATTGGATACCTTCCAGAAGAACTGGGATTGGTAGGTGGGAAGAAAAGGTGTCTGTTTTTTGTTTGCTTTTCTATTCCTTTAAAGTTCTTTTTCCCTAAACCTCTTCTCTCACACGTATTAGTCTATCCTAAGTGCTATTCATTTCCAATCTCTACTTCAAACAGTAATGATGCTGCTGCTAATTTCACCATTACAAAAGTTATGCTCTAGGCTCTCCTACGACCACTTCTATGTATGGCCCCATCCATTTCCATGTGCTAAGACTGTACTGTAACAGGATAAAGTGACACCAGAATGAGAAAAATAAAATCTAAAATCCAAATCAAATTCCAGATTCACTATTTACCATTATGACTTCAGGCATGTTAATTAGCAACTCCATTTCAATTTCTCCATTTTAGAAGTAGGACTATCATAATTTTCACAATAATATATTGTAAAACATAACATTATAAAACACAACATATTTACAGTACTTTATAAGTTTAAAGCATCATTATCAATATTAGATATTGTTAGTTGTACTTAGTATCATATTTTATTGGTAAGCTTTCCTTTCATTTTAATAGACTATTGTTCCATTTTTCCAATAATATACATATACTTCAAGAAACACAGTTCTTCTAATGAGCAAACAAATTAAGAATTGTTGAAACAATAATGATACTTAAATGTCTATGGTTCTATGAAATTAAAATAAGGAATAAAATGAGGGTTGAGGCATTAATTCATCACTTAACCCAATAATTTTAAGATAATGTTACTGTGCATATGAGCATATGGTGATAAATTAGTGATGCTATATTATGTAACTTCAACTGATCTCCCATTATGACCAAGAGCCAACAAATGAAAGACAATTAGCCAGTGTAAATCATTTAGTCTGTGACCATAGTTAAGGAACCACCAACATCTTTCTTTTTCAGGAATCAAATTCATAATCCTGTCATGAACACCATGAATTAAACAAGTAAACCAACTAACTAAAGACCAAAATAATATCTGAATATTTTAAATACAAAGATTAATTCTATCCAAGAACTTCACATTAAAAAAAATAAAACAAAGCCCATCCACCCATGAACCAGGAGGTAACCAGTTTGATTCCTGGTCAGGGCACATGCCTGGATTTTGGGCTCAATCCCCAGTAGGAGGCATGCAGGAGGCAGCCGATTGATGTTTCTCTCCTTGATGTTTCTATCTCTCTATCCTTCTCCCTAAAATCAATAAAAACCCATTTAAAAAAATAAAATAAAAAACTGTTGTCAAAATAGTTCACTACCCCAGTATATTAAGTCCATTATCTTCATCAAAGATTTGTTAAATATTTACTAAGATACTATCATGCACCGGGCTTTATCTTCTGGGTACTGGAGATATCAAGATGAATAAATCCGAGTCCCTGTTTTCAAGAGAGATAAACTTGCACAGGATGCTATTAGAGTAGGAAAAAAAAAGAAGAAAATGTCTACGCAGAGAAATAGAGGAGCAATTTGATTACAAATGCTATCTATCCATGACTTGCCAGTGATGGCTCATTTGGCCAACTGGGCAGGGGGGTGGGTCGAGGGGTGGAGAGAAGGATCCTGTCCTCCCTCACCAAACAAGGGCATCCAACATAAATATACATGCCCAATGGAGACAAACCTGAAAGGAAGATAAATATCCTCTGGTCAACCTGGCTGACTGAAGTGAAAAATTCAGAAAAGCAAACATTTGTGACATGGTTGAAAAGACTAATATGAATAAAGTCTTTTACTAACAAAATAAGAAGTCTGTTACTTATCAAGTACTTTTACATTTAATAATGTTTACATATCTATATCCTTCCTATTAATAAAAGGCTACTATGCAAATTGTCCCCTCAGGAGTTCGACTGACCAGGAATTTAACCACTCACTATAACGTGCGCTGACAACCAGGGGGTGGCGCGGAATGAAGGAAGGCCCTGGCTGGCAGCTGCCAGCCGGCAGCCAGGAGAAGGAAGGCCCCGATCAGCCTGATCATTGGCCAGGCCTAGGGATCCCATGCACAAATTTCATGCACCGGGCCTCTAATCCTATCGAGAATATACTAATTGATCGTCGCTCCCTCACAAAGATGGTGGCGCCCACAGCCAATAAGGAAGGAATATGCTAATTGACTGCCACGGCCTCAAAGATGGCGGCGCCCACAACCACAAGATGGCGGCACCCATCCCCTCAGCCCCGCTGGGGCAGAAGGTGCACAGCACGGCTGGGCTCGCCACCAGGCGGGTCTGGCCGCTCCACGCACCTATGCACCTGCCTCCAGTGTCCCCCAGTCCTCTCAGCCCCAGCCACCCAGGGCCAGCCCGAGGCACAGGCAAGCCTCGGATGGCAGCTGCCCAGCTGCCCAGGGCCACCCGAGGCTCAGGTAACCAGGGCTGGCTGAGGCTTGCACTGCCAGCAGTGGCAGCAGCAGAGGTGTGGTGGGGATATCGCCTTCCCCTGATCGCGGGTTGCCTCCAGCCCCTAAGGGCTCCCAGACTGTGAGAGAGGACAGGCCAGGCTGAGGGACCCCCCCTCCAGTGCATGTATTTTCATGCACCGGGCCTCTAGTATATATATAAAAGCCTAAATGACCATTACGCCCGAACGACCAATTACTATGCCGCGCACTGTCCACCAGGGGGCAGATGCTCAATGCAGGAGCTGGCCCCTGGTGGTCAGTGTGCTCCCACAGTGGGAGTGCCACTCAGCCAGAAGCCGGGCTCACCACAGGAGAGCAAGCGCAGCTGCAGCGGCAAGAGATTCTCCCACCTCCGCAGTAGCGCTACCAAGTGGGGGTCCCCCCCCTCACAGGCGCAAAAGGGGGGCCGGAATGAGCAGGAGCGGCATGGCGCCCAGCTGGCTCCAGCTCCTCCCAGGCCACCTGCCTCTTGGCACACTGCTACATCCTCAGGGGATGTCAGACTGCTGATTTCAGCCCAATCCCAGGTTGCGAGCTCAATCCCCAGTAAGGGCGTACAGGAGCCAACCAATTGTTGTTTCTCTCTTACCTATGTTTCTCTATATATATCCTTCTCTCATTCTCTCTCTCTCTCTCTAAAATCAACAAAAACTTTTTTTTAAAAAAATCTATCTTCACATCAAATTAATGATGCATTATTTCTGTTTAGGAGACTTTTTCAAATACCTGTGCAATCTATGGATTGAGAAATCCTCAAAACTCATATGTTGTCACTATTAACACAGTCTATAATCAACTTATTATAAAAAGCTTGAAGCAGAAAAATTTCATTCTCAGTTTCAAGATCAACAAAACTCCTTGCCTTCCCTATTTTAGCACTGGCAGCAGAAAATAAACATACAATATAGGCACAATTTTGAAAAACAACTCTAACCATGGACAAGTTTCACCTAAAATAGCTAAAAGCTACCTGGAGACAAGATATACCTAAAGGCCATATGGTTAAAATCCATACTCTCTCCACAATCTCATCTCAGACAGTTACTCTAACTGTATTACTCCTTACAACCTGTCCTTCCCCCAGCCACAAAGCACCCTATTTACCCTCCATAGTTAAAAAAGCTCTTTTGTTCCCCAGAGTTCCAGCCTTACTAGCTACAAATGTTTGCTCATACTCTTTCCTCTACCTGAAATGCCTTCTGTTCCTCATTGATTATCATTTAAGCTCAACTTCTCCCCCTTGTCAAAATCAGTATCTCTCTCCTCTGATTTTCAATGACCTTATCTCACATTTGCCTGGTACTACAAGTATCTGTATATGTCATCTTCCCTACTAGACTGAGGACATAACCAGTGATGTCACTTTTGGATTTCTTAATCTTTCCCAACACAGTAACTTTGTTATATAATAGACACTCAATATATAATTGCTAATGAGTATATTATTTCCCCCAAGATTAATATCTTGTTTGGTAGAGATCCAGCTCTATACAGCTAGGAATGACTGATAATTAATGTATCATTTGTAGATAAATAGATATTGATAGTTAAATCATATACATAAAAAACACTAAGAATCTTATTGACTTTAACTGATTTATCAAACCTTTTCTAGTCATACTGAACATCATTAGATATTTTGTCTTTAAGTTCATTCATAAATTTGGAACTCAAAAAGATTTGATTTCCCAACAAACTCACAAAAGCCATGAGATCAGAGTACTTGATTTTATTTATTTAGTGGTCCAAACCACCATGTATTAACAATCTTCAGAGGTTCAATTTCAGGTGCCAAACCTTATCTAGCCCCCTGCACAAATGGCAAGAGGATTGTGCATTCCTTCCTTCCTATCCCCCCCTTTTTAAAAAAATTTTTATTGATTTCAGAGAGTAAGGGAGAAGGAGAAAGAGAAACATCAATGATGAAAGAGAATCACTGAGCGGCTGCCTCCTGCACCCCCACTACTGAGGATTGAGCCTGCAACCCAGGCAAGTGCCCTAAACCAGCATCAAACCCAGGGCCTTTCAGTCCGAAGGCCAATGCTCTCTATCCACTGAGCCAAACCAGTCAGGACCCTTCCTATCCTTTTCAATAACCCTACCACAAATTACCTGGGAAAAGGAAAGAGTACATTCTCAGTTCTAAAATATTGGCATCTAAAGCTAGGAAAGCAACTAATTAATGGGAGAAAAGGGAATTCTATAGTGAGGATTTGAAGAGGGTTGAAAAGACAAGAGTCTATTAACTCTTGTCCTTATAAGACATTTAAGGGATCTTTTTCAAGCCTCATTTTCCCTTATTCCCATTAACATTTTGCATTCTACCATATAGCACTACTTAAAGTTTTCCCCAAATACATCATAATGCTCTTTCTTGCTTATATATCACTGCACATGCTCATTTAAGAGAAACCCTTCTGACCATCTGGCAAATCATTATCCATCCTTAAAATTTGCTACATCCTCTATGAAGTCATCACTTACCTACTTAAAAATTAATTACTCCAGCCTCTACTACTTTATGTTAAAAAAATTATGCATTTATCTCAATGTGTTACAATTATTTGCTTGAACATTTTCACAATTAGATCTCATGTTCCTTTGAAGATAAGAATCAAGTGTTATTCATCTTTAAATTTTTGTCTAGACCTTCATCACTCTCCCTTAGCACTCCACTTACTGCTTCTGATCAGGGTTTTTGCTGCTACTGCTCAGTGTTAAACAGAATTCAATCTCAGTACCATTTCCCCATATTACTGCTCATAGAGCAAGCAAAATATTTTAATACCGTTTCCTAGAGAATTTTACTAAAATACATGAAATAAATTATTTGCTCTTATAATTCTTTCTCCATTTGGGCCCTTCTCTAAGAAAAATAGTCACAAAAAATGATAAACTCTTGGGTATTCTGGTACACAAATGAATTAAGATTTATCTACATTTCATTTTCTAAAGAAAATTAATTTGGATTTCCAAAGGCAATTCATTAGAGTCAATTCAGGAGAGAAAGGGTATAGCTAAAGGAAGTAGAGGAAAAAGCCAATCAAGGCCAATGCCTGGTTCATCCAATATAGCATATTACAGTCAGATACTTCATTTCTGACTATATTTTGCCCTTTAAATGTTTTGCCAATGTCATATAACGAAACACACAAGCACTTAGCAAACAAGGCCTTATAGCATTCTGCTATCAGATGTGGATAATACAAAGTCTAAAATCCAGGACTCCCTGAAATTCACTTTTAACCACACACAAGAAAATAATAATCATAAGAAAGAAAAGAAAAGCAGAAGAAAACCCAATATCTGACTAGCTAAGCCCATTTGTTTTAAGCCAAATATACCAATAATCGGTAGGGAATGAAATAAATATTTTAGAGTGTCAAGCTGCCCTAATTTTACATAATCTTCTGGAAGTTTATTTCCCAACTTCCATAATTTCTAACATTTCCAATAAAAATGTTCTTGATCATGAAAACAGAAGTTCAAACAACCACTACTCACAACAAAGACTATTACTCCTACAGTAATCTCTCTTTTATATAAAAAATCCTAAAACTGATGTTTTGTTGATGGTTTCTTTTGCTGTAAAAAAGCTTTTTATTTTGATGTAGTCCCATTTGTTAATTTTCTCTTTAGCTTCTATTGCCCTAGGGGCAGTGTCAGTGAAGAAGTTCTTTTGGCATATGTCTGAGATTTTATTGCATATTTGCAAATGCTATCACTGATAAAGGTTTAATCTCCAACATCTACAGGCAGCTTATGCAACTTAATAAAAGGAAGATAAATGATCCAATAAAAAAATGGGCAACGGACCTAAACAGAATATTTTCAAAAGAAGACAGAAGGAAGGCCAAGAGACACATGAAAACATGCTCAAAGTCACTAATTATCCGAGAGATGCAAATCAAAACAACAATGAGGTACCATCTCGCACCTGTCAGAATGGCTATCATCAACAAATCAACAAACAACAAGTGTTGGCGAGGATGCGGAGAAAAAGGAACCTTCGTGCACTGCTGGTGGGAATGCAGACTGGTGCAGCCACTGTGGAGAACAGTATGGAGTTTCCTCAAAAAACTGAAAATGGAACTCCCATTTGACCCAGTAATCCCACTCCTGGGAATATATCCAAAGAAACTAGAAACACCAATCAGAAAGGATATATGCACCACTATGTTCAAAGCAGCACAATTTACAATAGCTAAGATTTGGAAACAGCCTAGGTGCCCGTCAGCAGATGACTGGATCAGAAAACTGTGGTACATCTACACAGTGGAATACTATGCTGCCATAAAAAAGAAGGAATTCTTATCATTTGCAGCAACCTGGATGGAATTGGAGAACATTATGCTAAGTAAAAAAATCCTAAAACTGTTTGATAACACATTAGAAACTACCCATGAAAATTCCATCCTCCTTCATTTGTTCAGCATATTTTTATTGCATAATTGCTAAATGCTGTATTTAGCATAGTATAAAAACATACATAAGCGCTCTCTATAATTAAACATAAAAGCTATAAATAATTACAACATATGAAGTGTCATCATGAGGAAGTGTAAGATACTATGGAAACACGCTCACTATTCTGTGTAGACAAAAATAACTGCTTACTGATACTCTATTAGGCATATGTATATGTATATGTATATGTATATGTATGTGTGTATGTATAAATAAATAAATAAATATACATACACACACACACACACACACACACACACACACACACACACATATATACATACACACCTAATATGTAAAGTGTCCCCTCGGGAGTTCAATCAACTGGAGTTCCATTGCTCACTATGATGTGTGCTGAACACCAGGGGGCAGCAGGGAATGAAGGAAGGCCCCAGCCGGCAGCCAGGGAAGGGAGGCCCTGGCCGGCAGCCGCTAGGACCCTACCCGTGCATGAATTTCATGCACCGGGCCTATTGTACCTTATAAGGTTTCATTCTAAGCCTTGGCCCAGTACCTCAAGTGGTTAACCCTTTGCACTCGCTTTATTCTCGAGCTGCTACCGATGCTAACCATGTCGAGTCACACTCGACATCCGAGTGCAAAAGGTTAAATGTTCCTCCAGATAAGGCAAGGTTGTGGGTTTGATGCTGGGTCAGGGCATCATACAAGAATCAACCAATTGCCCAACCAGTGTGGCTCAGCAGTTGAGTGTCGACTTGTGAACCAGTAGGTCACGGTTCGATTCCAGATCAGGGCACATGCCCAGGTTTCAGGATTGATCCCCATGCAGGAGGCAGCCAATCAATGATTCTCTCTTATCACTGATGTTTCTACCTCTCCCTCTCCCTTCCTCTCTGAAATCAATAAAAATATATTTTTTAAAGTCAAGTAATGCATAATAAATAAGTGGAACAACAAATTAATGCTTCTCTTTTTCTCATCATTAAAAAATTTTTTTTTTTTAAAAATAAAGCTTCACTCTAAGTCATTCTTTTCTTTTACATTTTGACTATCTATTAAGTGTACTTATCCCTCCTTACATCTAACGTAAGTCTGTCATACAGTTATATTCTGGAGGCATGCTACACCTAGATTACAATGGAATCAGCACCTTCTGAAGTTGTATAAGGAAGCAGCTTTGGTAAGCATTTCAAATATATTTCTGGATCCCTGATTAATTAAGTAAATTTCTACTTTCAAAAACATATCCTCAAAGCATGCATTTTAATATAGTTTTCAAACTGAACAGTTAGAACCCACCCCCACCCCCAGTTTTATTTTTTTGCTGGAACAATATTTTGGAAACCACCATATAATAACTAAACAAAACCAGACCTCTTATCCCAGCCAGGTAGCTCAGTTGGTTGGAGCATTATCCCATGTACCAAAAGGTTGCAGGTTCAATTCCTAGTCAGGGCACATACCTAGGTTGCAGGCTCAATCCCTACTTGGGGAATATGCAGGAGGCAAGTGATAGATATTTCTCTCTTACATCATCAGTGTTTCTCTCTCTCCCTTCCTCTCTCTAAAATCAGTAAGAAACATCCTCGGGTGAAGATTTAAAAAAAATAAACTAGACCTCTTAATGCCTCATATGTTTCATGAAACACACAGCAACTTGTTATAAAGTTTTAATCAATGTTACTGATTGACTTTATATGTAATTCTGTAACCATGTAATTACCATTCATTGCAACTAAGATAACTGCTATAGTAAATATCTAGTACTAGAATAGATCTCTATGCTGTTTAGAAGTTGTTGATGGAAAAGTCTGAGCTGTGAAAGATTATCTGTAATCATTCAATATTTACTGAGCACCCACAGGATTACTGATTAGGTATTTTGGGAAGAGATATAAAACAGTACAAAAACACACACACAAAAACCAGTTCCTATTCTCCAGAGAAAACATACATGAACCCAAAATACATATAAAGGCATGATACTAACTACAGTTAAGCAAAGTTATAAACTTTAGTGATAACAACGTTTGAATGACAAGACCAGCAGAAGTTAGTCATTAATGTCTTTATGAAAGAGGTTACTATAAATGTGAATGTTAACAAAAGCAAGTTAATTTAAAGAAGGAAAGATGGAACATTGTGTCTAAGGAATGGTACATGCAAAGTCTAGTGTAGGGGGTCAAGAACTCATTTGAGCACAAATAGTACCTAACCTGATTGGCTGAAAAGGTATAACTTAGATGTTTAAAAAAGTGAGGAAAAATGGATTAAGAATCCCAATTAGTGACAAGCTTTGTTAAGGCCTTTTAGGAAAAATAAAATAGATATTACTGTTACACTCTTTTTGCCTCCACGCACCCTCTTTCCAAGTCACAAAGCACATTCTTTCCAATATACTTAAATGTATGACATAATCAAAGGATTATGCCACATCACTTGCTCAAAGTCCTCCAATGGTTGGGTCACTGTTACTCACCAAATCAAATCCAACATTACTGAGACCTTAAAGGACATCTTAAAACTAATGCCTGTCTATAATCCTTTGCTCCCCTCTAATACACACTCTTCCTTAAAGTTGTATTTTTTAGTCTCAGAATTTTTATAATGTTAAAAATTGAGAACACCAAAGAGCCTTTGCTTATGTGGTTTTTCTCTATTGATATTTACTGTTAGAATTAAAACAATAAAAATTTAAAATATTAATTCATTTTTAAAAACTCATCATATGTTAACCTTTTCCATGAAAAAGAACTATATTTTCCAACACCAAAATTTAGAAGTGTCAAAATTTAGAACATTTGCATAACTCTTTACTATCTATCTTAATAGGAAACAGTTTGATTCTCATATGAGCTACTACATTCAATCTGTTGCAATATCACACATCACATAGCCTCTGGAAAACACTGTACACTCATGAAAGAATAAAAATGGAAAAGGGAAATAATGTCTTTAGTATATGAATATAGTTTTAAACTCACGAATATACTGAAAGAGCCTTGGGGACTGCCAGGAGTCCCAGGACCACACTTTAAGAACCACTGTCGTGAATAAATAAATATGGTTTATTCATTTCCTGGAGTAAAAAGCATTATATAAGAAGTCACACTGAGATAAAAGCATAGACCTGATGCTAGCCTACCTAGGTTCAAATCCCAGTTCTCTTCCTGGCTGCGTGACCTTGGGCAAATTAGTAAAATGGTGATAATAGTAAAATCTCTCTCACAAAGTTAGTTAGAGAAATAAGCAAGTTAATAAATGTAAAGTGTTTAGTATGGTGAGTGCCCAGCACAAAAAAAAAAAATTGTTAAATAAATATAAAATCAAGCTAGGCATAAACACAAAGCCTAGCTGTATTTCTACTACATCCTATATAATAAAAGCCTAATATGCTAAGAGTCCAGTCGTCCATTCAACCAAAGTGTAATATGTGCTAAGACCGCTCGCTATGACGTGCACTGACCACAAGGGGGCAGACACTCCGACAGGTAGCTTAGCTTGCTGCTGGGGTCCAGCTGATCAGGACTGAGCAAGACGGGACTGACACGCCCTGGAGCACTCCCACCGTCCTTCCCCACCAGGGGACAGACGCAGCAAGCCGAGCAGTAAGGAGCAGCGAGCAGGCGGGTGGTAAAGAGCGAGGGATCCTGGACTACAAGGCGGATATCCCTTGAGGGGCCCCAGACTGCGAGAGGGCGCAGGCCAGGCTGAGGGACCCTACCCCCACCCCCACCCCCCAAATTTCATGCCCTGGGACTCTAGTTCTAATATAATGAGAAATCCTTAATATTCTGGTAACCTGGCAAATTACAACCCTGAACATAATATTTAAGACAAAGGTTTAGGTTCATCAAAATTCCCTATTAAAGGAATATTAGTAAAATCTAATTATTCAGAAACTATTCTCCATGAAAAGAACCATATACACAATAAACATACAAAATTCTAAAAAGTCAAATCCAAAAATTTCAGATCTCTAGAGAAATGTATAAAGCAGTTTAACTGGAAATACACTGAGACAGAACACAAAGTAACGGAAATGCCACTTCAGCCACCAAAAAGAACAGGAAGAGCAAATACAAAGCCTTTACTTTGAAAATCTAAGCCTACTTTTTCTTCATAGGGCTCTAACCTCTTGCCAAGAAGCCTTTAAGTTTATTTTTCTTCTTTGATATTAAGGGAGAAATCATGGAATTAAGCACTTTGGAACTGAAGAAAAAAGAACAGAAGTGACTTTCCATGCATCACAGAGAACTTTCACAATAAACATCTAAATGATAATCAAGGTCAAAATAAACAATTTTACTTAAAGCAATTCTGACAATTAATTCAAATGTATTATTTTTAATAATGTACTTTAAAAGTATCTAATTAAATATTTTACACAAGTGATTCACAAATCAAATAAGAGAGAAAAAAGGCTAAGTCATGTCATATGAAGTTTAATTTCTCACCTGGCACTCTAAACTAAATTCAAAGACACCTTTAAAAATTATTCAAATACACAGAACATATAGTAAACATAAACAGCATTGCTATAAGGATATAAAACAAATATGTGAAGTCTAATAGCAAGTATTTTTAAAACAAGCCCACCAGTGAAGCCTAATTACTTCACAAAGGTATTTTAGAATTTGCTAATCTATATATATAAAAGGCTAATATGCAAAGTGTCCCCTGGAGAGTTTGGGAGACCGGGAGTTCCATCACTCGCTATGATGTGCGCTGACTGGGGGTGGCACAGAACGAAGGAGGGCCCCGGCCGGCAGCCACAGCCAGGGAATGAAGGCCCCGAACAGCCCAGATCGCTGGCCAGGCCTAGGGACCCTACCTGTGCACAAATTTCATGCACCGGACCTCTAGTTACAAATAAGGCAGCTACAAAAATGGCTATATGTCACGTTCTCTTCAGTTTCTCTTTTAAAATACACTAGAGGCCCGGTGCATGAAAATTCATGCACATGAGGGGTCCCTGAGCCCAGCCTGCGCCCTCTCACATTCTGGGACCCTTGGGAGATGCCCACCCACTGGCCTAGGACTGCTCCCTGAGAACAGATGATCTAAAAGAAATAATCATATCCTTGGGTAAGAATTTTTCAACAAGGTAATGGTCATATGAAAATTCACTGCGGGGGGGCTGAGGATACTGGGGGACTCTGGCATCAGGCGCGCGGCGGTGGAGCTGAGGCGACTGGGTGCATCTTGTGAGTGTGAGGTCAATTAGCATATTCCCTCTTCATTATATAGGATAGTATTTCAAAACATAACTAGATAGATCATGGAGGGGAAAAAAGGTTACATTTATGGAGTTCTACTATGTAACCCAGGTTCTTGATATTTGCCATTTAACATAGTCAAGAGTTTATCATTGCCCACTTAAATGACTCCATTATCATTTTCTGTATTTCAGAACTCTTAAAGACTAAGTAACAGAATAGGTCAAAAATAAAAAATGAAAATATAAACCATATGATTAATTCTTATGGGAAAGAACAGTAAGCCCATACATTAACTATAAAATAACTGTAAAACAAGATCCATTTGGAAAGCCCCAGTAACTTTTTTTCTAAACAAGAGACATCTTGGTACAGATTTTCCACTTAATATCTTTCTCACATGCATCTTCTTGCAAATCAAATCCCAGTTACTAGACGCTTTCTTGGCAGTATGCAAACAAAGCATCCATTGGATCTCCTCATGACATTAAAAATCAATACATCTATGGGAAGAGATCAACCAAAGAATTTGTATGCATATATGCATAACCCATGGACAAAGACCATAGTGTGGTGAAGGGCAGAGGCGGGGGACGGGGGCAAGCTAGAGGGGGGGTGTCAATGGGGGAAAAGGGGATATTTGTAATACTTTCAAAAAGAAAGATTTTAAAAATCAATACATCTGCTTAAAAAGATAATTATCTTGAGTACATTTCAATATCTAATATACGTTTTCAATGGTTACAGAAACCACTAATTGAAATTCACCTTCTATATACTCAAGATTCACAAATTCTTACTTAAAAAATCCACAAAAGTACATACTATATCTACCATACAGATATGCTTATAATAGCCTAGAGGCCCGGTGCACAAAATTCGTGCACTGGGTGGAGGGATGGTGTCCCTCGCCCTGCCTGCACCCTCTTCAATCTGGGACCCATAAGACATCCCTCTCACAATCCAGGACTGCTGGCTCCTAACCACTCACCTGCCTGCCTGACTGACTGCCCCTAACCGCTTCTGCCTGCCAGCCTGATCACCCCTTAACCGCTCCCCTGCCAGCCCGATCGCCCCCAACTGCCCTCCCCTGCCAGCCTGATCTCGCCCCCAACTACCCTCCCCTGCTGGCCTGAAGGCCCCCAACTGCCTTCCCCTGCCAGCCTGGTAGGCCCCAACTGCCCTCCCCTGCAGGCCTGGTTCCCCCCAACTGCCCTCCCGTGCTGGCCTGATCTCACCCCCAATGGCCCTCCTCTGCTGGCCAATTTGGTTTTGATTGGTCAGTTCCTATGCCAGTGAGCGTCAAAAACTTCGCCTCCTAGACAGCCATTGGCTCCTCACAGTTCACCAGATTTGGTTCTGACTGGTTGGTTTCTATGCCAGTCAACGTCAAAAGCTCCACCTCCTAGGCAGCCATTGGCTCCTCACAGTTCACCGGGATTTGGTTCTGATTGGTCAGTTTCTATGCCAGTTAGCATCAAAAGCTCTGCCTTTTAGGCAGTCATTGGCTCCTCACAGTTCACCCAGATTTGGTTCTGATTGGTTGGTTCCTATACCAGACAGCATCAAAAGCTCCACCTCCTAGGCAGCCATTGGCTCCTCAGTTGATCCAGATTTGGTTCTGATTGGTCAGTTCCTATGCCAGTCAGCATCTCTGGGCCAATCAATGGGGCCTGATCAGAAAGGCGGGGCTGATCAGCAGCCCCAGTGGAGGCCTGGAGAGAAATGGAGGCGCGACTGCTGGAGAGAAAGAGAGAGGCAAGTGCTGATCAACAGCTGCCACAGAGGCTACGGATCAGAACCTGCTTCTCTCTTCAGGCCTCTCTCCTGATTCGCAGCCCCCTCAGCAGTCAGTGCTGGGTCACTGCGCCTGCAACAGCAGCAGTCAGCACTGCGTCGCCAGGGCAATCCAGCGCTGACTGCAGGACTGACTTCCGGTTGGTCAAGCCTCCGGTCATACAGGATCCAGGGTTTTTATATATTAGGATACTTAATAAGAACACGATCTTGATTTTGTTGTAGAGAATGTAAGGCAGATGGTGGTTGGAATTAAGTGTCCCTGAAAATTAAATGAAAAATATGGATAAAAAGGTGAAACCAGTCCTGGCCAGCATGGTTCATTGGTTAGAGCGTCAGCTGGGGTATCAAAGGATCATGGGTTCAATTCCAGGTCAATAAAGGACACGTTCCTGGGTTGCAGGTTCCACCCTGGCAAGCAATAGATACGTCTCTTTTACATTGATGTTTCTCTTTCTCCCCCTCCATCTCTCTAAAAAAAAAAAAAAAAAATCAATGGAAAAATATATTCTTGGGTGAGGATTAACAACAACAACAACAAAAAATGAAGCCATTATAGCCACTAACATAAATGTTATATTCCAGTGAAATATCACAATGTAAATGCCCAAGGACAGTCAATTAAGTAAATATAAAGAAAATTATTCATATAAAAAAAAACAAAACTAAAGGTTGTTAAATCTTTAGAATGTTAAGAATGTTTTTTAATTAAGAATTTATAAATTTAAAAACTGTGTTTGTTTATACTTCAATCATTATGGATATTTTAAGCATTCCATATCTTCTTTACCTGGAGTTAGAGACTACTTTCCATGCATATGGTTTGCCTCTCCCATAGCTGAGAGAGAGAGTTAAATTAGATAATGGTTAATAAGTGCCTAGCAAATTGAAGTCCTTTAAATTTATGTTTGAACTCTTAGGGGCTGCTATTCTTTCTTGATTATAGATGGCCACAAAAGGTCTGGAATTAAAAGCAAATCAGGTTCATTTTTACAAATATGTTTCAAGTTTGACAATTCTAATCACACTAGAGACTCTAGTTAACAATATTATCTATTGATGCCTATAAACAAAGCAAAACACCTTTCTTAAACAACTATATCACATGAATAAAGCCATAATTCATGGATTAAAATAATCACTTCCTAATATGGAAAGACCTCAGGGAAGTACACAGAAACCACATCCACACTGTAAGGATTATAAAGGTGAAAAGTCCTAAGCATATTTTTGTTAAATACTAACATTTAAAAATTGAAATTATCAGGAAAAATAAATAGATCATTTTCATTAGATTCCACTAAGTAGGCAATAGGTTTGAGGGTGCATTAAAAGGTGCAAGAGAATTAAGCCTTCACTAGAAGAAAAACTTCCCATAAGAAGAAAAATTATCTATACATTAAAGCCTAAAATTCCTGGTGTCAAGACCCAGATCTGTCTGTGAAAGTCCTCAATTTTCTCAAAAGTACATTAACATGTGTATGGAAGGTGTTTAGAAAAAAACACTGATTGGTCAGACTACACTTAAATTTATTTCATCAGTGAGAACTGGTTGGAAATGCATTTTAACTAGGAAAAATAGTATCACTGTATTTTAAAAACCTCACTGAAAAGAAATAGAGTAGGGGTTCCTTATTTGTGTGAATTTTTTAAAAATCAAACATTACCAGAAATATTCAAGTTCTAAATAAGTGAGTTTATAAACACAAGTGGTAGAGAAAAGGAACTACAAATGTGAGAATATGCTCCTAACTTAATCCCAGTTAGCATCTGCAGTAGCTTCTATTATAAGAGAAAGGTTAACATTCAAAAAATAAATATCACCCCAAATAAATATCACCATCCTAACCTAGACTATTTTCTGACCTTTTTGGTAACGTGTTTAAGAAAGTTGCTAAATCTGAAGTAACACAAAAACCTTTATAAGGGCTTTTAAAAGCTCAATATTCTTGTTATAATTTATCATCTTGAAGTGAGGGAAGAGGACAATAGCTCGCAGTTATTAGTAAGTTCTTCACTTGTCCCCATCATCAAAAATAAAAATAAAAAACAACAAAAGAATTAACACATTGTTGGGCAAACCATAAGGTTGGGCAAAGCAAGCCAAGTAGTCATTTGAACAGAAATAAACAGAAATGTCTACTTCAAATATCAGATAATCCCCCAAAATCATAGTTTTTTATGCATTTTAAAGAATTGTTGTTTATTAAAATGTCACCATTTAAATATATTCTGCACTCTCTACACAGGCAAGGGCTGAGAGTTAAAAAGCAGCCTGCATGACTCGTGCATGAGAGAGAAGAACCAAGCAGTGATGATATATATATATTTTTTCCAGCGAAGGAACCAGTCACAATGAATAATGGGTTTGTCTGTAGCAATAACTTGTTCTAGCAGTACTTCATGAGCAAAGTATCTTGGAAGAATTCACATTTTGTACTTTTTTTTTTTTTTTAAGTTCAAGCCTTACGGCCAAAGTCCAAATGTGAAATCAAAACAGGACTCCCTGTCAGTGAATTTCCTTTCAGGACATGCTCACTCTTGCTTTGATCAGCAAAGCAAAGTAACTTTCATGCAGAATGAAGTCAGTCAGGCTAATGTGTCTAGTAGACTTTTAAAAGAGGAACTTATTATTGTACCTATTTCCCTGAAAAGTTTCAGGTCAAAGCTCCACTGAGTCAAAGCTTGAGTAATCCACTGAGCTTTGTACCTTGAGGTCAAGAAGTGGAAAGAAAAAGGAGGCTATTACAGGTGGCTTCCAGGTTTGGGAAAAGTTGGGAGGAGTTAGGTCTACTGGTTGTATGCAAGTTAGTAAATGGAGTAATATTACGCCGTATAAGAAAAGCTAGCCCCCAGAAAGATAGCCAGTATAAAATTAAAACGGAGTCCAAACTCACGCATCATCGAACATCTTTCACCAGTTTTTAAAGAGATGTATGTTACTGGTATGTGTGATTATTAATCCATGTTGAATTCCAGAAGTCTACGCTTTCTCACACTCAAGCCTCTAAACCCAAACGGCCAGGCTTGTTAACAGTTCCAGGAAATGGTACAATGACACCAGGACCAGCAAACCCTTTCCCATGTTCCCATTAGAACACACGACAACAACAACAACAAGGCGGGGTTAGGTGGTTGCCTGACATTCGCAATTTACCCCGGTCAAACACAGGAAAACACAATGATTAAATTCCACCAGAGGTAATTAAAAATCCTAACTTTCCACAAAGCTTTCCCTACCCCAAACGGAATCCCTTTCCTTCCGCTCCAACGCAGAGAGTAAGTAATCTGGGATGAGAGTCGGGAACCGAGTATGCTACTGAAAATAAACGGAGACGAAGGAACTTGACTGAAACTACAGGGGCAACGACAGAGAACCCCAACGCGGGCGGCAGAGGTGGAAGGGCAGGCAGCCCGGGAAGGCACAGGAGAGGCCGGCGGAGCGCAGGGAGTGGGGATCACCACTTCCAGGGAGGCAGCGCTCAGGACGGCGGAGAGAAAGAGATCCGGATTCACGCCACCGGGCGTTCACGAAAACCCGGAGGAGGCTAACGGGAAACAATGGGGCAGGGAAACCCGGGGCCAGCGGGGAGCCGCTCCGGAGAGGGAGACGGGCGGCCCGGACGGGTGGGAGGCAAGAGCCGAAGGCTGCGGTCCGGGCAGGCAGCGGGGAGGTGAGCGGCCAGGTGCGGAGGCAAGTCGGTCGGGGGTGAGCACGGGGTGTCGTGGCGCACCCGTTGGGGAAACGAGGGTCCCCGAGGCCCCCGGAGGGGAGTGGCTTGTCAGGGATTTTTCGACAGGGAACGGAAGCCGTGAAGGCAGGTGTGCCGGGAGCAGCACGACCACGGCCAGGACGAGCTCAGCACCCGCCGCCGCCAGGCCAGTCGGCAGGGAGGGGAGAGGCGGCTACAGGGGGGTGAGGGGAGACGGGGAGACAGGCGCGGGCCGCGGGCACGGCGGGCGGCTTCACTCACAGTCCAGGTGCTTCTTCTTGGGCCCCATGATCTCGTGAGTCGTGGCCTTGCATACTGTCTTGGAGACCGCGGAGCCGGTGACACTGTGCTGGGCGGCGGTGATTCGGTCCGTCAAGCTCTGGCCCGACATCTCGGCGGCTCCTCCGCCACCCCTGCCTTTCCGCAGCCGGCGGGGACTGGGACCCCCAAGCGCCGGAGGACCCCCACCCCCCACCGTACCCCCTACCCCCACCGGCTCCTTCTCCGCCCGCCGGCCTGGGGCGGGGCTCAGGGCCACGCGCTGACACCCAGCCCGGAAAAAAAAAAACGGCTCGTGTCCCCCGCGGGGTCAGGCACGGCGCCGGGCGCTCCCCTGCCCCCGCCTCAGCTCAGCCCACCCCTTCGCTGGTCAGCTGGAGCCGGGCAGGCTGAGAGGGACAGGCAGCTGCAGGAAAATGGCGGCGCCAGGCTCCTCCTCGGAGCTTTCCGGGCTCCCCCGGGTCACGTGACTGGAGCGCCGCCCCGCCTCCTCCTCCCGCCCCTTTTCCTTCCCTTCCTTTTCAACGCCCGCCCTCCCTCGCTCAGCGAGGGAAGAGCGGGGCGGTGCCCGCGCGTTACGTGACGGAACCCGCCCGGCGGGCGCAACAGGAGGCCCGCCCGAGGCGGGGGTGCGGGGTGCGCGGCCGGCCGCGTCACGTGACGTCCCCAGCCAACAGGTCGCCGGAGGCTGTCCGCAGGGTCACAGAGGGGGCGGGGCGGATCAGGGGGCGGGGCGACTAAGGGGCGGGGACTCCGGCGCGCTGCGGCCGGCCACGCCCCTCTCCCACCCGACTCCAAGGTTGTCCTAGTGTGGCTGTGATTGAAACCAAAAGCATGACAAAGAGGAGGTGCAGCTGCTTTCACAGCCCTCCTTCCCCCCCTCCTCACGGTCCCCCACGCCGAGGAAGGAGCTGTCAGACTCCTGGCTTCCCAGGCTTCCCTCGCAGAATCAAGAATATGTTTAGGGACGCCCCCAAGGCCATCCTCCTGACCTTAAGGAAAAGGAAAAGGCTTCAGTCGCCCAGCTTCTGAGCCTGCCAGCAGGCCTCTCCCTATTGTGGAACTGTAGAAGCTCCCCCTGCTTACTGAACCCAGAAGTGTTGGAGGTTTTTCCCCTTTTCTTGATAGACTTGGAAATGTCACCTGTTTTTGTTTCTCTCTTTCAAAACTCGACCCTTTGCTGCCAGTCTAAATTTAGATACTAACCAGCCAGTATTCTATCTCTAGTGCTCAAACAGGACAGGAATCATATAGGTTTCACTGGAATTTGAAAAACGAAGTAGTAGGATGATGTCAACCAGAGATTAACCTGAACCCTATAAGGCTAGCTGATGTGATGATTAAACCACAGAAGGAAGTGAGAGGAGTGGTAAATGGAGGAGTCCCATTCAAAAAACTGAGGCATCACTACCTGCCATCCCCTGGTTTAGTCTTTCTTCTTTTCTCTTGCATAAATCAGATTTTCAGGGGAAAAAGACATTGACACTACCCAGTAGGCATTTTAGAGGAATTATTATATCCTGTGATTTTGTTTTATGAGATCCAGATCTATTAACAACGCCTTTTTAGATGTTATTAGGGCCCCACATTTAACCAGGTTTAGGGATTTTTTTAAATTAATTTATTTTTTTTACTTCAGAGAGGAAGGGAGGGGAGAGAGAGAGATAGAAACATCAGTGATGAGAGAGAATCATTGATCGGCTGCCTCCTGCACACCACCTACTGGGAATCGAGCCCACAACCCAGGCATCTGTCCTGACCAGGAATCAAACCCTGGTTCATGGGTTGATGCTCAATCACTGAGCCACTCTGGCCGGGTTTGGGATACGTTTTAAAACATATAGTTAGCCGAAACCGGTTTGGCTCAGTGGATAGAGCGTCGGTCTGTGGACTAGAGGGTCCCGGGTTCGATTCCGGTCAGGGGCATGTGCATTGGTTGCGGGCACATCCCCCGTGGGGGATGTGCGGGAGGCGGCTGGTCGATGTCTCTCTCTCATCGATGTTTCTGGCTCTCTATCCCTCTCCCTTCCTCTCTGTGAAAAATCAATAAAAATATGTTAAAAAAAGAAAAAAAAAGAAAATTATTTAAAAAAATAAAAATAAAACATATAGTTAAATTACCATGACAGTCATATGTACTAGTAATCCTGCTAGTTTCAAATGAAATGCTAACATACTCAGAAAGTCTGTGTATACCATCTGCCAGCCAAATCTAAAATACTGTTCTTCAATCTAGTGATTCTCAAAAGATGCAAAGCTAATAGATAGTTAACATTTTATGTATCATATCATGAATTTTGTGGTATCCTCCCATTCCCATTCTCCCCCCTCCCTTTTTTTTTTTTTTTTCACTATGGCTGGTGAAATTCTGCAACACCATGTTTTTGCCGAGAACATACAGTTCTTAAACCAGCAGGCTTCCTCTTTGTCAAGCCAGCCCCAAATTTCATACAACTGTAATGACTTCCTTCAGTGCATCTGCAGTCCATCTGTGGTTTGGTGTCCAGCTGCCCTGTTTCTATCTGGCAGTGGTATTACCCAATTCTCAAGACACGTCAGCCATCCTTGCTACTATTCTATGGATTCTACTGAATAAGTTGCAATTGGACTGCGAGCTCTGTGCTGTGAAACCCCCTGATGAGGTCATCATGAGCATGGCGTTTAGCTATCAGTAGCTAAGTATTTCATTCTTGGGGAAAATGCTGCTTGAATGCATGGATGAAACCATTTTGAAGTCACCCATTTGGAAACATCAAACCTCTCATTTGATAAAATCACATTTACGTCATGTCCATCCCATAATTATCTATCTGGAGCATCATCATTATTGCAGTATTTTATTAATTCTTTCACTATATTTCAAAAAAAATATGTATTGAATACCTACTTCGTGTCAAGAATTGTTCTAGGTGCTGAATACTGTTCTAATGGTGAACCCATCAGTGCTTTGCGAACTAATCAACTCTTAATTTTGATCACCACTTGAAGCATATTTGTATTAATCATAAATGAACAGAACCAAAAAAAAAAAAAGGGAAAACTAGAATAGCACATTATACTTCCTAGGTTCCCCAAATTAAAAAGTATGTTTCCCAAATTAAAATAGTGAGGTGTGCGGTTTAGGGGAGAACAACAGTGGTTTTTTTTTTAATGTCTTCTATATACTAGGAACACTACATACATAAAGTTTTTCATTTAATTTTTTCATCTGGCTTGTGTGGCTAAGTTGTTGAGTGTCAACCCTTGAGTCAAGAGATCACAGTTTGATTCCCAATCAGGGCATATGCCCAAGTTGCTGGGTAGATCCCCAGTGTGGGGCATGCAGGAGGCAGCCCATCAATGATTCTTCCTCATCATTGATGTTTCTATCTCTCTCCCTCTCCCTTCCTCTCTAAAGTCAATAAAAACAAATAATAACATATTTAATTTTCTCATTACTATAATTCTGAAAGTATTACGCCTGTTTAATATGAGGAAAAAAAGTTTTAGAAGTTAAGTCTTTGAAGTCCTAGAATCCCACAGATATTTTTTTTAATATATTTTATTGATTTTTTTACAGAGTGGAAGGGAGAGGGACAGAGAACCAGAAACATCAATGAGAGAGAAACATTAATCAGCTGCCTCTTGCACACCACCCACTGGGGATGTGCCCACAACCAAGGTACATGCCCTTGACCGGAATCGAACCTGGGACCCTTGAGTCCGCAGGCCAACGCTCTATCCACTGAGCCAAACCAGCCAGGGCTCCCACAGATATTAAAGTGGCAGAAGCAAGATTTAAAAACTCATTGTCTTTCTGTTACCTTACCTAGACCCTTTAGACAAAACTTGTACAACTGCCAATACAGGTTAAATTTATTCAACAAATATTTCTTGCCTGCATACTCTATGCTAGGCATTGCTAGATGCTAAAATATAATAATGTGTCAGACAAACATGGTCTCTGTTCTCAACTTCTTATATTTTAATTGGCAACAGATGAAAAGATAATATGCTGCACATGAAGCAACTTGGTAATGTCTATGACTTAAAAGTAAGAAAGTGAGCGAGGAAAGAATATGAAAGAGAGGATTGACCAAAATTTTTATTCCTTATTATTTCATTCAAGCACGTTCCCAAATCCAGCAAGCCTATAGCTCCCTATTCCCACTCTTCGTAGACATTAGGATTATCTAAATTATAATCTTTTGACATTCTGTTAGCTAAGCTAATATGAACACCTGGCAAACCCTTCCTCCCTCACCTTTCTATATTTATACTTCCTGATGCTGCCACATCAGTTAAAGATCATAATCTTATATAACCTTACCAAAAGTAAGGACATTTCCTTGAATGTAGCTGAGTTCTCTTGCTAGATCCTCAAAGTAAATTCTCTACTTCCAATTGTGGGATATTTATTCAGACTCTCAGCTTCCATAATGGTGATAATAATCTGTAACTTTGTTGATTACTTACCTTGTGTCCTAAGCACATCACCTGCATTATCTCAGTTAAACCGTCAAACTACTTCATGACCTTAAGTGGCAGAGACAGCTTTGTGTTCACCAAACTCTGTTTCCTTTTCTCCTGAGCACACAAACTGCATTTCCCAGCCTCCTTTGTAATTATTTGGGGTCATATGACTGATTTCTCTCCAACAGAAGGCGAACAGAAATTATAAAAGCCATTTAAAGCTGGGCCCAAAGAACCTCTAAAAACACCTACACATAAAGACACACACACACACACACACACACACACACACACACACAACACCAACACATGCTCCACATTCTCTTTTTCCCCCCTATCTACCCCGTGAATGAAGACTTAAAAGAATTCAGAGGAGTTCAAAACCACAAAATGGAAGAGCCCTAAGGCCCCAAATTAATCCTTGGAGGATTGCTACCCAGGAGAACTGTAGGACCAGGAAAACCTGTGTTGGATTTGACTTGTTTTACTAAATTGTGCCTCTGAAATTATACACTTCTTTTCGCTCCATTTTACTAATGAAGAAACTGAGGACTAGGAAGCGTTTAGTGACTTGCTTAAATTTGCTCAGCTATTAGGGGAGCTAGAATTGGATCTCAGATCTCTCTGACTTTAGAGCCTGCGTACTCACTGCTTGAGTGTCTCATGACACTAGTTCATGTACATCTACACTGTCATAAACTTCCTTATGGCCTTTAATACACACTGCTTCACCTAGCATGCTGAAAAGACAGTCATCAGGGAAACCTCCAACTTCTCTCTCACATATATGAGGCTCTCTTACTATCCTTAACTCACCCTTGCCACACTCTCTCCTTTCTTTCTGGTATATTAATTTTGCAATTTCAATAACTTCTGATTTTATAATTTCAATATGTATTTGGACCTTTTATATTTGTTTAGAGATTATGTGTAGATGAGTTGCAAATATAATTCTTACCTTGAAAGGGAAGATTAACCAAATCTTGACCATGAAGCATCATCAAAAACTCTGTAATTATGAAGCAGAATGAAAGTAGCATACCTGAGCCATTAAGATATCTGGGGTCCATTCTTATTTATTTTTTTATTTTTTAATATATTTTATTGATTTTTTACAGAGAGGAAGGGAAAGGGATAGAGAGCTAGAAACATCCATGAGAGAGAAACATTGATCAGCTGCCTCCTGCACACCCCTACTGGGGATGTGCCCTTGACTGGAATCGAACCTGGGACCCTTCAGTCTGCAGGCCGACACCCTATCCACTGAGCCAAACTGGTCAGGGCTGGGATCCATTCTTTTCTGTAACCTGTAGAGGCTAAATCAATCAGATCAAGTATTAGAACATGCAACATTGAACTAAAATAAGATTAGAATGTTAATGTCAATGTTAAAATTAGGATATTGAATTTTGACCAATAAGTATCAATAAAATGAAGGAGATTTATTAATTAATTTGAAGCGATGGGAGAAGTACCAGATCTGGAGCCATTTACACTTAGGTTCAAAATTCTATGCAAGTTATTCAGATTTCTCATATGTAAAATGGATGAGCCCCAGCCAGTGTGGTCACTGGTTCGATTCCCTGGTCAGGGCACATGTCTGGGTTGCAGGCTCAATCCTCAGTGGGGGGCACGCAGGAGGCAGCGGATCCATGATGTTTCTCTCTCATTGATGTTTCTATCTCTCTATCCCTCTCCTTTCCTCTCTCTCAGAAAGAAATAAAATAAAATAAAACATGATATCTTACAAATTTATTGTCAGCATTAAAATAATGTACATGAAAAACTAGTACAATATTTGACACACAGTTGTCAATAAATCACTCAACAAACATTTACTCAGAATTTACTATGGGCAAAGCACTCTGGTAAATTCTCAGAATACAAAGATTAATTAGACAAAATGTTAACAATGTATTAAGTAATATGACCAAGGTATGCATAGAGTTCATTAAGAACAGAGAAAAGCAGAAACCGGTTTGGCTCAGTGGATAGAGCATCGGCCTGCGGACTCAAGGGTCCCAGGTTCGATTCCGGTCAAGGGCATGTACCTTGGTTGCGAGGCAGCTGATCGATGTTTCTAACTCTCTATCCCTCTCTCTTCCTCTCTGTAAAAAATCAATAAAATATATTTAAAAAAAAAACACATTAAATAAAAAAAAAGAACAGAGAAAAAGGACACCTAGTTCTTCCTGGAGGAATGAAGGTTTCTCAGGGGCAGTGACACATAACTGAGTCTTGAAGGATGATTAGGAATTGTGAAGGGATCAGGGAGAAGTTATTCCAGGCAGAGGAAAACCATTTATGCAAAAGGAACCATCTGAGAACTCAGTTTTATATGGCTTACACAGTGTGTGTGTGAGATTTTCATTTATTCATTCAATCAGTGAGTAGTTATTGAGTAACTGTGTGTGCTAAATAGTGTTTTAGGTCCTGAAAACGTATCAGTGAATAAAAGAGCAAGTTTTCTGCCTTCTTGAATGGTGCCTCTACTCAAGCAGGGCATATAACAAACAAAAATAAATAAATATGAAACAAATACAGTAGTGATGAGTGCAGTGAAGAAAAATTAAGCAGGGTAAAAGAATCAAGAATGACAGGGGAACAGGACTTTAAAGTAGATGACAAGAGAAAGCCTTTCTAAGGAGGTGACATGTGACCTGAGTGGATTGTGGGAATCAGCAATGCAAATATGGGAAGATCATTTTGCATGAAGGAAACAACAGGTAGAATGGCTCTCAGGCAGGAACTAGGTTAACTTGTTTGCAGAACACCAGTGTGGCAAGAGAAATGAGTGAAGAAGAGAAAGAGACTTTGGAGATGACCTCAGATATGACTTTAAAGCGCACGTTGGGAAGTCTAGATAATACCCAGAGCTGGATGCCCCATGCGAATAGACAGCAAGCGATATATCCTAGGAACAAGCTGGTGACTGCATGAAATAGGCTGTTTCCATCAAGACCTCACAGATTGCCATATTCTTCTTTGTATGTGTATCCCCTTGGTTTTGCTTCTTTATCTTCTTGGCTATTTTCTTCCCCCTTGTCTGGAAGGTACTAGGTTTTTAATAGACATCCTTGTCTTTTACTCAGAGTATTTCCAAGATCTGTATCCTACAGTTACCACAATCCATGGATCAGTGTTTCTCTCTGGCATCAATGTATCTCTCCCTCACTCCCTCTCCTGAGAACATGCTTTTTATTGATTTGAGAAAGAGAAAGAGAGGACGGGAGAGGAGGAGAGGAGGGAGAGGAGGAGAGAGAGAGAGAGAGAGAGAGAGAGAGAGAGAGAGAGAGAGAGAGAGAGAGATGGATCAGTTGCATCCCACATGTACCCCGACTGGGATTGAACCTGAAACCTGGGTATGTGCCCTGACTGGGAAACGAACTTTGACCTTTTAGTGTACAGGATGACACTCCAACAGAGCCACACCAGTTAGGGCATAAAATTTATATTTTAATTGCAGTTTTAGGTTCACAGCAAAATTGAGTGGAAAGTACAGAGAGTCCTCATATTCCCTGTCCCCACATGTGCACAGCCTTCCCCACTATTAGCATCCACGGTGGTACATTTATTACAATTAATGGACCTACATTGACACATTATTGTCACCCAAGTCCATAGTTTACATTATGGTTCCCTTTAGGTGTTGCACAGTCTGTGGGTTTCAACAAACATATAATGACATATATCCACCATTGTTTTATCATACAGACTAGTTTCACTGCCCTAAAAATCCTCTGTGCTCTGCCTCTTTATCCATCCCTCCCTCTCAACCCTAACAGTCTTTGATCTTTTTACCATCTCCATAGTTTACCTTTTCCAGAATGTCATATAGTTGGAATTATACAGTATGTAGCCTTTTCACTTAGTAATATGCATTTGTCTCCTTCATGTCTTTTCAAGTCTTGATAGCTCATTTCATTTTAGCGCTGAAAATATCCCATTGTCTGGATAACTACAATGTATTTATCCATTCACCTACTAAAGGACATCTTGGTTGCTTCCAAGTTGTGGCAATTATGAATAAAGCTGCTATAAACATCTTTGTGCAGGTTTTTTAAATTAAATTTATTGGGGTAACGTTGATTAATATGATCATACAGATTTCAGGTTTCTATGTTACAAAATCTGTATATTGTACTGTGTGCCCACCACCCAAAGTCAAATCTTCTCCCATTGCTATATATTAGCATCCCCTTTACCCCTTCACCCCCTTCCCTCTGGCAATCACCACACTGCTGTTTGTCTCCAAAAGTTTTAATTTTATATCTTACATATGAGAGATATCATATGGTTCTTAGCTTTATCCGACTGACTTATTTCATTTAGCATAATATTCTCAAGGTGCATTCATGTTCTTGCAAATGACAGTATTTCATCCTTTCTTGTGGCTGAGTAGTACTCCATTGTGTATATATACCACATCTTCTTTATCCAGTCCTCTATCGCAGGACACTTTGGTTGTTTCCATATCTTGGCTACCATGAATAATGCTGCACTGAACATAGGAGTGTACATATCCTTGCAAATACATGTAAGTGCAGGTTTTAATGTAGACTTAAGTTTTCAATTCATTTGGGTAATACCAAGGAGCAAGACTGCTGAACTGTGTAGTAAGAGTATGTTTAGTTTTGTAAGAAAATGCCAAATTGTCTTCCAAAGTGGCTATACTATTTTACATTCCCACCAGCAATGAATGAGAGTTTCTATTATTCCACATCCTCACCAGCATTTGGTATTTTCAGTGTTCTGGATTCCCTAATGCCGTATGATGTTGAACATATTTTCATATACTTACTTTTCATCTATATATCTTGTTTGATGAAGTGTTTTGCCCATTTTTAATTGGGCTATTTGTTTTCTTATTGTTAAATTTTAAGAGTTCCTTGTATACTTTGGCTAAGTCCTTTATCAGATATATCTTTTGCAAATACTCTTCCCCAGTCTGTGGTTTTTCTTTTCTTTCTCTTGACATTGTCTTTTGCAGAGCAGACGGTTTTTATTTTTTATTTTAACTAAGTCCGGCTTATCAATTTTTTCTTAGATGGATCATGTCTTTGGTGTTGTATTTAAAAAGTCATTGCCACCCAGCCAGAGTGGTGCAGTTGGTAGAATGCCATCCGGTGCACCGAAAGGTTGCTGGTTCAGTCTGGTCAGGGTACATACCCGGATTGCAGGTTTGATCCCCAGTAGGGGAATATATGGAAGGCAAACCAATCTTTCTTTCTCTCTTTCTTTCTTTCTTTCTTTCTTTCTTTCTTTCTTTCTTTCTTTCTCTCTCTTTCTCTCTCTCTCTCTCTCTCTCTCTCTCTCTCTCTCTCTTCCTTCCTTCCTTCCTTCCTTCCTTCCTTCCTTCCTTCCTTCCTTCCTTCCTTCCTTCCTTCCTTTCCTTCTTTCTTTCTTTCTTTCTTTCTTTTCTTTCTGGTGTCCTCATTACACATATAGTTTCTATAGTTGTTCTACAGTTCTTAGACATTCTGTTTTGTTCCTTTAGTCTTTTTTCTCTTTGCTTTTCAGTTTTGGAAGTTTCTGTTGTCATATCCTCAAGCTCACAGTCTAGTGATGGATTTTCCTCAGCCATGTGTAGTATATTAATGAGCCCATGAAAGGCAGTCTTCACTTCTGTTACAGTGTTTTTGAATTTACATCTCTCTGCTTATATTACCCATCTATTCTTGTATGTTGTCTACTTTTTCTATTAGACCCCTTCTCATATTAATCAGTTGTTTTAAATTCCCAGTCTGATAATTTCAGCATTCCTGCCATTTCTAATTCTGGTCTGATGCTTGTTCAGTCTCTTCAAACTATGTTTTTGACTTTTAGTATTTATTATAATTTTTGGTTGAAATCCAGAAATGATGTACTGGGTAAAAGGAACTCCTAAGTAAATAGGCCTTTCATGGTGTGGTGGTAAGATATCAGGGAAGAAGTCTTCTCTAGTCCTATGACTGGGTCTCAGTCTTTTGGTGAGCCTGTGCCCATATATTGTGAACCCTACCCATGCCATTCAGTCCCCCCACAAACATGCACACACCCCTTAGGTGAGACAGGAAGACCAGAGGGAGCTGGATTTGTGTATTTCCCTTCCCCTAGGTAAGTTAGGCTCTGATAAAATCACAACATCTTAGACTCTGGTAAATAGCTTCTCCTGCAGGTAGACCTTATTAAAAACAGGATGCTCAGGCATATTTCAAAATGGTTCCTTTTCCCCTTCTCCTGATGGAAACACCAAGAGAATTTTCTATGGTATTCACTTGGTGTGAGGGCCTGGTAGAGCTCCTAGAGGTAAAACTCACAAAAGTGGGGGTGAGGGAGGCTATGCCTGAGTTCTCCTATAGTTCTTAGCTCTCAGGCTTGTCCACACAAGTGCTTGAGTCTCCAGCAATTTATTAATTACATTTTAGATTTTCCTTTCCTTGCACTCATTTCTGCTTGGGGAATTTCTGTTCTGGTAAGTTGTGATTCTCTGTGTTCACCTGTATGTCTCCAATTTTGAAGGCAGTAGTTTGCAAACCTTGTGACCTCACTTCTCTGACAGATCTCAGAAGAGTTGATTTTTCAGTTTATTCATCTTTTTACTTGTTACCACAGAGTAGTAACTTCTACGCTCCTTATATGCAAATCAGAAACTGGAAGGCTGAACATATTGATTTTGAGGTGCTCAATGGACACCCAAATGGAGCTGTCCAGTACACCATAGGATATTAATGTGGCTCTCAGTAAGCTGGAGGTATAGGCCCAAACAACATGAGTGTATAAGCAGTTGGTAAAATCACGGAGTGTATGAAGTTAACCTGGGAGTGAGCTCCCAGGAGCAATACAGAGTCCTGGGGAATTCCAACATTAAAGAGACAGCATACAGAAAACCAAGATGGCAGCATAAGGTAAACACCTATACTGCTGCCTCACACAACAATTTTAAAACTGCAACTGGAAGACAGAGCGTACATCATCCAGAACCACCAGAAAGCTGCCTGAGTGGAAATTCTACAACTAGAAGGAAAGAGAAAAGGACACAGACCCAGAGGAGCTGTGAAGGTGCGGAGACCCGTGTGCGCGGAAAGGGTGGGTGGCTGAATACGCGGCTGGCTTACTCACGGCGCATGGAAAGGGCAGGCAGCAAACGCGCGGCTAGCTTTCTCGTTTGGGAGGAAAACAAAACCTCCCGACTGCACTGAAATCCAGCTCCGGGTGAGACTTTGGGTACCAGACTCATTCGGGGAGAAACTGGACTGTCTGGCAGTGGGCGAAACTTGAGAGAAGCCTTCTCTAAGAGGTGCGTGCAGCCTCGGGACACTGAGACACAGGGCCCTCATAGGGTGGGGCTGATGGGAAACCAAGGCTGTCTGCTCCACCCTGAGACTCCGTCCCATACAAGCTGAGCACAGAAGCCCTCCCAGTGACTAGCTTTCTCCTTCGGGAGGGAAGCAAAACCTCCCCACTGTACTGAAATCCAGCTCCGGGTGAGACTTTGGGTACCAGACTCATTTGGGGAGAAACTGGACTGTCGGGCAGTGGGCGAAACTCGAGAGCAGCCTTCTCTCAGAGGTGCGTGCAGCCATTGCCACAGGACACTGAGACATAGGGCCCTCGTAGGGCGGGGCTGATGGGAAACCAAGGCTGTCTGCTCCACCCTGAGACTCCGCCCCATCCAAGCTGAGCACAGAAGCCCTCCCAGCGGAGACACTGCTGATCCTCACAGCCAATTGGCCTGGAGGTCAACTCCCCCCAGTGATACCAACAACCATCAAGGCTTAACTACAACAAGACTGCACACACAGCCCACAAAGGGCTGCACCAATAGTGTCCACCTCAGGTAACTGGGGAGGCTGAGCTACTGGGCCCTGCTAGGACACCTAGCACACAAAGCAACTCCATCAACTCAGGGAAGCAGCTAAAATGCGGAGACAAAGAGGCAGGCCACAAATGAAGGAAATGGAGGAAAGCAAAAGACTGGATATAGAGTTCAAAACCACGGTTATAAGGTTTTTCAAGAATTTCCTAGAAAAGGCCGATAAATTTAATGAGACCCTCAAGGATATGAAAAAGGATCAACTAGAAATTAAGCAAACACTGACTGAAATAAAAAATATTATACAGAGACCTAAAAGCAGACTAGAGGATTGCAAGAATCAACTCAAAGATTTGGAATACCAAGAAGCAAAAAACACTCATCCGGAAAAGCAAAAAGGAAAAAGAATCCAAAAAGTTGAAGATAGTGTAAGAAGCCTCTGGGACAACTTTAAGCGTACCAACATCAGAATTATGAGGGTCCCAGAAGAAGAGAGAGAGCAAGATACTGAAAACCTATTTGAAGAAATAGTGACAGAAAACTTCCCCCACCTGGTGAAAGAAATAGACTTACAAGTCCAGGAAGCACACAGAACCCCACACAAAAGGAATCCAAAGAGGACCACACCAAGACACACCATAATCAAAATGCCAAGAGCAAAAGACAAAGAGAGAATATTAAACGCAGCAAGAGAGCCGAAACCGGTTTGGCTCAGTGGATAGAGCGTCGGTCTGTGGACTGGAAGGTCCCAGGTTCAATTCTGGTCAAGGACATGTACATTGGTTGCGGGCACATCCCCCAGTGGGGGGTGTGCAGGAGGCAGCTGGTCGATGTCTTTCTCTCATCAATGTTTCTAGCTCTCTATCCCTCTCCCTTCCTTTCTGTGAAAAATCAATAAAATATATTTTAAAATAATAAAATAATAATAATAATAATAATAATAAAAGCAACAAGAGAAAAACAGTTAGTTACCTACAAGGGAGCACCCATACGATTGTCAGCTGACTTCTCAACAGAAACTATGCAGGCCAGACGGGAATGGCAAGAAATATTCAAAGTGATGAACAGCAAGAAATTACAACCAAGATTACTCTACCCAGCAAAGCTATCATTCAGAATTGAAGATCAGATAAAGAGCTTCACAGATAAGAAAAAGCTAAAGGAGTTCATCACCACCAAACCAGAATTATATGAAATACTGAAAGGTATTCTTTAAGAAGAGGAAGAAGAAGAAAAAGATAAAGATAAAAATTATGAACAACAAATACGTATCTATTAACAAGTGAATCTAAAAACCAAGGGAATAAAAAATCTGATGAGCAGTATTAACTGGTGAATATAATAGAATCAGGGGCATAGAAAGGGAGTGGACTGACAATTCTTGGGGGAAAAGTGGAGTGGGGGGTGCGGGAAGAGACTGAACAAAAAGCGTACACCTATGGATGAGGACAGTGGGGGTGGGTAAGGGCAGAGGGTGGGGTAGGAACCTGGTGTAGGGGAGCTATGCGGGGGGGGGGGGAGAGGAACAATTGTAATAATCTGAACAATAAAGATTTATTAAATTAAAAAAAAATAAATAGACAGCCTATAATTTTGAAGGAGCACTAAAGATATAGTCACTCTCTGATAAAATTAAGTTTTCCCTAGTACCTTGTTATTGTTCATATAAATTTATCAAAATTCATTACATTTTATTCCTTTATACCTGCACCTCCCACACCCCAATTAACTAAAGCAATTATATTACATAATCCACTCATCCCAGAGCAAATTTTAACATGGAGACTTTTTTAAAGAAGAATAAAATATTCCAGACTACCTTTTAAGTAAGGTTCTATAAATAGTTCTATAAATCTTTTGTTTGAAAATATCACTTTAAAATGAAGATATTTTATTCCCATTGACAGTCCACAGAAAGTTTTGAGTACCAAATTCTAAACCTCCAAAAGTGGGATTAAAATTTGAGATACTGAAAGATGCCAGGAAACAGTGGCATTTCTGCATGCCACATTGAAATGAAGGCATGAGAGACGACTCATCTGCCAAACTTTTTATTATAAGTAAATCACTTTGTACTGACATAGCTTTACTTTAGAGGAGAATGTTTGTGGGGATTTTCAATCAGATAAAAATAGGGCTGCTGTTTTCTATATGCCAATTAACATACTTGACATGTAGCCAGATCTGCCCTGGACACAGCAGGGGATGTACAGTTTGTCCTGATTCTGTGTGAAATGAAAAATGCAGTACTTGGCACATGAAAAAATATGTGAACCCAGAATATGTTGTCAAATACAGCAAGTCAAATGAAGAGAATTGATTTACTGAAGGGCAGTCTATGCTTTCTAGAGAACAAAGAAGGAAGGAAGACTCTCTGGACTACTAAACTACAATAGGAATTATGAGTTTAATTGTTAATACTACATGTCAATGAATAAACATATTTAAAGACATTTTCTTACAACTCAATTAAAGATGCATTCTTCTTACCTTGAGTTTAAAAAAGGAACTGGTAGGGGCTGATACACAGCATATAAATACGTGTTAAAACATTTTGCACAGAAAATCTGCTTAGATGCCATCTAGTCCAATTCCTTTATTTATGGATGAGGAAAATTGGTCCCAGGGATGTTCAGGTTACTTTCATAAGGTCACCCTGATACACTGCCCTCACAGATTCTTTGGTTCATGAACTGAAAACTTTATGGGAGCATCAGTGTTACAGTAACATTTCAAAAACTAGAGTGCTTGAAATATAGTTTATTCTTTAGAGAGAAAAGTGTTTTTATATTTATAACATCAAAAATTGACCTAAGGTGCCCTAGCTGGTTTGGCTCAATGGATAGAGCGTCGGCCTACGGACTGAAGGGTCCCAGGTTCGATTCCAGCCAAGGGCACATGCCTGGGTTGCGGGCTTGAGCCCCAGTAGGGGGCATGCAGGAGGCAGCCAATCAATGATTCTCTCTCATCATTGATGTTTCTATCTCTCTCCCCCTCTTCCTTCCTCTCTAAAATCAATAAAATATATATTTTTAAAAATTTTTAAATTGACCTAAGGTATCTTAGCTTATAGTCCCACCCTTATAAGTAGCAGGTTGAAAACATGAAATTGCTGATCTTAGATAATTATTTACCCACAAAAATAGCAAATTTCATGTGGTTCAACCTAAAATATGAAAAGTAAACTAAATATTTCAATAACTCATAAAAATTCAAGTTCATAACTTCAAGAGTATCATATAGTTTAATACTATGTCTCCAAATATCATAGTCCAAATGACTGTATAGAAAATATTCTGGCTCCATAAATAACCTGAAAATTTTGGGACCTGTGCTATTCAGCCTCCAAGACAGACATCAGTGATGATCCTCACCTACTGGTATTTGTGCCCTTGTATAGTCCCCTCTCACAATGAATAAGAATGACCTTTATGGCCAATAAAATGTTGAGGAAATGATGGTGTATGATTCCTCAGGCTAAATCATAAAAAATATTGCAGCTTCCACTTTGCTCTCGCTTGGCTCACTGACTCTGGCAGAAGTCAGCCACCATGTTTTGAGAACACTCAAACAGTCCAATGGCGAAGTCCATGTGACAGAGAACTCGGGCCTCCTGCCATCAGCCTGCATTAACTTGCCGCCTTGTTAGTGGGCCATCTCGGCAGCAGATCCTCAGGCACCACAGCCAAGTCATTGGAAGCCCTGACGGATAGCTTGATTGCAACCCCAGGAAAGACCCAGAACCATAACTACCCAGCTGAACTGTTCCCAAATTCCTAACTCACAGAAACTGTGTGAGATGCTGTTTTAAGCCACTAACTTTTGTAATAATAGATAACTAATACAGGGTGATACATATCTGTATGTAAATATGTAGATATAGATATTTTTATATTTACTTAATTAGTTTCCTAGGAGTGCTGTAACAAATTACCACAAATGTGGCTTAAAAACAATAGAAAATTATTCTCTCACAGTTCTGGAGGCCAGAAGTCTAAAATCAAGGTGTGGGCAGGGCTGCACTCCCTCTGAAGGCTCTGGGGAAGAATCCTTCCTTGTCTCTTTCAGCTTCTGGTAACTCCGGGTGTACCTTGGCTGCATAACTCCATTCTCTATCTCTATTTTCTCCTTCACGTGTCTGGGGCCCATGCGTGTGCGTGCGTGCGTGTGTGTGTGTGTGTGTGTGTGTGTGTGTGTGTGTGTGTATCTCTTATAAGGAAACTTATCTTGGAGATAGAGCCTACCCAGATAATCAAGGATGATCTCATGTCCAGATCCTTAATTTTTTTTTCAGATCCCTAATTTAATTACACCTGCTTTATCCAAATAAGGTCACATTCACAGGTTTCAGGATGTGGACATATCGCTTGGAAGGCCACTGTTCATCTTACTACATGTAGTGTGAGTTTATATATAATTTAATATGTAATCTGCTTAAATCATCTAGAAGAGTCTTGAAGGCAAATAATAATAACATGATAACAGTAATAACAAAAGAGCTGGTTGAGTGTCCTAGTGAATGGGTTTAATTACTCAAAGCTGCATGATATCATCTTTTTTTATAAACAGGAATTGGGTCCTGGGGTCTAGCCTCCACTGGTTGTGTAGCCTTGGCAAAAAACTTCACTTTTATGACCACTTGTAGGGGGAAGGTCCTTTTCCCCAGCCTCTTTCCATGCGCAGAGACATTCACTAGAGCAGTGGTTGGCAAATTCATTAGTCAACAGAGCCAAATATCAACAGCACAATGATTGAAATTTCTTTTGAGAGCCAAATTTTTTAAACTTAAACTTCTGCTAACGCCACTTCTTCAAAATAGATTCGCCCAGGCTGTGGTATTTTGTGGAAGAGCCACACTCAAGGGGTCAAAGAGCCGCATGTGGCTCGCTAGCCACAGTTTTCCGAACACGGCACTAGAGTAATGCCCCTGGGCTTTCTTTGCCTCCATACTCACTCTCCCAAAGGAGGAGGAGGGATTTACTTGATTGATGAGTTCAGGAAAAAGAAAGGGATGTGGTTGACCAGGCCTGGCCTAGTGAGTCACCTGGAGCAAACTTTAAGCAGCCCCAAACTCTCAGGGTCTCCCCGGGTGCCACATTCACCTCACCCTAGCTCCAGTCCTGCACATAGCCTACACCTGGTTGAATCTTCCTGCCTGCAGAGTCCTGTATCTGGTCTGCTCTCTGCTAAGTAGTAGGAGGCCTGCACCTGATTAGGGAGGTGTGGGGGTGTCCAATGGACCCAGGTCTAGATAAGTAAGACTATCCAATTTGGGGGTGAAATGTGACCACATATCAAAGCCATATCTTTCAATTTAGCTTTTTACAACTAATAAAGCTGCTATTTTAATCTCCAGTTATCTGACTCCGCTGTCTCTCAACTGATTCCAAAGTCAGGTAGAAGAAAGTGCTATTTAATGACATTCACACATATGTACACACACACATATCCCATAGACACACACAAAACAGTTCCCTCATTTATTAAAAAACAAACAAACAAACAAACAAAAAACAGGACTAGATAACAGTAGGAACCTTTATAGCCCTACTGTGGGAGAGGAAGGAGACAGAGGGATGGTATTTTGTTTGTTTTGAAATATAGTATACAGCTCATGTGATCTCCCTGGAAGAAACTGAAATTAAGACTGGTTATGTAATCTGTTCAAGGGCACAAGCAAGTAACTGACAGGGCTGAACTTCATATGAATGTTTTCTGAGTCCTAAGCCTATGCTCTGTTTACTTTGTTCTTGGTTAACCATCCATGTCTCTTAATTCTAGATTCTTAGTTCTGAGATCACAGAGTATAATGGTACTGTTATTTGTAAGAATGAAAATTATAAGTAACTTGTCATCACCAAGCTTGGAGCTCCTTGAGGGTAGACATTATTTTATCCAGCTCTTAGTACAATGCCTGGAACACCATAACACTCAATAAATGTTTGTCAAACCAATGATGATTAATCTGGAGCTATCAAGAAGCTAGGAAAATTAAGAACATAATATTTTGTGAATTGACAGTATAAAATAGGTTCAATGATAAAAATACAGTACTCCCTCTATTTCATGTAACAAATTTTATATGATTAGATAATTTTTTAAGTTTAGTCATCTCTCTATACCCTTAGTTATTGCTTTGACATTTTTAACAGTGGCATATGGATCTTGATTTTCCCATGAATCCCAGTTTAAAATGAAAACTGGGTTTATTCAGAAACTTTCTGGCTTCTACTATTATTCCTATGATCCTTGCTAGAAAACAATTATAGGATGTTTGGAGATGTTTGCCTTGTTTAGATTTGAACTCCATTGAGCTATTTTTTTTTCTCAGAAAAATCTCATGGTACACAGGTTCATACCAGCTTGGAATATGGTTTTTTGGCCCATATGCTATTTTAAATAACATTTAAATTTAGGTTTGTATATTTAGGGACGATACTATAGCATTTTATTCTGAGTTTCAGTTCTTTCGGAGTTCCACAAGGTGCAACTGCATCTAGAACTGAACATCTTAAAATGCAGTATCCAGCAAGTTTAGGGGGGAAAATAAACCCCTTCAGGTTTGCCTCTCTTCTACTGGACCAGAAGTAGCAGCTATTTATTTACAATTTAGTCCAGATTGGGATAAAAGGGGGATTTCAAGCAAACTGGTACAGCATAAACCCAAATGGTTGGCAACTGCTAAACAAAATGATGGTAGAAAAAGACTTGTGTCAGACACAGCCTCAAATATCTGCTCCCCCATCCTCTCTGGGTGATGGAACCTTGATTTTAGCTAGGTTTATAGCTGCTCAAAAAGAGAAAGAGGAAAAAAAAAAAAAAAGCTTTGTCTGCAGTTAGGTATATGCACGTGACTAATTCTAATCAATGAGATTAGCAGAATTGTCTTTTGGGATTTCCTGGAAGACTTATTAGAGAGAGATCATGCAGCCTTCCTTATTCCTGTCTCCTTCATTTTGACTGAAAAGAAAACATAATGGTTGAAGCTCCAGCAATGTTTCTGGGCCACTAGATAGAAGCCTTTCCATCTTTCTCTTCTATATCCACTCCCAAGAGACATAACGATCTATTGAAGTCCTCAGATATTGTCTTATATTGGGCAGTAAAGAGAAGGATCTAGCCTTAGCTCCATGGTCATCTTCTTTTTCTACTCCCCACCCCAAATATTATTCTATTTTCATCCTGACCGAAGATGAAAAGATACCTAAGCAACTTCTTCAAGAAGAGGAAACTTGTTAATTAACCCTAGTTTTTAAATACAGCAGCAATTTTTCAAAAAATATGGTTGTATTCTTCCAAGATGGACTAAATATCCTGGGTTTTCTGTACTATGAAATTAGCTTAAATTATTTCCCTGCATTTCAAACAGCTCATTAATTTTTATGACTGTAAGGGCCCTAGGACCTTTCCTAGAGTACTCACCAAAGGTGACTTTTACCCTCTAACTTCAAACTGGTTTATATATTACAGTTAAAAGTACCACAGCTGTTTCTCCAGAAAGCCTAGCTTTTCTTTTCAAATGCTTCCTCATTTTCATAATCTAATTTCTAAAATGTTTTAATCTATCATTAGGTATTGAGTCCAATGTTGTAATATTATGAATTCATTTCTTTTTTTTTTTTATTGTCTAAAGTTTTACATATGTCTTCTTTTTCTCCAAGTGACCCCCCCAGCCATTCCCACCCCGGCAAGCCCCCACCGCCCCAGTGCCTGTGTCCATTGGTTATGCTAATATGCATGCATACAAGTCCTTCATTTCTTTTTAACTTTTCTTTCTACCCTTGAAAAGATGTCACATTTTCAATAGTGTATAATTATTAGTGAGGTAGGTAAGAGTAGAGAATGGGAGGAGAAAAGAAAAAGTTAGACTTTAACACGTAGGAAAACTTATCCAAGTTCACATTAAGCATTTTGGCTAAGTAAATTCTTATAAGGAATGCCAAAAGATTTTTAGCCAGCAGGAACAAAAGCCTGACAAAACCAAAAGGCAGGTTTCCTTATGATCTCATAGGATAATTTTGTCTTCATAATTAGCAAATTGATATTGCGAAAATAGCACATGGAAAAGTATGCTCAAATGTTCCCCCAATGGAAACAATGTGGATGACTCAGACCGTGAGCAATGGCAGCACAGATGACATTGGGGAAACGCACACAATTGCCAAATCATATCCTCAGGCACCAGAATATGTGCTAGTCCTCTACCCACTACCAACTCATGTCTCTAAGATACGTTGACACATTTATTTGTCACGAGTTTTTCTTTAGTCTGCATGCGGTGTAATACAAAAAGCACTGGGTTCAAGGTCTGAAGGCTTGAGCCCTAGAACAGACTCTATCATTTTTGACCTTGTGCATGCCACTTGACCTTGTCCATTGTCAGTTTCCTCATCTGTAAATTGGGGTTGATAATACTAGCACTACTTGCCTCACAAATCTGTTGTGAAGATCAGATGATATGTATGTATTAGTGCTTTGTACATATCAAGGTAAGCTTTCTCTCACTGCAGGTTTTTCCTATATCTTCAGATCTACTAGTGACAATCTTTTTGAAAATATATAGCCAGGCTAGATCTTTCAGTGACCTCTTAAGAGCGAATCCCTTATTCTCTGAGCCTCTTTATCTGTAAATGACAAGTTGGACTAGATTGACAAGTGAAAGGTTTATTTAAAAACAGAAAAAAAATTTTAAATAAGCTTATTCAGATGATCACCATGTAAAATGGACAAAAGCAGGTTTGCTCTTGAGATGATTGAAGTTGGAATGAGAATAACTCAGAGACTTGCCTAATTAGACTCCCGTCCCCTCCTACTCTACCCCCACTTAGGCAGCCACAACGAACCTCAGGTTCTTCCCACTCTAACCTTCTCTAATACTAATGTTATGATTCCAACCCTTATGATTCTTCAAAAAAACAACAAAACAAAACAAAAACCCTCTCTTTACTAGAAAGGGGTAAAGAAAAGCTGTAATATGTTGTGATGGGTAGATACCCTGGCATCTGAACTCTTACCAACAAATTTTCAGAAATGTAGTCAAATCTAACCAGATAAGTACTCCTCGATATGGAAGATGTCTTTAAGAAGCTCCATGAAATGTCTCACAGTCTTCATGGAGCAGAGAACTCTGCCCCAGACTATGAAAGTAAATATTGAATGGGCAATTCTCCAAGTTGTTCTCCACTAAATATACAGCAATACTGCAGGCTCTTTGAAACTGTTTTCAGTAAGAATGACTCAGAGATGAGGAAGCCACTTACAACAAAGCAAGTAATGCAATGCCATTTCTCAATGCCCCAAACAAGAGATGCTTAGGGAAGTTGGTTTCAGGGTACACAGTTCATATAATCACAGAATGTCAGACCTGGAAATAATGTCAGCGAATAACCAGTCTATTTTACAGGTGGCAAATCTGAAATCCAGGAAGACTGCTCAAGGTTAGGAATTCATTCAAGCTTCATTAACTAAACATAAGAGTGAATAGTAAGTATGTGCCAGGTGGTAAGGATAAGAAGGCAAATAAAGCATGATTCCTATCCAAGTAGTGGGAGAAGATGACAAATAAAACCATAAGGGTAGCTAGACTGATGCAGAACCAGGACTCACATTCTGTGTCCAGGTTCTTAGCCAGTGTCATACTGCCTCTCAAACTGAAAATCTTGAGAAATTAGTACTGGGGAGCCAAACTGCTCCAAAGATTATTAATGGCAACTAAGCCTAAGTCCTTGGGGGTGCACAAGTACTTATCCACATTTCTGGGGGATGTATCAGTAATAAAAAGGGCTCTATCCTTACATGAAAGAAAATTATTACAAAGATCTATCACTAATACTTAAAAATACTTCTTAGAACACTAATGAAACCATGAATTGAAAGGTCCTACAGAAGAAAACTAATCATAGCATGGTCTTTGCTCCAACTTTTGAAGATATCACCATCAAGGTTGAAATCATGAAAAATTCCACTAGTTACTGACATATTTTTCAACCTACTTAAGCAAGAAAAGGTGATTTTAATTAGCTATTTTATGGGTTTATTATTTTTCTTTGGTATATAAAATGCTGATGAAATATACAAGATTTCAAATATTTTGCCATCATCCAATAAGAAAAAAAAGCCAAACAAAAACTATGGCCATGCCTATAAAATTTTATGTCTTCATTATTGAAAAGATTCTAACATGAATTCTTTCTTATCAATTCCTTTCTACTTGTGACTTTTCTAAAGTGCTTTAAAATTTATAGTTTTTAACAGCACATACAGCTAACAAGAGAACTTCAGGGAACAACCTCAGTATCCTTACATTTATTTGACAAAAGTCTAGCATTAGTAGACCTGAGGTCAGGCTACTTTATAAGGAATCTATCATCTATCCATCCATTTATCAGCAAGCATTTATTGAGTACCTTCTACATGAATACCGTGATATCATATGCTAAGCAGAATAATTTCTCAACGTGTAGTTTGAGGACCCACCTGCATCTGAATCACCTGGAGAACTTGCTAAAAACATATGTTTTTATATCTCACAGTATAGATCTCCCATCCTATCTAATAAAAGAGCAATATGCAAATTAACCATCACTCCATGACAAAATGACGGCACCCATAGCTACAAGATGGCAGTGTCCAGTCCTCTAAGCCCCGCCGGAGTCCCTCAGTCCCAGGGAGGGCTGCTGCTGAGAGCCGGCAGCATAATCGGCCTGGCAGAATACTGCCCAGAGGCCCTCCTGACCCTTTATAAAAAACAAAAACAAATTCACTCCCCACTGAGTGATCCCACACATACACATCTGCAGCCTGGGGTCTCAGCCTGGGAGGGGCGTGCAGCCCCAAGGAGTGATCCCCTCCAGCCCCAGCCTGAGGTCTTAGCCTGGGAGGGGCGTGCAGCCCCACGGAGCGATCCCCTCCCAGCAGCAGCAGCCTGGGGTCTCAACCACTGAGTCACACCAGCCAGGCAGATATGGAGGAATCTTAAATGTTTCTTTTTAAAAATATATATATATTTTATTGATTTTTTACAAAGAGGAAGGGGAAGGGATAGAGAGTTAGAAACATCTATGAGAGAGAAACATCGATCAGCTGCCTCCTGCACACTCCCCACTGGGTATGTGCCCCCAAACAAGGTACATGGCTTTGACTGTAATCGAACCTGGGACCCTTGAGTCTGCAGGCCGTTGCTCCATCCACTGAGCCAAACCAGTTATGGCTGTCCAATATGTTAAAGAAAAAAACCCTATCTAATAAAGAGGGAATATGCAGGGGAGGGCATTTGGGGGTGACCGGGCTATCAGGGGAGGGCAGTTGGGGACGATCGGGCTGGCAGGGGAGCAGTTAGGCATCGATAAGGCTGGCAGGGGAGTGGTTAGGGGGTGGTCAGGCTGGCAGGCAGAAGTAGTTAGGGGCAATCAGGCAGGCAGGCAAGCAGTTGGGAGCCAGCAATCCCGGATTGTGAAAGGGATATCCGACTGCCTGTTTAGGCCCCAATCAGGCCTAAACAGGCAGTCGGACAACCCCCAAGGGGTCCCAGATTGGAGAGGGTGCAGGTTGGGCTCAGGGACACCCCCCCCCCCCCCCAGTGCACGAATTTTGTGCATCGGGCCTATAGTAGTGGTTATAATTCCCTGTTGCAAGTAACAGAAAGCAATTTGGTCTGCTTTAGACAAAGAAGGACCTGTCTGGAAGAATATCAGGGGTTCTCAGAATTGACCAGAGATTAGAATCAAGGAAGCTTTAGTAAAACCACAAAATCATGTACAGGAATAACACTATAACTATCCCCTGTTATAACTTTATCATTGCATCTCTGCTTAGACGGAAAGTTCTGAAAAGACCGTTCAGATGTTAGGTTACTCTTCCTAACATTGGACACAGAGGTAGATTCCTCTAACGGAAAATGAAAATGAAAATGGGAAGTAGAGTTAAATGCTGGCTAGTCAAAACTGACAAATGCTTGTTACCTATCAGATCAGAACCTCTGAGGGTTGGGCTAGGGATTTTCTACATTTTTAAAACAAACTTCTTAGATAATTATGAAGTATTCTAAAGTCTGAGAAATACAGCTGAAACCAGTTTGGCTCAGTGGATAGAGCGTCAGCCTGCGGACTCAAGGGTCCCAGGTTCAATTCTGGTCAAGGGCATGTACCTTGGTTGCGGGCACATCCCCAGTAGGGGGTGTGCAAGAGGCAGCTGATTGATGTTTCTCTCTCATCGATGTTTCTAACTCTCTATCCCTCTCTCTTCCTCTCTGTAAAAAATCAATAAAATATATTTAAAAAATAATAGTAATTTTTTAAAAAGTCTGAGAAATACTGATGTAAAGGATATGATCTATACCCTAGAATAGATTTAAAACAAGGTGGAAAGCAGAGACATCTTATTTATGAAACTGAAGAAATATTCCAAGTCCCTGATCAGATGTTGTCTCTCTGCAGACATTGTACCTATCTCTACTCCTTGCCCTCATCAGCCATATTTTCATTCAAAAATGAGCATCTTTATAAAATGATACTATACTGATAGTCAACCACAATATAAATATACACTCACTTTTATGGGAAAATGTATAGATGCATAAAAGCAAGTTGGGAAGACTCTACACCAACATGTAAATAATAAAAAAGAAAATAATAATTTCAAGAAAAATATAAGCAAACTAGGGGCCCAGTGCACAAGATTCGTGCACTGGGGAGGGGTCCTTCAGCCCAGCCTGCCCCCTCTCACATACTGGGAGCCCTCAGGGGATGTCCTACTGATGGCTTAGGCCCGCTCCCTATTGGGAGCGGACCTAAGCCACAGTCTGGCCTCCCTTTTTGGGAGGAGACTGGGCTGATCAGGGGAAGGCGTCAGCCCCATCACCCCACTGCTGCAGCCACTGCCAGTCACCGCAGCCACCAAGGTATTTTCATCAACAAGGACTCCAGTCCCCTCACCATGAAAAAATGACAATTTTCTTTACGTATTTTCAAAATGTGTCTTTCATAGGATATGACATTTCTTTCTTTCTTTTTTTTTTTTATCCTCACCTGAGGATATGTTTCCATCGATTTTTTCCCCTTCCCTCTGATCCCAGGCTTGGCCCCTGCCCAAGCCTAAAGCCTCCGCCCCAGGCTTTAGGCTTGGGAAGGGGACCCCCTCACCCCTCCGATCGCAGGCTCAATGACCCTTTCCCAAGCTTAAAGCCTCCACCCAAGGCTTTAGGCATGGGAAGGGGGCACAGCCCCCCATCCCTCCAATCGCAGGCTCGGCCCCTTCCCAAGCCTAAAGCCTCCGCCCGATGGCTGGCTGAGAGTGACCTGGGTGCCGAGGAGGTTCCCAGGACCCAGGTACGTATGCAAATTAACCGCCAGCTTTGTGGGTTAATTTGCATACTCACTCAGATTGGCTGTGGGCGTAGCAGAGGTATGGTCAATTTACATGTTTCTCTAATATTAGGTAAGATGCATGACAGTTAAATAGACTATATGTACAATAAAAGTAACCAAAATTCTTTAGTGCAAACTTTTATGTATATCTTCTTTATTTTCTAATTTCTGGAATGAGAAAAACAATACCCTAATCCAATTCATTGGGAGTATAATTCACCATTGTTAGTTATCATGTTTAGACTTCCCTGTGGCTGGTAGTTTCCAACTTTCCAAAAACACTACATGTCAAATTTTTAAAACTTATGGAAATTTTTATTAATGTCACTTACTGAATGTCAAATGAAAAGAAACAGTCACCAGCAAGATCCTATATTGCAGTTTATGAAGTAATGTGCTTCTTTACATTTATTCATTCCAACCAACATTTGAGTACCTTCCACATGTATAGTTTTATTCTGGGCACTATGTTATAGGAAAAAATGTAGAAGAGTACTTGCTAAATAAAAAGAGAGAGAATTTTAATAGGAAGCAACTAAAGAATCATAGGAAAGCAATTATAAACAAATGCAAGATGGTATAATCTAGAATGTAGGTAGTGTCTAATGCTTGGACTAATAGTCTTAAAGCATGTTCATTTCACACCAACTCTAGTGGGTGAGAGCAAGGTAAACTGTCTGCTTTTTTTATTTTGTTGTTTGATACGAGATAGGCCTAGACATAAAATGAAGACTTACAAGCAGTTCTGATAATAGAGCATCAACCACTATATGGTAGCTGTGGCCCCAGGCAACCAAGAACACCCTGGTTCTTTTTTACAGAAAAATATCTACCAGTCACCACCAACTGCCATGCCTCTAGCTGGTCACAGGGTTCAGAGGCAACACTGAGACCAGTGAACCAACAGAGCAGTTCAGGAGTTAAAATGGTAGCTGGCTTCTAGCAAGAGCTCAGTAAATGTGCCTTGTTGGATAGTTATTCATTCAGAAGAAGCTGCTGCTGTTACATTGATTTATCCAACAATTCTCCCATCCTTTCCTCCTCATTTTCACTCTCCTCGGGGTCCCTGCCAAATACAACACAAGGAGAGAATAATCACCATCCATAATGTCATCTTGGAATGAAATATTAAAGTTATATAAAGAAATTTAGCGCCCCTGGGAGGAGGAGGAACCAAGATGGCGGCATAGTTAAACAACTAATCTGCTGCCTCACACAACAATTTCAAAAATACAACTAAAAGACAAAAACGTCTACCACCCAGAACCACGGGAAAGCTGGCTGAGTGGAAGATTTACAACTAAGAAGAGAAAGGAACACAATCGCTGAAAAGCTGAGGTACGGAGGCACGCGAATCGGGCCGGCGGCGGGCGGCTGGGTGCGCGGCTTTTCTTCAACCCGCAGGGAGACAAGCTCCCGATCACTCTGAAATCCAGTTTCTGGGGACACTCGGGGGACCCAGGCACCTACGGGGAGAAGCTGGACTCTCGGCCATCGGGTCGGAAAGTGAGAGTGACTTTTTTGCAGAGGTGCGCCCAGCAATCATTGTTTACTGCGCTGGAGCGCAGGGCGCAGGGACTTGGAAAAGTGGAAAGGCAGAGACAGCTGACGGCAGCCATCGCCGTTGGCCACGCCCCAGCCTAGTGACGCCCTGAGACCCCGCCCAGCCCTGAGATCCCGCCCCGCACATTCTACAAACCCGCCCAGGCTCCACACAGCGGCTTTTGCATATAAATGGCCTGTTCTGTGGCAGCTTAACCAACTGCAGCTCCAGACTGCTCCAAAACCGCCCAAGCAAAGGAGGAGAAAACTAGCCCTTACTGTAGCTCCTGCTGGGGGACACACAGTACACAAGGGTACACCAAGAGTGTCCACCTCAAGTAACTGGGAGGCTGACCCGTTGAACCAATAGGACACCTAGTACACAAAACTACCCTACCAACTCAGGGAAGCAGAGAATATGAGAAGGCAAGGAAACAGATCACAAACCAAAGAAATGGAGGAAAACAAGCGACTGGACATAGAGTTCAAAACCACGGTTATAAGGTTTTTCAAGAATTTCATGGAAAAGGCCGATAAATTCAATGAGACCCTTGAGGATATGAAAAAGGACCAACTAGAAATTAAACATACACTGACTGAGATAAAAAATATTATACAGAGACCCAAAAGCAGACTAGAGGATTGCAAGAATCAACTCAAAGATTTGGAATACAAAGAGGCCAAGGACACTCCTCCAGAGAAGCATGAAGAGAAGAGAATTCAGAAAGTTGAAGATAGTGTAAGAAGCCTCTGGGACAACTTCAAGCGAACCAACATCAGAATTATGGGGGTACCAGAAGAAGAGAGAGAGCAAGATGCTGAAAACCTATTTGAAGAAATAATGAATGAAAACTTCCCCCACCTGATGAAAGAAATAGACTTACAAGTCCAGGAAGCGCACAGAACCCCAAACAAAAGGAATCCAAAGAGGACTACACCAAGACACATCATAATTAAAATGCCAAGAGCAAAAGACAAAGAGAGAATCTTACAAGCAGCAAGAGAAAAACAGTTAGTTACCTACAAGGGAGCTCCCATACGATTATCAGCTAATTTCTCAACAGAAACCATGCAGGCCAGACGGGAGTGGCAAGAAATATTCAAAGTGATGAATAGCAGGAACCTACAACCAAGACTACTCTACCCAGCAAAGTTATCATTCAGAATTGAAGGGCAGATAAAGAGCTTCACAGATAAGAAAAAGCTAAAGGAGTTCATCACCACCAAACCAGCATTATATGAAATGCTGAAAGGTATTCTTTAAAAAGAGGAAAAAGAAGAAGAAAGATAAAAATTATGAACAACAAATACATATCTATCAACAAGTGAATCTAAAAGTCAAGTGAATTAAAAATCTGAGGAACAGAATAAACTGGTAAACTTATTAGAATCAGAGGCATAGAATGGGAGTGGATTGATAATTCTCAGGGGAAAGGGGTGTCTGTGTGGGGAGTATCGGAAGAGACTGGACAAAAATCATACACCTATGGATAAGGACAGCGGGGGGGGGGGAGGTAAGGGCAGAGGGGGGGTGGGAACTGGGTGGTGGGGAGATGGGGGGGGGAAGGAGAAACAATTTTAATCTGAACAATAAAGATTCATTAAAAAAAAAAAATGAAATATTAAAGTTATATCTGGATGCCAAGTACTTAAAAATACGAAGCTATCTAAACACATTGCAAAACATAACCTAAAATGTGAATTTTTCTAGAGGCCCACCAAAAAAAGAAGGAAAGAATAAAAAGTAATTCGGGTTCGAACAAAATGGGATGGTTGCACTGTTTCATGTATAATATTTCAAGCTTTGTCCCTAAGATGCATAGATTTGCTAAAAGCATATTAAAATGAAGCTAGCTGGTTAACTCACCAGTCAAGTCTTATAGGTGTAAACCATCATAATGAACAGTTAATAATTATTATAATAAACGTTTTTGCGGTGCTATACCTTACCAAAGTGCTTTACAGTAGTCTTGGCTCTTACTCTGCTGATACTAAATCAGTTAAAGCCAGACCGGTATCATTTTTATTCACTAATGAGAATGAAGTTTGGCTGCTTTGTAGAGCCTACAGAGAAAAAATGGACTAAAAGTTGAAATATATGCTGTAAGTTTCAGTTAAAATACTCAGCTGTATAATTTAAGTAGGAGCCTAATGAAGCTCCACACATTAAAAAAATCAAACTATTAAAACAATATTAATTTATTTTGAATTTTGCTTATAATTACAGAATATAACAGATATTGAGTCTTTATCAGTGCTTCTATAGCTTATCTGATTATACAAATCACAAGGAATGTTAATTAAAAATACAATCTCTTAGTTCCCAAGCCTTGGAGTTTTTGATTCATCAGGCCTGGGATGAGGCCAGAGAAAGTGTCTTTTTAACCAATGCCATATGAAATTCTTATTATTAGGGAAATTTGGGAAACAGGATTTTCTGTGAACAGTACCCATTCCTGTACCCCAAAGGAACTTGGAATGTACTAACTTTACTTGTACAATCAGTCTGTCAGGCACTGGGCTCAAGGCTTTCCACACCTCTTTTGGTCTTCACAACATTCCATAAGAAAGAAAGTGTGTTACCATTTCCAGGAATCAAACTCTGAAAGGTTGAATAACTAGAACAATACCACAAAACCAGGTCCACCTGTCTCCAAAGGCTATGCCTGTCAGTCTCTAATTGCTTCTGCACATTGCCAAATCTTGTGTGTCAGAAAAGGAAAAGAGAGGGGTCGGGTGGGGGGGAGGGGGAGAGGAGAGGAAAAAGAATTTTAGCAAGTACACTTCAGCTTTCCAAGCTATTATTGACATATACAGCAAGTTTAAAAGTTAAATCTGTCTTTAAATTTTCTAGTTGAAATGTATAATTGTTAAAAAGAATCATGTAGAAGTCCCAGGGGAAGAACAAAGGGAATAGATGATCATAAAATAGATTGAAGATTATAGTGGATTTCTACATTAATGTTATTTTGATAGAAAGTATAGAGACCTTTTTGGTTGAGGAAGTAGATGAAAGAGTAAATAGATCACGATATTTGAGGGGATCTGGTGAATTGTTGCTCTGAAGTTGGCAATTTAAAGTATAAGGAAAGCATTTTTTGATGGGTGCAACTCTTAATTCTGACTGAAGGAAGCAAGACAAAAGAAATGCACAGTCTGTACCTCCAACCTTTGTTCTGCATTAAATATGCTGGGAAGGGAGATTTTTCAAAGACTCATGATAAGCAAGCCTAGTTGTAAGAATCAGGTTGTCTTACACAAATGCAAGAATAAGTGACCTGAGTTGAACTAACTTTTTTAGAAAACACAAGCTGAGTTGAACTAATTTTTGTGCAAACTCTAATGTTCTCTGGAAAAGCCCAGCAAGCACAACCTTCAGGCCTTGGGTGCAGAAATGAGAAAGATAGGCCATGACAGGAAAGGATGGAATATGTCAGCAAGTTTTTGTTGAAATGAATGCTCCCTTGCTTTTAAGTTGTGGTGTTGGTCCAAATGTAGACAATAGTGATTATTTTTCAGTTTGTTTTAGGATGTGGCTGCTTCCTTGGCTTTCAGAATAATCCTACTTCCTTGTTTTCCTTGTATCAATATGTCATAATATTTCTGCTTCACAGTTAGGAGAGGTGATCCTGGAAATAGACTAGTGTGGGAGTGGGGTGGGGTGGGGGTGGGATTTATACTTAGGAGAGACCACAGTTTGGTAATATACTTAGCTCAGGGGAGCTTCCAAACAGGTATTAGGCCCATCAACCAGTAAGAGGACAGTTAAAGAAATGAGTCTGTATAATGAGAAGGCCATTATAAAGAAATCTGATAGACTGACAGGGGCAGGCTACAAAGCAGCATCAAAAACCATGTCCTTCTTATGTAGATACTAGAGGCCCAATGCACGAAATTCGAGCGAGGAGCTCGGCCCTCCGCCCTCACAACCCTGGCTTCGTCCGGAAGGTCGTTAGGCTATCTGGTCTAATTAACATATTACGCTTTTATCATCATAGATGATAGGCTAGAAATTAATCTAAGAGCTTTGTGTTAGAAAAGCAAAATAATATCACAGGGGAGATATTTAAACATTTAGATACTTAGGGAGAAACCAAGATGGCGGCATAGGTTAAACACCTAACCTGCAGCCGGGCACAACAATTTCAAAAATACAACTAGAGGTCAGAACGGACATCGTCCAGAACCACAGGAAAGTTGGTGGACTGAAATGCCCACAGCTGGGGGGAAGGAGAAGGCCACGGGGACAGTCGGGGAAGCCGTAGATACTTAAATAGGGAGAGTAGTTTTGACTTTCAAAGCACAGTTTGCATAAGAGGAAGCATCCTACTGATTATTATTTTAATGTTTTGTGTATATTGGATTTATTTCATTTACACTTAATGTTTTAACTGGAAACAGGTTTGAAGACCTAAATTTGTAAGTTAAGAAGCTTGAAAAGGCCCTGTTCTCAAAGGCTGAGAACTCTGTTATAGAAAGTGGTGTGATTCTTCTAGGTGTTCACTGTCTGGATGCCTTGCATGCCTGAGATCAAATGTTCCATTGTTCTTTGAGATCCTCCCAATTCTAAAAGCTATAAATCTATGAACCAGAATCTGAAGGGGAAGAAAAATAAAACCTTTTCTCTTTAGTATGTCTATGTCTAAGAAACATTTCCAACTAGATTGTACTATATCTTCATGCCATGCCATATTTTATCTATGTGCCAACTGGAAAATGTACTTGGAAATGTTTTGGTGGCCAAATATAACTCTGTTCTGGAAAACTACTTCCTCTACCAACCACAGCTATTCAGACACATCTTAGAATGTAGTTTAGGTGTCCAAGGAGTACCCACCATGGTCCCCTGAGGCCCTAAATGAACTCTTAGGAAAAAATGTAAATTGATTACAAAGGCATCTGGAACTGGCACTGGTACCTGCCCCTTTTTCTTGTAGATTTCTAAGCTAGCCAACCATTTGGTTGTGCACTATGAGAGGGATAATGGAAGCATCCTGTAATAGATAAGCAAGCTTGCCTTTTAGACATCTCCATATGGCTGTGTCATAGGTCCATCATACTTATAACCAAATGAAAACCAAACCCCTAAAACGTGTTCTACCTCGTCTTGCCTGTCTCAGTAAATGGTATCACCATATGCACAGGAGTTCAAGTCCAAACATAGGACTCATTCTAGTTTCTGCTTTACCTCACTCCCCAAATCCAATTTATCAACAAATTTTAGAAATTATGGCCCTAGCCAGTTTGGCTCAGTGGATAGAGTGTCGGCCAGTGGACTGAAGGGTCCCAGGTTCAATTCCAGTCAAGGGCACATGCCCAGGTTTCGGGCTTGATCCCAGTATGGGACATACAGGAGGCAGCCGTTCAGAGATTCTCTCTTATCATTGATGTTTCCATCTTTCTCTCCCTCTCCCTTCCTCTCTGAAATCAATAAAAATATATTTTAAATAAAAAGAAATTATGAACAAATTTTTCTGAGGCAAATCCTGAATTTTACCATCATTACTATTACCATCCTACTCCAAACCACCATCCTTGCTCATCTGGACTACTATAAAAGCCATCTAACTGTTTTCACTCTTGTTCTTCTATTCTCCATCCTCTAGCCAGGAGATAGAATCATCCTGTAAAAACACAAATCAGTCCATATCTCTTCCTTCTTATTTCAACCCCATCTATGGCTTCCCCCTATAACTAGAACATAGCCGGTAGTCTTACAATACCCTATAAGATCCTATATGATCTGGCCACTGCCTACCTTTACAGTATCAACTCCTACCTCTCAGCCCTTTGTTCAGTTCACCTTAAATACAGTGTCCTTTTCCTGTTGTCTCATGAACCTGTATACCAAACTCCTCTGTACTCAGTGCCTTTGGGTTGCTATTCCCTCTGGTTGATATGCTTTTCCCCAAGCCTTCTTATAGCTATCTCCTTCTCATAATTCAGGTCTCAGCTCAGTTACTAGCTCCTCAGAGAAGCCTTCCCACCTCTCCTCTCACTATTCAGTAGATTTATTTCAGAATTTGAATTTTTTAACTACATGCATCTCTTACTTTGTTTTTTTAATTAAGGTAAAAAAAACCCTATCTAATAAAAGAGTAATATGCAAATTGACTGTACCTCTGCTACACCCATAAGCCACACCTACCAGCCAATCAGGAGCGAATATGCAAATAAACCAAACCAAGATAGCTGCGGCAATGGAGAGCAGGAGGGAGGCTTGGGTTTCCCCGGCAATGGAGGAAGCCAAGCTTTCCACCTGTCCTTGCCAGCCTAGGCCTCCACTCAATGCTACAAAGTTTCAATGATAGAAGATAAATAAATCCCAACAAAAATGGCAGCAGCCACGGAGCTGGAGAGAGCAGGAGGCTAGGGTTGCCCCTGGCGGTGGAGGAAGCCAAGCTTCTGCAGCCCTGGCCGGCTTAGGCCTCCACTCCAGGCTACAAAGTTTCAATTGTAGAAGATAAATAAATCCCAGATACCAGAGCTTGGGACACCAGGGGGCGTGGCCGCCCTGCAAACCATCACAGGCTCCTCGCCCAGGCCGCCCCACACCCCAAGGGAGCCCCCACCCTGATCCAGGACACCCTTCAGGGCAAACCAGCTGCCCCCACCCATGTACCAGGCCTCTATACTATCTAATAAAAGAGTAATATGCAGATTGACCATCGCTCCAACACACAAGATGGCCGCCCCCATGTGGTCAAAGATGATTGCCCCCATGTGGACACAATATGGCCACCACAAGATGGCCAGCAGGGGAGGTCAGTTGGGAGGGACCAGGCCTGTAAGGGAAGGCAGTTGGGGGCGATCAAGCCTGCAGGGGAGGGCAGTTAGGGGCGACCAGGCCTGCCAGGGAGGGCAGTTAGGGTTGACCAGGCATGCAGGGGAGGGCAGTTAGGGGCAAACAGGCTGGCAGGGGAGCAGTTAGGCATCAATCAGGCTGGCAGGGGAGTGGTTAGGGGGTGATCAGGCTGGCAGGAAGAAGCGGTTGGGGCAATCAGGAAGGCAGGCAGGCGAGCAGTTGGGAGTCAGCAGTCCTGATTGTGAGAGGGATCCCAGATTGGAGAGGGTGCAGGCTGGGCTGAGGGATACCACCCCCATGCACGAATTTTGTGCACCGGGCCTCTAGTCTATATATAATAGCCTAGTCACTATTATATCACTTTGTTTTCTTTGTTGCAAGCATCATTATCTCAAATTAATTTTCTTTATTTATGTGTTTGTTTATTGTGTTTCCCACTACAATGTAAACTCCATGAGAGGGGGTATTTGTTTCAATGACCCTATGTCTGCCATGGCAACAGGTGTAGCCCAGTACTTATAAGGTCTTTCGTACATTGTAGACTCTCAATAAATATTTGTTAATTGAGCAGATTTCATTCACCTAAGAGAGCAGTAGTTTCCTTTTGGCTGAGAATGGTCACATGCATGCATTTAGAAAGAGTGTTTTAATGAAATATTTTGTTCAAATTGTTTGCATATTAAGATACTATTGCTAATACCTGTGCACATGGAAGGTTCTTTGAGAAATTGTCAACATATAGAGCTTATAATAAACATGACAAATATTATATTCATTTCAGCATATCAATGGTAAGGTTCCTATCAAAGTGAAAATTGAAAGCAATGTTGATTTGGTTCTGACAGCTAATATCTGCTTTCTGCTTTCTAGGCAGTGATGAACTGTGTGGAATTTCTGATGCTGGAGGTGAAACCAGAATATCAGAAAGCCCTTGGCTGGTTTGCAGCACAGTAAAACTGGAGGAATAATAGGTAAGAACAATTGGTTACGAAGTTCTGAGGAAGTGGTTAGGGCAAGTGGTTTAGAATTAGGGCTTTGAGAAATAAGATCTCTCATTGATTAGGTGCTTACTATGTGTCAGGCCATTGTCTATAATCTTTATAGAAACAATTTACATAGGTATTGTTTCCCCAATTTACAAATGAGTAACTGAAGATCAGTGGGCTAAATGATTTGCCAAAGCCACATAGCTATGTAAAAAGTATAGCAACGGTCCTAGCCTGTGTGGCTCAGTTGCTTGGGCATCATCCCATGCACCAAAAGGTTGCCAGGTTGATTCTCGGTCAGGGCACATACCTAAGTTGCTGGCTGGATCCCTGATAGGGGGCATGCGCTTTCACATCGCTGTTTTTTTCTCTCTCCTTCATGCTCCCTCTCTCTCTAAAAATCAATAAACTATTTTTTTTTAAAGAAAGTAATTCTTACCCAGCCAGCATGGCTCAGTGGTTGAACATCGACCTATGAACCAGGAGGTCACAGTTCGATTCCTAGTCAGGGCACATGCCCAGCAGGCTTATCCCTGTGTGGAACCTGCAGAAGGCAGCCAAACAATGATTCTCTCTCGTCATTGTGCTCTCCTTCTCCTTTCCTCTCTGAAATCAATAAAAAATATATTTAAAAAAAAGAAACTAATTCTTAAAAAATAAAAGTAGAGCAATGGCTTAAACTAGATTTTTCAAATCCCAAAGCTGACATGCTTTCCACTGCACAGCACTGTCTTCCTTGTGATGATATACACCATTTATGTCTGTGATTCCTGGCATTAAGTTTAGGGCCTGGCATAGCATCCTAATGGAATTATGCCTAGCTGGACAATAAATGCTTCTGCTGCCATGGAAGGGCCACCTCAGTGAAGTGTCCAAGACCAACTGGGTCCAAGGTTTGCTGACTAAGCAGGTTTCACGCCTGGTGTTAGCTGAATCCCTCCTCACTTTCTTTCCCAGCATTCCCCTGCAGCTCACCTCTACCTCTGTCTGCGAATGTAAGCATCCGCCAGGTGCTAATAAAAAAGCTACTCTGGCCATAGTGTGAAGGGAAGAGGCAGCTCAGCAACATCACGGCTGAGAGCCTGGGCAGGCTTAGGTAGTGTATTCTGAGGAGCTGAAGTGTGCAGCCCACAGAGAGAAACATGTAAAATGCAAAATTGAAGAGGAGGATAAGTGTAAGAGGAAAATCTTCCTGACAGAGATGAATTAGTTATAGGACTAACACCCCAAGGGAAGAGATGTGGCTCTATTCCCTACGGCCCACACAGAAAACATGCTATAGAGGGCAAGTGGGAGACAGGGGGGACATTAATGACTGATAGGCGCTTTCCACCTCTGAGTTTGATGGAGATAAATGAACCACTTTTGAATGGAGGAAGAAATAAATTGGGGAGATGGAGCTGACTAAGGCACTGCGAAGGTGAAGAGGATTGGAGGTTCTTGGCCCTCACGCTGAGCGAGGAAAATCATTTCTTCCAACTGGGAGATGCAGAGCTGAGCGGGTCAGAGTTTTGAATTCTGAGTTAAGGCTCTGCCACTTGCCAACTGTATGAACCTGAGCAAATTAGCCTTTCTAAGCTACAAAGTAAGAATAATGCCCTATTTTATTGGTTATTTTTTTATTATATAATAGGGATAACACCATTGCAAAGGGTTCTTGTGAAGATTGAATGAAATAACTCATGTAAAAACAGTGCCCACCATGTAGTAAGTACTCAGTTAATGACATTAATTATTAATGGGTCATAGCTTTGTGTGGGGGGAATATTTTGGGTCATTATCATCTATGTCAGATGATGGGGACAATTCTTCCCTTTAAACTTAACAATAGTGCCTCCTTGGTTTAATCATTTGCTGTGTTGATATCTCACACCCTGGATACTGATTTGGCTTCAGCTTACAGGGAAGATGAACCCAAAATGATAGATACCACTTTTACTCTTAGGCGAACTTGCCAAAGAGCCGCTCAACCTATGTTGATACTCCATATCATTCTGAGGATACAGCCACCTCCCTGTGGAAGGGTGCTGGGCACAGAAGATAATGCTAATAGCGCTGTACAGTATTCAACCTTTTACAGTTTACAGAGTACTCTTACCTGGGAAGAGCTACTGTCTTTATTTTACAGATGAGGAAACAGAGACTTAAAGAAGTGAAGCAACTTGATTAAGATGACAGATAATTCGTTGGTGGAGCAGGGATCCACACCCAGCTCCCCTGACTCCAAGTCGCTCCTTTATAAGGTGTTGCAGGGGATGTGAATAGGTAGCAGATTAAAAAGCTAGTTGCTCCCGCCCTGGCAGGGTAGCTCAGTTAGTTGGAGTGTCATCACATGTACCAAAAGATCGCCAGTCAGGCCGCATACCTAGGTTTCCGATTTGATCCCTGGTCAGGGCATGTCTGGGAGGCAACTGTTCGATGTTCCTATCTCTAAAATCAATATTTCTCACCCTAGCTGGTTTGGCTCAGTGAATAGAGCCGACAGACTGAAGGGTCCCAGGTTCAATTCCTATCAAGGGCACATGCCCAGATTGTAGGCTCGATCCCCAGTGTGGGACCCTGCAGGAGGCAGCTGATCAATGATTCTTTCTCATTATTGATGTTTCAATCTCTCTCTCCCTCTCCCTTCTTCTCTGAAATCAATAAAAATAAAAAAATTTAAAAAGCTAGTTGCTTCCAGTCATAAAAACATTGAATTTTCAGAATAGGGTGGAGCTTTCAGATTACCTAATACTATGGTTTCTCACTGTGTCCAGGGAATCCAGTAAGAGATAAGGAGAGCCACGCAGGAGGTTGGGATTGTATGTAGTTCTTTTATCAATTAAATTTATAGGATTACAATGTACTTCTTCCTTGGAAAAGAAGAAGAATGTCTGAAAACCCCTAATCTAGTTCAACTATTTCATTTCTTCAAGAAGGATATGGAGGTCCAGTCTGGTTAAGGAACTTGTTGAAATCTCATAATTAGGAGCAGAGCTAGGATGAGCCCTCAGGCCTAGTCATCTGCGTATTTGATAAGCATGCCATCAATCTTTCCAAATATTTTTTCATTCTCTAAATGTTTTTCTTTAATTACCTCAGGCAAGTCACTTACTAGTGACAATCAAATAATCAAGGAGAAATTCGTCTCTCCTGATGACTCACTATGTGATGTTGGATCAATCCATTGGTCTCTGGACCCTCAGCTTTATCACAGGTAAACTGGGATGATAATTCCTGTTAGGCAACTCTCCATGGAGTTGTTGTGATGACTGAAAAGAGAACATGTGGAGTTTCACAGGGTTCTTCCAGGGAAGGAGACTCAGCCAGTTCATTATCTTATTATTTACAAGTGCCTACCAAGTATGTTATTGCTTCTAAGGTGATCTCTGTAATTTATCACCCTCGTTTATTTCTTGTTCCTTATTTAAGAGGGCAATGTACTTTATTTTTGTAACCATATCAAGTACTACCTGTTTATGTAATAGCCTTAAAAACTTCTTACCACGTTGGTTTTCTGATAAACTTTTGTGATTTCTTACTACCTGCCTGTGGAAAGTAAATCTTATAAGGTTAAATAGTTTTCATTCTAGATAAGTTATCACTATCGGATTCCAGCAAGCCTGGGGAGCCCTGAGCCAGAGGAGATCAAAGGACTTGTGTGCAGGTTACAGAGTTGGGATCCTCCCGCCTAACTGGCAGTTTCTCTTCCTTCAACAAGGAATACTGAGAAAATACTCTCATGACCTTCAGGTTGATCTTGTAAGCGGCCTTGTGACTTTGACCACGTTCTTCATCTCTCTGAGCTATTTCTCACTTGTAAAAGGCAGATATGTGCCTTTCCTTTCTACCTCATAGGGCTGTCAAGAATCAAAAAAAGAGAACACAGGGTGGGTGGAATGTTTTTAAAACTGTGAAGTGTATGCTAACTAAAAGAACTGTTATTTTCAGAAATGTGTAAAATACTACAATTATTTATAATGTGCATTTCAACTACTTCTTTTCAACTTCTTAGAAATACCCACTTCGACTAACAACTACTCAGGTTGAAGAAAGATGTTTCAATTTATGCTGATTTCCATGAAGAAAGTCAAGGGGCAACTGATCTAGGCATAGTAAAAACTAGGGAGTTACCTACTTAATTGACATTTATCACAAAACAGGAAATATTTTTATATTTTCAATTAAGAACATTTAAATTTTTCTTAAAAAAAGAAATTAGCATGGCTGGCATGGTTCAGTCATTAAGCATCAACCTATGAACCAGGAAGTCACAGTTTTGGATTCCTTGTCAGGGCACCTGCCTGGGTTGCGGGCTCGATCCTCAGTATGGGGCATGCAGGAGGCAGCAGATCAATTACTGTATTCTCCCTTATCATTGATGTTTCTATCTCTCCCTCTCCCTTCCTCTCTGAAATCAATAAAAATATATTTTTTATAAAAAGAAATTAAACAGATCTTAATCCAAAATTATACTCTGGATACTCCAAATTTCTAACTTCATCTCTTAGAGAACAGCATTTGATGCTTACCCATGTTGATACTTTAAAAAATTTGGACCTTGTTTCCATTATGCATATAAGCCAGCCACAGAAGCCGACCAGTATTTTAAGACTGCAGTGTTTACTAATGGATGTCTGGCTAGAAACCGTTGGCAGAATTCTGGCAGAGGCATTTACTTCCACTAATGATGTGGAACTGCACTGCATAATCATGTCCACTTGTATTAAGTCTACCCACAACTGTCATGATTTGCAGTGGAACCAGAAACAAGCACCCCCAAAAGTCCTGGGATTTTCCTGGAGGATGCATTACATCAGAACTGGTTCAGACCCTCCCAAAGTCATTGCCACAGCCATTTATTTCATTTAGGCATTCTTTACAAAAATGACTTCAGAATACAGTGGATATCAGACTCTTTTGCAGAATATTTAGAGACATTAAGACAATAGCCTACCCAATGCAAGCCAGGAAAAATTTATCAAACATTTTCTTAAAAACCACATCAAATACTTTTCTTGTGCATACACTAAGAGATCCCCAAGGTAAATAGATACTCAATCCATCTTCCCACCCCTTACCCCAGGAAACCTATTGTCAGTTAGGCATTATCATTTTCATCCCTAGTTGTAGCTAGAACTAGAAGCATCAGAAGTTATTCCTCAATAAGGAAGAAGAATGATGACATCCATTTTGACTCTCTGGACATTGTTACTGTATCACTCTTCTGGGGGAGAGTAATTTCTGTTTATTAAAAGAGACAGATTCCAAACTTAGATATGTGGGAAGTCATTTGATATATATTAGAATTCAAGTCACACACATAGTCCTAAAAAATTATAATTAATAAGGAGCTAAGCAAGGAAAATGAATAATAGCAATTCTTTAAAATCCTGTCTAATAAAGAGGGAATATGCTAATTAACCGTCACACCTTCACAAAGATGGTAGTGCCCACAGCCACAAGATGGTGGCGCCCAGTCCCCTCAGCCCCACTGGCACGGCCGGGATCACCCTCAGGCGGGTCCAGCTGCTCCACACACCTGCCTCCAGAGTCCCCTAGTCCCCTCAGTTCCCCAGCCACCCAGGGCCAGCCCGAAGCGCAGGCAAGCCTCGGATGTTGGCTGCCCAGCCAACACCCAAGGCGCAGGCAAGCCTCAGATGTCGGCTGCCCAGCCGACGACTGAGGTGCAGGCAAGCCTTGGATGTCAGCTGCCCAGCCGCTTGCCCAGGGCGGGCCCAAGGTGCAGGCAAGCCTCAGATGGCAACTGCCCAGCCGCCCGGGGGCCACCCAAGGCTCAGGTAACCAGGGCCAGCCGAGGCTTGCGCTGCCAGCAGTGGCAGCAGCAGTGGTGTGATGGGGGTGTCGCCTTCCCCTGATGGCCAGGTTGCCTCCCACCCCTGAGGGCTCCCAGACTGTGAGAGGGGGCAGGCCAGGCTGAGGGACCCCCCCTCCAGTGCATGAATTTTCATGCACCGGGCCTCTAGTGGAAGAATAAAGGAATAGTTTGTTGTTATGTATTAGTATTACTTACTATTAAAGATGTCAGGACATTGTCATCAGATTTATCTCCCTTCTACCTAGTTCTTAGACCTCATTCCATTTTCTCAAATTAGATGCTGCTTCAAAAATTTTAGAAGTAAATCATGGAATCAGGACACTAAAGAAGCATTAATTTTTTGCAGATTACTGTTAAATAACATCTTTATCCCATATTAATAAGTAAGAAAAGGTTCTATGTCTCTCCCTTATTCCCTCCCTTTCTACCTTCCCCCTTCCGTCCTTTCTTCCTTCTATTTACCCTTCCTTTTCCCCACTCATATGGCCTTATGGTGCTCTTTATCTATGCCTAGGGCAACATTTCAGTGGAAGGGGACCCTCAGGAAACAGTGTGCTAACATGCTGTGTGGTCAGACAAGGAGATGTATTTGTGAGGCCTGATGCTGTAGTCGCCATGGCTCCCATACATCCTCTATGAAGAGGTTTGTGCCTCAGTTGTTAAAGCAGTTGTAGTCAAAGATTATCCCTTTAATATTTAACTTTGTCAGAGTTAATCTATACCCTTTACTTTCAACATTGTCAGTGTTAATACAAACCTTTTAATATTTAACATTTTAAAAGTTAATATAAACTGCATTAATGCTTCTCAGTTGACCAAACACAGGAATGACCACTATGAACTAGTTGTGTCTGTAGTTTTTCCAGTAGGTAGCCAGTAAAATATTTTTGGTGATGATATTGTCAGCAGTCATAATAATATCTATCATTATTCTTAGCATTTTTTTGTATACAAAGTACATTTTTTGTCGTGGGGGGAAGTGGACTGGAGGGGGTCGATGGGGAGAAAAGGGACATATATGTAATACTTTCAACAGTAAAGATTTAAAAAAACAACAACCAAGTACTGTCATCCTCAATACCTCGTTTGAGATTCACCTTGGGCCACTGCTCACCAATCCAGGCTTCTTCCCTAATTGCCTCTACATCTCTTGACCTCTCCTCCATGCGCTGCTCTCCCTCTCCCTGGAGCTTCATATTCTGTCTATGCATCAACTCCTTCCTTCATTCTCCCAAGTATAGTTAACACAGGTTATTGTGTTATCCTAAGACTGCCATAACAAAGTACTACAAACTCATTGGCTTAAACAACAAAATATTATTGTCTGAAAGTTCTGGAAGCTAGAAATCTGAAATCAAGGTGTTGGCTGGGTTGGTTTTTCTGTGAGCTACAAGGGAAGAATCTGTTTCAGGCTTTTCTCCTTGACTTGTAGATGGCAGTATTCTTTCTGTGTCTCTTAATATAGTCTTCCCTTTATGCATGTCTCTGAATGCAAATTGCCCCTCTTACAAGGACACAAAACATATTGGATTAGGGCCCACCCTAATGGTCTCATTTTAACTTGATTACTTCTATAAAGACCCTGTCTTCAAATAAAGTGACATTCTGAGATAGTAGATGTTAGGACTCAACATATCTTTTTTAGGACTCAACATAATCCAACCCATAATAGTAAGGCTTAAAATAACACATGGAAAATGCAGAATAGAAAAGAAAAACAGACTCTCAAGTGTCATTATCATGGAATCCATTGGCTATGCCTGGTACAGGATCTGATTCTCTCCCTCCTTATGCCCAATCTGATACCATGTTTCTGGGGCCTGCTTATCATTCTGGATGGAAATCTGGTTATACACAACTTTCACTCCCTGTGATAGTTAATTTTATGTCTCAATTTGACTGGGCTACCGGGTGTCCAGATATTTGGTCAAATATTAGTCTGAGTGTTTCTGTGAGAGTGTTTTTGGGTGAGATTAACGTTTAAATCAGTAGACTCTGTAAAGCAGATTGCCCTCCATAATATGGATGCTCCCTCCCAATCATTTTCAGGCCTGAATAGAAAACATGGCTAACCCTCCCCTGAGTCAGAGTTCTCCTGCCCGACAGCCCTCAAACTGGAACATCAGCTCTTCCTGCCTGATGGCCTTGGACCTGTCAGAGCAGCTCTTCCTAGTTCTACAGCAGCTTCCAGCTTTAAAGCTCGAACTGGAACAGTGGCTCTGCAAAATGTGTACACACACATACATACATACATATACAAACACAGGCAGAAATACACAATACTGGTTCTGTTTCTCTGGAGAACCCTGATACACTCCCTAAGATCAGGTCCTACCTAATGAAGAAAAATCACAAACAACATAAGTATCCGTTTAGGATTGCAATCTATCTCTCACAGAGCCAGCCCTTTATCTTACTAAATACCCAACTCTCCTAATCCTAAGCCTTTACATATGGGTTATTCACCTGGTTTTCAGTCATCTTTATGACTGAAAATACTCCCCCATTGGTCTCTCTAAGAATAAAGCAAAGGCCTTGCCCCCAAATACAAAATTCAGATGCCAATCTTAGAATTGAGAAATTCCGAGGCCCTAACCAGAACTCTGTGGTATGTTCACAAAACTTCTCACATGTTCTTTGCATACATTACAAATCGTTGAGGACTTTCTCAAGTTCTCCTTATCTGATTTCCTTTAGGCCTTTTCATGCAACTAGACCAGTGATTTTCAACCTTTCTTTAAATCTCATGGCACACATAAACTAATTACTGAAAATCTGCAGCACACCAAAAAAAAAAAAAAAATGTATATATTGCCTATCTAACACACACACACACACACACACACACACACACACACACACAATAGGTATAATTATCATTCATTCACACCAAGAGGCTATTGTTGTGTTGACTCTTGTCATTTTTTTATTTGACAATCTAGTGGGAAAGAGGTCAGTGCCCTTGATTAAATAAGTAGTCAGGTATTGCATGTTTTAAAAACTCCTGCAGCACACTGATGGAAAATTGCTGAACTAGACAATTCCCTTATCAACTGTCTTTTATACTTCATATTGTATATGTGTGACTTTGTAAAGAATTAGCTTTGTCTACTTAAGACACAGCACAAAACCCTCCAAAGTTTAAAAAGAACTGAACCAAATCAGACTCTTGAAAGAGTGTCTCCAGGCTGGACGGGGACAAACAACACCCCCTGACTTTGTGGCTTGATCTGCATCTTTACTTGGGGTTTCTGTTTTCCAGATTCTCTCTGTCACCACAGCACCTGTTCACGCCTCACACAAGGCTGTGTGGTTCCCCTTTAAAAACTTCAGTGTGGACAAAAATGTTTTCCCTCGGCATAACTGAGACAGGCTGGTATTTTCAAGACAGCTTTACTAAACATGAGGGAAAACAGAGAAGAACTAATTACAGAAAACATACACGGTATAAAAATAGCCAAGTTTCCAACTGCAGGTTTCTGTTTCTAAAAATTCCATTGGAAGTAGGAAAGCTTTACTGGGCCTCAGCCTCATTTACCCTCACTCAACCACATCCCTTAATTTTGTTATATCCTGTCTGGACTGCTTCTCTCCCACCTCCAACACCTCATCTATTCCTGAGCCCTATAATATTGAGCTGCTTCCTTGATGTTTTGAACCCATATTTCAAAGAAAAAAAATACCAATTAACTTACTTTTAAAACTATCATTCTCCCAATAAAAATATCCCAGACTTCCAAAGACCTGCCAAAATACCTGCTTATAAGAGATTTTCCAAGTTTTGGCATTGAAGACCCACTGGATTTCAAACATTGGCTCTTCTCAATACTGATATTAAGCCAGCATAAACCAAAATAGCCGATGCTCCCTGGGATAATGAATATTTTTTACAATGGTAGGTAGGGTTCTGTGGTCAAATAAATTTGAAGAATATCCGGTTAAACTAAGTTTCCCAGTTCTCTCCACTGTATAATTTCTCAAACCTTTTCATGTCACCAACAAATATTTATTGAACACCTATTATGTTCCAGGAACTGCTGTAGGTACTGAGAAAACCCCAGTGAATAGTGAACAAAATAGTTAAGTTCCCTGCTCTGCCTTCATAGAATTTACTTTCTAGGTGTGGTTCTCCCCCCAGAAAAAAAGTGAACAAGCAAACAAGTAAGATTTCAAATAATGGTAAGGACTGAAGACCTTAAGAGGTAATGTTATCGGGGAAAACTGAAAGTGGGTAAACCCAAGTGGCAGAGAGAACAGGGAATCCTCAGACCTGGCAAGAAAAGCTTAGCATGTTGGAGGAAGAGGAAATAGCTAAGAAACTGAGGAGGAAAGTGCATGTGATGAGGTATGATCTTAGAGGCCTCTGTAAGAAGAAAGACTTGATTGTTGATGCAATGGAAAGCAATTTGAAGGGTTTTAAGCCTTGGCACAATCTAATTTACAATTAGAAGGAAAAATAATCTCCTTGGCTGTTGTGTAGAGAATGGAATTTAAAGATCAAGATTACAAGTGGAAACCAGTTAGGAGGCTCTTGCAGTAGTCCATCTGAGAGATAATGATGGGGTTGTCAATGTGATAGACAGAGGTGGATGGCGTCAGCCTGGTATTGAGAAGTAGAGCAACAGGGCTTCTTGATGGGTGAATGTGGGAAATGGGGACCAGAGAGAAGACAGTGATGACTTCTAGCTGTGGGCTTGAGCAATTAATTACATGGTGGTGTTATTGACTGAGCTGGGAGAGACTAGGGAAGCAAAGTCTCGAAGGGGTGAGGGAAATCAAGAGATCGTTTTATCCAGGTGAAGTTCAAGGTACCTATTACACATGTAAGAGGTGCTATCAAGTAGACAGATCTTATATATCTCTGAGGCTGGAGCTCAGGAGAAAGGTTTGAGACATAAATTGGGAAATCATTAGCATACGAATGGCATTTAAAGTCATGGAACTGGATGACATCACCTACAGAGAGTGTACAGAAAAGCTGAGGCCCCAAGCCAAGCCCTGCACTTCAAGAGTAGCAATCTGGTACTGAGGAGGAGTCAGCAGAGAAGACTTTTAACATGTTAATGTGTATTAATGACTCCCTAAGAGGCGCTTCCCAGGCTAATTTGACCTTGAACCTTTTGTCACATAGCATCTCTCAGGATGAGAGTTCTAAGGAAAACATTTTGGAAAATACTGTTCACTGTCTCCTAGCTACGCTCCATTGTGGTATAATATATTAACTTTTAAGGCAGATAGGCAGTCTTCTCCCTCCAAGTAGAGAGGTATTTTAGTGAAAGCCCAGCAGTTGCTAAACCACTGCCCTGATGACCCACGCCAAAAACTATACCTGCAGGAAGCGCAGTGTTGCCAAATGCAGGGAGAAAGAAAGGAGGGCTGTCCCACCATTGCCTCACTGAGCCAAATGTAATATAAAAAAGGCAGTTTTCAGCCTTTTTATATTAATAATGTAAAGCCTTTTACATGATCCACCATCACTCAATGAGCCAAACCTCACACGCTGGCAGTTTTTAGTCTTTTTACCGTAGTAACAGGTCTTTTTTGGAGGAGTGAGATTAAAAGTCTGAGACCCAGCGTGTGTGTGTGTGTGTGTGTGTGTGTGTGTGTGTGTGTGTGTGAATTATGTAACTTTTTTCAGCATACTAGCATTTGGATGTTTCTGCACATATACACTCTACCAGTGTACTTGATGCTCTGGAAAGAGTTCATTTAGATAAAGATATTTTTCTATGTTTTCTGGTTAGGTTTTTTATGCTTTTGCTTTTGTTGTAAGGAACAGAAACTCAGGCATATTATTGGAATCTGAGAAAACTCTAAGAACAGGTTTCTCTCTAGGACACATTTTTCCTTTCTCTCTCTTTCTCCTCCCTCTCCCTCTGCTTCCCGTTTCCCTCCCCCTCCCTTCTCTTTCTCCCTCTCCCTCTCTCTCAGACACACACACCCACACACATAGACTCAGAGGCTGCATGGTTTTTCTTTCTAGTGTCTCTGAGACCTCTCACTTTTTACAGTTATGCACTAAGAAATCATAATAAATCCTCTACATTTGCATACCATCATCAAAGTGGAGCACCCATGTTATGGACTAAATGTTTGTGTTTCTGTAAAATTTTTATATTGAAATCCTACCCCTCAATGTAATAATATTAGGAAGCGGGGTCTTTGGGAGACAATTCGGTTATGAGAGTGGACCCCTCAAGAATGAAATGAGACCCTAACTGGTTTGGCTCAGTGGATAGAGCGTCGGCCTGCAGACTCAAGGGTCCCAGGTTTGATTCCAGTCAAGGGCATGTACGGTGGTTGCAGGCACATACCCAGTAGGGAGTGTGCAGGAGGCAGCTGATCAATGTTTCTCTCTAATCGATGTTTCTAACTCTCTATCCCTCTCCCTTCCTCTCTGTAAAAATCAATAAAATATTTTTTTTAAAAAAAAAGAATGAAATGAGTGCCTTTATATGCAGAAACACGAGTGATGCTCTCTCTCAGCCAAGTGAGGATTCAAGGAGAACACAGCCATCTGTGACCAGGAAGAGTTCCCTCAGCAGACACCAGATCTGCGGGGGCCTTGATCTTGGACTTCTGGCCTCCAGAACTGTGAGAAATAAATGTTTGTTGTTTAAGCCACCCAGTCAGTCTATGATATTCTGTTATAACAGCCTGAACTGACTAAGATGACACACTGAGTCTTGGAGGTTTGTTTTATAAAAGAGGAGACTAAGGCCCAGGGAGAGACACGACCCAGTGGAAGGAGCCCTAGATGGGTTTGATAAACCTGAATTCTGCTCTTGTGTGACTATAGGCAGGTGGCTTCATCCGGGCCTCTGATTTCTCTTCTGCAAGGGGAGGAGGTTGGGGAGGGATAAGTGATGCATTTTTCAGCACTTACAGTCCAAGTTTATGATTTGGAGATGGAGTGACTTGGCTGAGGTCATACAGTTAGGTGGTTCATGACAGAGAGGGAAACACATTTTCTATCACCTGGTCCAGTGTTTTGTTTGGTTTCATTATACCACAATGCATTTCCATAAAAAATATTTTTTTTTACCTCGAACCATTTTTCTCATCTACTTGGATTGCTGTGAAAACACTGTAAGAAGGCAGCATTGTGCCGCAAAAAAATTATAAACTTTGAAGCCAGTGAGACCTAGGCTTAGATCGAGGTCTACTTTCAGCTTTGTGACCTGGGAGTAGTTACTAACCCCTTCTCAGCCAGTTTCATCATCTGTAAGACGGATGTATATAATGCCTGTCTCCTAGGGTTGCTGATCAGATTGAGATTGTATCTACAAGGCATCATGGCCCTCCTAGGTACCAATATTTTGTCTTAGTCCTTTTGGGCAGCTATAACAGAATACCATGCACTGGTGGCTTAGACAACAGAAATTCATTCTCAGCTCGGGAGGCTGAGAAATATAAAACGAAGGCATTTTGTCTGGTGTCTGTGGAGAGCCTGCTTCCTGGCTTGCAGATGGCAGAAAAAGGGCTAGCTGGGTCTTGGCCTCTTCTTTTTATTTTTTTTCGGGTTCCCAGTGCAATTTTAAGTTATTTTTATAAGTACACAATTTGAAATTAATAGAGAAACTGGGTAAGTATGATATGGTTTTTAACATGTGTTAGGTTTTAGTTAAATACAGTGAATATGAACATGTCATCATTATGCTAATTAGCATCCATCGCTACTCTTTAGCTGTGCAAAATAAACTTGAAATTATACATCCTGGGGTGGTATAATTTAAAGATCTTTGATATGACACCAACAACTTTCAAATTCTGGTCACAAACTGCATATGTATTGTAAGAGTATTAAAACACACCTTTTTGAAAAATAATAGGATGACCATTTTATACCTAAATAAGGTTTCACAGAAAGATATGAAATACTTTAGCATATAAAAGTAGTTGCCCCTTTCCATATGGACTTCCTTCTTTTTATTTTAGTTTATTCTTATTGCTGACACTATTAAATGTCCCCCATTTCTACCCCTTTTGTCCACACCCTGCCCTTCCCCTCCCTCTGGCCCTCACCACACTAATGTCTGTGTCCATGGGCTATGTATATATATGTTTTTTGGTATTCTCTTCACCTTCTTTCATCCAGTCCACTCCATCCGCCTCCCCTCTCTGCCAGTCTGTGCCATGTACCCATGCCTCTGGCTCTAAGGCTGAATAATATTCCATTGAATATATATACTACCTTTTCTTTATCCATTCATCTGCCACAGGACACTTAGGTTACTTCCGTATCCTGGCTTTTATAAGTGCTGCAATTAACATGGGAGTACAGATAGCTCTTTGAGATCCTGATTTCAATTCCTTTGGATATGTACCCAGAAGTAGGATTGCTGGATCATATGCTAGTTTTAATTTTTTGAAGAACCTCCATTTGGATTTCCAAAATGGATAATTTATGTACTAATTCACATTCCTACCAACAGTGCACAGGGTTCTTTTTTTTCTTCACATCCTCACCAACATTTGTTATATTTAGCTTTTTTGATAATAGCCATCCTAACAGGTATGAAGTGATATCTTATTATGATTTTGATTTGCATTTCCCTAATGTTTAGTGATGTTAAGCACCTTTTCATAAACCTATTGCTCATTTTTATATCTACTTTGGAAAGTCTGTTCTCTTCCTTTGCCCATTTTTTAATCAAGTGATTTGGCTTTCTGCTATTGAATGGTAGAAGTTCCTTATATATTTTGGATAGTAACCTCTTATCATGTAGATGGTTTTCTTTTATTCCATAGATTTATTTTACATTTTGTTGATTTCTTCCCTTATGGTACAGAGGTTTTTTAGTTTAATGTAATACCATTTGTTTATTTTGGGGGTTTTGTGCTTGTACTTTGGGTGTCATAAAAAACAACAATAACAAAAACGCATTGCCAAGATTCATGTCAGGGCCCTTTTATCCTCTCTTTTGGTCTAAAAGTTTTATGGTTTCAGGTCTTACATTTAAGCCCTTAGTCCATTTTGAGTTGCTTTGTGTGGTGTAAGTTAAGGATCCAATCTCACTCTTTTGCATGTGAACATACAGTTTTCCCAATACCACCCAGGCTTACAGGCTTGAGGTTTTATTTTATGCCATATTATTTATAACCTAAGTCAAGTCTCTTGTGATCTCAACCTTTGTTCACTGTACAGACTTCCTTCTCCAACCTTTCCCCCCCAGAGAGACCATGTGTTCCTCTGCCTCTAATTATTGCTTATTTCTTCTGCATATGTCTTTTCTCATTATCATGCCTTTACCAGGAGGAGTGGTTGGCCTCTTATAAGGGCACTAATCCCATTCGTGAGCGCTCTGCCCTCATTATTTAATTATCTCTCAAAGGCCCCACCTCCTAATACTATTACAGTGGGGGGTTAGAATTTCAACATGAATTTGGGAAAGATACAAACATTCAGTCCATAGCACATTCCATCTCATGTTTTACATCTCCCTCCTTCTTAATTACTTGGGGCAGATAAGGAATTACAGCAAAGAGTTCATGAACCAGGATGAGGATAAGGCATGTGATGGCTTCATTTTCTGTATAAGTAATATGTTTTCAGGAAAACATTTTAGTTCAATCCCTCTTGTTGAAAGCCTTTTCAAAATATAAGTCCATGCTTCTCCTTTGGAAACCACAGAGTCTGAATATAATTGAATCTTCCTTGATGATTGAAGACCTTGCCATGCCTCAGGCTTATTATTCAGAATTTGAATTCAAAGTATTCAGCTGCTTGGATAAATATGCAGAAGGTGCCAAACTCTGTTGGAATGTGTTGAACTCAGGAAATTTTCTAGAAGTTTGCTGTTGTTTTGAATTGAGATCTTTAACAATTTCTTTGTGGCTCAGACTTCAAATAGAGCAAACATTCAATTTATAGATTCAAAACAAGATCTTGGATATTGTGTTCTGGGTAAACAAATAATCAATAGATTTTTTTTTTATACCTACTTTATTGAAGGACCTGAGCTAGGCATCATTTTGAACATGAGGAAATATAAAGATAGGTTTGAGGCCTCAAGGAACGTATACTGTCATTGGGGAGGCAAAACATAAACTCATAAAAAAATAAACTCATAAAAATGTAACTATAACAAGAGCCAAATAAATGAGAGAACTCTTCATAAGGAAGTCAATGCTTGAAATGGAACCATGGTAGGGTTTGGACCAGCAGTGCTCCATGATAGGAAGAATGTTTGACAGGGAAAGGTCTTTAAAGTAGAGGGAATAGTTTGAATAAATACACAAGGATGGGAAAACTTGGAGTATATCCAAGGACTGTTAAGGTTTTCATTTCAGAGATAATTAGGGCTAACACAAGCTATTTTGTTGGGACATTTCTAGTTTTTGATAATATGTACTGAATATTCAGATGTCTTGAAAAGTGTTTCTTAGGCCCCTGTAGTTGTGGGAAATGGTGACCCACTATACAACCATTCTTTTGTAAATCAGCTTATCTCTGTGGCCAATAATACATAGGGCACAAGAGAATTTATAGGGTTTCCAATTTGCTTGTTGTTAGAGGCTTAGACCCATCTATTCTTATTTTGTTGTTATTGTTAATCCTTACTGAGGATATATTCCCCCCCCCCCCCTGTTGATTTTTAGAGAGAGTGGGAGGGAGGGGGAGAGCAGAAAGAGAGAAACATCAATGTCCCATCGATTGGTTGCCTCCTGCATGCACCCTGACGGGCCGAGGATCCAGCCTGCAACTGAGGTACATGCCCTGGACTGAAATGGAACCTGAGACCCTTCAGTCCTCGGACCGACGCTCTAACCACCAAGCCAAACTAACCAGGGCGAGACCCATTTCTTGGACACCAGAGATGTCTAGTTCACCAGACAGTCCTATTAAGATCCATTCTCCTTTGTAGGAAACAACCTTTTTGAGCCACGGGATTGGTCCTGGGTTTGGATCCCATTACCCCTCCTTAAATATCTCAAGCCAGGAGTGTGGAGGAGGGAGAGAAACAGGTTTCTCTAATCTTCCCGCTTGCCTCACCTGTACCTGTTTGCCGGGCCAGCCCTGTGCCCACTCCTATCCCACACTTAAAAACAAGGTCACTTTCTTCAGAGGGTAAGATAGCATTTCACCTACTGGTCAATGGACTTACACACTCTTCCTTTATGAAAATGAGAGAAAGAAGGGGGAAATCTGTGCAGGACCCTGATGTTATGGGACATGACTTAGCTTTGCGGAAGCCATCACACCCTGCAGAGACTTTAAAAAGCATGATATAGCGGTGTGTATTCCACATTGAAGTATCTGGGCAGAGAGCCCCTTGCTAAAAATTGCTGGATGAATAGAAAACCTTATCAACATTTCCACGAATTGATTGATTCTAATAAGGAGGGAAAAGAAAGGTTGATGAGATTCTCAAACTCATCACGTAAAGCAAATCCGGACTATGCCAAAGAACATGGCTTTTTTACTTTGTAAGGAAACAGACATTTTATCCTGGACACCAAATGAGGAGGGCATTTGGGTTACTCCTTGTCTAGGGCTAAGGTTCCCTTCTCCTACTGTTGTTGTTTTCCCATATCTGACCTCTTTGTTCCTCTCTCTGCCTTTCACCTTCGAGCATAATGCAAAACTGCTCTCCATGTGGTGAAAAACTCCTTTCCTTACGAGGCACAGGGCCAGAGTGGTAGAATTGGGAGGGAATTTAGAAGCATGAAATTCATCCTTCTGGCTTTTGAGATAAAGAAAATGAGACCCAGAAAGATAAAGAGGGCTTGTTGGGTGTAGGGATGCAAGCAAGTGGTGGAAGGTTATAAGATCATTTACAGAATTCTATCATGCATATGCTCTCATAAAAGCCTATCATGTAGGTGATATTATGTCAGTTTTACAGGTGAGGAAACTGAGACCCAGAGAATTCTCCTATAAGGTGAAAGAGCACATATATCTTTTCATCAGGGAAACTGCCCATGACAAAGCCTAGTGACAGTGAAATGTCAAACTCTTTTCTGAATGGCTGGGCTTACAAAGATTAATGACACTGCCTTTTTGCTCACATATACTAGGAGAAGGTGGTCAGTCTCCCCCAAAGCCACACGCAGGGCACCCTAATGCTGTCAAAAAAATTCCCGTACCCTAGAGGGACTGAGTCCCGTGTAGCCATTTGACTCCCTCTAACCATGGCTATGTAGAAACTTTGGAAAGGGCCAGCTGTTCTGCAGAGGAATCTACATGTTAAACAGCACAAAGTTGAGAGTCTCTGTAATGAGAAAAGTAAATAAATGAAAGTTGGCTCAAGATTACAGAAGCTTTTGGGATTTAATTGGAAATAGAAGTGGGGTGGGGGTGAACTATGGCTTTCAGGCCTCTTCTTGTCTTTTGCTGTTCTCTGAATAGAACCCACCTCTGTGGCCCTGCCTTTACAGAGTGAGTCTGGTCAACGACTAGATCATACATTCATGGGTGGTGAAAAATCATTTGGAACCCCTGTTCATCTAAGAAGAGGGTCAGCAAACCACTGCCTGCTGACTAAATCCAGCCTGCCGCCTGTTTCTGTAAGCTTGTGAGTTAAGAATAATTTTACATTTTTAAATGGTTGGGGGGCGGGGGATCAAAAGAAGAAGAATGTTTCATGCCATGTGACTATCATATTAAATTTAAATACCAATAAATAAAAATTTACTGGAATGCAACCACTTTTATAATTCTTTTGTGCTACAACAGTGGAGTTGCAACAGAGACTATATGGCCCACAGAGCTCAAAATATTACCCTAGCTGGTTTGGCTCAGTGGACAGAACATTGGCCTGCAGGCCAAAGGGTCTCGGGTTTGATTCTGGTCAAGGGCTCATATATTGGTTGCAGGCTCCTCCCTGGCCCAGGCCCTGGTCAGGGCTCATGCAGGAGGCAACCAATTCATGTGTTTCTTTCACATCGATGTTTTTCTCCATCTTTCCCTCTCTCTTCTACTCTACCTAAAAATCAATGGAAAAATATCCTCAAATGAGGATTAACAAAAAATTTACTATCCAGCTCTTAATAGAAAATCTTTGTCAACCCAGGTTAGAGCACTAATCATACTGTATGAGAATTGGTTCATATCTATTTTGAGTTTATGAAAGACTCCACTTTGCTTAGAATGATGCTTTATTCTTGTAGGACAGTGGTCGGCAAACTGCGGCTCTCGAGCTGCGGTTTGCTGCTCTGTTGACTAATGAGTTTGCCGACCACTGTTGTAGGGTGAAAGGGAAAATGATGTGAACTTGGGCAAGTCAGTTCTCCTTTCTGGGCCTCAGTTTTCCCTTTTGGCAATGAGAGAGTAGGCTAAGGTGAACTTGGTCTCTTCAAGTTCCAACATGCTTTATTTTTTAAAAATATTTTTATTGATTTTTTAGAGAGGAAGGGAGAGGGAGAGATAGAAACATCGATGAGAGAACAACATAAATGGATGAACAAAAATAGAACCAGAGACATAGAAGCATCAAACAGACTGTACAACCTATGAGGGAAGGTGAGGGGGGGGGAGGGTTGAGGGGGTAAGAGATTAACCAAAGGACTTGTATGCATGCATATGAGCAAAACCAATGGACACAGACAGTAGTGGGGGGGGTGAGGGCTTATGCTTGGGGGAGAGGGATGTGGGGGAGAGGTCAATGGGGGATAAAAGGAGACTCATGTAATACCTTAAACAATAAAGAATTAAAAAATAAATAAACATCGATGAGAGAGAATCATCAGTCAGCTGCCTCCTGCATGCCCCCTACTAGGGATTGAGCCTGCAACCAAGGTACATGCCCTTAACCAAACTCGAACCCGGGACCCTTCAGTCCTGGGCCGACGCTCCATCCACTGAGTCAAATCAGTTAGGGCCAACATGCTCTTTTTTATATTAAAGTTACTGTAGCCAAAAATAAGTACCACATTCAGTTCATTGAATCTTCTTTCCTCCTGACTGTTGGTTGGTTTCCCAGATACCTCAGTATCATGAAGTGGATGACCTTGCTAGCTAACTTCAGTGGAGCATATGATGTTAGTATGTGCATTGCATTGCATGTAGTGTGAAAATTTATTACAAATCAATAACTTCCTTTCTTCATGTCTGTCTGCCTTGTGTGAGTCTAGTGAAATGAACAGTTTTCTCAGAACCTGATCACCATTAAGAATCTGAACATGTGGAGTCCAGAGATCACACTCTGGATTTACGGTCACCCCCCACCTCCATCAAGATGTATACACATGGCCCAGAAAAGAGCCATCTGCTCTTACTTAGAAAAATCTCACTACTTGAAAAATCATGGCATTTTCAAACCAGATAGATATAAAAGGTCTCCTCCAAACCTCACAAATGCATAGGACCATGCCCTCAGTGGTGTTTGGTAGACACCTTTCATGGCACAAGGATATGGCCTGATGTCTATCAATGGGATTTGATTGAAATCCTGCCCTCTTTCCTCACAGAAGGGTTGTTACCTCTCCCCAACCCCATTCATGTTAAGGGGACAGGATCTTAGAATTGAGGCACCTGGGACATGAGGAAATGTGTTTATCTGAAAATGTGGCCTGGTGAAGGCTTCCTGTGCTGAAGCCATGGCCAGCCCTCATACAATAGGTGAAATTTGTTTTCTGGACTCTTCTGTCCTCTTTTATACTCATCCCTCCAGGTTTCTAACACTATCCACTCTTTATCCTGGGCCTCTGCTATGATGCATCAGGCATGAAAACACTCTTCTAAATGAAGGGTAGTGAGGGATATGGAAAACTATAAAGTACTTTGAATCAAACTAGTCTGAGACCCCATTCCTCCACTCATTGGTGGAGCCTCAGTTTTGGTTATCTGCTAAAAGGAGATAATACTTATCATCTACCTCTACTAATCACCCAAAGTCCCTAACAGGCAACAACTGTGCATTATTCTTCTTTCTATCTGGAACTGCTCAGTACATAGAATGACGCAGACACTTGACATATGCCTCCTGAGCAAAACTGAACTGGCTTTACATATAATCTTGCATGGATCATGAAGCATGGAGTGTTTGAGCTAAAAGGAACTTGAAAACCTATCCAGTTCAATGTCAGCAAGTAATAGGCACAGGTGCCCCACTTCCCACTTCTGTGCTAAATGGTCAGAAATATTCTTTCTATCTGAGTGTCTTTCTGACCTGAGCTTTACAATCTTCCACAAAGCTCTCTGGGAGGCTCCTACCATTTGACTGAAGTTGATCACTGGAAGGGAAAAATCTATATGTCACCTGGATTGAGTTCAACTTCCACTTTATCAATGGAGATGCCCAGACCTAGAGAGATCATACGATTTGGCCAAAGTCACAGAACTAATTGCAAGGTGAGTTGGAATTAGAATATAAGTATCTTGGTCCTTCATCCATCGTATAACTTTTGTCTTCTAATAGAAGTCTCAATGCCTTCAAGCCAAGGAGCGAGCACTGGGGGAAATTTCTAGCAAGGACAAATGAGGTGTGTGTGTGTGTGTGTGTGTGTGTGTGTGTGTGTGTGTGAGAGAGAGAGAGAGAGAGAGAGAGAGAGAGAGAGAGAGAGAGAGGAGGGCCTTAGAGTCATGACTCTCTCCCTGGTCATTCAGAAGGCAAGTAAGATATTTCACACACTTTCACTGAAGTGAAAGGCAAAGATACAAGGCCCCAAAGATCTAGACAGATAAAATGATGACTTTGCCCCAGAGCTTATAGAAACACACACACACACACACACACACACACACACACACACACACACAGTGACAAAACTCCAGCTAACAGATATGCTGGAGTTTTGGTATAACTACAGAAGTCGAGGAGGGATTAACTGAGGAAGCCACTTCTGAGTGGAGTCTCCCAAAAAGAGTCATAGTTCTCCAAAGCAAAGAATGAAAGTGTGTTCCATCAGAGGAAATCGTGTGCGCAAAGGCACAGGCTGGAAAGAGCCTGGCACATGTGGGGACTAGCAAGGAGATCTGCATGGACGGAACATCAGCTGCATAGTGAATAGGGAGGAAAAGGGAGGAGAATCAGGACAGTGTCAAGTGAGGGATCTGAAGAGATAAGCAAAAGCAGCCTGCTCCCAAGGAGTCTACAAAGGCTGATATAATATACACACAAATAGGAGGGGTTCTTCACACAGCTTGGCAGCTGAAGCTGGGGTTACACCTGCAGCAGTGCTCCCTGGTCCCCCCCATACCACTCACTGATGCTCCCGTCCCTTCATTCCTGGGCTGCCCAATGGATACAACAACCACAAGTACAACCACCTCTTCAAAATTATCCTTATTAAAGATTCTGGTGTTGGAAAGAGTAATCTCCTGTTTCGATTTACTTGAAATGAGTTTAATTTCTAAACAAGAGCACCATTGGAGTAAATTTTTCAACAAGAAGCGTCCAGGTTGATGGGAAAACAATGAAGTTACAGATATGGGACACAGCAGGGCAAGAAGGATACTGAGCTAGAACATCAACATACTATCGTGGGGCTGTATGTGCCTTATTGGTTTATGACAGTGATTTTCATCCTTTTTCGTCTCATAGCAGGCATAAACTAATTACTAAAATTCTGTGGCACATCAAAATATATATTATATTTTTGCCCACCTGTCAAAAAAATAGGCATGATTTTTATTCATTCACAATTGATGTCCATTGTTGTGTTGGCTGTTGTCACTTTTTTGTTTGACAATCTGAGGGAAAGAGGTCAATGCCTCAGACTAAATAGTCAGGTATTGCATGTTTTAAAAATTCTTGCGGCACATCAGTTGAAAATCGCTGGATTATGACATTGTTAAACATCTCAAATATGAAAATGTAGACTGATGGCTGAAAGAACTCAAAGGTCATGCTGATAGTAACATTGTTATCTTGCTTGTGGGCAATAAGAATGATTTGTATTATCTCAGGACAGTTCCTACAGATGAAGCAAGACCTTTCGCAGAAAAGAATGGCTTGTCATTCTTTGAGCCATCAGCTCTTGTCTCTACCAATGGAGAAGCTGCTTTTCAGACAATTCTGACGAAGGTATGTCTCATTGTTTCCCAGAAGCAAATGTCAGACAGATGTGAAAATGACGTTTCCAAGCAACACTGTGGTTCCATTTATGTTCCACCAACCACTGAAAATAAGCCAAAGGTGCAATGCTTTAAAAACACGAGACCTTCCTCTTCTCCCGTAGAAGGCTGTGTATGGTCCATTTCCCAGGTCTGAGGTTTAAATATATTTGTAATTCTTGTGGTCACTCTTGTGTTTTATTACTTCCTCGTACTTAACAAATTTTCCATGTCTTAAAGTCTTTTGATTTTAGCTTTTTTTTTATTTTCATGCTATGGTTTCACCAGCCTTAGTTTAATAAACTGTTTGGATTCCTCAATTATTGTTTACTTTTCATCATGGAAGCCTGTCGCTGTAGGACATAACAGAACTTGATCGGTTGAAGTTCAGACCTGTTGGTCTTGATTAAATCAAACTAAAACTTGAGAAATAAGCTATCATTTAGCCAACAGAGCAGCTTTTAATGAGCAGCTTATAATTCATACACTATTCTCGCAGTGCAGAGCTTGAAACTTTCTCATTATTCTGGAAGTCACTTTCTAGAATGTCTTAATAGGGTTGTGGCATTCAGTAAATTTTGTTTTTAAATTTTTGTAAGCATCAATGTTGATTTGAGGGGCCTCTTTTTTTTCTGGATAAGAGTTATCTTAATAAACACAAGAAGCTGTTAAAAAAAAAGACATATGCATAAATAATTATAACACATGATGCATTGCTCCAGTGCTTTTCAGATGATCAAAGTAAGTGCAGGGCAGCTCAGAGAAGAGAGTTTCCCACTGGAGCTTGGAGACTCTATCACTAATTAGTCAGGCAGGGTGAGAACTGGTCCTTTTGAACTTTAAGGGTCCAAGTAGAAGTTAAAAATCTGAAATATAATTACCCAGTCATGTTCTTTTTGGATATTATCTTTAACTTAATGGACCAGATCCTAAATCTCACTGCCCTGCCCAGTAGGGTGCACATTCCCATGACATAGCATGCCTGTTTTGTTCACCACTCTTCTGTCGTGCCCAGAACAGTGCCTGGCCCCCTAGTAAGTGCCAAATAAATATTTGTGGAATCGGTATTCTAAATGATGTGTTTTCACCATGGCAACCACATGTTGGCAGATATTTTCAGAGTGTTTTAAAAATATTCGGTCCCTTAGTTGCCATTCGCACAACTGTATATGTCATGCATCTGGAGTTCTGACTTTAAAAATATGGTAACAGAACCCATATATACAACATAGGAAAGCTTCATTCTCTCATTTTCAAAACCCCTCCCTGTGCCAGCTGGAGTGTTTGTGAGGGAGGCGGGAAGGGAATGTGGTTTTGTGGAGACCACACCATTTCTGGGCTGGAAGCCTCAGCCACACCCTTCTGCATGGTTGGCTGCCCACGTGGTCTCAGACCAGGGCAGTCCCTTCGTCTGGTCCTTTGCCCACCAAACACGCAGGCTTCAGGAGTCTTGGATGAAAGTCAAAAGTATTAGCATCTTGGAAAGGATGTAGTTGGGGTGCTTGTGGCCTTGCTTGGGTCTTTCCAAACAAGTTTCTGGCTGCTCTGTTGGAAGAGGAAAACTTCGACATCTGCAGAGATGAAAGAGTGTGGTTTCCCAAACTTAGCATCTGCCCAACACTCCCTGGAATGTAACATTTAATGTGCTTAATTATCACTGTCAAGTGGATCATCAGTGAAAATCGTTATCAACCCTATATGTTCTTCCTCTTTCCTTTTCTTTTTTTCTTTCCTTTTTTAGTCATTCCATTTCATTTAGTTTTAGGTTAAATGTCAAAATTACTGGGTGCACATAGATTTTTTTTTTTTTATTTGAAGAAGAGGCTTGCATTGTATTCTGACTTTCCACAGCCTATCTTTCTCTCCTTGAAAATTTTGTATTCCATTTGTTTTTTGTTTTGTTGGTTGGTTGGTTGTTGTTTTTTTATCTCAGGAAGGAAGGGAAAGGCAGAGAGAAATAGAAATATCAATGATAAGAAAGAATTATTGATTGGCTGCCTCCTGCACACCCCTTACCAGGGATCAAGCCTGCCCTGACCAAGTATCGAACTGTGACCTCCTAGTTCATAGGTCGATGCTCAACCAGTGAGCCACATTGGCTGGGCGAATCCCATTTTTATTTAGAAAACAATAGAGAAGGCTGCCTTTCTTAATGGTTTCACCATTCTCCAAATAAAAACTTTTAGAATGATCTCCATTTCTCTTACCATTCCATTCTTGAGTTCTCTCAATTCTACCCCCAAATTATTTTTATGTGTATCTTCTCTTGTCTGGCAGCTTTATTGAAGCTCTCAGTCTGGATCATTCTAACAGCCTCTTAACTGATCTCCCTGATGCAAGATTCCCTCACCAGACCAGGCTTTGCACTGCTCCCTACCCCACAAGTTAGACTGACACTCTCCTCTAACACCAGAGGCGGCTCCTCATCACACAGAGAATAAAATACACATCCTTCGCATGATAGTCAAGACCAGGTTGAGTCTTGACAATGCTTTAGCAGCCAACCTTTGGAAATAAAAAATAAATAAAAGGAAAATAAATTGCCCTAGCTGGTTTGGCTCAGTGGATAGAGCGTCAGCCTCCGGACTGAGGGGTCCCGGGTTCAGTTCTGGTCAAGGGCACATGCCTAGGATGTGGGCTTGATCTCCAGTGGGGGACATGCAAGAGGCGGCCAATCAGTGATTCTCTCTCATCATTGATGTTTCTATCTCTCTTTCCCTCTCCCTTCCTCTCTGAAATCAATAAAGATATATTTTTAAAAAAGGAAAATAAATTTATAAAATAAACTAGATATATTACATAAAAACTGTTCTCTAAACATTCACTGCAAAAATAATGTGGCCCTGGCTAGTGTGGCTCAGTTAGTTGGAGTGCACATAGTCCCATACACTGAAAGGCTTGGGGTTCAGTTCCCAGTCAGGGCCCAGGTTGTGGGTTTGATCCCTAGTCAAGGTGCATACTAGAGATAACCAATCAATATTTCACTCTCACATTGATGCTTCTCTCTCTTTCTCTCTCTCTCAAATAAATAGAAACATGTCCTTGGTGAGGATTAAAAAATAGTAATAATGTGTTTGTGTGGGTATGTATATATACATGTAGATAGATATGTGTGAGGCAGTTAGACAGGCATGAGCAGAGCAAGGATGATGAGCCAGATACAGAAGGTCACCAAGTTGGAAAGTCCCTGGTGCCTAGCAATGGGCAAAACTAGGAAAACAAGGACCTCTCCCTTAGTGTGACCTTCCTCCCCTAGCATACTGATGGTCATGCGGTTTTAATCTCCTGACCTTCATATCTCTGGTCATGCATTGCAGACCCTGCCCTAACCTTTCCTCCCCTGGATATCTCTAGTCATGCAGTAGACCCCTTTGGAGGAAGAACCAGGGGCTAAAGAGCGGCCTCATGTGACTCCCATGTGGGCCCTTGCACAACCTCCCTCAAGCATTAGCCCCCAGGGATAACATGTATGCCTCAGTTGTGTTTCAGCTTCAGGCCCAGAAAAGCAGCAAAACCAGACCAGTGATGCATGACTGATACCAGGACCAGCTGCAATGACTAAGAACCCCATGGAGCCGACTAGTCAGTGGAGACCACAACCCTGAAAGGACGCACACCTGGAAAGCTGATGAATATTCTATTGCGATCCTCTTGTGGGATCTCCCCTAAAATCCCCACCCATAAAAGGCCTTAGGAAGGAGGACCCAGGGTGCTCTCCCTCTTGGGAGCGTGCCTGAGCCTTTCCCATCCTCCTCTCCCCACCAGGTGCCCTGCCTTTACATTTCTCTTTCCTAAGCCCTTCTTTTGTCTCTGTAACTTGTTTCCTGAGCCTCTCTTCTACTTCTGTGACTTTCTAAATAAACTTTCTCTTATAGTTTGACTATTGGCTCTGAATTCTTTCTTAGCCAGAACTCAAGTACTGAGGTCACTCAACCAAGGTCTGGTCTGACTCCACCAGTCTAACACCAGGTACTGTTTTTGCTGCCAACAGACACACACACACACACACACACACACACACACACACACACACACACAATGTTCAAAGTGGTTATTAGGGTTTATAGGAAAGCCCACAAAAGTCTATTCAACATATAATTGTAAGCAAACTACTATGCATGTGTAATTTTAAAAATTACCCAGTGATACCAATAAATAAAACAAGGAAACCACTGACATTTTAAATGATTTTTTAAGAAATACATCTTAACTACTGGCCCTTGAGGTGACAAGATGGACAGACAACTCCATTTGTCTTAATAGCTAACATTTACGAGTGCTTCCAATATGCCAGTCATGTTCTAAGACTTTTACAAATGTAAGTATTACAAGTATTTGATCGCACAACAACATTATAAAATAGATATTATTATCCCCTATTTTAAAAACAAGGAAACTGAGACATATGGAAGCTACATAACTTGCCAAGGTCAGGGCCAGTTAACAGTGGAGGATGCACAGGAAGTGTCTAATGCTGTCAGCAAGAGACTGGCTGGGACAAAGCTGGGTAGTCAGGATTTGGTACTAGGTATATGATGTTTTGTTGAGGTCATTTTGATGCTAGCGATATTTTGACATTCACAGTTAATTCATTTCTTTAAAGAATAAAGTATTAGCTCGGCCGGCATGGCTCAGAGGTTGAGCATTAACTTATGAACTAGGAGGTCACAATACGATTCCTGGTAAGGGCACATGCCCAGGTTGCAGGCTCGATCCCCAGTGTGGGGCATGCAGGAGGCAGCTGATCAATGATTCTCTCTCATCATTGATGTTTCTCTTTCTCCCTCTCTGAAATCAATAAAAAAATATATTTTTTAAAAGAATAAAGCACTAAATCTTCAATTTTTAAAAAATCATCACACACTTGAAACCTATATAATTTTATTAACCAATGTAACCCCAATAAATTCAATACATATTGTTTTTTGAAAAGATAAGGAGTATTGCCAAACATAAATAAGTTTATTTCATACTGACAAAAAGGTCAATTCATTAAGAAGACATCCCAATCCGGGTGAGGCCTCGTGCACCTAGGCCCGGGTGAGCCCAAGTGGCCCTGGGTCGGGGAGAGGCCAAGTGTCCCTGGGTCCGGGTGAGACCATGTGTCCCTGGATCCGGGTGAGGCCTCATGCACCTAGGCCCGGGTGAGCCCAAGTGGCCCTGGGTCTGGGAGAGGCCAAGCGTCCCTGGGTCCGGGAGAGACCATGTGTCCCTGGATCCAGGTGAGGCCTTGTGCAACTAAGCCCGGGTGAGGCCACGTGCCCCTGGGTCTGGGAGAGGCCAAGCGTCCCTGGGTACGGGTGAAGCCAGATCCTGGGTCCGGGTGAGGCCGTGCGCCCCTGGATCCATCCAGGTGAGGCTGGGTCCCAGGCCCGGGTGAGACCACGCGCCCCTTGGGTATGGGTGAGGCCACGTGCCCCTTAGTCCGGGTGACGCCGTGCCCCTGGGTTCGGCCGAGACCAAACCAGAGGGAGTCGGACCTCCATTACCACCATTTGTCCACCATCCAGAGCTGAGGGGTCAGTGCTGACATGTACACATAAGGAACTACTGGACATCGAAATTGGGTCTCAAAAGAACTGTTGGTCCAGGGGGAAGCTCGCTACAGATTGATTCATTTGCCTGTCAGCATAAATATTATTGCTCGTCTCACATTCAGTTCTTATTAGTATATATCTAGTGACATATGATCTCGTTCATCTAGAGGAAATGATGAACAACATAGACTGAGAAACAAGAACAGAACCAGAAGCAAGGAGGCATCGATCGGACTATCGGGCCTCAGAGGGAGGATAGGGGAGGGTAGGGAAGGGTGGGGGGAGGGGGAGAGTTCAACCAAAGGACCGGTATGCATGCATATAAGCCTATCCAACGGTTAAGTTCAACAGGGGATTGGGGCATGCGTGGGGAGAGGGGTGGGATGGGAATGGGGGGATGAGGACAAATATGTGACACCTTAATCAATAAAGAAATTAAAAAAAAAATTAAGAAGACATCCCAGTGTTAAGTGTGTTTGCATCTTCAAGCCCTGGCTGGGTGGGTCAGTTGGCTAGAGGGTCATCCCATACATCAAAGATTGCAGGTTCGATCCTGGTCAGGGCAACTAATCAGTGTTTCTCTCTCTCTCTCTCTCTCTCTCTCTCTCTCTCTCTCCCCCTTTCCTCTCTCTCTAAAAATCAATAAAAGCACATCCTCATTGAGGATTTTTTTTAAAAAAAGAACTTCAATTTTTTTAAAAAAATCATCGAGTACTCTATGCAGAAGAAATGCACCCTAATATCAGGGTAAAGTGAGGATCAGATGGGAGATTCAAGAATGGGCTGGAGTCAGCGATGTGGTGAAGGCAGTGAAGCTTAGAAATGGGGTAAGGCTGTTCATTTGTTCACTTTCTATAAGCAATTGGCTTGGTATTTAGGGTTACAGAATGTCCATGGTGTCAAAATGGCCAAAACAAAATGTTCTACTTCTCAGAGGGGCTTGTAGGAGGAAGAGGTTAAGCAGTGAGTGCTAACCACAGCCTGTCTTGGGCAGAAGCAGAAGGAAGCCTCCAGCCAAGTAATGGGAGGAAAGTTGCTTTCTGTTTTGGTTGTCAGAAAGGCAAAGAATCAGAATACCACCACTTTTGCAATGGATGAGTTTACAAAATTGCAGGAAGTGTCTGACAAGACACTTGAAAGATAAGACACATCATCTTCACGCAGTATCTTTTTGCTATGAAGTATTTCCCATCTGCAAATTTGGGTTATTTGACAAAGTGGCACCCCCTCTGGTATTATCCATGGGTCAAGACAAATGAAATATTGTGGGAAAATGGGATACAGAACCAGATTCAAACCTGGACTCCACTACTTGTCAGTTGTGTGTCTTTAGGCAAATCTCAACCTCTCTGAACCTTAGTTCCTTCATTGATTAAAAGGGAATAATAATATTCCCTAAATCTTGGGGTTGTTGTGGGCCTTAAATTGTACCTTCAGCATTCAGTAAAAATTCATCAAATGGCAAGAGTGCTTTTAGGATTACAGTTGAGTCTTTATTTTTCTTTTCTGAATTTCTTGATTTTCTACCATGAACACATATTGCTTTTGTAATTAGAAACAAAAATAATACATTTATTCTCTTCACAGTGATAGTCAGAAGATGCCGTGGGATGTCAGTTGTTTTCTATACTCTAGCTTGGCATTACTGGGGTCAGCTCACTGTACCCAGGCCTGCAGCAGTTCAATGAGGCTGAGATCAGTGGTAGCTCAGTGCCCACTCAGGGGGAGCTCTGTTCTGTCCATTACATATTGATCCCTTCTCCTGCCATTCCCTCAGTCTACCACCCAGCTGGATGTTCCCAGCCACTCCCCTAGTCCTCAGGGAGTTCCATTTTCTTATCCTTCTAGTTTCATTTATTCAGCATCAAGGCATGGAGGCACTGCCATAGATTGCAGGAGTCAAGCCTGCAGTAGGTCTTTGGAAACCAGGGAGAGTGTGGGCGAGCGCATTAAATGAAGCAAAAGTTTGGCAGGAAACCAGCTTCTAATCTGGAAGCTTCCCCTGGTTCTCTTCTTTTTCTTTATAAATTTAGGTTTGTGGCTCCCAGAACTGCCTTAGCAATAAGAGAAGAGATGAATGTAGGGATTTAAGTCTGAGTTATAGTGGCTCCTGAGGCATTCCAGCACCAGGGAGCATAACCGGGGGGGCTCTGTCACATTTGAGCTGCCTGGACCGCCCACCCTCTCATTCGAGGGGCCTGTTTGCACTCAAGGAGGTAGGGGAAGAGCCAAAGGGCCAGGATCTTTCTGAACCACAAGGTGTGGTTCATTAGCTTCCTCTCAAAACCCCTCCTGCTTGCTTGTTCCTATATCAGCAAACATGGCTGCCATCCACCCAGCTGCCTAAGTCAGAAATTGAGGAGTTGTCCTTGACCACTTCCTCTCCTTCACGTCCCATATCCATTATAGATGCAATTCTACTTACTCTACTCCTTTAAAATGGCCCTTCCTGCTTCTCTAACGGCTATCTCTCAATAGGAGAGTTGTTTGAATGTCATGTAGCCCCAGGTGACAGCTAGAGAGGATAAGGAACACGTAAGGGTCACACAGGCAGTGAGGAACAGGCAGATCCAGAAGAATCCAGGCTTTCTGGTCCCAAGTCTAGCATTGCTCCTTAATACCAGCCTGCTCTATTTACTCCTCTATTCGCTATATTTGCATTGACACCCTGATAGGTACCAGACACAGTGCTAGACACAATCATTGTCTCCCTCTGGGGTTTCTCCAGTGTCACTTCTGGGGGTGGCCCTATTTGTATTATGGGTTTTTATTTTGTTTTTAATTTTATTTTATTGTTTAAAGTATTACAAATAGTAGTACATATGTCTCCTTTGTTTTTCCCCCATTGACCTTCCCCCAGCCTCCAATGGGGTTGTTGTTTTTGGGGGGTTTTTTGCCTGATAATTTATGCCGCCATCACTCTTGAAGGTAGAGGAGGGCATCTCTCAGGCCCCTGCTGGTCCTCTCATTCCAGCATTCCACAAGTTGATTTTTATGTGACCTCGCAAACAGCTCCTGAGCTAGTGAGGCCAACAGAAAATATGCACAGCGAGGCAAAGACTCTATGCAAGTCCAACATTTAAAACACAAATAAATGGAAATATTTCCCTGTAGACCAAATTTATAATCTACACTAGAGGCCCCCCCAATGGCCTGGTTGCTCCCAACTGCAACCCACCTCCCCCCCCCGCCAGCCTGGTCGCCCCTAACTGCCCCCCCGCCCACCTGGTTGCCTCTTACTGCCCCCCCACCCCCGCCGGCCTGGTCACCCCACGTAGCTTGCTTGTTCAGTCATTTGGTCGTCCCTCACTAACTCCACTGCCGGCCTGGTTGAAGGCAGCCATCTTGTGAGGGTGTGAGGGTTAATTTGCATATTACCTCTTTATTATATAGGATAGGAAAGGGAAACAGGAAAGTTGATCTGGTTGCGTTTTCATTCCTATCACACTCCATAACTTCTTAGTACGTCGCCATTCAGAGCTTGGTAGGCCGCTTCCCATTGTACCCAAGATTCCAACTGACTCAGATAGAGCATATTAATAAATGCATGCTATGTGCCAGGCACAGTGATGGGTGCTGGGAACATAGTGCTGTTTCACATAGAGAGGTATTCTGCCCAAGGACATTTTATAGGCTAAGGAATCTGACCTAATCTATCACTTAGTTTCCTTTTAAAAACATTCATTTCTGGAAACCATCTTGACAAATTTCAAATACAGGATTATAGAATTATAGATTTTATGAGACATCAAGGATATATCCATTTAGCCCAGTGCCTTTCTCCCTTTAGCCAATGTGTAAAAGACCTCTATCAAGTGATTATGTAATCCTACTTTGGACATCTTCAACAACAGGGGATTTGCTACGTCCAAGGTGGTCTGTTCTACTTATAAATAGCAGAAGGAATTAGAATGTTCTTCCCTATGTCGAACCAAAATTGGTTTCCCTAAAACCTGCATGTGTTCTGCCCCCTTGGCATACATAGGTCAAGATAGTTTTGTCTGCTCTGAGTCAGCCCTGGGCTATGTGAGAATGGTTATGATGTTCCCCAAACATTCTCTTCTCCAGACCAGACATCTCCACTTGATTCCACCTTTCTCCATAAACATGGTTTTGAGCTCCTTCTCTAGTCAAATGGCCAACAGAGCTACTCCCTCCCACTCTGTGGAAACATAAAAAGAATCTTCACGTAAACAATATTATTCTCTTTGAGTTTCCCATGTTACGCTCCGAGATCATGTGAGCATAGAGCAAATTTCTCCCACCCCTGCAACATCCCATTACATAAGTCTGTAATAGCTTTGAAATAAGCAGGTGAACTTTATTGTTCACAAACTAGAGCTAATAATATTGAGCTTTCAGGGTTGTGAGTATTAAAAGAGATAATGAATGTTGAATTAAGTATTTCAACAATACTGATGGAACACCAATCATGTATTGGACACTGTGCTGGCCTCTGGGTAGGATATCATACTGAAGATGATAGAGAATACCTCTACCCTTATAAAGCTTAAAAAAATGGAATATAAGTGTCTTTTCAAGAGTCATAAGTTTGAATTGAAAACCAGGGATCCCCATGACCTAAACTGGAAGCTTAAAATCGATACCCACTATTATGATCATCATCATGATTAACACAGATACAACCATATCAATATCAATAAAGCCTTTAAGTATTATAATTTCCTTATGAGAACAGTGCTTTTAGAAACAGAGGAAAAACCACAGTGGTATTTCTTATGACTAATAACCATTATATCACAAATTGTCTCATTTCCTCTCCTAGAAACCCCGTATTTCCCATAAATCAAGGGGTTTCATAATAAATTAGCTGAGTTAGCTTTTACACAGTAACTGTTTATTTAAATCTGGATGACTTTCCTAACGTGGTCAAATCAAATGAGAGATTCTCGTACAGAACAGCAGCTTCATCAAGGAAGGTGCCAGCTTCCTTCCTCCCTCCATCCATCTGCCCACCAAGTTGTCTTCAGCCGTCATCTCATTCAGCGTGCTGAGGATGGCAGGATGGGCTCCCAACACCATGGAGGCTTTCAGTTCTTTTAAAAGCTATGTCTTGCCGAAACCGGTCTGGCTCAGTGGATAGAGCGTCGGCCTGTGGACTCAAGGGTCCCAGGTTTAATTCCGGTCAAGGGCATGTACCTTGGTTGTGGGCACATCCCCAGTAGGGAGTGTGCAAGAGGCAGCTGATCGATGTTACTCTCTCATCGATGTTTCTAACTCTCTATCCCTCTCTCTTCCTCTCTGTAAAAAAATCAATAAAATATATTTAAAAATTAAATAAATAAATAAATAAATAAATAAATAAATAAATAAAAGCTATATCTTGGCTTCCTTATCATTTCACATCACAATTTTCTTAGTGTTTGGTCAAGGAACTGATAAAAGTGGAAGAGTTATTTACTGTAAAACACATAAGTATCTTTGCTCAATTTGAAACCACTGATCTTCCTGTTTCTCTGTTACCGTCAGATAATCCACCATCTTGGGTGGGGTGTGCGTGAAACCACCACCTAAGATCTCACCAGGGGAGGGGAATGACCACAGGATGTCATCATCTGTGTCAGAAAAGTGGCAAATACTCAGCAAATGTTCACGTTTGCATAGCTGAGAAGCTGCCCCATGTCCACCTCGCTGCTGAAACTTAAAGATCTCTTTCATTAAGCCTCCTCCACTGACCCTATCTGCTGACAAGACTTTTAATACTATCTATGACTTTCTGTATCAATCATAATGAGATTTATAGTGACTGATATTTATTATATACAATTAGCCCAGCATGGTGCTTGGTAGGTACTGCATCTCAGTTGATCCTCACAACCATCTTCTGGGGTAAGCATTATTCCCTTTTTCACATGAGAAAATTGGCTCAGAGAGGGCAAGTGGCTTGCTCAGGATAGTTTAATAGTCCAAGTGCCAGGCTTAAGGCCCAATCTAGTGTCCATGATCTTTTAACTTCCTTGCCCCACTACCCCGTACACAGGAATCCCATCCAGAATAGAGAGTGTCACACTCAGGTTGTCCTTCCTGCCCTACTTGCTCACTCCCTTCCACTGTTTGTGTCCTTGTCTATCTCCTTCATAGTATTTAAGTTCCTCTGAGGGAAAGATAATCTATTCATCTTTGTATTTCTTCCCAGAAAAGAGAACACAGTAAGGTCTCAGTAAGTGCATTTCAGGTGAAAACACATACACAAACCAAAATACAGTGCTATGGCGAGAATTTCTGACTTCTACTTCAAAATTACAGAAAAGCTCCTGTTTTAAAATTAATAATGAATCAAATCACCTGTATAGGCAATGTGATAGTAGCCATGGAATGACTAAACAGTAAAACTCCCTTTTTAGTTTGGCTCCAAATTGCACATCCTTTTGTTGTCCAAAGCCAGAGAGAATAAAATTCTCTCTCAGGGTAATGAGTGCACAGGAGGAAAGCTCTCTGCTTTACAGAAGTTTGGCTTCCTGGGAGCAGTTGCAGACTGTGAGGCAGAGTTCCTGGCATTCGTAGTTAAGACTGGGACACCTGAAAGTCATCATTCCAAGTGGAATGGAAGAAAAATGGAACAAATGGGTGTATAGGGATCAATAAGTCAGGAAAGAAAACAGACTGAGTTGGTAATAACACTGTACATTTACAGAGCATTTTCTATGTTCCAGGCACTTACTTACATTATTTGTTTTTATCCTTACAACAGTCTGAGGGGTAGATACATTTTAAAGATGCAGAAACAAATCTTAGAGAATTTAAGTAACTTGCCCAAGGCCTCCTTGTTGGTAAATGTAGAGCTGAGAAAATTGAACCCAAGTTTCTCTGACTCCAAAAGTCTAAGCTCTTAAACATTAATGCTAATCATTAACTGCATTTGCCTAACCATGTCATCAGTTCCATGGTGAGCAAGACTCGAGGTTAAATACCAGAAACACTGCATATTATTTATTGTTTTTTACTTATATTTATGTAAAAGCTAAATGTACAGTTCTCATCTTATAAGATGAATGTTATTCTAAATTAATCTTTTAGTTGGCAATATAGGTCTGGGCTAACAACCATCTCTAGATAACATACAGGGGCATCTGGACTCAGTATCTCCAAACTGACCACTTTATTTACAAAACTGATACCCAGAGTGGGCAGACCAGATAAGCAGTGGCCGTTACAGGCTTGAGCCTGATGAAAATGCTGTTTGTTTCACTTATATTTGTAGAGTGGATTATGGTCTACCAGCCATGTCATATATATTATTTCATTTGCTCCTCTAAGGAAAATTATGAGCTAGGTAAGGCAAATAATATCTCTATTATACAGATGGGGACAATCGCCCAGAATTAGAAACTTACTAAATGGTAGAAGTAGGACTCCAGTTCAGGTCCTGAGGATCTAAAATCCAAATGAATGAACCCTTTTAATCCTTCAATAGTGCAGATTGAACTGTGCTCAAGACTTGACTCTATTACATATCTTCTTTGTCAAATAAGGGAACGAGGATATCTATCTCACAGGATTGTTACACAATAATATGATGCTGGGAAAGCCCCTTCAATAAAGCAGTGAACAGAAAAGATGCAGATCCTGTCCTCATGGACCTTGTAGTCTGGAGTTAGGCAGTGAGGAGTGAAACACACTTAATAATCAAGTTGCAATAACAGTAAGTGTTATGAAGGAAGAATACAGAGCACTATGCAAGCATTCAGTAGGTTGAGCTAAGCTCCTGTGTGGCTAAGGGAAGGCCTCCCTAGGCAGTGACAGCTAAACTGAGATATGAAGGAAGAGTGGCAATTAACCAGGCGAGGTGGGGTGAGGTGGGAGGCATGGGTGTGGGTCATCATTGATGAGGAAGTCTGATGCCTTGAGGAACAAGGAAATGACTGTGTGCCTGGAGTGTAAGGGGCTCTAGGAAAAAACGATATGAAAGGATGCTGGTGACATAGGCCGCCTCCAGGCCATTGCAACCTTGCAAGTCAAGTTAAAGTATTTGAATTTGATCCTAAGGGCAACAGGAAGTGATCAAAGGGCTTTAGGCAGGTGCCCACTTCTCTTTTCAGAATCTAGGATAAGCCACCTCTGCTCCAGCCACCTAATGTAGTTTCTGTTCTCCCTATGCAAGAATTAACCTCCAAATTTTAAAAGTCCATTGAAAACCAGTGTACACATTTCTGGGAAGCTTGTTTATCCATTCTTTGAATTGAGCAAACATTTATCAAGCATCAACCATGTACCAGTACATATTGGGTGCTGAGGATACAGAGGTGGCTAAGATAGAGGACCTGTACGTTAAGAGCTCACAGTCTGGGGTACAGGAAGACCAGAAGAATAAATAAGTAATCACAATAAAGTAGGATATATCACAAGAGAAGAACTGCAGGTAGGGATTAGCTCACAGAGTCTAGGGTTAGGGGAAATTTTTAGAAGAGGTGATTGGCCCCATAGTATGTGCTCAATACATGTTGAGCGATACATGTTGTAAAAAAAAAACAGTTTAAGCAGAGTCTTCTGCCCCAACTTTATTGAGATGTAATTGACATGTAACAATGTGTGAGTGTGAAATGTACCACGTGTTGATTTGATATACTTATATATTCAAATGATTACTACCATAACATTATTGAGCTGACTCTTAAAGGATGAGGGAAAGTTTACCAGGGAATGAACAAGATTAAAAATACCATGAAAGTGGTCTTGAGATTAATTTATCAGAAGTCAACTGAATGGGTTGAAAGGGAGAGATTATAGGTGAGAAGACCAAGTAACAACCTGGAGCAGTAACCCCGGTGAAAGATGAAGAGGACTTGATATTCACCCGACAGTACTCCTGACTGTACTCGGTTTGCCTGGCACTAAGTTGCACTTGGTGGTACAGTGTCTGGCTTGACTCTCTCCATGAATGGATGTCTGTTCTCACTCATAGGAGCAGAGACCATCTATTAAAATCCTTACAGCTCTTAAATTCCATGTTCTGTACCCCATGTGCACCCATCAAAAGTCAAGTTGACAACTGTATTCACGGAGCTGTAGTGGGAGTGAGGCCTCCTGAAAAAGGGAAGAAGGAGAAGACTTTCCCTCTGCTCTGCACCGTAGGCACTCTTCCTCCCCTAAGAGAGTAGGCAGATCTCTCTCTCTCTCTCTCTCTCTCTCTCTCTCTCTCTCTCTCTCTGAGAGAGGCAGGGAGGGAAAAGAGAGAGAATGAGAGAGAGAGACAGAGAGACAGAGAGAGATGAGAGAGAAACACACCCCACCTGGGGATTAAACTCAGTATGTGCCCTGACAGAGAATTGAACCCACCACCTTTTGGTGTACAGGACGATGCTCCAACCAACTGAGCCACATTGGCCAGGGCTATAGGCAGATCTTAAACTCAGCCAAACCTGCTTGTTACCCACCCCTCCCAAAGCCTGGTATGTCCTTTTTCTTTTTCAGTTGCACCTACTTACCCTAACTGGAAACCTCAAGATCATACTGGAAGCCAAATACAAACTATGGGGGAGAAGGGGTCATTTTTTAGGCTACTATGTGGTAGAACTGGAACTCTAGTTCAGGTTCTGAGGATCTAAATCCCAAATAAATGAACATCTATTCCTTTAATCCCTTTTCCTCCAGGATCTTCAAAAGAGTTTTTCCTCTCATTCACTCATAGAAAGAAGCAGGTGATCCTAAGATCCAGCAATGCCACTTCTCTGAATCTACTCGAGACATATATACACAAAGAACAATGGATAAACGTATTCTTTCTACAAGAGAGGAAAAATGGAAACAGCCTAAATAAAAACAGTCAATTAATACAACACATGCTAAATAAACCATAACATATTCGTAACACAGGATACTGTGCAACAGCTAAAATTATAAGCATTAATACAGAAAGCACTCCAAGACTGATTGTTTAGTGAGGAGGGCAATTTGAAGAATGTTAGGTATTGTATTATATCACTAATGTGAAAAATAACCAATGGCAAGAGGACAACCTCAAACAGTAATTTGTTTCCTATGACTACATGCATAAGCATTAAATGCATAGAAATTGGTAATAGCAATTACCTCTGGCAAGGTGGGAATGGAAATGGTGGTCAAAAAGAATCAATCATGGTACTATCTATCTGGCAAAATTTAATAAAAATGCTGCTGTTCATTTTTATGTTCACAGATATAAAGAAATTAGTAATTTATACTTCCACTTAAAAGGAAGTAGATACTGCCCTAGCCAGTTTGGCTCAGTAGGGTCTGAAGGGTCCTGGGTTCGGTTCCTGTCAAGAACACATACCTCGGTTTACAGGTTCGATCCCTGGCCCTGGTTGGGGTGTGCGCAGGAAGCAACCATGTCTTTCTCTCACATTGATATTTCTCTCTCTCTCTCTGTCTCACCCCTTCCCTTCCACTCTCTCTAAAAATCAATGGAAAAATATCCTTGGGTGAGGAGTAACAAAAAAAGGAAGTAGGTACTAATTATTATGTTCTGAATTATCCCATTTTTTTAAAAACAAATACATGAACAAAAGGGTTTAAGATAATTTTATATTAAAAGTTCATAGTTGTTTCTACATCGATGAAACTCTAGTTTCTTTTCTTTCTTTATTTCTTAATTTTTCTATTAAGAATGAGTAGTAAGAAAAATTGTATTTTAAATAATGAAAATGATATGAGGAAACCGAACTAGGAATAATGAAAGAGAGAAAGGTAAGAGGAAGAAATGCACAGCGGTAGATAATAACGTAGGGAAAAGATGTTATTGGATTTTTTTTAAAAGAGATTTTCTTATTTTCCATAGAGTTGAGGGGGAAAATATTTTTGTTCTCAGAGTTTTTCAGGATAATTTCCAAGCCATCAAGTTCCTAAACATAACCAAAGATGATGATTTTACAAGCAAGCCAATATAAACATAGTAAATGTTTATCCTTCTATATTAATAACATGACATTGGAACTGCACAAGTTCTTTCACATTGGCTATATTTTATTTTTCTAAAAAATTTCCATTCGAGTCCCCTTTAAAAATATAACACCTCCACCCCCACTCCATGGCTTTAAATTTCAAGAAAAGGCACGACTAGATGAACAGAGCAACATTTACGAGTGGACCACGGAGTGCAGGAACGGAGGGAAGGGGGAAGAAGAAAGTTAAGCATTTGGGCAGGAACTGGAGGGGAGGACTGTTTGCAGGACTACTTTAGTGTGTATTCGGGTCATCTGGGGATCTTGTGCAAATGCAGATTTTGATGCCGCACGTCTGGGTGGGACTCCCAGGTGATACCCACTCTGCCTGTCCCTGGACAACTGAGCAACAGGTCTCAGTCGGGGAATTTGCTCTTCCACTCTGGCCCCACTGCATTTCCCTTTAGAAACCTCTGGCTGTGATAACCTCTTTCTTTCTAACCTAATGTTGTTGTTTTTCCATCAAAATACCAAATAGTAGAAACTTTTCAGAAAGTCATTTTACCACATTACAAGGTACAGTTCAAGGCCCCAGGCATGGAAGTGAGTGAAATGGGAAACAGAATATGGAATGGGCAGCAGGAGCTCCTGAAATACAGATGTTATTTGGCATCTAGGGCGTGGTATTCTGGAAAAAGCCCTGGACTGGTTGTCAGAAGACCTGGTTTCATTAACTAGCTGTGTGCCTTTGTGCTGGTCATTTCTCTCTGGTTCTCTGTTTTCTTTTCTGCCAAATCAAAGAAACGGTCTGCATGGCTTCTAAGATCTTTTCGGCTCGGACACTTGAGGAATCTCTAAGGAGAACTCATATCAGCAGGCAGGGAAGGAAAGAAGAATGTGCCACTGCACACTTGGCTGCCAAGGATCGCGAGCACGTGATATAATAATGGAGGAATTTCCCCTTGTCTGCCCAGACGCAAAAAATGTTCGAGTGAGAGACTGGGAAACTTGCCTGGTATGAAATCCTAGTACCACGACTTCCTGGTCTTGGCAATTTAAAGTCTTGGGAATCTGTCCCAGCCCCTGTAAAATAAGGCAGACTGTGTAAACAGGCTCTCCAAGAACCTCAGTGTGGCTCTGGCAGCTTTCAGATGCGAAGGTCCTCAATCCTTGGGGCCACCCCCAGGTTCCACCTCATTCCCCTACACTGATCCGCAGCCAAATTCTGAAGCCTCTTGAGCTTAAGGTCCCAGCCAAATGGCCCTACTGCTTTCCTGTTTGGGAAAACCTCCAATTCCCGGCCAGCGGCCAAATCCAACTTTCGTAGCAACTCAACTCTTCTCTCAACAGCAACCGCAGGACCCGGAGTCTCCCAGACACTGCAGACTCTATTCAGGCCTGTCGCAGCCAAGCCCAAGGGAATTGGGCAGGGCAGACAGTGACACTTCTCTACATTTAAGATAGTCCTATCCTTAATGTGGGGATCAGCCCCCAGTTTGATAAGCACAGGATGGGCAAGGGACCTGCTACAGTGAGATTACCCAGACTCTGAGGCAATCTCCGCCTCGCACCTCAACAGATCGGCACTCCTGTGGCTTTTTTAGCAAAGACTCTTAAGTCGCCTAAAAGCATGCCAGCTTCAGGAAGCTTCCTGTGGTTTGCCTAAGCCCTAAGCCAACCAGGAAGAGTAGCCAGACTCCAACCATGTTCCTGAGACTCCTGTCTCCCAACTGACACTCACTCGGGGCCTGGCCTCCTGACATACCCACTTGGGATACAGTGACCTGCGGGCTGCAGGAGCTATTTTTCCCTCCACCCCCGGCCTCGGCAGACTGACTGGTGGGACTGGCTGTACAACGGCTGCTTTTATAATGTGCTTCCTTGGTATTTTTGGTGTCTGGAAAGGGCCTCCTTTCCTCTCACAGTTAATTAGCAGCATCAGAGCATTTCCCTTTCCTCAACAGAAAGCCTGTTCCCGCCCCTGAGGCCAGGCAGAGGTGGCAGGTGTGGCTACATGCTCCTGGAGGTTAACCTCAAACTCAAACTTAGAGCCCTACATGGTGAGAAGCAACGTGAAATGCAGGGTGAGCTTCCATCTGGGCAGAGTTGGCAAGCAGACACAGGTCCCTGGCAAGCCAGGGGGTTGTTTTCTAGCCTCTGGATCAGGTGAGGGGGCAAGAGAGGGGGGTGGGGAAACCAATGTGTGTTTGACACGTTTGTGAATTGTTCCTACAACAAAGGCTTTTTTGAAAACAACAGAGTGGAGCTTTATATGTTTGAGTGAGAAGCACACAGAAGAACCTATTGTCAGGAGGAAAGATTGCATGAGTAATTGTGCATGAGCTCAGTCTTCCCAGTTGAAATGTTAGGCGTATTAAGGATTATTGTGGACATTCCAATGTTTTCACTTGGGAAGTGGGGGAAGGGACTCCTGGGAGGTGAGGAGGCAGGTTGTCTAGCAATACAAAGAAGACAGGAATCTGAAAAGCTCTTCCCCCACTTTTTCTTGCTGGTTCCCATTCTTCCTGTAGGAAGTGGTACCTGAATTGAGATACCACCTCCTAAAGGAAGCCCTCCTGCCCCTTCCTCCTTCCCCCACCTCTCACTTTAGATGTTATTGTACATATCTTCTGTCTTTTCATCATTTATTACATTGTGATGGTACTGAGAGGTTGTAGAGCAGTGAGCATGGACTCCGTGGCCAGACTCCACCAGTTCCTAAGTGTATATAAACCTTGACAAAATTGCTTATCCTCTCTGGTCTTCAGTTTCTTCATCTATAAATGGGAGTAATACCTACCTTCTAGGGTTGTTGAGAGGATTAAATAGGTTAATACATATAAGGCACATAGAACAATGCTTGACACTCAATAAATATTAGCAATTATTATTTTTATTTGTATCCTCAGTGGTTAGCACAGTTTGCAATATATCATGGGTCGGTTTTTCAACCTTCATATGCATCATAATTGCTTGAGGTGAGGAGCTTTCAAAATACATGGTCCTGGGCTCCACTGCCCTAGGAGTGAAATCTAGTCTTAGCATTTTGGAAAAATTCCCAGCTGGTTTTATTATGCAGCCAATGTCATAGGTGCTCAATGAATATTTGTTGAATGAATGAAACAAATGAGTTCAAAATCAATAAACTCAGGTGATTCCATCCTTAGGAATGTCATTGTAATTCTGTCTCCCAGAAAGTTGCCTCTTCCTGGGGCAGGCTGACAGTGAATATAATGGAATACATGACAGAATTATAATTCTAGGTGTCTCAACATATTGCAACATTGAAGAAATAAAAAGAAAAACATTAGCTAGAGCTAATATTAGAGATCAGTGGTATTTCCTCTTGTTCTCCCTTCTGTTTAGGTGGACTTATTGCTCAGAGTTGCCATAACAACTCTAGTCAGAAGCTGAACTTTGACCTTTCCTCTAGTTTTAATTTTGATTTGCAACCCATTCTTTCATTTCAGTGGACATAATAAAACATGTAAAGACCTCAAGTAAAGCATTTGTACCTCTCTAATATATAATTATGTGCATGATAATAGCGTAATTGTAATTAACTTCTTTACCTAGTTGGTTTACAAAATTTAAACAGACTGCTGCTTATAGAACACTAGTGGCCTGGTGCATGAAATTCGTGCACATTAAAAGGGAATTAGAGGAAATATTTTAATATTGCTATTTACCCTTTCTCTATAATAGAAGTGTCAGAGATGAAAGAAAATTAGTAAAGTGTATATGAAAATCTTCCTCCCTTCAGAGTCTGGGGCACGCCATGGGACCCAGAGTCAAGTCCCCGCCCACCCGTGTGCACCTTGAAATCACGTGAAACCCAGATCCAGCTGGCCCCACCCCCATTGGGCGAGATCCAGACCCAGCCAGCCCCACCCCCATCAAGCCCTGCTGGGTAGGGGGCACAGCCTCAGGGCCCCCGTCAAGCCCTGTTGGGTGGGGGGGTGCAGCCTCAGGTCCCCTGTCAAGCCCAGCTGGGCTGGGGGTGCAGCCTTAGGTCCCCCGGCACACCCTCAGGTCCCCTGGCCCTGCACCGGGGTGGGGGACACGGCCTGAGGTCCCCCAGCTCAGCTCCAGGGAAGGGGATGCGGCCTCAGATCCCCTAGCCTGGGGTGGGGGGCGCAGCCTGAGGTCCCATGGCCCGGGCCGGGGGGTGCGCCTTGAGGTCCCCCGTCAAGCCCCACTGGGTGGGGGGCATGGCCTGAAGTCCGCTGTCAAGCCCTGCCAGGTGGGGGCGTGGCCTCAGGTCCCCCGGCCCGGGGCGGGGTGAGGGGTGAGGCCTGAGCTTCCCCGTCAAGCCCTGCTGGGCGGGGGTCACGACCTGAGGTCCCCAGTCAAGCTCCGCTGGGCGGGGGATGCAGCTGAGGTCCCCGGTCAAGCCCTGTGGGGTGGGGGGTGCTGCCTGAGGTCCCCCAGCTTGGCACCGGGGCGGGGGGCACAGCCTCAAGTCCCCTGTCAAGCCCCATCAGGTGGGGGGCACAGCCTCAGGTCCCCTGCCCCGGCCCAGCGCCATGCAGCCTCAGGTCCCTGCTGATTGTTTATTAAGACTCATTACGGGAACTCGGCCTCCGCTGTGGGCACAGCCATCTTGTTATGGCGTGATGGTTAATTTGCATATTCCTTCTTTATTAGATAGGATTATCAGGGACCTCAAAATAAAAATTAAAGAAACTACAGCTAGTGCCCCTACTTTCAAGAAACTTATATATTAATGGAGGAAGTAAAGATAAACAAATATAAGAGAAACATTTGAACAGTGTATAGAAGTATGAAGTGGGCTTTGGAGTCAGCCTTTAAGTCTATTTCTTATTCTCTGTATGACATCAATTAACTCAATTAATCTCCCTGAGTTTTAGCTTCCTCATTGACCAAATGTGGATTTTGATGCCTCAGTCACAGGATTGTTGTGAAGCTTCAAATCAATAATATATGTAAGTGTCTGGCACTTGTTATTAAATGAAATTATTTTAATTAAAAAAGAAGCTGTATTCCAGCAGCACACTTTGTTGTCAGAAATTTCATTATCAAGAGGAGAGATAATATGGACAAGGAGGAAGCAAATCAAGATGGAGAACTAAGTACAAACATATACCTGCCCTTCCATCATAAATCCTTTAAAGAAAAAAATGATAGCTTTAAAAATCAGTAAGCTCTTACCAGCACCGGCAAACAAGAGAGGAGGCAGAAGTTATGATAAAAATATGGATAGAAAGCATTTGGGATATGACTAATAGAGGACTCAAAGCAGAGTATTAACACACTCCAAACACTCTTAAGAGAAAATTACTTTAAGGGTAGGAGCAGAGAATTTCCTAGCTCAGAGGAAGCAAATAGAAAAAATAGGAGGGGATTGTGAAGCAGTCATCAGGGTTATTAATTTTTAAGATTTTTTAATTGCATTTTTTTTGAGAGAGAGGAAGGGAGAGGGAGAAACATCGATGTGAGAGTGAAACATAAATTGGCTGTCTCCTGCACGCCCCCTTCTGGGGATGGAGCCCACATTCTGGGTATGTACACTGACCTGGAATCAAATCAGCAAACTTTTGGTTCATGGGACTATGCCTAACCCACTGAGCCACACTGACCGGGCAAGGATTATTAATCTTTAAACTACCCTCTGAACAACAGACCTCTTTCTTCCCTCCGCTTTATGGCATTGTAGGGAATGGAGGGAGTGGGTGGGATAAAGCACACTTATCAGCACTGGCAAACAAGAGAGGAGGCAGAAGTTATGATAGTTAAGGAAGGAAATTATGTTTGGGGAGGGCACCTGCTGGCATGTAATGGCTTGTGAGAAAAGCAAGCTGGAAGTAACCTGTCAACCGTGGCTGTATGGAAGTAAAGGTCTCCTTATTATGGCTTTTGGGGATGGGCGAAGGTCTGAGTGGGGAGGAAAACCGTCCCCAGATCTGCTCTCTACCTCCTCCAAGCTACTTTCAGGGAAGTCTGCAGTCAATGTCCCACTCACAGAGTTCCAAAGGAGCCTGTAAGGGAAATAGATCACTCAAAACTGAAATGAAAACTTAAATGAAATAGCTACTAATGAACCTATCCTTCAAACATAGATGTGAATGGAAAACCAAGGATCACCAGATATTTGAGGGAATTCAACAACTCTAAAGAATAGGTCCAAGATGAACAAACTAAAAATTGATCCTAGAGAAAAGACAGATAAAGAAACATAAAAGAACATGCTAAAAATTCTAAGTAGCATCATCCTTAGAAAGTTGCTTGAGAATATTGTAGCAGGCTACTGTGAAAAAGGAACAACTGCTATGACAAAGGAAAAGAACAAACAAACATAAAGGAAATTAAAAATTATGATAGTAAAACTAAAAAAAAGCAATAGATGGTATGAATAATAGAATGAATATGACAAAAACTGGGGATGTTATTCAGAAGTAAGTGTGGGGAAATCTCCCTGAATATACAGAAAAGATCAGGAATTGAGAGAAAAATTAAGACTGCTGCAGACTGAATTGTGTCCCCACTCCCCACCCCAAATCCATATGTTGAAGCCCTAACCTCATTGCAACTGTTTCTGAAGATAGGGCCTCTGAAAAGGTGATAAAGAAAGCTTAAATGGGGCTATAAGGATGAAACCTGAATTCAATAGTGCTGGTGCCCTTATAAGAAGAGAAAGACACACCAGAGATATCTCTCCTCCTTGTGAGAACACAGCAAGAAGGCAGCTGTCTGTAAACCAGGAAGAGAGCCCTCACTAGAAACTGAGTTGGCCAGCACTTTGATTTTATCTCCAAAACTGTGAGAAAATAAATTTCTGTTGTTTGAACCACCCAGTTATGGTATTTTGCTGTGACAACCCAAGCATAATAATATAGAGACACAAAGGGTTTATTCAAAAGTGTCTCCATTCATTCAGAAGAAGTGCCAGGAGAGCACTGAGAATTGTGGAAAAGCGATCCACTAAGAAATAATGAAAGAAAATTTCCCTGACCCAAAGAAAAAAACTCAAGACTTCACAGGACCTGCCAAGTGTCAGGCAACGTAAATTTTAAAAGATCCTTACTTAGACACATACTAGGGATATTTCAGAGCCAAAAGGACACAGAGAAAAGCCTAAAAGTAGTCAGAGAAGAAAAACAGTTTACCTACAAGGAAAAAGATGAGATTGGCTTTCAGACTTCTGAAAGGTAACTCTGAGTGCTGGGCAGCAATGAAGCAATAACTTCAAATTTTGAAAGAAATTCATTTTGAGCCTAGAATTACTGTTCTCTCATGTGAATGCCAAACTAGCATTCACATGAGAGAGCAAAATGAAGACATTCTCTATTTATCCTTCAGGTTGCCAAAAATGGGTAAAGTTGATAAAATCCAGCACTACCAAGGTATCAGGGCGAATGGCACGCTCACCTCCGTGGGAGTGTCCATTGGAAGTATGTATCAAAGGTTATCATGAGCTGTCTGCTCTGGGTGTAGGCAATAAGTGGCTTCACCAACAGAGGGTAATTTTAAACAATAACTTGAAAACAATAATAATAATAAAATCTTCTTGGTCTGCTACTTATTATCACCATGAACAGTGAAAATAAACAATGTCAGTGATAAAATACTACTTCCTGCCAGGGCAGCCCATTCCTCCTTTCCCCCCAACCCCTATCCTTGCCTGCTACTGAATCTTCCCAAGTGCATTAAAAGACTTATAGCAGAAACTTACAGTACTTACTAGATAGATAAATAACTTACAGAAAGAAATGGGGATATTTGAGTAAGGTTTTTACTTTTTACTAGTTATCTGTGCGTTTTTAAAATTTTTGCAAAGAATATATTCACTTATTTATGCTTACTTTCTTGTATAGTTAAAAAAATTTTAATTTGAAAAAAAGAAATAACATAGTAGGCAGAAGGATTTATTCCAGAAAGTCAGAAAAATGCGGTATAATTACAGCATATAACCATTCCCCCAAATATTTTAGATTATGCTTAGGTACAGTGACTGCATTTTCAGAATTAAAAATCAGAACCCAGTATCTGCCAAAGGATTTTTGGTGCAACTTCTGAGTTGGAGAGACAGCCTGGGACATCCAAACTGGATGCCAAAATAATGGAATTTCTGGGGCACTCTGATGGCTTCTTAATACAAATAGACTATTTGAAACTGGGCCTGTCTATCAATCCCCAATCCCACTCTGTTTTTGGATCCTGTTGTAATTGAACCCCTCTTGATATTATGTCAGCTTAAAACTTAGCATTCAGTGTGTCTTACTCAAACTCCCCCAAGTCCAAGACTTTGCTCCCCCTGAGATCTACGGGGAGCCCTGATGCAGTACTCTGAACTTCACAGTTGCTTCAGCAGCATCCCAAGCACACTGCCTGCCCTTGCCAGAGAGGGTAGCTGTTTTCCTGACTCTCCATCAGCCCTCTGCTTCCCTACCGGCCTCCCCACCCCCAACTTGGTCAGCTGCACCCACCACACACCCCACTATGCCTCCTCCCACCTTGTGCGCAGCTGAGCCAGCCCTGCCTGAGCCGCTGATACAAATCCTGCTGAGACTAGCACAGACAGTCCCAGGCACAGAGCAAGCTGAGGCCATGGAAATGAAATTGCTGTGTACAGAAAGGATAGGGGGTGACAGACCCAGAGAAACAGGAAAGAGTTTGCCAGGAAAACAAGCTGAGTGGAAAAGAGAAGTTGGAGCAGGACTCACAGACCATCTTGGGGCCAGTAAAGGAAGTGGGAGAAAGGTAAGAACTAAATGTACACAGCAGTTTTAATTCTAAGTGTGAGGAAGGGTGCAAGGTAAATGCATGGATCCATCACTGAGGAAGAGAAAATGAAAGGCTCCTGTGAGCCCCAGAGTGTTCTGCTGGGGAACAGGGAAAGAACATGTGTCAAGAAGACCTGCTCCTCACATCGAGTAAGTTGTTAACCCCCTGAGCATTATCTGCGAGTTGGAGGTTTTTCTAAACATTAAATGAATTCAGGTGAGTAAAGCGTTCAGGCCAGCATTCAAGAAATCTGAATTTCTTGCCCAGCAGGTGTGGCTCAATGGGTGAGCACTGCCCCATGAACCAGGAGGTCACGGTTCAATTCTCGGTCAGGGCACATGTCCTGATTGTGGGCTTGATCCCCAGTAGGGAGTGTGCAGGAGGCAGCAGATCAATGATTTTTGTCATTGATGTTTCTCTCTCTCTCCCTTCCTCTCTGAAATCAATAAAAATATACTTTAAAACAAAGAAGAAGAAGAAATCTGAATTTCTTTTCCCATCAAAATGTAGACGGTAATGATGGAAACCCTCCTGTAGCCTCTACTACCCAACTCTGTCCTCTGTGTGAGCAGTGGAGACACCAGATAACAGCTAATTGTGATAGCTGACATCTATTGAGGGCATATTATTTGCAGGCTCTGTTCTAAATCCTTTATAGTATTAACTTAATCCTCACAACAACCCTGTGAAGTAAACAATATTATTTTTCCTAGTTTACAAATGAGAAAGGTAAGGCTCAATGAATTTAAGGAGTTTGCCCAAGAGGCATACATAGCTAATAAAGAGGTAGAACCAGGATGAAAATCCAGCTCTAACTGCAAAACCTATACTCTCTTTCACTGCACTGTATTCCTTCCCAGTAGTAAGGCAGAAAGTAGGAAAAAAGTTAAACAGGCAGAGGCCCTATCAGAGGCATCAATGGAAATGAGTAGGCGGCTCCTATTATCCTGTCTCCCTCTGGGAGAGAGCAGGTGCTGTAGGAGGCTTTTTAAAGAGCTCCCATTTGAGAGTGAGACCCAGGTGGGAGAAAGGCTACTGCTGAGATGAAGTCAGAACCCCCTCCCCACTGCCAGACATGGGTGATGGCATCCAAGAGCAAACCAATCATATGTGCAAACAGTGCAGATAAAGCTGTACGCAGGGGCATTGCCTCATGTTATGAAAAGATCTTGCAATAAAGGATGTGGTAATATGTCCAAACAGAAGGGTGATGAATCGGCAGACAGTCTGAAAGAAGCAGAGTCCAAGTTTGTCCATGTGTCTACAGTTCTGTCCACTCTGCTTCCACATATTCCATCTGGTACTGTGGACACAAAGCCTTGGGAGGAGGAGAAGGGTCTGAAGGAGATGCTGCCTGGGGAAGGTCAAAGCACCAAACAAGCAAAAGAAATTACTACTGCCGATTTAATAATGGCAATAATAGGAGAGATTCTAATTAAGGTTATAGTCATCACCACTACCTCATTTATTTGCTCACTCGTATATTTATCCAGGAAACGTTTACAGGGAGCCTAGTGTGTTCCAGGTCTGCGCTAGGTGCTGGGACATGGTAAGGAGTTCCCGAGTACTTACAGCGTAGTCAGGAGACAGTAGAAAGAGGCTCTTCCAACACAACCAGGTAAAAGGGCTGCTATCAGTGAGGGCCTTTCACCTGCAACCACATGGCTCTGCCTGCAAGGAGGTGATTGGTCGGTGGGGAGTCAGGAAATGCCTCCTGCAATGTATAAGCCAACAAGGGCCTTTCAGAAGTAGTCCAGCTCCCTCGTGTATAAAGTACACTATGAACCTGAGTTATAAAAAAAAACAAACTGCAAATCAAGACTGCATATGGACCCTGGCTGGTGTTGCTCAGTGGATAGAGCATTAGTCCATGTACACCAAAGGGTCGTGGGTTCGATTCCCGGATAAGGGCACACACCTGGGTTGCAGGTTCAATCCCCGGCCCAGGTTGGGGCTTATACAGGAGACAACCAATTGATGTGTCTCTCTCACATCAGTGTTTCTCACTCTCTCTCTCCCTCCCTTCCACTCTCTCTAAAAATCAATGAAAAAAATATCCTTGGGGCCTGGCTGGTGTGCCTCAGTGGTTGAGCATAGACCTATGAACCAGAAGGTCATGGTTTGATTCCCAGTCAAGGCACATGTCCAGTTAGTGGGTTTGATCCCCAGTAGGGGGCCTAGAGGAGGCAGCCAATCAATGATAGTCTGTCATCATTGATATTTCTATTTTTCCCTCTCCTTCTCTGAAATCAATAAAAATCTATTTTTTTTTAAAATATCTTCAGATGAGGATTAACAAAAAACAAAACAAAAAGACTACATATAGTATCAGATAATCAGCACTATCACAAGTATCCCAGGAGTTTAAGGGAAACAAGCATCATGAGTCAAGAAAGCTTCCTGGAAGAGGTAGGATTTAAGCTGAGCTTCCTAGAAAAGTAAAGTGTGTGTGTGTGTGTGTGTGTGTGTGTGTGTGTGTGTAAAAGGGAGACAGCTGATTTTTAGATATTAATTAAACTGTTCCTTTAAGCTGTCTGATTTTCTTTTATCTGGTTAATCACCAAAAGTCCTTCAGATCTGCAATTTTTGTTTTGTTTGAGAAGATCTGCTATCAGATGTGATATGATTTGTGGCACAGGCTTTGGAGTCTGTCAGACATGGTATCAAATCCAGGCTCTGCCATTTTCTAACTGTGTGACCTTGACTTCCTCATCTGTTAAATGGGGATAATAATACCTACTATGTGATTGCTATGAGTATATGTGTACTAATAAAAGCCCAGGTGGCGTCTCACCCTTGCGTCATCACAAGATGGCTGCCCCTATGTCATCAAAAGATGGCTGCCCCCACGTCATCACAAGATGGCTACCACAAGATGGCCAGCAGGGGAGGGCAGTTGTGGGCAAACAGACCAGCAGGGGAGGGCAGTTGGGGGAGACCAGGCCAGCAGGGGAGGACAGGACCGACAGGGGAGGGCAGTTGGGAGTGATCAGGCTGGCAGGCGAGGGCAGTTGGAGGCGATCAGGCCGGCAGGGAGGGCAGTTGGGAGTGATCAGGCGGGCAGGGGAGGGCAGTTGGAGGCGATCAGGCCAGCAGGGGAGGGTAGTTGGGATGATCTGGTTAGCAGGGGAGGGCAGTTGGGGGCAATAGGGCCGGCAGGGGAGCAGTTAGGCGTCAATCAGGCCAGCAGGGGAGCACTTAGGGGGTGATCAGGCTGGCAGGCAGAAGTGGTTAGGGGCAATCAGGCAGGCAGGCAGGCAAGTGGTTAGGAGCCAGCAATCCCGGATTATGAGAGGGATGTCGGACTGCCGGTTGGATCAGGCCTAAACCAGCAGTCAGACATCTGCCAAGGGGTCCCAGATTGGAGAGGGTGCAGGCTGGGCTAAGAGACACCCCCCCCCACCCCCAGTGCATGAATTTCATGTACCGGGCCTCTAGTATAAAATAATACATGTAAAGTGTGCAGTATAGGGCCGGAGACTCAGAAAACACCCAGCATAGCTCCTTAAAGGATGTGATAATTATTTTTTTAAATATATTTTTACTGATTTCAGAGAGGAAGAGAGAGGGATAGAGAGATAAAAACATCAATGATAAGAGAGAATCATTGATCAGCTCCCTCCTGCAGGCCCCACATTGGGGATCGAGCCCACTACCTTGGCATGTGCCTTGACTGGGAATTGAACCATGACCTCCTGGTTCATAGGCTGATACTCAACCACTGAGTCATGCTGGCCGGGCAGTTGTGATAATTATTTACTTGCATGGACCCTATAACATTTACAGTGCATCTTATATACATTAAGTATCCATCAATTTTATCAAACAGTTGGGCACAGTGCCAGGCACCATGCTAGAAGCTGGACATAGCCAAGTACCAGGCAGACATTTTCCCTGCCTGCTCAGCTCAGTCTACAGGGATGTCAGACATGCAAGCACATGCCTGTGGTACACTGTGAGGTACACTGATAATAGGGACAGGCAGTGGCTATTGGTGGTCAGCTCTAGGTGCACTGTGGACTTGAAGGGTCATACCAGGGACTGACCTCTCCTGTGTGCAGCTGCTTGGAGACTCAGCTAGAAGATGCTCCCACCAGCAAGTAATTATTTCTTGCTCTATATTATCTACAATACTAGGGGCCCAGTGCACGAAATCGTGCATCTTGGAAGGAACTGTAAGGCGTGAGGCTACGGTGGGCAGAGGGGCGAGTCTCAGCCCATCCTCTGCGCCCCCACCCAGCCCCTCCCACAGTGGCACCTGGTCCCCTGTCTGCTGGCAGCCCCGCTCCCCTCACCACTGCTCCCACATGCTGACCGCATGGAGCGATTGGGGCCGATGCTATCAGCAGGTGCGAGCAGCGGCTGCTGCCCTGATTGCCCCTCAGGAGCAGGGCGAGGTGGAGAAGCCCTGAGGGGTGATCGGGGCTGGCAGCCACTGCTCAGACCCGCTGATGGTGCCGAGTGATTGGGGCCAGCACCGTGTGCTGGCAGCAGGTGCAAGTGGCAGCTCTGGCACTGGCAGTAGATGTGAGTGCTGGCGGGACCACTGTGCATGGGAGCAAAGAATTTTCAGTAACCACCAGAGGCTCGCCCCGATGGCAGTGACCAGCACCCCGCCTTGGTCTGCCTGATGCCTGCCATGTTCCACGCTCTGCCACCTGCTCGTGACACCTGCCATGTTCTGCATGCCCACCCTGGTGGTCAGCGCATGTCATAGCGACCGATTGTTCAGTAGTTCCATTTGGTCTTTTTCCATATTAGGGTTTTATATAGAGAGATAATTTCCATTTGATAGAAGAAAAATCTGAATAGAAACTTTCCTCCTCTAGTCCAGCATCCAGCAGAAACTACAAGAAGCAGTAAAAATGCACCTGAGCTTAAGCTTCCAAAAATTTTCCTGGCTCCTTGTTTCTTCCTATGTGCTGACTGCCTGTGGTAGGGAGCATCCAAGGGGCACCCAAGGATCCCCAGCTCCTGCAATTCACAATCTCCTGCATTTCCCTCCTTCACTGTACCATGGTGGTCTTTGTGGCCAACAGAAAATGCAAAAGTGATGTCATGGCACTTTTCTTTATTTTAATTTATTTTTCAATTACAGTTTAAGTTCAATATTACTTTGTATTAGTTTCAGGTGTGCAGCATAGTGGTTATACAATCATGTACTAATCTTAGCACTTCTAAGGTTGGGTTATAATCTTGGGTGCTCTCTCACATGCACTCTTTCTCTCTGAGATGACTTGCTTTGTGGAAAGTCATAACCAGCAGACCCACAGAGAGGCCCACATGGCAGGGACTGCAGCCTCCTGCCGACAGCCATGTGAGCTCACTTGGAAGTGGATTTTCCAGCCCCAGTCAAGTCTTCAGAGACTGCAGCCCTGGCCAATAGCTTGACCCCATGAAAGGGCCTGAAACAGAACTACCTGGCTAAGCCATTCCCAAATTCCTGACTCAGTTCATTTGTGAGACAATAAATACTTGTTTCAAGCTACAAAATTTTGGGATATTTGTCTTACAGCAATAGATAACTAATACAGTGCCCCTCCTCTGTGCTTCAAGCATTCTGCTCCTCCTGTCATGGCACTTACCACCCTGTGTTGTAATTATCCTTTACATCTCTGTCTCTTCCTCAGACTGTGAGATTAATGGAGATCTTGTCTTATTGTCCTTGCAACCTCAACTGGCACATGCCTGGCCCATAGTAGATGGTCAAAAAACTTTGTTAGGTGGATAACTTGCATTTGTGCACACATTAGAGTTGGCAAAGCATTGGTGCCTTCATTCTCTCATATAGGCTTCATGGGAACACTAGACTGTAAGTACTAATATCATTCCCATTCAACAGGTGAGGAAACTGAGGCTTGGTGACTTGCTTAAATATCTCATAGCCAGTTATTAATAAAATCAGGACTCAAACCCAAGTAATCCATATCCTAGTCTGTGCTCCTTTCTCTATACCAAACTGCTCTTCATTTAGCTTGGGTGGTGGGAGGGCAGAATGGGTTAGGACCGTGGTCGGCAAACTGCGGCTCGCGAGCCACATACGGCTCTTTGGCCCCTTGAGTGTGGCTCTTCCACAAAATACCACTGCCTGAGCGAGTCTATTTTGAAGAAGTGGCATTAGATGAAGTTTAAGTTTAAAAAATTTGGCTCTCAAAAGAAATTTCAATCGTTGTACTGTTGATATTTGGCTCTGTTGACTAATGAGTTTGCCGACCACTGGGCTAGGAGAAAATTTAATCTGGAGATGGCGTGCTGCCCAATGATGATGGAGTTCCATAGAAGGGGACAAGAACGTAGCTCATTTATAAATAGGCCAGGTCTGTAGCCCACATTCAATATGTCATTCAATCCTCATAAAAATCCTAAGGTAGGAAATCAGTTATTTTTATTCCCACTTCACAGATGAGAAAACCAAGTAAAGATCTCACCTATGTTAAGTGATAGAGCTGGGACTCAAGCAAATGTATTCAAACTCCTAGTTCAAGGCTCTTTTTTAAAAACTCAAACCACTTCTTCTTCCCAGTACCAATCAGCTGGATTTGGAGTCCAGCTAGAATTCCTGATTCCAGCAGAGGCACACAGGGCAAGATAACACAGTCTCAGACAGTGAGAAGGCATGACTAATGCAAGGATTCTACCTGTCTGGCTATGTCCCACCTCACCCTCATGCTGAGCTCCAGTCACTAATTCTCTGGCCCAAGGTCAAAAGTTTCACAACATCCCTTTTATCAATTAAAGGAAATATGCTATTGTGCTTAGAGTCAGTTTCAGTTTGCACCTCTTTAAAGTGGGGAAAAAATGATTACATCGATGACGACATGTGATTATGTATGTGAAATGGCTGTAATGGGTATTTACAAGCACGTAAATACTCTTCTCCGCTCTGGCTCTCGCTTCTCTTCCTATGGGGCATTTTCAGGACAGGAGCGCACATCCTCTTGTGAGCCCCGCTTCTCCCCATAAACTGACGGCTTAGCAGTGGCCGTGGAGAGCAGAGGGAGAAGAGGAAATTTCTGAGGGCTCTGTGCAGTCTCCAGCCTGAAGGGAGCTCGCAGTGGGATTTCTGCTTTATGTCAGCTGCGCCGTGGGGCAGGAAGACCCCTATCTTTGGAGGGCAGGTATCCTGCCGAGGAGAAGAAGCCCCAGCTGTTCTGTGGGTCCTGATGGAATGCGGCTCAGGGCCGCCTGACGCCTGGCAGCCCTGATAAAGTTTGGATAAACTTGGCCTGTTCACTTCCATGCAACCGACCTTTCCCCCTTGAGGGCTCACTGACCAGAAAAACATCCCAGAAGCCAATAATTTCTCATTCTCCAGGGACCCAGGGAGCAGACAGTTTCTGGGCTGAACATCAGGGGCGAACCAATGAACTGTGAGAGCCTCTGTGCCGAGGGCTCCATCTGATCCCAGGAAATGGACTGCCAGTCCCGTGTGCTAGAAGACAGCTTCCCGCCAGGAAGCGGAGCTGGGCTTTGTCTCCATGTGCGCCAGCACGTAGATGTAGCTGTCTGGAGTTTCACGGATGGCTGTGGAGATGGCTGGCCCCAGCTGCAAATCGGAGTGAGCCTGACTCGTGTGGTCCTATTCGATGCAGCTCAGAACAATTAAACAACCAAAAGAGAACCTACCAGGTCAGGCCTTTGAGGAAGCAGGTGATGTTGGGAAAAGGCGATGGGCTTTGACGTTTGAGAGGCTTCGGTTTAAATCCTAGCTCCACCACCTACTAACTATGCTTAGGAAAGATACTTATCCTCTTTGGGCTTCAGTTTCTTCTTCTGTAAAGTAATAGTAATACCTGCTTTGTAGGGCTGAGATGAAAATTAAATAAAGTTATCATGTATAAAGGATATAAAATAATGCCTGGTGCCTGATCAGTGCTCAAAAACCAATCTTTCTCATGGGGAGATGGAGGAGAGGTGAATGACAGACACAGTTAGGGAAGATGGCACATGTAAAATTCTATTTAACTCCTTTGATTTTTTTTCAACTGGCATATATTAGAGAGCCTCCAAAGCAACTAGGAGGAGATATAAGAACAATGACCCCTGACCTAGAGGAACTCAGAGTTTTGCAACTGAGATGGATGAGTAAGCAAATAATTTCTATCAGATTATAAGTGGTCTGAGATGAACAAGTTAAAATGCTATGTGAGCAGACTGGAGGAGGTGTTTACATTCTCTGATGAGTTAGAAGAGGCCTTGCTGAGGAAGCAATTCTTGAGTTCCATTGAATGAGTCTTAAAAGATGAACAGACAGAAAGAAGCTTAGTAGGTGAAACGGGGGTGGAAGGTCACTGCTGATGTTGGAGACAGTGTGTGGAAAGAACACGGAGGCATGAAAGGGCTTGGTTAGGGGAATTGGAACCATGGAGTAACTGGATATAAGGGACATGGTAAAAGGCCATCAGCCTTGAGAGATACTAAAAAGTCCTTGCTTGTTTGCTATGGAGTTGAGACTTTGCTCTGGAGGTAACAAAGGGTTTTTAAAACAAACAAAATGATTTAATTTGTTTTCAGGAAAGGTGACTGGGTGGAGGATGGATGCAAAGGAGAAAGACTGGAGGCCGGAGACTGGAAGCATATGGAGATAAGAAGCTCATCTGGGTTACATAATCAGGAAGTTGGTGGGGGTCCAGGAAGAGAGGCTAGACCTCCTGGCTCCTGGTTTGAGCTTTTTCAATTCGATTGCTCCTCCTTTCACATCTTTGAAACCTGCCTACTAAGCAAACCTTGACCTAAAATTACAGTGCTCATGTGGACAGGAAAATAAAGCACACACAAAATTGCAACTAGGTTTGAACTGGAGTGAGGCACCTGATTTTTATCCATGATATACCACAGCATTAAGCATTTTTCTGAGCATCCACTCCATGAGGTCTGCACTCCTAAGGAGAATGCCAATCCTTACTGATTTGGGGCAGACATTCATCCATTTGGTCAATTAATCCATCCATTCACAGAACCACAGAACCATCCATCCATCCATCCATCCATCCATCCATCCATCCATCCATCCACAGAAATGCATTGGCAGCTCCTATGTTCTAGTCTGACTGAGTCCTGGAGAGGAAAGGCAATCTCTGCCATCAGAGAGCTCACAGCCGCTGATGGAGAGGGAGACAGAAAAACAGACAGACCATCCAAGATGAGGAGTGCGAATCCAGTGAGAAGTGTGTGCTCATTACTATGGGGGCTGAAGCAGGCATATGCAACAGTCAGAGCAATCATGGAAGGAGGGGACACTTGTGTCAAGCCCTGAAGGGCAAAGAAGAGGGTGCAAAGGTACTCTAAGTAGAAGGAAGAGCAGATGCTGTTTGGGGTTCCAGTGCAAGGGTGAGAGTGATTAGAATTTGAGAATATAACAGTCTTCCTAGTCCTGAAGCCAAACACTTGATGTGCCTATTTTAATTACATAAACCACATTAACTCAGATTTAATGTACGGCTTCCCTCTGGCACCTCACTATACAAGACTAAGCCAGTGCCCACTTTCCCCAAAATTACCAAATAAGCAAAGTTTGCTTGACATTTTCTGACCTCCTTTTTAAATGCTGCCTGTCTCAGGGCATTTCGACTCCTGGCCTCAATGCCCTAAGTTGTTCCTCCTACAACCAAGAGCTGACTTCAGCCCCTCCTAGGCAGTGGCCCAGGTTCCCAGTCTCTGTCCACTCTCACTCACTTCCCTATCAAGTCTTAGCTTGTGCATTAAATTCTGTCCAGCTTTTAGATAGGTTTACATTGTTCACAACTACATTACTTTGTTCAGAACTACTGGCCAGCTTAAAGCATTACCCTGTCAGAGGTGTCTGCTCTCAACATTTCTATCCTCATCTTATTTGTTCTGTGAGGTGCATGACTTCATCATTCCTCCACTCGTAGCTTTTAGTGGCATCCCGTTCTTTGGAGCCATCTCTCTACCTCTTTGGCAGCCCCATAGGTAAAGCTCTATGAAACACACAGAGTTTTAACCACCTCCCTATTGTGGTCTTCTCTCCACACAAAAAGTTCTGTATCCTACTCAGTTTTCCTCTACCCAGTTCCTCCACATAGTGGCAATAATAAACATCTGAATAAATTAATAACTATAGTAATGGACTGAAGTCTCTGGAACAAACTTCCGCCAATAGAATGACACTCTAGAGGTAGACATGGCAAGTGTAGGAGGAGGCTGGAGAACCTGCAGGGAGCAGCCTCACCCACTTTGCCTGGTCTAAGGTTCGTTGAGAAAAGAGAAATGCTGCTCTGGAGACAGGGAGAAGACAATATCTCATCCCTTAAATTCTTTGAGCCCTGTCTGGCCTACTTTCTCCAGGCCCATTTCTGTGGGCCTGTGCTACTTTGCATGGTTCTTATTCATGAACTAGGAGCTATTAATGACACACCAGGAGCTGATATTATACTTGACCTCAATTATGTTTTAATGTTAATGCTGTGAAATTTCACAAAAGAGAAGACCTAAATTGAAATGAATGCTCACTAAAAAAAGAAGAGTAGTCCCTGGTTTATTAGTAGAAAAATCCTGGACTGTGATCTGAACTTTTCTTTTTCTTTTTCTTTTTTTGTATTAAGGTCCAAAAATACTAAAAAGTCTGACTGACTAGCCATGCAAAACATATGCTGAGAGTTCTCAGCCAAAGCCAAATATGAGAAAAGTCAAATAGTGTATAGAAAACAAATAAATGAATCACAGTGATGGGTGAACTGCTGTTCGGCACAAATCCATGAACACAGACCAAAAATGTCTCTGTAAAGACATGAGAAATATCTGTGGAAAATATCTCCGAAAAAAATCTGAATCTGACCTGAAATTCTGTCTACAACTGAGCTTTGTCCTGCAGAAATAATCCATAATGTTTTCCTTTGGTACATATTTGTTCACCAATTTGTCCCTGGGTCGTGGGTGAGGCTGCTCCCTGCAGAGTGAACTGCACTCTACGGTGGCCTTGGTCATTGCCGTGCATGGCCAGCTGGAGCCAGGCTGACCCACAGCATGGGAAACAAAGGTGATAGAATCTGGCTGCTTGGGGACGTGGAATGAGGCCAGGACTAGGGATTGGGGCCCTGGGTCAAATAGCTGTACACCACATGGAATGTCCTTTAAAAAGCCCCATGCATTAGCATGCAACTGACTACAGAATGTTTAGTCTAATGTCCAACTTGGCATTTAATTACCATAAGCTTCTTTAATTCATGCAATCTCTTTTTTTTTATGATTAAAGTCATCTTGTGAATATTAGAGATGAAAAAGGAGGAGGGACTTAGGCTTGTTTTCCAAAATCTGTCAGATACCTAGTTTTGTGTGCTAACTTCTAGGTACAATGGGAGCTATAAAAAATAAAAAAAATAAAAAATGAACAAGCACAAATCCTCTTTCTTTCAAGGAATATAGAGTCTAGGAGGAAACATAAGACAGGGGTATTATACCTTAAAGTAAGGTAGAATAAAAGAAGTAATAATGATAGCTAGCAAGTATTAAATACTCACTATGGCCAAGGTACTATTCTAAAAGCTTTAAATGTATTGGCTCGTTTAAATCTAACAAAAAGCATATGAGGCACATACTACCAGTAGCTTCGTTTTACAGATGAGAAAACTGAGGCATGGAGAGGTTTATAACTTGCCCAAGATCACCAGTAAGGAACCAATAGGGATTTGAACTCCAGTGATACAACTGCAGACATTGTGTGCCTAGCCACTGCACTATTCTGCCTGCCAGGGACTGAGAGGTGTATATCTAAAGTGTTCTGGGAGCTCAGCTCGGGGAGATCCTCACTGCACCCAAGGAGAAAGATTACCCACACTTTGTGGAGAGGTGACATCTGCACTAAGCCTTGAAGGATGGGGACGATGTGGACACACAAATGTTGGCGGTGAGAATGGGAGGCAAATTCAGAGACAAAGAGCAAGGTGTTTCCAAATGGAGAGCAGCATTAGTGAAACATGAAGCAGTAAACACACAGGATCTAAGGAAACAGCCAACATCGGTCTGGTTGTATTAGAGTACAACCAGAAAGCAAAGTAGTGGGGGCTGGGAGGTCAAGCTGGGGCAGAACCTGAACGGTTTGCTCATAAAGATGATCCTTACTAACCTATTCCCAGTACTTTGTCAAATTCAACTTATCACCAAAACCCTTGAAAATACAAATTAACAGATGGGAAAGTTAAAAAAAAAAAAAAAGAAAGTAAAGAAAAGTCACTTTCCCCCAAGGAACTGCAAGTGCAAGGGGACTCAATTCTGGCTCCAGTTTTCTGCTTGTCACCTGTGACTATCCTTCCAGATGTTGCAAGTGAGCTATACCATTAGATAAATAAGTGCAACATCATATGGGATGGTAGTCAGATTCTTGGTAATAACCCTTGATAATCATGAAGTGTTCTAGAGCTTCTTTAGAAATAATTGGGGTCTGACTTGTTCTTATAGCTATGCAAGTAATATGTAATTAGAGTATAAAATAAATCTATGTTTATTTTAGAATTGGTAGGGTCTTTAGAAACCATGTAGTCTACTATTTTGCAGAGGAAGCAAAAAGGAAAAAAGAAAGCTAGAGAGGTTAAATAGACTTATTCAAAGTCATCCAGCAAGTCAATAGTGAAATCATGTTTTTGGGAAGTAAAACAAATGCTTTTATTGCACATTATAAAATCTGCTTATGGGTGTATTCAATGTTCTGCCATTCCACTATTTCCTCATTAATCTTTAAATGTTAGTTAAAACACAATAGCCAAAGAGGAGGCTTTTTAAAATGTTGAACACAGTATTTTTATGTTCACTCAGAAAGTGAGCTTTTTAAAAATACACCACGCTACAAAACAATTCACTAGAGATATTAAAATTAACAGCAGCTGACACTGCTTGAGCACTTGCACAGTGGTGAGCATTGTGCCGAGCACTTAAAATGCTTTATCTCAAATGCTAGGACAATAGCGCTCACACTGGTACTACTATTATCCCCATTCTCTGGTCAAGGAAACTTAAAGAGATTTAGTAACTTGCTCAAGGTTACACAGCTAATGTGTAGCAGTCTGGACTCAGACCCAGGACCACCTGACACCAAATACTGTGTTATTAACTACTAGGGGCCCAGTGCACGAATTCATGCACCTTGAAAGGAACTGTGGGCTGTGAGGCTGTGGTGGGCATGGGGGTGGGTCTTGGCCCATCCTATGTGCCCCTGCCGGGTCCCTCCCACCACAGTCCCCCCTTGCCCAGTCCCCTGTCTGTCAGCAGCCCCGCTCCTGCTGCCGCCACTCTCAAGCACTGACAGCACCGGCCCCTCTTGCACCTGCTGTCGACGCGGAGCAATTGGGGCTGGTGCCAGCAGCGGGTGCGAGTGGTGGCTGCTGCCCTGATCGCCCCTCAGGAGCAGGGGGAGGTGGAGAAGCCATCAGAGGTGATCTGGACTGGCACCAGGCGCCGACACCGGGTGCAAGTGGTGGCTCTGGCGCCAGCTGTGGGTGCGAGTGGGGCCAGCACTGGCAGTGGGTGTAAGAGGCAGCTGCCAGCCCTGATTGCCCCCCAGGAGCAGGGGGAGGTGTAGAAGCCCTGAGGGGTGATGGGGACCGGCAGTCACCGCTTGCACCCGCTGACAGCGCTGATCAGGGCTGACAAGTGATCAGGGCTGGCGCCGGGTGCCAAAAGTGACTGCAAGCAGCAGCTCCGGTGCTGGCAGCAGGTGCTAGCGGGGCTGGCGCTGGCAGCAGGTGCGAGTGCCTGGCGGGACCGTGGTGTGTGGGAGCAAAGAATTTTCAGTAACCACCAGAGGCTCGCCCCAATGACAGCGACCGGCGCCCTGTCTTGGTTTGGCACCCCCACTCACCTGCTCCACCATTGCACCACAGCCAATGCCCGCCATGTTCTGCACTCTGCCACCTGCTGCTGACGCCCACCATGTTCCACACGCGCCCCCTGGTGGTCAGTGCATGTCATAGCGACCGGTTGTTCAGTTGTTCCGCCATTTGGTCTATTTGCATATTAGCGTTTTATATATCCTATCTAATAAAGAGGGAATATGCTAATTGACAGTGACGCCCTCACAAAGATGGTGGCACCCACAGCCAATAAGGAGGGAATATGCTAATTGACTGCCACACCCTCAAAGATGGTGGTGCCCACAGCCACAAGATGGCAGCACCCAGTCCCTTCAGCCCCTCCGGGGCGGCAGGCACGTTGCACGCCTGCCTCTGAAGTCCCCCAGTCCCCTCAGCCCCCCAGCAGCCCAGAGCCGGCCCGAGGCACAGGAAAGCCTCGGATGGCAGCTGCCCAGCCACCTAGGGCCGGCCCAAAGCACAGGCAAGCCTCAGTTGTCGGCTGCCCAGCCACCCAGGGCTGCCAGGGCTCAGGTAACCAGGGCCGGCCAAAGCTTGCACTGCCAGCAGTGACAGCAGCAGAGGTGTGATGGGGGCATCACCTTCCCCTGATCACCAGGTTGCCTCCCACCCCTGAGGGCTCCTGGACTGTGAGGGGGGCAGGCCAGGCTGAGGGACCCCACCCCCTCCCCCCCCCCCCTGCTCCAGTGCATGAATTTTCATGCACTGGGCCTCTAGTATAGATTATAATACTAGAGTCCCAATGCATGAAATTCATGCAAGGGGCTCGGCCCTCGCAGCTGCAGCGGCTTGCCTTGGCTCTCCCAGCCCTGGCTTCGTCCGGAAGGTCATTCAGCTGTCTGGTCTAATTAGCATATTACGCTTTTATTATTATAGATTTGACCTCCATAGCTAGTCGTAGATGAAACTTACCTTTTTAGCAGGAAATATTAATTATCCAGGTAAGGTATAGAAACAGGCTTAATTTTCGAGAATTTTCTCCCTTACTGAAAGCCTCTCAATAGATAACACTTCTCACAGGTCTCCCTGTCTGTGACTCAGCCAACCATCTTTGATGCACTTTGTTGGGAAAACAGACACCCTTAGTTTATCACAAAGTCAAAATTTCAGTGACTGTTAGCAGCCTGGGCACTACCCAGTGTGTGGCCATCAGACAGCTGCCATGAGTGAAGCCTGCTGGGTTAGCCTGGGCCCCTGGGCAGGAGTCTAGGGCCTTGAGAAGTTGTGCTCGGCAGGCCTAGGGCTCTGCATGGCCCCACCTGTGGTTCCACAGACCATAGGCCTCACTGGCTGCATTTAAGAAAATGCCTCTGGGTCTCTTGCTTCCTCCATGTCCTCACTGCCCTTCTTTAGATCTCCATCAGTCATCTCTTGCCAAGACTACTCTTAAATCCCCCTTTAATCTTCATGTATCTAACACAACACCTTCCTGCTACCAGAATGATCTCTCTAAAACTGATCATGCCAATCCTCTACTCTGAACTCTTTGATGGCTTCGTGTTGCCAAGAAAATAGAATTCACACTCCTAAGTATGGTATTCAATATCCTTCACAATTAGGGAATACTCTCCTATTTAGGCATTATTTTGGCAATCATTTCCTCCACTTGTTACTCAATGATGGAATTTACTGAGTGTCCACAACTTGTTGAATTTTAACAATCACTATTTTTTCACAAGGTTCACAAGGAACACAGTTATGGACATAGAATCTAGAGACTTGGGTTTAGGTGCAATTCTGGCCCTTTCTTTCTCTGTGGCTTTGGACAAGTCATTTCCTTCCTCTGGGCCTTAGTTTCTCCATCTTCATAAAAGAAGGTAGATCTAAATAATCTCCAGGGCTCTTTCAGGCCATGTCTATTCTGGTTCCTGATACTAGAATCCCCTTGAGAGGAAAACCAAGAATGTTAACCCCTAGCCAGCCAAAGATGTGTGTCCCATAGTTAAGTCCCGTGCTCAGATGATTGGGGACACCCTTGCTTTACCCCCCTCACCACTTCAGCGCCATTTCTTGGAATATCATGACCAGCCCTGCACTGAATCACAGCACTGGCATTTTCATCTTCAATGTAATAGATCGTAGAGCTGAGACAGTGGAGCTCTTAGAGCCTTCAGCTATGATCTCATCTACTGACCAAGACTTTTCTTGGCTCAGCTCTGAACAAAAAACACAAAAAAGGTCTAGCCAGGCTGGCATGGCTCAGTAGTTGAGCATCCACCTAGGAATCAGAAGGTCATGGTTCAATTCCCGATCAGGACACATGCCTGGGTTGCAGGCTTGATCCCCAGTTGGGGGAGTGCAGAAGGCAGCCGATCAATGATTCTCTCATCATCATTGATGTTTCTATCTCTCTCTCCCTCCCCCTTCCTCTCTGAATCAATAAAAAATATATATATTTTTAAAAAGGCCTACTTCAGGAAGTGCTGGTACTGACTCAGCATGCTCTATGTCTAGAATTGGAGCAGGAACTTGTGTGGACCAGCAGGGACATTGCAGTCTCCAGTAGGAAAGAGAAAAAAAGCCAGGTAATCCCAGGAGAAGCAATCCTGAGGCCAAAGAGACTTCAGAAGGTGGAAGGCTGTCTAGCCATTGTGGCTCAGTGGTTCAGCATCGACCTATGAACCAGGAGTTCAGGGTTTGATTCCCAGTCACCGCACATGCCCTGGTGGTAGGCTTGATCCCCAGTAGGGGGTGTGCAGGAGGCAGCAGATCAATGATTCTCATCATTGATGTTTCTGTCTCTCTTTCCCTCTCCCTTCCTCTCCGAAATTAGTGGGGGGAAAATATTTTTTAGAGAAGGTGGGAGGCAGCACGGTTGGTGTAAGGGATTGGTGTGAGGGAGAACTCCTTTTTGTTTAATCCTCACCTGAGGATATTTTTCCATTGATATATATATGTTTTTAGAGAGAGGGAAAGACAGAAATATCAATGTGAGAGAAACACATTGATTGGTTTCCTCCTGCACGCACCCTGACCAGGACACGAGGAGGAGCCTGCAACTGAGATACCTGCCCTTGACCGGAATTGAACCTGGGACCCTTCCATCCACAGGCCAACACTGATTCCAATGAGCCAAACCAGTTAGGGCGAGAACTTTTTTGAGAACCTTCTGTATACAGGCACTTTCAATCTGGGCTACAACTTTGCAAGGTAGATATTATCCTATTTCCAAAACTCAGAGAGATTAACCAACTTTTCCAAGTAACATGACTAGTAAGTAGCTGTGGAGTTCAAACTTTGGTCTCCAAAGACCTGCATTCTTCACGCACCCTAAGAGAAGCACCTGGGAGAAATTTAGGAAATCTTGAGAGTAATGCCAGATGCTTAGGAAATACTCACTGTATGCTTATTTCAAGGAATCTGGCAAAATAATGGAAAAATAATGATGGAATAATATTGAGTCCAAAATCATGAGAAAAGCTAGAATGACACTCACTATACTAGTTTTTGGGGCATAAAAAAATGTTGTCCTTTAGGGAGAGAGCACATAATGATGTTAATTCCTTGAACATGAACATGACTAATACGCTGGGTGTGACATCAGGCATCTTGTCCACACAGCTGTCTGGGCCCGCTAATCTCTGTCTTGCGTCTCTAACTGCTGTCTGCCCAGAGGCATGTTGCACTCTAATCTCCTGGCCTCACAGTTAGCTTGACATTTTTGCTGAGTCTGACTCACTCGCTCCCAGCCTCAATTGTTCTGTGCCAGTGCAGACATCTTTTACAGTTGGCCTACTTAGAAATGCAGGATGTTAGTGTTGGAAGGGAGCTACTTTCGGAGTCACCTAGTATAACCCCCTTGTGTTACAATTGAGAAAACGGGCCCCAGACAAGATTTGGTGATGTCTGGATGAGAGTGGGATAAGGTATGAGGCATGATGGGACCTCAGCAACAGGGCCTGTCAGGCAGGAGGAGGCTGGGATCAAGCCACACTGGAGCTGGCAATACTAACTCCCCTGCAAGATTACTGGGGTTGTGGTCGGCACAGGGAGCAGACCTGGCCTCCTGGAAGAATGAGTTGGGAAAGGGAAGCAGAGAGTCAGGATCCCAGCCAAGCAGTCTGGAGTTCAGGGCAGGGTCTGTGCCAGCCGGGAAATGTAGGGCTGGGCAGGGGAATTGGGCTGAAGGTCAGTTGTGAGGGCTGGACCAATATGTCCAGGCAGGCAACTGGGTGTGAAGAGAAAAATCATAACACAGAGGCTATCAGGGTGTGCAGAGTTCACCAGAGGCAAGATAAAGTCCAGATTAGTGTAAGCAAACCCCACCCCAAGGTAGTTGTGGTTGATGCACTCCTTACCCTTTTTAAAAAAATGCAGATTTGCAATTTATTTATTTATTTTTAATATATTTTTATTTATTTCAGAGAGGGAGAGAGAAACATCAATGATGAGAGAGAATCATTGATTGGCTGCCTCCTGCACGCCCCCTACTGGGGATTAAGCCCACAGCCCGGGCATGTGCCCTTGACCGGAATCAAACACGGGACCCTTTAGTCCGCAGGCTGACGCTCTATCCACTGAGCCAAACCAGCTATGGCTCCTTACCCTTTTTTTGAAGACTCCAGCCTGTAGCTGGAAAGAGCAAGTGACTCCAGATCATAGCTGGGGAGCCAGGGAAGACAGCTCTGAAGTATTACATCCATTCTGCCTCCCAAGTGTCTCTGGAATGTTCCTTTCCTCCATTTCTATTGTCATCATCCTGAGCCCTCGTCATCACCCACACGAATTATTGCAGCTGAATTTTGGCTCATCTCTCCTCCCCTACCTGTAATAATGCATCCTTCTCATTGTCACCAGAGAGATGTTTCTAAGATACGTGAAGCTATCACTTGCTTTCTATAAATGTTGGATGGTTTACCATTGCCTGGCAGCCTTCACAACAGGGCTTCCATGGGAGAATCAAGCCCTACCGAAAATTATTTGAGTGACTATTTTCTCTGTTCTTTCCAAGACCATATATACCTGGTAGCATTCTAGGTAATCAGGATATGAATTGATTTGCATACGAATGCCTTAGGTCAAGAGGGCTTACAATCCAAATGTCTAAGCCTGGCATGCTAGGTCCCACACAACTTCAGCCCAACCTTCCTCTAGCCTCATCTTCTGCCCTCCCAATCACACATCTTATGCTCTGGCCACACCAAACTCTTCCCATTTCTTCATCATGCTATTTTTTTCATGTCTTAATGTTCTCCTTATTGGTCTTATAAAATCTTAGTCATCCTTCAAGGCCAAGCTCAGATGTTACCTCCTCTCTGAAGTGGTGCCTCTACAACCTTTGATTAAATTGTTCCTTCCTCTATGCACCCATATTATTTGTGTGTGCACGCCACTGTCTAGCACAGAATTCTGAGTTGTAGGTTTACTTATCTGCGTGACCTACAAAATTTTGAGCACTACAGGCAACATCCTGTCCCCTGACCTGAATAGATTTTATCAAACTAAGTGACCCAAAGCTCCCTGGATAATTAAAAAACACACACCACAATGCTAGTTCTGGAACACAGGACTCTAGACTTTTAGTCCATCATTACTTAGGTTTCCAAATGACAACAAATAAATCAGACATTAAATATACCAATGTCAGATACACAAGTGTGCATGGTGATAGTGTGGGCTGGGAGAAACCTTCCTGGATAACTACTGACAGGGTGACAGAGTAAGAACTGGTAGGCCTCACTGGGAAGAGAGAATAGAACCAGAAAGATGTTTGGTAAAGTGTAGGAATAGACTCTATCAGGAGTATGCATAGGGCCAACCTTGTAATTTTTCCAGGAAACAAGAAAAATAAGGAGAAATAGTTTGTGGTGGGATTAAGTGAAAGACACATACATCAAGAACTGATGTCTGGCCCTAACCAGTTTGGCTCAGTGGGTAGAGCATTGGCCTGCGGATTCAAGGGCCCAGGTTCGATTCTGGTCAAAGGCATGTACCTTGGTTGCGGGCACATACCCAGGAGAGAGTGTGCAAGAGGCAGCTTCTGCTCTTGCACACTCTGCTCTGTAAAAAAAAAAATCAATAAAATATATTTTAAAAAAAAAAAAAGAACTGATGTCTGAAATGACTCATCAAAGCCTAAATCTAGGCCGGCCATTGTGACTCAGTGGTTGAGCGTCCACCTATGGAAACAGGAGGTCATGGTTTCATTCCTGGAATGGACACATGCCTGGGTTACAGGCTCAATCCCCAGTGGGGGCTGTGCAGGAGGCAGTCATTCAATGATTCTCTCTCATCATTGATGTTTCTCTCTCCCCCTCTCCCTCTCCCTTCCTCTCTGAAATCAATAAAAACAAAACAACATATTTTTTTAAAAGATAGTATGAAAAAGCTGAAATCTGATAAAATTTTTAAAAAGAACTTACATTTTCATAGTGCAGAATATCATCATATACATGATCTCATTTAATTCTTAGAATAACCATGTGGCAGGGGTTGGGGTTAGGGTAGGAGTGATGCTTGTGTGTGTGTGTGGTGTTACAGTATTTCCTTTACAGAGGAGATGGTTAAGAGAGGAGAAATTACATGTCAAACACCGACTGGCCCTAAGCGGTGCCACTGGAACTGAAAGGCAGGCCTGCCTGTCTAAGGTCCAGATCCACACTAACTTATTTCAGAACTGGGAGACAGCTCCTCTGGTCTGAAAGCTGAAGGCCTTTCCAAAATCAAATAGGATGACCTGCAGAGGATGTTCTGAGTCATGATTCAGAGGGACTCTCCATAAACTCAAGACTTTTCTAGGCTGTTAAAAATGAAGATAGAAAACCGCTAGTCAGCTGACTTGCAGGGAGTAGCTGACACAGAGCAATTCTCGGCGTGAACTGGGCAAAAGTGTGACTTGACTAAAGAATCTGGGGCAGGACAGAAGAGCAGAGGGCAGATTGTTTTCTATCTGCCTGTGACCCCAGAGGGCCTAAGGGACAGCAGGTGAGTACCAGGCTGCTGCACTTCTTGATCCGAGTAGGATGGAGAAAAGGTGTCAGGAAGATGGAGAGGAAGAGCTGGGGCCACAAGAGGTTGCTCAGCTGGTCCTCTCCCTCTAATTTATCCATGAACTTTGGAAACTGTGAGACCTTAGAATAAAAATACCACTGGACAAAAATAAAATAAATTTTAAAAAAACCCACTGGCCAGGCTCTGCAGATGATTCCTCCCATTGTCATTTAGTGTCTTTGGTATGCATTTCCTATCACTCAGGGGCACAGAGTGGTTTAAGTAACTTTGTACCCCACTGTCTAATACTCTGAATATATACAATAATTTGGGGGGAAATTTTAAAATATGTTTTTATTGATTTTTAGACAGAGAGGAAGAGAGAGAGAGAAAGAGAGAGAGAGAGAGAGAGAGAGAGAGAGACAGAGAGAGAGAGAGAGAGAGAGAGAGAGAGAGAGAGAGAGAGGAGAGAGGAGAGAAACATTGATTGGCTGTACCTCGACAGGAAATCAAGCCCACACCACTGGCATGTGTCCTGACTGGGAATCAAACTGGTGACCTTTCAATGCACAGGATGATGCTCAACCAACTGAGCTACACTGGCCAGAGCAGGAAATGACCTTTTGATTACAATGAGGATTTCAGGTTTGTTTAAAAATATCTTTTAAATACTTCATAGATAAGCCTGGCCAGCGTGGCTCAGTGGTGGAGCATTGACCTATGAACCAGGTCACAGTCCGATTCCCAATCAAATTCAATAAAAATATTTTAAATAAATAAATAAATAAATACTTCACAGATGAGATTCCCTCTCCTTCAAAAGTTAGCTAGATAAGTTCTGGCCAATATGGCTCTCATCCCACGCACCAAAAAGTCACTGGTTCAATTCCAGGTCAGGGTACATGCCCATGTTTCAGGCTTGATCCTCAGTAGGGGATATGCAGGAGGCAGCCCATTGATGCTTATCTCTCAAAAGTATGTTTCTCTCTCTCTCTCTCTCTCTCTCTCTCTCTCTCTCTCTCTCTCCTCCTCTCTCTAAGATCAATTTTAAAAAAAACTTTTTTAAAGTTAACTAGTTTTTTAAATCCTCATTTATTCATTTATACTAATGTTTATAGGATCCACCGTGGGCTAGAAGCTACTACATATTAGGCTCCATGCTAGGTGCTGGGTACCCAGAAGTAAACAAGAGACAGCCCACCCTCGTGGAGGTTAGCGTTTAAGGCAACACGGACTGGCGTGGTTGAAAGAGATCACAAAGTCTCATTCAACTGCCTCATTTTAACAGTGAGAAAATGAAGGCCCAGAGAAAGTTCGTATCTCCCTGAAGGTCACACAGTCCATGGCAAAGCCAGATAAAGGAAATAGTTCTACTTTTCAATTAAGATCCTGATCTGAAGTTATCCAGGAGGCCAAAAAAAGCATTATCTTCCTTCCCTTCTGTCCCAACTCAGTAAATCTCTTTCTTGGCTTCTTGATTATTGGAGAAAGTAAATATTTTCCTACCCTGTCTTTTCTGGAACTAAGCGTGGTCTGTTAGTAATAAACCAGAGTTTCCTCATTCTCTGGAACTCTGTCTTCTGTGTCCTTTGTAAACCCTCATCTCCACAGAGGCTCTCAGTCTTATAACCGCAGCTCTAGGACCAGGAAAAACATGCGGCCTGTTTTATTTTTTTCACAGGAAGCAGAATGTTAACTCTGTCAAAAAACAGCATGAAGTTCTGTTTCACTGTTGTCTAAAAGATTTATGCTGTTAGGGCCCTAGCCAGTTTGGCACAGTGGATAGAACATCGGCCTGCGGACTCAAGGGCCCGGGGTGTGATTCTGGTCAAGGGCACATGCCTGGGTTGCGAGCTCAATCCTCAGCAGGGGATGTGCAGGAGGCAGCCGATCAATGATCCTCTCTCATCATTGATGTTTGTATCTTTCTCTCCCTCTCCCTTCCTCTATGAAATCAATAAAAATAGATTTTTTTTTTAAGTTGGACATTTCGTCTGTAGCCTCACCGCCATGATGATTTTTGTGCTACAGATGCCCAATTTCTTCAAAAGTAAAATGAGAATCAAAAGCACACACTTTCCAAGGCAGCTGTGGGGATGAACGGAGATCAGCTTTGCCATCACTCAAAGGTTGGTGGGTGCTCTGACTGCGGGTTTGAGGCAGTTCTCTGAGAGACCGGCGATGAGGAGGATGCCGCTCTGCTCTTCCCCTTTGACCCTAAGGGGTTTCATCCAGTGGTGGGAGATCACAAAAAGGAAATACCTCCCATGAGAGAAGGGGCCTACAGATTGTGCCAAAATTTTGAGAATTATATTGGGGTGAGGAGAGAGTAGATATGAAGTATATCTTGATCTGAGCCCCTTCCAAAGCCTGACTCCGTGGTGGGACCAAGAGCCTGGCTCCTGGAGTTGAGGAAGGTTTTCCAATCCCACAAAAATGATTTCAAAACAACCCTCCTGGCACTAGGCAGGTTTGTCTCTGCCCATTCTGAAGAGGAAACAATTTACCCTAGTCGGGCTCCCTTCTCCAACAAGATCAGGACGTAGAGCTCAGGAGGGTAGAGGACAGCACATCCATTAACCAGCGTTTTCACATATTGTTCCTGCACAGCCTTCGGAATTGCAATCTAACAGGTTGAATAACACTGGGGAAGTAACACTCTGTCCTTTCAGGATAATAAGCATGATGGGCACTTTGCTACAGGCTGAAGCAGTATCATAAATGGGGCAGATCCAAATGTGAAAATGCTGTGTGGCTTGTAACAGACACTAAATTATGCGAAGAATGAATTAGATCTCCTCTCTGAAATTCCTGATATACAATTTATTAGTCTCTTCTTACTAATGAACTGTGGTGTTCTATTCCAACCTTGGACTTCTAGGTAAATTCTGACCATTCATTCATTATACAGCTGCATACTGAGTACCTATCACATGCCGGGCATTGTGGAGAGTGTATGAAATCATGATTCTGATTCTGAAGAAAAGAGAGGAGATTGCTATGTAACAATTCAGAGGGCTTCTCCACTCAAACCTTATTTGTGGGGCAGTGACAATGTCTTCCTATCTGCATATGGAGAAAATCATTTCATGTAGAATGGCTTAGTTCCGGTGTTCATGGGCTCTTTGTCTCATCTGGGGGTAGCTAAGGATTGGGAAGAATAGAGCTGCAGAACATGTTGCTATGGTAACTCAGCATTAACACACCTTGGCTTCTTTGTGTCGCCCCCAAATTACCTTTATAACTACTGTACAGTTTCAGAACGTGGAAAGCTTTTCTTAATTTATAACAGCCAGTTAGAAGGCGTTTCACAAGGCACACAGACAAAGGCAGAGTCCTTGGTGTTTGAGGCAATGCTGATGCTGTTTCCTAAGCCTCAAGCATGAAATCAGGATCCAGACTCTCCTATTCTGTTAGGGAAGATTTCACTTTCAAATCCCTTTCACATGTTATCTCACTCCCCCAGCCCCTCTTTTTTGTTTATCCTCACCCGAAGATATTTTTCCCATTGATTTTTATTTATTTATTTTTAAATATTTTTTATTAACTTCAGAGAGAGGAAGGGAGATAGAGTTAGACACATCAATGATGAGAGAGGATCATTGATCAGCTGCCTCCTGCACGCCCCACACTGGGGATCAAGCCCAAAATCTGGACATGTGCCCTGACCGGGAATCGAACTGTGACCTCCTGGTTCATAGGTCACCTCTCAACCACTGAGCAACACTGGCCTGGCTTTCCATTGATTTTTAGATAGAATGGAAAGGAGAGAGGGAGGGAAGGGGAGAGAGAGAGAGAGAGACATCGATGTGAAAGAGACACATCTGTTGGTTGCCTCCCACATTTACCCCATTCCCAGTCTTTTCCAGCTTTTTTACAAAACTACAGTTGTATACAAAAGAGCAGCAATTTTGTGGTTTGCTTTTAAAGAAAACAGCTTTAAAACAGAGGACATTGGAGGAGGAGGAAGAAGAGGAGGAGGAGGAGAAGGAGGAGGAGGAGGGGGAGGAGGAGGAGGAGAAGAGGAAGAACTTCAAGACAGCAACAGCAGAGTATTAAACCTAGTGCAGGCCCTTCTAAACATGGGGCCTAAAGTGATCCAGAAAACCCATGAAGTTGACCCTGAAATTAGGGATAATGTACAGGGCCAAAAAAATGTATCCACATTTTAATAGCTGATAGTTCAATTTTGAAAATGAAATGTATCGCCCTAACTGGTTTGGCTCAGCGGATAGAGCGTCGGCCTGTGGACTCAAGGGTCCCAGGTTCGATTCCGGTCAAGGGCATGTACCTTGGGTGTGCAAGAGGCAGCTGATCGATGTTTCTCTCTCATCGATGTTTCTAACTCTCTATCCCTCTCCCTTCCTCTCTGTAAAAAAATCAATAAAATATATTTTTAAAAAAAAAGAAAATGAAATGTATTTTAATAAACACTGCCTTGCCAAAACCGGTTGGCTCAGTGGATAGAGCGTCGACCTGCGGACTCAAGGGTCCCAGGTTCGATTCTGGTCAAGGGCACGTACCTTGGTTGCGGGCACATCCCCAGTAGGGAGTGTGCAGGAGGCAGCTGATCGATGTTTCTCTCTCATTGATGTTTCTAATTCTCTCTCCCTTCCTCTTTGTAAAAATCAATAAACATATTTTTTAAATAAATAAATAAACACTGCCTTTATAATTATCCAAAGTGTGTGTATACATTTTTAGGACACTCTATATAAATAAAATACATTGTATAGAACAGATGCTCATTAAATTGTAGCTATAATAATTATTAGTTTCCTATTGCTGCTATAATAAATTATTATAAACTCAGTGGCTTAAAACAACACAAACTTATCTTGCCCTTCTGTAGGTCAAAAGTTTTATGTGTTAATATCAAAATGTCAGCAGGGCCCTAGTCAGTTTGGCTCAGTGGATAGAGCATCGGACCTTGGACTGAAGGGTCCCTGGTTTGATTCCAGTCAAGGCTCAATCCCCAGCCCCAGTTGCATGCAGGAGGCAACGAATCGAATCGATGTATCTCTCTCACATTGATGTTTCTTTCTTTGTGTCTCTCCCCCTCCCTTCCACTCTCTCTAAAAATCAAAGGAAAGATATCCTCAGGTGAGATTAACAACAAGCAACCAAAAAACAGCAGGGCCGGGTTCCTACTGGAGGCTCTAAGAGAGAATCCATTTCCTTGTTTGTTTGTTTTTTCCCCCAACTTCTAGAGGTTGCCTACATTCCTTGGCTCATGGCCCCTTCCCTCATCTTCAAAGGCAGCAGTGTGGCATTTTTCATCTCTCTCTCACTTTCTGTGCTCTGCTTCCCTTGACCCCTTTCCTCATAGTAGGACCCTTATGATTACCTTGGTCCCACCTACATAATCCAGAAGATCTCATCTCAAGATAGTTAATCACATCTATGAAGTTTCTTTTTACCATGTAAGGTGGCATATTCACAGATTCCAGGAATTAGGACTTGAACATCTTTAGGGAATCATTATTCAGCCTACTGCAGTAACAATGTGTTGATGATGACGATGATGATGACAATGTTCTCCTTTAATCCTTCAGTGATTTCAGGATAAAGTCCAAACTCTTGCAGGACATGGTTGGCCTACTGTGATCTGGCCCACGCCTACATTTCTAACTTCAACTCGTTCTACTGCCCCACAGTCACTAAACATTCCAGTAACGTGAATCACTTGTTACATGAATTCTTTAACTGCAACTTGCTCTCACTTACTGACCACATTCTTTCCTACTGTTCATGCTGCACAGATATACTTTCCCACTTCCCCTCTTTAACATCCTTCTTCCCTTTCAATTCTTTTTAAAAGAATAGTTGGCAAAAAAAAAAAAGAATAATTGGCATACAATATTATATTAATTATATTAGGTGCACAGTATTGTGATTTGACACTTTTAATACCTTACAATGTGATCACCCCACTAACTCTAGTACTTTTTTTGATCACTTAGCCCAAGTTTTCTTCCGGGAAACTTTTAACCCACCACTTATTTGTAATCTTGAATAAGTTATTTCACTTCTCTAAGTTGCAGTTTTTGTACTTAAAGAACGAACTCATAAAATATTACATACATTATTGTAAGAATCAAATGACATGATCTATGTGAAGCACTTAGCAGACTGCCTGACAGATGGTAATTATCTATAATTATCATCATAAATATTCCTTGACCATCCCCCCCCCCAAATAAGAACTTCCTCCTCTGTGCCCTTTAGCAACCAGTGTATAGACGGTAGCAACTTTTCTGAAATTGTCTATTTCTTTTTAAATCTCTTCTGCTGGACTGACCATTCTTTAAGATCAGGACTCACTCCTTCACTTCCATATCCCTAGTGTCTCGCACAGGGTTTGTGCCAGTAGGTTAGTATTTATTAAGGCAAAATAGGAAAATAATTTTTTTTTAAATATATTTTATTGATTTTTTACAGAGAGAAAGGGAGAGGGATAGAGAGTTAGAAACATCGATGAGAGAGAAACATCGATCAGCTGCCTCCTGCACATCCCCCACTGGGGACGTGCCCGCAACCAATGTACATGCCCTTGACCGGAATCGAACCTGGGACCTTTCAGTCCGCAGACCGACGCTCTATCCACAGAGCCAAACCGGTTTCGGCGAAAATAATTTTTTAGGAGGACACATGCAAATTCTGTTCTCAGAATATTTCTGTAATGCGTTCCTTCCATTCTGATCTTCCTTCAATGCCAGTCTAAAAATATTTCATGTACCTATCTTGTATTTAAATACAAATGCAGCATTAACAAAACTGACCCTTTGTGCCAAATTTCCTTTTGTTTTCCTCTGCTCTAGCCACTTCCTCCTTTTCCCCATCTACTTTCTCCTGGTAAAAGTCATTGCTTTCAGTATCACGATCTCATATTTTTATTAGTTTTTAGGAGTGATGGTCATTTTCCTAAAATTTGCATTACTGCAAATTTTGCAGAAAGCTGCAGCGTGTTACCCATAACAAGGGAAGTCCCGCCCTTCTCTTTATGCCTTGTACTGCGGTCCTTAGGTCACCAGGAAATTGGACCTTGAGCATAGATAGAGTCCATATGAGCTACTTGTCCCTGCAGGTTATAGTCATGCTAAAGCTAGACACAAAGCTGGAGCATCCTGGTAACACACTCAGGAGTTACTATAAAACATGAAGCCAGTCGAACCTGTGTGCTCTTTAAGCACACATTTGAGGAGGGCGTGGGGCTGTATTCATGAAATCACCCACTTGACAGGTATCACAGAGATCTGAAGCCCACCCTTTCACGTGGAGAAGAGACGCTCAGAGCCTAGTGGAAAGAGTGCTAACTTTAGAGTCACGACTTGGCTTTGAGCCCAGCTCCATCACTTACTTGGCTGGCTGCTCTTTTGGCAAGCCACCATCTATCTGGAAGCCTCTGGATCTTCAACTTTAGGGTAACATTAGACCTACTCCATTTACCTTACTGGGTAGATATAAAAACACTGGTACTTAGCCCTAAGCAGTGTGGCTCAGTTGGTTGAGTGATTCCCAGTCATGACACATGCCCTGGTTGTGGGGTTGATGCCCAGTAGGGGGCATACAGGAGGCAGCCAACAAATGTCTCTCTCTCCCCCTCTCCTTTCCTCTCTCTCTAAAATCAATAAAAACCTATTTTTTAAAAAATACTAGTACTCATTGGGCACTAACTATGCACTAATAGGTGCATTTTCCCTGTTTTATACATGAGAAAGCTAAGGTTCAGAGACTTGTCACATCGTTATTCTGGCAACACAGGGGGAGCCAGCATTCAAACACAGGTCTTTCTGCCTCAAAAGTCTTTGTTGTTGCTGTTTTCCACTTAATTAAACCAAACTTTTGCTCATGAATTACACATCTTATGAAGAAAGTGAGGCCCAGAGCAGTGCAGTAACTTCCCTTACAAGTTGGTGGCCTGTTTTAATCTAACAAGTACTCAGGGGGGCTAGTATATGTGCAGGTCACTCAGGAATTAAGGTGTGGCTGCATCCAGGCGAAAGAGGGAAATCCAACATAGGGGGCATGTATTTAAAACTATTTTCACATGGTTCCACTTGGTGGTTTCACTCGACAGCTTAGGTGACACAATCTCAGTTCAGATCACAAGAGTTTCCAGATTCCTTGTTGTGGGACATCGGAGGCCCTCTGTGACCTGGCCCAGCATAAATCTCCAGCCTCATCTATTGTCAGGCCTCACCTGCCACCACCTACCCCAAACCGCCTCTTCAGTCCTAATGATCCGCTTACAGTTCCTGGAGGTCACCCAATGGGTTGTGTCTCTGGCCCTGTTCCCTTTACCTGAAATGCACTTCACCCTCTGCGCACCCCAGAGCACCTACACTCATTTTCTAAGACTGCTGAAGTGTCACTTCCTGAATGAAGTGTTACCTAGCCTCCTCCTACCTCTCTTCCACTTGAGATGGAATCAACCATTCTCTCCTTGGGGCCTCTAACATTTCCTTTCCATAGTTTTGTACCAATTTTACTTTTTTATTTTATGCAATAAAAATGTTTATTGCAGCCCGAGCTGGTTTGGCTTAGTGGATAGAGCGTCGGCCTGCGGACTGAAAGGTCCCAGGTTTGATTCCGGTCAAGGGCACATGCACGGGTTGTGGGCTTGATCCCCAGTAGGGGGCGTGCAGGAGGCAGCCTATCAATGATTCTCTCTCATCATTGATGTTTCTATCTCTCTCTCCCTTTTCATTCCTCTCTGAAATAAATAAAAATATATTTTTTAAAAAATGTTTATTGCAGTGTGCTCTCCCTCCAAGGAGCAAGCCCACACCTTTCTTCCCTCTCCAGCACGCATCTCCTAAACTCCAAGGATCGCCATGAGACTTGCAACCAGGGGAGCAATGGGCAGCAGCAGCTCCTCTTGGGCTTACACCCTGAACCTGTTCCCAAGGCCCCCTTTTCTCTGACTTCTCACTGAGCCACAGCAGCCCCACTTAGGCTCATTTCTTTCCTATAACATTTCTAGAGATCCAAAGCAGCCCCGCCTAGCTCTCTCCTGTTGTTTCCTCTATCCCAGTGGTTGGCAAACTGCGGCTCGCAAGCCACGTGCGGCTCTTTGGTCCCTTGAGTGTGGCTCTTCCACAAAATACCACGGCCTGGGCGAGTCTATTTTGAAGAAGTGGCGTTAGAAGAAGATTAAGTTTAAAAAATTTGGCTCTCAAAAGAAATTTCAATCGTTGTACTGTTGATATTTGGCTCTGTTGACTAATGAGTTTGCCGACCACTGCTCTATCCTAAGCCGTTCCGTGTTTCACTGTCTCCAGCTTTAATAGACATACTCTGAAAAAAATGTTGATTGTCTTTTTTCAACTGTTAACACCTTCAGGGTAAGAACTATCTTATTTCTAACTGAATTTTTGGTCTTTTGTCTGTAGTGGGGTGAGCACCGAGCACCTGGTAAGAGTCTGGTGGCTGGCTCACCCAACATCTACTCCCAACCTGCTTATCTTCTGCCTGCCTCCTCTATAAAGGCTGGAAAAGAGTAAATTCTCTTTTTCTAATCTCTGTTGCAGTTATTAGGAACTGTGTGGAAAAGAGTATGGTTGTGTAAATATGTTTATGTAGGTATGTAAATGCATAGAAAAATGTCTAGCCTGTCCAGCATGGCTCAGTGGTTGAGTGTCGACCTATGAGTCAGGAGGTTGTGGTTCGACTCCTGGTCAGGGCACCTGCCCAGGGTTGTGGGCTCGATCCCCAGTGTGTGGTGTGCAGGAGGCAGCTGATTAGGGATTCTCATCACTGATGTTTCTATACCTATTTCCCTCTCCCTACCTCTGTTTGTAATCAATAAAAACATTTTTTTTTTTAATCTAGAAGGAAGACAAAGAAAATGTTAGCAGTGATTACTTTTGGGTTATGAGATTGAGCAGAGAGAACACTGGCTTATACTTTGTAAACTTGTGTATTGTTTGAACCATTGGCATGTGTTATTTTTATTATGTACAAAATAGGGAAAAAACCTTCACCAAAGGAGATATCCAAATGACAAGTAAGCATATGAAAAGATGATCCACAGCATATTAGGGAATTGCAAATTAAAACAACAATAAAATATCATGACCTATTAGAATGGCAAAAACCCAAAACACTGACACCACCAAATGCTGGTGAGGGTGTGGAGCAACAGGAACTCTCATTCAGTGCTGGTGGCACTACCACTCTGGAAGATAGTTTGGCAGTTTCTTACTAAAGTAAATATGCTCTTACCACAGGAACCAGCAATCATAGTCCTTGGTATATACCCAAATTGAAAATTCATTCTACACAAAAGCCTGCGCACTGATGTTTAAAGTAGTTTTATTCAGCCCTGCCAGCAAGTTGAGCATTGATCTATGAACCAGGAGGTCACGGTCCGATTCCCTGTCAGGGCACAGGACCAGGTTGTGGACTTGATCCCCAGTGGGGGACATGCAGGAGGCAGCCGGTTGATGATTCTCTCTTTTCATTGATGTTTCTATCTCTCTCTCCCTCTCCTTCCTCTCTGAAATAAAAGTATTTTTAAAAATTAAAAAATGAAGTAGCTTTATTCATAATTGCAAAAGTTGGAAGCAACCAAGATCTCCCTCAGTAGGTGAACTGATAAACTGTTGTACATTTAGACAATGGCATGTTATTCAGTGCTAAAAAAGAAGTGTGCTATCAAGCCATGAAAAGACATGGAAGAGCCCTGGCCAGTGTAGCTCAGTGGTAGAACATTGGCCCACCCACTGAAGGGCCTTGGGTTTGATTCCTGGTCAAGTGCATGTACCTGAGTTGCAGGTTCCATCCTGGCCCCCAGTCAGGGTGCATGTGGGAGGCAATCAATCAATGTGTCTCTCTCATATTGATGTTTTCTCTCTCTCTCTCTCTCTCCCCGCTCTCTCTCTCTCCCTCCCACTCCCTCTAAAAATCAATGGACAAAATATCTCCAGGTAAGACGTGGAAGAAACTTAAACGCATATTACTAAGTGAAAGAAACCAATCTGAAAACGATACACAATTTATGATTCTAAATATAACATTCTAGAAAAGGCAAAACTATGGAGACTGTAAAAAGATCAATGATTGCCAGGAATAAGTGGGGAGAAAGGAATGAATAGGTAGATCACAGAGGATTTGTAGGGTAGTGAAACTATAATGATGAATACATGTCACTAAATATTTGTCAAAACTCACAGAATGTATAACACTAAGGATGAGTCCTAGTATAAACTATGGACTTTGGGTTTTGATGTAGGTTTATCAACTGTAACAAATGCACCACTCTGGTGCAGGATGTTAGTGGTGGGGGAGGCCATGTGCTGGGTAAGAAGGAACTCTATGTACTTTCCACCCAAATTTTCTGTAAACCTAAAACTGCTCAAAAAATATAATCTATTTTTAAAAATAGAGAATAAAAGAAATGACAGCAATTTAAGAGCCCAACACATTTATTCAATTTTTATTATGCACAATGCAATGGCCTGGGTGCTATGAGGGTCTGGTGATAATTAAAACATAATTAAAAAAATAAATAAAACAACATAATTCTTGTTCTCAAAGAGTTTAAATATAATAGATGAAGATATAGAGGCAAGAATATGTGAGTTGGACCCTAGCTGGTTTGGCTCAGTGGATAGAGTCTCGGCCTGGGGACTGAAGGGTCCCAGGTTCGATTCCAGTCAAGGGTACATGCTCGGGTTGTGGGCTTGGTCCCCAGTGGGGGTCATGCAGGAGGAAGCCGATCAATGATTCTCTCTCATCATTAATATTTCCATCTCTCTTTCTCTCTCCCCCTTCCTCCCTGAAATCAATAAAAATATATTAAAAAAATATATGTGAGTTGGATCTTGAAACATAAATAAAATGTTGTCAGTCAGATATAGTGTGGCAATTAAACAGGAAGAACACTCTAGGCAGCGGCAACAGCATAGGCAAAGACTTGGAGGCATGAAAGTGTATACTACCCTGGCCAGGTAGCTCAGTTGGTAAGAGAGTCATCCCAATGCGCCAAGATTGCAAGTTTGATTTCTGGTCAGGAGATCACCAGTGAATGCATAAATAAGTGGAACAATAAACTGATGTTTCTCTCTCTCAAATCAATAAACAAATTTTAAATATTTTAAGTATATATTCTTGTAAAAAATGGTGGCTATGTTGCTGCAAGGGATACAGTGGGAAATAAAAATTGGGAAGGAAAAGTGGGGTAAAGGTGTGCAAAATCTTGTATACTCCATGCCAAGTAGTTTATGTTAATAAGATAAAAGGAGTCAGCACAGGTCAGCAAAGTCTGTTAGACTGGATTCCTTGTCCTGCAGCCAGGACAGGGGTAGAGGCACAGGTTTCCGCTGTCTGAGCCAGTATTCAGGAAGGATGGGATCTGGCGAGCAGCACTCAGGAGCCTGCAGCTGGATGGAGCTGCAGGAGAGAAACATGGCTGGGGTTGCACCATCAGCCAACTAAAACACCTACTGCTTTTTGGGTCAGAGCAGCTTTACCCTCCCTGCTCAGCCTCTCTCTGGCTGGGCAGAACTTCCACAATTAAAAATCAGGCTTTCTCATTGTTGGTGTCCTCTTTTTTTTCCAAATATATATGTTATTGACTTCAGAGAGGAAAGGAGAGGGAGATAGAAACATCAACGATCAGAATCATGGATCGGCTGCCTCCTGCATGCCCCCTACTGGGGATCGAGCCCACAACCCTGGCATGTTCCCTTGATAGGAATCGAACCCAAGGCCTTTCAGTTCTGCAGGCCAACACTCTATCCACTGAGCCAGACCGGCTAGGGCTGGTGTCCTCTTTTAGGGTCACCTTCTCCAAGCAGACAGAGGAGATTTGTGGGGATTTCAGAGGAGAATAGTGGGCAGGATGGACTGGTGAGTCTTTCTTTCTCTTCTTCTCCTTATTCCCCCTATTTTAGGCATTAAGTAAGGGACCTGCCACTTGATCCAACTCTCTGATCATCTGTATTTTAGTCAGAGAGTTGGTACTTTGGAATCTCTCTAATTTTCCTGACTCTGGTCTTCTAAGCTCCTGACCTTGTATTACTACCGTACTTATTCTCTAATGCTCTATTTGTGTCCCTGGCTGATTCCAAGTTGTTCCCAAACTTATTGCAATGTTTCATGGCTTGGCTCTGCATTTTAACTTTACTCTGAACCTCTGCCTCAGAATCCTAAAAATAAGGGCTTGTCACCTAATATGGACTGTACTTATTGTTCCTAAGCTGCTTGTAACCTAATCAGGGATGCACATTTATAAACATTAAACAAAATGCAAGATTGGATACAATACAAATAGCTGGGTAAAGAAAAGGCAGTAAAATGTAGTGGAAAGAAAACTAAGTCAGGACACCTGGGATTCAGTTCTGGCAGTCACTAACGGGTTGAAGGACTGGCCAGGTCTCTGAACCTCAACTATAAAGTTGGGGGATTGTTCTACATGATTTCTAAGAGCACTTAGAACTCTGTGGCTAAGTGCTCTGTGAGGGGGGGAAAGGGAGAGATCCATTTGGGTGGCATTTGTTGGGTAAGTCTCCCAGAAACAAAACAAAATAGAATTTAAGATGAGTCTTAAGGATAGATGGGATTTTTGACTGAAGATTGACAAGACTGAGAACACTCCCTGGGCAGTTTTGCTCAGTGGTTAGAACGTTGGTCTTGGGACAGAAGGGTCACAGGTTTAATTCCCCATCGGGACATATGTGGGAGGCAACAAATTGTTGTGAATCTCTCTCATATTGATGTTTCTCTCTCTCTCTTTCTCTGTCTCTCTCTCTCTTTCTTCCTCTTCCTCTTCTTCTTCTCCCTCCCTCCCTCCCTTCTACTCTCTCTAAAAATAATCAATGGAAAAAATATTCTCGGGTGAGGATTAACAGAAAAGATTGAGAACACTTGCCGGCTTGAAGGTAAAATCATCAGCCAAGTAGGGCAGGAGGAATGAGCAAAGTGATTTACAGCACAGAAAACACACCTGTCTGAGCATAGCAGCAGGAAACCAATGGGAGGGAGCTGGATGGGCAGGTTATGGAGGATGCTGGATGCAAGATTGAGGGGTAGTAGAGGATCCTTGAGGAGGGAAGAGTGGTCTGGGAATAGTGGGCAGGATGGACTGGGGGAAGAATATGTTGGGAGGGAGATGAGATTGTGACAGTAGTGCAGGTGTGAGTTAGGTAATTTTAGGCAAGGGAGCTGAGGTGTGAGTGAAGAGGAAGTGGAAAATCTGAGAGGCATTTTGTAGAAGAGATTGAATAAAGAGGGGAATGAAGAGGAAGCAATCAAATTTCACCACCGAGGGTGGAGGGTATTTCTTTGGGGAACAGTTGGTCTGTTGGGGAGTTTCATAGATTCATTTTTAAACATGAACATGCCTGAAGAGTTTTACTGGAAGTCTTCTAACAAAGCAAGTCTTTGTAGGCAGTTAGAAATGATAACATGATTGTCAGAACCAGACATATAGGGTTTTTAATCATTCTCACCAAGGCAGTAGTCAAAACCATAAAAGTGGATACTGTGTTTGAAGGAGAATATTACAAAAAGAAATACAGGTAAATTATTGGAAGAAAAAAGGAATAATAATAATGGTATTCCTTTGGCCTGTCTCACAAATCTCTCTCTCTCTCTCTCTCTCTCTCTCTCTCTCTCTGTCTCTCTCTCATGTTAGCTATCTTTTCATCTCTGAATAATTGTATTCGTAAGATAGATTAGCTTATACTTACACACAAAATCTCAGTGGCTGAAAAGTACTTCTCATTCATTCTATATGTCTCCCACTTCCACACACATTTTATTGGGCAAAGAAAGTCACACAGCAAGTCAATATTTGAAAGAAGTGGACGTGCCATTCTCCTGTGTGCATTAATCGAGAGTGGGAATATTTGTGAACAGTTTTAGCAACAATCACATAACAAATTTTTTTCCTTGGACTCCTTGTATCTTCAACATGCCTTCTCCACCCTTTTATCTGTATCATCACTAAAATGTTCCTGGTATCAGCATTTTATAACCAGTGGTAACAGCATAATTCCTATGTGAACACGTTATTTCTGCTTCTTTTCTTTTAGATTTCTCCTTATTTTGATACTAAGTCTTCCTTTGGTTCCATGGTTTGCTCTCTTTTATCCCTTCTTTCCCTATTCTTGGAACTAAAGACTCAAAAAATGCTATACCTGCAATCAAAACAATTTTTTGCCCCTCTTTGTCCTCCCTGTAGTTCCGCTTCTTTCTTTCTCAATAACAAATTTCTTCCCTCTAGGTCCTGTCACACTTCCTTCTTCTACTTTCTCACTTCCTTATCACTCAGAGTTGACAGCCATCTCAGAGCAAAGTAACCAGCTGACAAGCAATAGATATTACTCAATCCACTGTTTATTCTGTTCGACATTAATTAGTTGGTTGCCCTGATTTTCACAGCTTGTGCACATCCCATAAATTGTTGACTGATCAGAATTAATTTTTTCCCATCAGAATCGCACAGAATGTTGTTTGAATCTCTAATATGATTATCACAGTCTGCTCTGTCTCAAGGTTATTTTTGCATATGCTCCCTCACATCCTATAGATTAAGCTGTGATTTGCACATCATAGATACTCAATAATTGTAACTCAGTGATGAATCCTATTTTTTGTCTTAATTGACTATTGCTTTGGTAACAATTGGGTATATCCCGATTCAGCAAATGGCACTTATTAAACTCTCATTCATTCCTAAAGAAAAAGGGAATATACAGTATTTTTCTATTGGTGACTTCTCTACCTTCCACCTCTCATATTAGACTGTAGTATTATTGCTTGTTTATTATTCATACTACACCTACCTCCCAAAGGGCTTTGAATAGATATAAGGCAGTAAATGGATTGGTTTATTCATTCACTAATTTATTCAATAATTACCTATGAGTGCCTATTATGAGCTAGACATGGGTAGAAAGTCTAATAAGGCAAGGTGGCCTCTTTCAAAATCTGAGAGCAGGTGGGAGACAGATTAGTAAAGCAATTGCTACAATGTGATAAATGCTATGGCACAGAGGAGAAGCATCTAAATCAGACTGGGACTTCTTGGGAGATAGGACCCTGGGATCGCTTTGAGGTTAAGAAGAGATAGGTAGGGAACTGGGGTGAAACAAAGGCTCTTTATGAGAAGGAAACATGCCATGTGCAAAGACACTGAAATGGGGGGAAAATATAAGCTCTAGGAACTGCTCAAGAGATTAAATAGGACTGAAACATAACATACAAGCTGAAGGATGACAGATGAGGATAGAAAGATGAGCAGGTGTCAGCTCTAAAAGGTGTTTGTGTAAGCTAAAGGCATTTTAACTTCAAAGCAATGGCGCACGTCTGAACTCCTTTCCTGGTGGGATCTAGGATGCCATTCTAGAACTATAGTTCTAGAAGTTGGGTCTGGTTATGAATAGAGTAAGATTTCCCCATCAAGTGCAGGGAATGGAATTAAGATTATTTGAAAGTGACAGCCCAGAGGCAAACCCAGGATTTATTCAAAGTTGAGAGGAAATATCAGGAATAATGAATATGAAACATAAACTGAAAGACGAGAAAAGAGGTCAAAACAAAGGACCAGAGATCTGATTTCTGAAAGTCTCCTTCCCCCTTTCTGGACTTCTTCAGCCAGGTTTCTGGGTGGGAGAAGAATATTCTGAACCAATTTGGACCTGAGGCCCTCCAAGGATTTTAAGCAGAAGAGTGATAGGGACTCTGGCTCTCTTCTGAACTCTAGGTACACAGCATCTCATCCTGTCCTGTGAGCCCTCCCCCACATGTATCTGGCCCAGAGTCCTCAATAAATATTTAGTGAATTATGTGGATTTGCTGCTAATTTTTAAATACAAGAATGCTTTTGTTTAGTCTATTCATATGTATACGTGAGTATAATGCCCCAGGAAAATTAATTTTGTACAAACCCACAAGAACTTTTATTTATTTTAAATAAATGTCAACTGAAATCATATTATTTAACCAGCTATTCAAATGTAACACTAATCTCTTTTTCAACAGTATCTCAGGCATGCAAATTTAAATCATATGCATTAAGAAAGAAAACAGGCCGGACTGGCATGGCTCAATGGTTGAGCAAAGACCTATGGACCAGGAGGTCACAGTTCGATTCCCAGTCAGGGCACATGCCTGGGTTGTGGGCTTGATCCCCCAGTAGGGAGCATGCAGGAGACAGCCAATTGATCTTCCTATCTCTCTATCCATCTCCTTTCCTCTCTAAAATCAATAAAAACATATATTTTAAAAAGAAAGAAAACAATAGAAAATAAGCCCCCAAAAGAAAAACTAAAATGTAAGAACAATATAACACAACCAGTTTACCAGTCATATGGTATAAGTCTCCATAACAACAGTAACCCAGAAACAGTGGCTGAAATTATTATAAAACATGAGTTCAGACAATGTGATGCTGCTCACAAACCTTGTGTGTATGTGTGTGAGTCTCCAATCATAACTGAAGTTGGGTGGCTAAAAGTCATGATGGCAATAGCAAAAGCTCCAGTCTTCTGGGCAGAAGCTTCACTGTTTGCCTGCCATCCTTAAACTGGAGAGAAATGTGCGCTTTAGGGCTATCCATAAGGAGAGAAGGCTCTCTAAGTAAATATCAGTGAGACAGGGTGTGTCCAGCCTGTACACATGTCACAATGGTGCCATCATGAGACAAGTCCATGTAATATAAAAAGCAAGGGAAGAAATACAAAATGCTAAGAGCTGCAGAGCCTCCTGGATTACCAGTTTTTCACAGTACAGGTATCCAATATGTGGGTGTATGTACGAACATCCTAATTGGATGTGCATCATAAGTTGAGTCAACAGGCATTTAAACCTGTATTAGGATTTCAGTTATTTATATGAACTTCCTGTCTCAGATTTCAGGATGGTTTCCTCATACTACACATCACCAGAGAACACAAAGCAGCATTAATTTTCTTCAAAGATGAGGCCTATGGTATAATAAAAAAAAGAAATAAGTCCTGACCGGTGTGGCTCAGTGGATAGAGCGTCGGCCTGCGGACTCAAGGGTCCCAGGTTCGATTCCGGTCAAGGGCACGTACCTTGGTTGCGGGCACATCCCCAGTAGGGGGTATGCAGGAGGCAGCTGATCGATGTTTCTCTCTCATCGATGTTTCTAACTCTCTATCCCTCTCCCTTCCTCTCTGCAAAAAAATCAATAAAATAAATTTAAAAAAAAAAAAAAAAAAAGAAATAAGTATTCGGTCTTTGTCCTGGGTTCCTGGCACACAGCTCCTAAAACCCTTGGAGTGATGAGTATCTTTTGTATACTAATAAGATGACTGGTGATCCCATAAATAGCTTCAGGATGGGAGGGTGGTGGCCAGAAACACCAGGCCTTGATTAGAAATTTGGAACTTTCAGCTTCACGCCCCCTCCCCCCAACCTCCAGGCAGGGGAGGGAGGCTAAAGATTCAGTTCCATCACCAATGGCCAATTATTTAATTAATTATACCTCTGCAATGAAACCTCCATAAATACCCCTAAATGATGGGTTTGAATAGATCGCTTCCAGGAGGCTGAACATAGGAAGGTGCTGGGAGGATGGCACACTCTAACTCAGGCTCTGCGCTCTGGACCCTCTCAGACCTTGCACTACGTACCTCTTCATCTGGCTGTTCAGTTGTATGCTTTATAATAAACCAGTAAATATAAGTGAGTTCTGTGAGCTGTTCTAGCAAATTATTAAACCTAAGGAGAGGGTTATGGCAATGCCTGATTTATAACTGGTCGGATCGAAGTACAGGTGACCTAGTGTTGTATGAAAAGAGACAGTTAGCAGTCCCCTTGACAAGGATGGAAGAGGCTCTTGGGCCTAACAACATGCACACAGTTAAGGCATTGCCACCTACTTCGTGGCACCTAATCATTGTTTTTAAAAAAAAGTACAGGTGATCTAATATTTGTGACTGACATCTTAAGTGAGGGGGTCTTGTGGGACTGAGCCCTTAAACCAGGGGTCCTCAAACTTTTTAAACAGGGGGCCAGTTCACTGTCCCTCAGACCGTTGGAGGGCTGGACTATAGTTAAAAAAAAACAATTATGCTGCCTTAACCAGTTTGGCTCAGTGGATTAGAGCATCGGCCTGCGGACTCAAGGGTCCCAGGTTCAATTCCGGTCAAGGGCATGTACCTTGGTCGTGGGCACATCCCCAGTAGGGGGTGTGCAGAAGGCAGCTGATTGATGTTTCTCTCTCATCGATGTTTCTAACTCCCTCTCCCTTCCTCTCTGTAAAAAATCAATAAAATATAAAAATTAAAAAAAAACTATGAACAAATTCCTATGCACACTGCTAAGTCGGCTGCTAAGCAGGACAGGCAGCGGCGGCAAAAACACCCGGCGGGCTGGATAAATGTCCTCGGCGGGCCGCATGTGGCCCGCGGGCCGTTGTTTGAGGACCCCTGCCTTAAACTGTAGAATCTGATGCTAACTCCAGGTTATTACCATCAGTACGGAATTGAATTGGAGGACAACCAGTTTGTGTCCAGAGAACCAGAGAATTGGTTGGTGTGAGAAAAAAAATTACATAATGTTGGTGTTAGAAGTATTACAATACTTATAGTACTGTTTTTACAGCTCACCCTAGTTAAATATATCTTTCAAATGTTACCATTGTCTTTATTTAAAAATTAGTTATTTAGCAAAATCTCACAGGTTATCTGCATGTGTGTATGTGAGTGTGTGTGTGTGTGTGTGTGTGTGTGTGTGTATCATGAGAAGTTCAGACTAATGGCTTTAGTAGATATAGAGGTGGGTCTGATTTTTTGTACTCAAACATTCCAGGTCTAGATTAATGTTGCTCTGTTCTTTTTCCTCTATTCTTTCCTTCCTTCAAGTAAATTCTAAGTTAACTCACTGCTTTTGGAACCAATATCAACCCTTCCCACTCAGTTACCTCTCTACTTTGTTCTGCCAGATGCTCCATTTTCTAACACACTCTGCAAGACAATGGAGAGCCAAGGAATTATTTTAATTAAGCCTTTAAGACATGGTAAAATTTGGCATGTGATTTTAGGTAATCACTTAGGTCAGAGGCTATTATAGAAGACTAGTGTCCCAGTGCATGGATTTGTGCACATTGAAAGGAAATTAATTAGAAGAAATATTTTAATATCGCTATTCATGTCTTGCTAATGAAAAGAAAATAGGATTCTACCAAGTCTCCTATCTACCTACTCCAGGACTTCTGTGAGGATCAAGTGATGAGGCACGGAAAAATGCTTCACAAACATTTGGTTAAACTGTAAAATGTTTGCACCTGGCTATAAAGCAAGTCAGGTTCCTGGGTTGAAGAAACTCCAAGGAGGCTAGTCACTAGGGAGAGGAAGCCCGGTGTTGCTGTGATGTCATTACCCGGCGCCCACAGCAACCGTTTCTCAGCTGGGCTGGGCTGTGGGCCGCATTTTGCACCATGGGGTCTTGGCAGCATTGGCTGCGATTTGGTGGGATGTCGCTCCGGAGTGGTGGCGGGGCCTGTGCCCCACTTGGGGGAAGCCGAGTGTTGGTTTGTCGGCACCAGTGGTGCTGTTTATTTTTAAATGGCCAGTGTGCATCATGGCAGCTCCTGCGTTGAGCATCTGCCCCCTGGTGGTCAGTGCATGTAATAGCTACTGGTCAGATGGACACTCAGCCTTTTATATATATAGTGGGTTTGAAGAAGGAGACTAGTGGTGTAGTGCACAAAAACACAGGTTCTGAAAACAGCTCAACATGGGTCCAAATCTAGTTTCCAACACTCATTGAGCTATATGACCTTGAACCAGTTAATTATCCTCTCCAAGCTTGCAGCTCTTCATCAAGAGCAATAGTAATAGTTTTTAATTAAGGCATGTTTATAAAGTGCTTAATGTAAAGCCTGGAACAAAGTAAGTATTTACAATGGCAACATTAAGCTTAACTGCCCTGTTGTTCTGTGAATGTTTTTCAACTTGGTCTTAGTTAGATTTTAAACTCCTTCTTATTAGCATCTATTTTCTTTCCCATTAAGGGCACCTGATACAATGCCTGTCTCCTTGTCCTGACTAGAAGGTTATTCAAATGTCATCCCATTCCAACTGTGGGACAACTTTTTGTCAAAGGAATGTAGACTAGGCCAAGCTGGTCTTTCATACCCTCTTCTTTCTTTTAGTGCCCCTGAGACCTTATTCATTTTAGGTTTCCCTTTCTGAACTCATAACTTATTAAATGCCACCTACCCACATCATCTCTGTCTTGCCTTCCTAGAATGAATCTTTCATTAAAACTTACTCTGCCACATCACATACTTTCCAGCTCTATCTGCTTATTAATTTATTTAATATATTCAAAATAACTCATCCTGAATGCTTACAAGGTGCTATGAGCTAGGGAAATAAAATGAAAGTAGTACAGTTTTACACTCCAGTGATCCTTATTCTTCTTTTGCTTAACACATCGGTGATTATCAGCCCCAGAAGTAAAACCACCTGTGTAATTTGAAAATCTACAAATGCTTCTGCCCCATCTAATTTAGTAAATCTGGTGGGATTCATATATATAAAATTTCTAAACCTTTCTCAATAATTTTACTGATTAGCCCTAACCACTTTGGCTCAGTGGATAGAGCGTCGGCCTGTGGAGTGAAGGGTCCTAGGTTCGATTCCAGTCAAGAGCATGTACCTTGGTTGCGGGCACATCCCCAGTAGGGGGTGTGCAGCAGGCAGCTGATGGATGTCTCTCTCTCATCAATGTTTCTAACTCTCTATCCCTCTCCCTTCTTCTCTGTAAAAAAAAAAAAAAAAAAATATCAATAAAATGTATTTTTTTAAAAATAACAATTTTACTGATTAACTAGGGTAAAGAAGAACCAATTGATATGTTTAGAGTAGAAAGGTGATAGGGATCTGGAAGTGTTGTGTAATGTAGGGGAGGAAAACTTGTCCTTCTTCCATACTAGGTTATTTGGCTTCTCTAATAATTAAAGTGACAGAACACAGGTTAAAAGGAGAAAAAAATTAATGTTGTATGTATGGGAGCCCCATCCTATATAATAAAGAGGTAATATGCAAATTGACCCTCACACCCTCACAGGATGGCTGCCTACGACCAGGCTTGCAGGGGGGTTAGTGAGGGACAACCAAACAACTGAACAAGCAGGCTGCATGGGGCGACCAGGCCGGCAAGGGGGTTAGTGAGGGACAACCAAACAACTGAACCGCAGGCTGTGTGGGGCAACCAGGCCAGCAGGGGGGGCATTTGGGTGCGATCAGGCTGGTAGGGGGGGCAATTAGGGGCAACCAGGCCGGCAGAGGGGGGGGCAGTTGGGGGCGACCAGGCCGGCAGGGGGTGCAGTAAGAGGCAACCAGGCCATTGCGGGGGGGGGGGGGCAGTTAGGGACGATCAGGCTGGTGGGAGCGGTGCAGTTGGGGGCGACCAGGTCGGCAGAAGGGGCAGTAAGGGGTGACCAGGCTGGTGGGGGGGCAGTTAGGAGCGACCAGGCTGGCAGGAAGGGAGCAATTGGGGGCAACCTGGCCGGCAGCGGGGGGCAGTTAGGGGCGACAAGGCAGGCAGGCAGGTGAGCATTTAGGAGCCAGTGGTCCAGGATTGTGAGAGGGATGTCCAACTGCCGGTTTAGGCCCGATCCCCAGACATCCTCCAAGGGGTTCCGGATTGGAGAGGGTACAGGCTGGGCTGAGGGGACTCCCCCCCCCCCATGCACAAATTTTGTGCACTGGGCCTCTAGTCTATATATATAAAAGCCCAGTGACCGTTATGGCAGAACTACCAGAATGACGGATAGCTATGATGTGCACTGACTACCAGGGAGCAGATGCTCAATGCAGGAGCTGCCCCCTGGTGGTCAGTGCTCTCCCACAGCAGGAGCGCCGCTCAGCCAGAAGCTGGGCTCACAGTTGGCAAGCACAGCAGCAGTAGCAGGAACCTCTCCCGCCTCTGCGGCAGCACTAAGGAATGGCGAGCCAAGCACTAAGGAATGGCGAGCAGGCGGGCGGTAAGAGCGAGCAGGTGGTCCATTAGGAGCAAGGGGTCCTGGATTGCGAGAGGGATGTCCGACTGCCAGTTTAGGCCCAACCGAGGGGTCTCAGATTGCGAGAGGGCACAGGCCAGGCTGAGGGACACACACCCCCGCCCTGCACAAATTTCATCCATCGGGCTTCTAGTGATAATATAAGACTCAGAGAAGTGACCAGACCAGTGAACTTTTATACCTTTTAGATAAAAAATAATAATTAATTAATTTGTGGAAGAATTAACCAGACAACGGGCTTTGGGTTAGGCATAGTAAAATGGTAACAAAGTAACAAGACTTGTTTATATAGCATTCTCGACCCTAAGTTCCCTATCTGTGGTGATAAGAATGCCTTCTAACCTTCTGGTACAGGGAAGGCACCTATCACATGGGAGGTTTATTTTCTGCTTTTAGGGGGACAAAGGAGGGTCAGAGTGTCTTCTTGCATCAGCTGTTTTTTAAGTACCTTTAATTCAAAATAATCAATATGCATAAGTAACATTTTTGGGTGACATGTTCTGAACCCCTACAATGGAATAGATATGGGAGACTTAAGAATGAGTAGCTTTTCATGGGATAGAAGAGCATTCCAGGAAAAGAAAAAACAAATTCTAAATTTAAGGTCTTTGAATTTATCAGTATAGTTATTATTGATGCACCAGTGGAAAAGGGTTAGGAGACTCATTTATGAATAACATTTATGCGTATTTACTTCAATTTCTAGGGGAAATGCCCTTGCTTTTTGTCCATCAATGGACAAACATATAGTACTAGAGGCCCAGTGCATGAAATTCATGCTCGGGTAGGATCCCTAGGCCTGGCCGGCGATCAGGGCTGATCAGGGCCTTCCGGCTGCTGGCTGGGGCCTTCCTTCTGGCTGCCAGCCAGGGCCTCCCTTCCCTGGCTACTGGCAGGAGCCTTCCTTCACTCCGCGCTGCCCCCTGGTGGTCAGCGCATGTCATAGCGAACTCTCAGTCTCCCGGTAGAACTCCTGAGGGGACACTTTGCATATTAGCCTTTTATATATGTAGATAGTAATCATTTTGTTTTTATGGTTAGTTTTTTCTATTTACAAATCCTCTCAGGAGAGGGACATGTGACTTAGTTTGAAATCTCATAACTTGTACATAGTAGGTTTCTCAATTTATGGGTATCGAATGAATGACTGATGGCTTCTATGTCATGATCATAATAATGCGATTTTTGCCCTGACTGGTATTGCTCAGTGCTTATAGCATCAGCCAACCCACTGAAGGGTCACGGGTTCAATTCCCGGTCAATTCCCTGGGTTGTAGGTTCAATCCCCAGCCCCTGTAGGGGGCATACAGGAGGCAACCAATTGATCTGTCTCTCTCACTTCGATGTTTCTGTCTCTCTCTCTCCTGCTCCCTTCTTCCCTTCCACTCTCTCGAAAAATATCAATAGGAAAAAAATATCTTTGTGTGAAGATTAATAAAATAATAATAATGATAATGATAATGTGATTTTCAAGCCAAGTGAGATATTGGGGGCAGCTAGCCTATCAATTCCACTTGCATAGCATGAAAGTGATCACCTGTTCTTTGTCCATGTATTGTGGCCCTGTTTTGAAATATCCCAAACTTATCCATTTATTTGACAAGAATGTATAGAGTTTCCGTTATATACCAGGCCCTCTATTTATATGTTTATTTACAAAGAGATATATATTAATTGTTTGGTTTTTAAATATAAGTTAATATTAGGGAAAGGAAGTTTGTACTTAATTAATACCAACCATATGTTTGCTATAAAATATATCTACATATCTAATCTATATCATATAATTTTTACTCATCAATCTTGAAAATAATCTTCCCCCCCTCCCATCTTTGTTTTTACAGATAAAGAAATTGACACTCGAAGTTGCAAGGTACAAGATCATGTGGCTAATGGGTTAAAACACCAGAATTTGGACAGAGCTTTGTGTTGCTTCAAAGACCAGGCCCTTTTCCTCACATTACACTGCCTCTTGAGTTTGCCCAAAGGACCCTTTATATGACTAAGCAGGTTGTTAGTAAAATACTTAATGAATCCAGGAGCAAAGCCAGATCTGAATGACTAAACAGTGACCACTCAACAAACAGCCCACCTGGCACACTTGGCACAGCCGGCATGGCAAAATGTACAAAATGTTCACTTTAAACTAACAGATTATCCTGAAGACAGCTGCAGTAACAATCAACTTCTCACCACTTGAAGTTCTTGGAAATACAGTTTATGATGGAGTCTCTGAGCACTAAACTAAGTCAAAGTTTATCAGTTTTTATTAATGCAGATGATCAAGCCTGATAACTCAGAATGACTTTTTTTTTTTTTTTTACTAATTTTGCTTGCTTGATTGTTTTTAGGACATTCTTTCAATCTATTACTTCTAAACAGCATGACAAGTCTTAGCAACTAATGGTTAATTTGGCCAGTGCAAACAACCAACTTGGATAAGAATACTGAATTGACAGCCAGAAAGTAAATCAAGGTCAAATTCAAAGCTACATTCCAAGATTGTTAGGCCATGCTAAAACTAACCAAAAGTCTTGAGAAATTTATCGAGGTAATTCCAAAATATCCTGGGTAGATATGGGAGTGGAGGAGGAGGATGGGATAGATGATTAGTTAGTGCACCCATCTCGGGAATGAAAGGATTGTATGGTACACACCCTATTCTGTGCAGAAAATGCAAATCTCCCAAGGGTAGCTCCACATTGCAGCACTGGCTGGGCTGAGGTCTCTAACGCAGTGGTCGCCAACGGGTGGTCCTCGTCAGAAAGGTTGGCGACTGCTGCTCTAACAGGTTCCTATGCCAGGAAGGAGATTCACAGACAGATTCAAAACGCTGGAGTGCAGGGGGAGTGACTTCTTTGGACTCCTCTTCCTTAGAGCCTGCTCTTTCAGCCCTTCTCTTGGCTGCATTTGCTATCCAGGCGCATGCTGGAGACAAGTGCATGGTATGAAATCCTTGGGGATGAAATCTTAACTCCCTGCCTTGGGGAGTTAGGGGCAGGATTTGTTAGAAGCAGTGGAAGGTCTGGGGCAGAGACTCTGCCCTTTACCTCTAGGGAATGGCCCAGATAGACAGATTCTACTCAGGATTGGAAAGGCATCAGATATTCCAGCTCAGCCCCAGACAGTAGCTGAACAGTAACGAACAGGGTTTCTCTTTAGGCGGACACTTAGTGCAACTCAAACGTTCACTAACTCAGGCTACTGGGAAGGCCACACAAGTTCTTTAAGAAACTAAGGAAATGGACCTGATAAAAATTTAACTACAGGGAGACTATGAAAGCCCAAGAGCAGAATTAACTTATTTGGGAGACTAGTAATTACAACTCTGCCTGCGCAGTGCTCTCCACTACTCAGCAAGCAGGGCAGTGTGGCTGAAGACAGGACTGAACTCAACTGGTCAGTGTTAAACCCCACAGCCCAAGAGTGTCACTGGGAGCCCTGCAGTAGGCAGGCAAATTAAGAGACGGGCACTACAGTTTCCAGACATTTCACATAGACCTGGGATGGGACAGGCCACCCTAGGACTCTGCCCGGAAGAAAGGGACTTGGGGGGCCAGGATTCCTGATTTTGGTCTGGGTACCATTTTGCTTCCTTACAATGACTTTGCATTGATTTGGTCTCATCCATTACCTACTGGGTTGTTTTTAATCAAATCTGATTTCTGCTGGTGTCTATGTTTTACCTATATTTGCTTTTATGTGATAAGTTTGAAAATTAATACTTTAACAGGTATTTATTTGGCAAGGGAGTATAGCAAAATGGTTAATAGTTTGGACTTTGGAGCTAGCAGCGTTCAAATCCTGACTCTACCATTTACTAATCTATATGTCCTTGAGCAAGCTCCTTAAACTTGATTTGCCTAAGCCTTGATTTTCTCATCAGTAAAATGGGAATAATAAAACTTACTAGTATGTCACAAAATTCTTATGAGGATTAAATGAGTTGAATGTATGTAAAGTGCTTAGATCAGTGTCTATGTACAATAATTATCAATAAATGCTATTCTTATTATTATTTGGGCTTTAAAGTGTACAAGTATTATCACATGTATTTTCTCATTGGAATTACTTAGTATTGGCATTACAATGCAAGTAAGGATGCAAAAGTGGATTAATAATGGAAGAGAGAGGTTGGTAAAGTAGAGGTTCACCTCCTTTCTCTGGCATCGAATATTAGATGAGGTTGATAAGCCATCTCAAAGCTCTGGGTCTGTGTGCTCTCCTCCATGGGCTATCAGCTCCCCCCTCCCCCTTTTTTAAACATATTTTTATTTATTTCAGAGAGAAAAAGGGAGAGAGAGAGATAGAAACATCAATGATGAGAGAGAATCATCAATCAGCGGCCTCCTACACATCCCACACTGGGGATCGACCCCACAACCTAGGCATGTGCCCTTACCAGGAATCGAACCGTGACCTCCTGGTTCATAGGTCGATGCCATGCCGGCTGGGCAGCTCCCCCCTCTTAACTCCTTGGTTGGAAGGTGCCACCATAGGGCTCATCACTGTTCCAGCACAACCCGTCTCCGTTTCACTTAGTCATCAAACCATTTCTCCATTTTACTCAGAAAATAGCTGAGCCCCTCTGAGGGCAGCAAAAGCACAGCCCAAGCTGCACACTCTCTGAGCAGGGCCTCTCTCTGGAGGAAATGCCCGGGCCAGTGGAGAGCATTGGTGAGAGCCTCAGTGTCACCTACAGTGTGACACCCTTGCTCTTACTCAAGGCTTCTCTGTATGTGGCTGGGGAAGTCCAGCCTAGTCATCTCTGACGACCTTTGAGTGAAGACCCTGATCTTCCACTGTGGTTGCTTTTGGTGGGGAGAGGACGCAGATGTAACTGTCCCCACCCACACTCAATATTTCACACTCCTCTACTCAAACTCTCCAAAGTGTTCTACTGCCTCAGAGAAAAATACGCCATCCCTGTAATCCCCCAATCTAATCAGAATGACAATGACAGACTCAACCTGCAGAAGGGTATATACATGGAACAGTTATTTCTGATGTACTCTTCCCATAAGGTCCTCTAGTCACCAGTCACCTAGATGATCACCCCATCAGCTTACTTCCCCTCCCACACTCCTGAGAAGAGCACATGAAGAGACAGGCAGGTCTGGCTCGACCCCTTGCTAAGCCACTTTCTAAAAAAATGTTTTTATTGATTTCAGAGAGAGAGAGAGAGAGAAACATCAACCAGCTGCCTTCTACACGCCTCCAACAGGGGAATGAACCCACAACCCGGGCATGTGCCCTGACCAGGAATCAAACAAGCAACCTACTGGTGCATGGGATGACACCCAACCAACTGAGCCACTTAAAACAGGTTGGGCCCGCCAGAGTGGCTCAGTGGTTAAACATCGACCTATGAACCAGGAGGTCACGGTTCGATTCCTGGTCAGGGCACATACCCAGGTTGCAGGCTTGATTAGGGAGAGTGCCGGCAGCAGCCGATCAATAATTCTCTCTCATCATTGATGTTCCTATCTTCTCTCTCCCTCTCCCTTCCTCTCTGAAATAAATTAAAATATGTTTTTTAAATAAAATAAAATAAAACACTCAAACTCTTAATTGACAAAGTCCAAATCTATACTTCAATTCCCTCAGTATAGTTGTCTTTTTCTTCTCCCTGATCCAATGTATTAAACCTGGTTATCATGTTTTTTCCCTTAGAAATGAAACTGATTTAGGGTTGGTGCCCTTGGAAGATTCTTCTCATCTCTTCTTTTTATTGCTTCACAGAGTTTCCATCCCTGCCCAACGATGGCAGCTGCAATGTGCTGAATAATGACCCTAAAATATGCCTGGAATCCAAAAATGTTGCCTTATTTGGAAAAACAGTCTTAAGACGGAAGATTACCCTGAATGATCTGGGTGGGTCCCAAATGCAATCACAAGCTAGGCAAAGGGTGATCTGACCCAGAGAGAATGTGATGTGAAGACAGATAGCACAGAGAGCCTTGAGGATGCTGGCTTTGTAGCTTAGAGCCACACAGCCACAAGTTCAGGAATGTTGGAAGCCATCAGATGCTAGAAAAAGGCAAGGAACAGATTCTCTCATAGAACCCTCTCCCGAGGGAGAGTGGCCCTGCTGACCCTTTGATTTTATCCCAGGGAGACCGATTTCAGGCTCTGGCCACCAGAACAGTGAGAGGATAAACCACCCAGCTTGTGGTAGTAATTTGTTATAGTAGCCACAGGAAACTAATACAACAGCCATGCCCCAAACATACTTCTACTGCCTTTCACTCACTGTTGCATGCTCAACTTAATTTCAAGTCACTCTGACTACCATCCCCCGCCTTTCTCTCTTTTCCAGCAAGGAAGCCATCTTTGCCAACAGCAGCATATGATGTTTTCCAAAAGTTCTTTAGAAGATTGAGGCTTCTGGGATAATGCTTTCACTTCTTTACTCTATCTCAATACTTAATGGAAAAGAAAGTACCGTATTTTCTGGCGTATAAGACGACTGGGCATATAAGACGACCCCCAACTTTTCCAGTTAAAATATAGAGTTTGGGATATATCTGCCCTATAAGATGACACCCGGCGTATAAGACGACCCCTGACTTTTGAGAAGATTTTCCTGGGTTAAAAAGTCGTCTTATATGCCAGAAAATACGGTATTATACAAGCTAGTATACTTGGTACTTTCTCCACCGAAACTCTCCATTAATTAACCAATACTTCTGAGATCTTCAGTACAGTGATGGTATTCACAATGATGCCCTTAATACTAGCAAAAGCCTGAAAAAAATTTAAGACACTGAAAGAAATGTTGAATTTACCAATTTCTCCATATCTTTAGAAAAGGCATAACCATTTAACTTATCTAGATCATCGAACTACATAGAGTCTTAAAGCCAGGAGGCTGACAGGTTGAGGAGAAATGAGAGGATCAAGGGATTGGAGATATTAGTAAGGTAATAGCAAAAGCCAAGGAATGGCCCTAACTGGTTTGGCTCAGTGGATAGAGTGTCAGCCTGCAGACTGAAAGGTCCCAGGTTCGATTCCGGTCAAGGGCATGTACCTTGGTTGTGGGCACATCCCCAGTGGGAGGTGTGCAGGAGGCAGCTGATCAATGTTTCTCTCTCATCGATGTTTCTAACTCTCTATCCCTCTCCCTTCCTCTCTGTAAAAAATCAATAAAATATATTTTCAAAAAAAGGCAAGGAATGAAAAAAGCTGGAATGAAAAGAGACTGATTAGAGGAGTTTAAGAGTTGACATAGTGTAAGGGTTGGCGCTGTGGGTGATGTCAAGGTCCCCAGGCAGGACTCGAGTAGGTTACGTAAGATGATGGCAAAGGACATTGGAGTCAGGAAGTCATGGAACTGGGAACTTAGTGTGCTGGATTGACATTCCACATGGGCGCTGAGTTTGTCTAGGATACACACATTTAGGACATACAGGGGAGAGAGGCAAGAAAGGAAAAAAATCTCAGTAAATTAAGACTAGTAATCAGGATGTTGAAGATTGCTAGGTCAAGAAGAATATGTGTGTCGTGGGGGAAGGAGGGGGAGAGAAAGTTAAAAAGTGTTTTTTGTTTTTTAATAATGTGAAATGAATTAGAGAAGTGAAATCTAATCTAATAATAGACAAATATGCAAATTGACCATACCTCCGACACACCCACAAGCCACGCCCACCATCCAATCAGAGCGAGTATGCAAATTAACCCAAACCAAGATGGCTACAGCCACAAAGAGTAAGGTTTCCTAGGTAACAGAGGAAGCCAAGCTTTCTGCCAGCTGTTGCAGGCCTAAGCCTCCACTCAAGCTACAAAGTTTCAATTATAGAAGGTAAACAAATTCAAACAAATGGCGGCAGAACGGAGCTTGAGAGAGCAGGCCAGGGTTGTCGCCGACAACAGGGGAAGCAAAGCTTTCCACACACCCTGGCCAGGCCCACCCACTTAAGGCAACAAAGTTTCAATTATAACCCCAACACAAATGGCTTCGGGCCTCAGAGGGAGCCCCAGGCTTGGCTCTGCTCCAGGCTACAAAATTTCAATTGTAGAAAGAAAATAAATTCCAGATACCAGGGCCTCCGCTTGCGTTGCCAGGGGGCGTGGCCGGCCTGCAAACCACCACAGGCCCCTCGCTCAGGCCGCCCCATGCCCCCAGGGTACCCCACCCTGATCAGGGACACCCTTCAAGGCAAACCAGCTGGCCCCCACCCCTGTACCAGGCCTCTATCCTATCTAATAAAAGAGTAATATGCAGATTGCTCATCACTGCAACACACAATATAGCTGCCCCCATGTGGTCAAAGATCCTGCCCCCATGTGGACACAGGATGGCCACCACAAGATGGCCAGCAGGAGAGGGCAGTTGGGAGGCACCTGGCCTGCAAGGGAGGGCAGTTGAGAGGGACCAAGCCTGCAAGGGAGGGCAGTTGAAGGTGATCAACCCTGCAGGAGAGGGCAGTTAGGGGTGACCAGGCTGGCAGAAGAGGGAAGTTGGGGGCAAACAGGCTGGCAGCAGAGTGGTTAGGGGGTGATCAGGCTGGCAGGCAGAAGCGGTTAGGGGCAATCAGGAAGGCAGGCACGCAAGCAGTTGGGAGCCAGCAGTCCTGGATTGTGAGAGGGATGTCCGACTGCCCATTTAGGCCCAGGGATCGGGCCTAAATGGGCAGTTGGACATCCCTTGAGGGGTCCCAAATTGGAGAGGGTACAGGCTGGGCTGAGGGACAACTCCCCTCCATGCACGAATTTCGTGCACCGGGCCTCTAGTAAGAATTATAAAAAGAGTCTGCTAAAATTGTGGTCAAGGAGTTACTATTGAACTTCAAAAAAGCAGTTATCCCATAATGACAAAAGCCAGTACTCTAGAGGTTATTCTCTAAATCCTTCCCCCTTCCTTTCCATTTTTAAAGTAGTTCAGGCCTTTATTGCCTTGGTGCAGATGGGTTTCCCTGATCATAACTTCATTCCATTCCAGTCCTTCTGCATACCACCACCAGATAAACCTTCCTGATGTGTACTAGTATGCCACTGCATTCATCAAAATCCTATAAGGAGAGAAAAGATCCTTTAAGCAGAAAGTCAAGATAACTAGCCAAAACAAAATGATCCAACACCCTTTGTTTTTATGCAAGACAGAGGGTTTCCAAAGATGCAGGACTTTTAGTTCAAAAACTGAGCAAATCCAGGGCAAATCAGGATGAGTTGATTACCCAAGAGAATTAATTTCAGGAAAATAAGAAGTCTCTGTTGTTACCCAAAGATCCAGTGGGTTGATGAACCCATCAGAATACCTCCAAATACAAGACCCACATCACCAGCAAATATAAGAATAAAACATAAACATAGCGAAATCAAAGAACCAAATCACAGACTATTGTAATATCTTACAAATGCCTGGTTTCCCTAATAAAATTTCCAAAATAAAAGCTGAACCCCCAGAATTGGATCTACCTTATATACCTTATATATTACAATCTAGCACCACATTGCTGGTATCAGTTACAGTGTGACCAACTGTCTCAATTATAGCACTGAAAGTCCCAAGTCCCAGGTTGGTTGATTATCCATGACCTTACTAGCTTTAGTAGGAAGTGAGAACAGAAGAGAAAAGGGGGTGTCTTTTTTTTTTTTAAGCTTCTTTTATTTATTTATTTTTTCTTTTTAGAGAGAGAGGAAAGGAGAGGGAGAGAGAGATAGAAACATCAATGATGAGCGAATTATTGATCAACTGCTTCCTGCATGCCCCCTACTGGGGATTGAGCCTGAAACCCAGGCACCTGCCTGGACCAGGAATGAACTAGCGACCTCCAGTGCATGGTACAAAGCTCAACCAACTGAACCACACTGGCCGGGCATGGGGATATCTTAATCTACTTGGCTTCTCCAGGTTTTCTATCAATATATCACAGTTGTTTAGATTTCATCTTCTGTGAAGCAAAAGAATATTTCTATCAAGAGATTACTTTTAATGATGTTAGGCTAACTGGTTAATAAAATAGAAAAAACAACAACAACTATGTCCCAATAGGTGTGGCTCAGTAGTTGAGCGTCAACATATGAACCAGAAGAACAGGGTTCAATTCCTGGTCAGGGCACATGCCTGGGTTTCGGGCTCGATCCCCAGTAGGGGGCGTACAGGTAGCAGCCAATTAATGATTCTATCTCATCATTAATGTTTCTATATCTCTCTTCCTCTCTGAAATCAATAAAATATATTTAAATATATTTTTTAAAAGAAAAGAAAAAAATTTAACCATAAATTCTATAATCAAAATAAGGTATGTCTTACAACATTAAACATATTCTTACCATAAGATTCAGCACCCATATTCCTTGATATTTATTCAAATAAGTTGAAAACTCAAATATCTACACAAAAACCTACACATGAATATTTATGGAAGTTTTTTATGCACAACTGCCAAAACTTAGAAGCAACCAAAATGCCCTTCAGTGGGTGAGTGGGTAAGCTGTGGTATATCCAGACAATGGATTATTCAGCAATAAAAACAAATAATCTATCAAGCCACAAGAAGACATGCAGGAATCTTAAATGCATATTGTTAAGTGAAAGAAACCAATTTGAAATGGCTAAATATGCACAATTCCAACTAAATGATATTCTGGAAAAGGCAAAACTACTCCCCACAATTTATTCTTAGGAAATAATCCAGAAGAACTAGCAATGTACAGAAATGTACATTACAGTCTTAATTATAAGAGGAAAAACTAGAAATAATCTAAAGGTAGGAGATTGATTAAATAAATGTTAGGACACCATGCAATGAAATACTATAAAGCTAGTAATTCATTGACATGAAAAGATCTCTATAACATATTGTCAAATTATAAAAAGTTATAAGGCAACCTATGTCAAAAGAGCCCTCAAATATGAGGAGCAATATGATAGAGTGAGTCAAGGCTAAAACTTCAGCATCAGACACCTGTACTCAATGCTGTGGGCTCAGACACTTCTTGACTGTGGAAACTTGGGCATATTATATAATTGCCCTAAGCCTTAGTATCTAATCTGTAAATTCAAGATAATAACAGTATCTACCCCTTAGTAATGTAAAAATTAAATGAGATAACTTAAAGTAATGGCAAAGAAAATTGTCTGAATAAGTTACTAAAATTTTAATAGTAGTTGCCTCTGGATCGTGGGTTTTAGTGTGATTTATACCTTCTTTTATGCTTTTCTGTATTTAATTAAAATATATGTGAATGTATTACCTTTTTCTAAAAGAAACAACAAAATTATTTTTTATTTATTACATGCAAAGAAAAAATTAAAATATTTCTGTATTATTTGAAATTTTATAGCGAAAATGCATTTACTTATTATTTGCGAAACTTAAAAACAACAGATTGCTAGGGTATAGACTAAAATATTAAAATCAATATCTGGATGATAGAATTCTAGACGACATTTCCTTCAGTATAACTTTTCTGCATTTTCTAAGCTCACAACAAAGATAATACTCGTATAGTATAAAATTATAAAGAAAAATCATGATGTAGATTTATTGACATTGAAATAGTCCCATGAATAGATTACTAAGTGGGAAAAAAAGCTATGAGTGGGGAGGGGAATGGGTGTAGGTGGATGAGGGCATAGAGCGAATAAATGGTGATTAAAAAAAAAAGCTACAAAACAGAATTTTATGATTTTTGCATTAAAATATGCACATACATAGTAAAAAACAGTGAAAGCGCATACAACAAAATGTTAATAGTGCTTGTCTTTAAGTAGTAGAATTATGACTAATTTTTGTTTTACATTGTGTGTGTTTTGTTTCCAAATATTATCATTAATCATACATTTTATGAGATTTTAAAATAAATATTAGTAAATAAATTTAGAAAATTTAGAAGTACATAAATGATAGAATAAGAGATTATTTGTGTTGGAACCCATAGGCCTTCATATTAGAAAATCAGATAGCATGCTAGAATAATAATGTGGCTCCGATGACTGGAACATAGAAGGGAGCAGAGAAAAAATGCTTTCTGAATGTATGTAGAAAAAAATAAGGCTAACCCTAGCTGGATAGAGTGTCAACCTATGGACTGAAGGGTCCTGGGTTCGATTCCAGTCAAGGGCACATGCCTGGGTTGCTGGCTCGACTCCAGGAGGGGCATGCAGGAGGCAGCCAATCAATGATTCTCTCTCATCATGGATGTTTCTATTTCTCTCTCCCTCTCCCTTCCTTTCTGAAATCAATTAAAAATATATATGTTTAAAAAAATAAGTCTAGAGTGTACCGCCGGTGTTGCTCAGTTGGTTGAGTGTTGTCCCATGGACCAAGGTCAGCGGTTTGATTTCCAGTCATAGCACATACCCAGGTTGCGGGCTACATCCCCAGTAGGGAGTGTGCAGGAGGCAGAGGTCGATGTTTCTCTCTCATAGATGTTTCTATCTCTCTCTCCCTCTCCCTTCCTCTCTCTCTAAAGTCAATTTTTTAAAACTATACTTAATAAAACTAAATAAGGCTAGGGCAAGTCCAACACCTGCGTAGGCTTTCTGCCCTCCCAGACACTTGTACCTAAATGCTGTTGTGAACTTGCAAAACTAAGAATTTACAATACTAACATCTCTCTTCTCTAGGTTATTGACTGGTCTTCTTCCTTCCTGTAGATTAAACACATTTACAGGGCCCTAGAGTCATGCCATTGCTCTTGGCATTTCCAGCTTCTCACTCTTAAATTAAGTGCCAGCTCTATTCAATAAGACAGCCTTCATTTTAATGAAAGTATGTGCCTCACATTTGGCCAGCTCTATTCAACAAGACAGGTTTCATTTTAAAGAAGTTATGAGCCTCACATTTAGTGTTGCATTTCTTCAAACTCCAGGCTTCTGCTGATGAGACTGTTCTAGTCCAAGAAGTGGGTGCCAGCAAATGCAGATTCGGCACCCACCATGAGGTATGGAGCTGCACCCATGTGAACCCAGGTGCCTTTGTAATCTTGAGCCTTCCAAGGGTAGCTTTTCTGGTGCCAGAAATAGTTCTCCACCTCTGCCTCTTGGTAATCACTAGCTGAAGCTTTGAGCAAGATCCCCTTTCAGCAGGCGTCCCAGCCATGAAATCCTGCCTCTTTAATCCTAGTCACCTCTGTGACTACACCAGGTGCTAATTACACAGTTAGGAGGAAACTATCTAACCAGAGTCTCAAATCATGGCTGTAGCTGCACAAGCTTATCACATGCAGAAAGGACAGTCCAGGAAAATGCCCATTTTTTATTGCCAGCTCATGCTGGCCCCAAATCCTATCAGGTCTCTTGCCCCAGAAGCTGGGCTAGAAAATGTGGACTCCCCAAGGGTAGTTTTGCTTTTCTGAGTGAAGAATATGCCAGGCACTAATAATAAAGCAGAGAAGAGGTGAAAAAATAAGACCTTTCAAGAGCTAAACAAAGCCAAGAGTTTCCAAAGATAACTGACAGTGAAAATAATCTCAACCCACTTCCATTTACAATGACTTCATTCCTCCAACAGAATTTCCTGCAGAATCAGTGCTTCTATAAAATATCCATTTTGTTCTAGATTCACTTCAGAGTTCCTTTTTCTTTGGAATGAAGGATAGAAACCTTGAGCTCCCCCTGGAGGTGGGAGTATGCCTAGTAAAAGTCTCTGGACTGTGGCTCTTGACTCATCCCAGCCAGTTCATCTTGGCAGCAACCTTAGTTAACCTGGTTGCTGACTTTCACCCATTTCCAGTCAGCTTCTAGGTGACCTGTCTACAGCCTCCATGACACCTGATTGGGGCTTCCATCCTGCTGAGATTTAGCTACTCTAGACTTAAAAGAAAGGACTCTGGCCCAGTAGCTCAAGTTGGTTAGAGCATCGTCCTGATACACAAGGTTATGGGCTCAATCATAGATCAGGGCATATACAAGAATCAACAAATGAATGTATGAATAAATGGAAAACAAATCCATATTAGTTATCTTTATATAACTTATCTTACTGTATCCATCCAAATACCCAGTATGTCATGTCTAGCTTGCATAAGATAATCATTAGATAAATGTTGAATTAAGGTGTCGAAAGATGATTTCACACATCCCATTTTCAAAGAATAGAGATAACTGTACTGTTAGAAAAGAAGGAAAGAGGGGAGAAGGGAGAAAGAAAAGTGACAAGAAGATAAATGTCCTGAGAATCACTATGCATTGTTTGAACTAATGACCAGTAAACTAAACTATTCCCTAAAGAACCAAGGAGTGGGTTATATAAAGTCTGAAGTTTACCGCCATGCTGAAATTGTATGCCCATCTGCCATTTAGACACAAGGATAGCTGATTAAACAGGATAGCATCATAGGGCACCTACCACAGAGCCTAACATAATAAATATTACTTTCTCTTTTACTCACACATAATGAAAATGTTTTGCAACATCCTCAATTATTTATTTATTTATTTGATTTTGAGAAAAAGAGAAACACTGATTTGTTGTTCCACCTATTCATGCATTCATTGGTTGACTCTTGTATGTGCCTTGACGGAGGATAGACTCTGCAACCTTGGCACATCAGGACGACGCTCCAACCAACTGGGCTATCCCGCCAGAGCCAACAACATTCTCAATTTTAAGAAAGGGACAAGTTTGCCTTTATCCATTGAGGATGGGTGCATACAGGAATATTTATCTTATAATATGGCAATAGAGAACTATACAACTTGTTTAATCAAAAATATTGCAGAAACATTTGTTTTCCCCACTGGATGTGTACTTTATGAAAGAACCTTTAGGTGGTTGGATCTCCCAATAGACTGAAAATGTTTTCCCAATCACAGCATATGACTGGGTTGCAGGCTCGATCCCCAGTAGTGAGGAGGAAGCCAATCAGTATTTCTCATCCATGTTTCTCTCTCCCTCTCCCTTACTCTCTCTCTAAAAATTAATAAATATACTTATTTTTTTAAATAATAAAATAACATGCTTTTATGTCAAGTGTTTTAAACAAATGATTTCTATCTGTGGGACTATTAGAGTTCACTGAAGTTCACTAATAGTTCTTTCTATTTCTACTAAGCTGATTTAATTGCATTATTTATTATAATGTTTTCCTGATTTATTTAAGAGAACCCAAACTATCTCCTGGCCCTGCAAATATGTGGTGTTCTTTTACAACTCTGTGCCTTTATGGGTGTGGTCTCCTCTTCCCTGATCCTTCAAAACCTATTTTATCTATCTATCTATCTATCTATCTAGCTATCTATCTATCTATCTAGAGGTAATATGCAAATTGTCCAGGACGCCGTAACATCATGACCGCTCAGGAGGAGGCTGCGTTCACAGGTGGGCGGGAGAGGACTGTGTGCGCGGTGAGGCCTGGAGAGAACAGGGCCTGCCAGCCACCGCAGCTGCGGGGAGGCCTGGAGAGGAGACGGCCTGCCAGCCATGGCACGCCGGCAGTCCCTACTCTGCACATGAGCTGCAGAAGGAACACCTTTTCTGACCGCTCATTGGCTAAGCTCCCTGTAAGCTGCCACTCACAGTGTTCTTGGTAACTCGGGTAATAAGAATCCAAGAAGGTGATCTAGGGTTTTTCCACCTCACTCCTGGAGGAAAAAACGAAGGTCCGCTGCTAGAGGGGCTAAGAAATGTCATATCCTGCCCTAGCCAGTTTAGCTCAGTGGGTAGAGCCTTGGCCTGCAGACCACAGGGTCTGGGTTCGATTCTGGTCAAGGGCATGTACCTAGGTTGCAGGCTCCTCCCTGGCCGGGGCCCAGGTCAGGGCTCATGCAGGAGGCAACCAATCAAAGTGTCCCTCTCACACTGATGTTTCTCTCTGTCTTTCCCTCTCTCTTCCATGCTCTCTAAAAATCAATGGAAAAATATCCTCAGAGGGGGATAAAAAAAAAAAAAAAAAGAAGGAAGGAAAGAAATGTCATATCCTATGAAAGAGACATCTTGAAAATGCCTAAAGAATGTTGTCATTTTTTTGTGGTGAAGGGACTGGACTCCGTGTTGATGAAAACATGTGGCGGCTGCGGCAGCCAGCAGTGGCAGCAGCAATGGGGTGGTGGGGGTGGCACTTTCTCCTGATCAGCTCGGTTGCCTCCTGCAGAGGCATCAGTAGGACATCCCCTGAGGGCTCCCGGACTGTGAGAGGGGACAGGCTGGGCTGAGGGGAACCACCCCTCCAGTGCACGAATTTTTGTGCACCGGGCCTCTAGTTTTTTTAAAAAATTTTTTTAATTGATTTTTAGAGAGAAAGGAAGGGACAAGGATAGAGAGATAGAAACATCAATGAGAGAGAAACATCATCAACCAGCTGCTTCCTGCACGCCCCTGAGGATCTAGCCCACAACCTGGGCATGTGCCCTGACCAGGAATCAAACCGGGAATTGAACCATGATTTCCTGGTTCATAGGTTGGTGCTCAACCACTGAGCCATGCCGGCCAGGCCAAAATCTATTTTAAATCTCAAGAAGACGTCCCTGACTCAAGTCAGCAAAGCAAGTTGCTTCCAGTGTCCAACAGTCTTTGCTCATAGCTCTATTATTTTCATGATCACTGGGTCTCTAGCTGAGTGAATGCCAGTGTACCCACTTGGGGATCAGCATGAGAAAGGAGGAAACTGATTAGAATAGTACTCAATTATGAAAATTTAGGGGCCCATCTTTATTGAGCACCTAAAACTATTATTTGTTGTTTTTTTTTAACTTATAAAGTGTTTTCTTTCTTCTGATACAGTTCTGAGTATATTCTGAGAGACCTTTCATAGAAACCAAATTGTGGGGGAGGAAATCTAGAAGAGAAGGGTGAAGATAAAAAATTCTCACACTCAGAAGACTGCAGGAAGCAAGGTCTAAGTGTACCCACTCCCACATCTTCACTTAGTTATTTATCCTCCTACAGGTCTTCAGATTTCAACTTCCTCAGGAAAGTGTGTCATGCTCTTTCCGATTAGAACAATCTTTTTTTTTTTCATATTTTAATTTTTGTCGCTGTTTTGTTTTTTAAGAAAAGTATTCCATTTACTATAGCATCCAAAAGAAGGAAACACCTAGGAATAAATTTAGCCAAGGAAATAAAGGATGTACACAGAAAACTACAAAACACAGCTGAAAGAAATTATTTTATTTTTTGTTGCTTTTTTTTAACCATAGCATTATACCTTCCATAGCAACTCATATCTAGTTTTGCTAACCACTGTACCTTAGGTCCTAGCACAGAGCCTGGCATATCATGGGGTTTCAGTATTTTTAGAACAAGTTAGTATCTATATATATAAAAGTCCAGCAACCAGAATGGCAGAACAACTAGAATGACCGGAGGCTATGACACACATTGCAGCAGCCAACCAGCCTGATCCAGGCCCTGATTGGCTCCTCCGCCCCGGCCGGCCCGGTCCCCGATCGGCCCCCAACACCTTGATCGGGGACAGGGCCAGCTGCCAAGCACCTGCATCCTCTCTCCCCCTGCCGGCCTGGCCCTGATTGGCCCCTATCCATGCAAGCCGGCCGGACCCCACCCGTGCACGAATTTGGGCACTGGGCCTCTAGTTGTGGCATAAAAGGCAATAGGCTAAAGGGAACTGAAAAAGGTCTACAGGGAATAGCAGTATTGCTAATGATCAGTATGATGGAATCGCCAGAATGAACAAGGGTGTAAGAGGGGTTTTTTCCTCCTGACACCATACATGTGATGTCTTTTCTTTCTTTTTAAAAAAAATATATATATTTTATTGATTTTAGAGAGAGGAAGGAAGAGGGGATAAAGAAATAGAAACATCGATGAGAGAGAAACATTGATTGTCTGCCTCCTGCACACCCCCTACTGGGGATGGAGCCCGAAACGCCGGTGTGTACCCTGACCCAGATTTGAACTGCAACCTCTTGGTTCATGGGTCAACGCTCAACCACTGAGCCACACTGGCCAGGCCTTTTTTCTTTTTATTGTGTGATGTCTTTTCCAACACTACTTCCTCAACTCTCTGACACCAACTGAGTATCCAACAATTCAATTCAATTCTGACACTATCTACCTGGAGTTAGCATCAGATCCTACAAATAAAAGGACTCACACCATAAGACTTCCACCACTTGGACATCAATTGCAAGTCCCACACTAATCATAATTCTGACCCACCAGATATAAATCAAGGATTCCCAAGACACCCTTTTCAGGTTCAATATTTGGCTAAAATGGTTCACAGAACTTAAGAAGGCACTTTACTGGTTTATTATAAAGAACACAAATGAACAGCCAGATGAAGAGATCCATAGGGCAAGGTCTGGAAGAGTCCTCGTGGGGCTAGAGGGTGCCATCCTCCCAGTACCTCAATATGTTCAAATTCCTGGAAGCTCTCTGGACCCTGTCATTTAGGGGTGGGGGTTTTTTGAGGTGTTCATTACATAGGCATCATTAATTACATCACTGGCCATCAGTGATTAAACTCAATCTCCATCCCCTTTCCCCTCCCAGGAGGTGGGACTGAAAGTTCTAAGCTTCTAATCAAGGTTCCACCTTTCCATCCTCCAGTAGCCTCATTAAAAGACATTCCATGCCCTAGCTGGTTTGGCTCAGTGGTTAGAGTGATGGCCTGCAGACTGAAGGGTCCCAAATTCAATTCCGGTCAAAGACACATGCCTGGTTTGTAGGCTTGATCCCCAGTACGGGACATGCAGGAGACAGCCAAAGATTCTCTCTCATCATTGATGCTTCTATGTCTCTCTCCCTCTCCCTTCCCCTCTGAAACCAATAAAAAAATAAATATTTAAAATTTTTTTCTAAAAGACATTCCTATTACCCTTATCACTCAGGAAATTCCAAGGGTTTTAGGAACCAGGAACAGAGACAAAAACAAATGTTTCTATGATACCATAGGATGGCAATGAATTTAAGGGTGTAAATTAAAGGGAATATATAGTTAATAAGTAGTTTGTAATGATGATGCCAACAATGTTGTTAACCAGGTTTTTAAAGGTAATGATGTTTTAAGTTACACTTGAATTTCATTTCCCACTAACTTCGTAAATAAGCAAATTAAAAACATCAGCAGGTCTTCACTCAGTAATTACAGCACTACCCTCCTCACTTCATCTAGCCCCAATACCATCTTGCTCTGCGTCATGTACTTGACAATTAGACACTACAGACATTCATGAGAATGTGTGATCGAATTAAATATTCTGGCACTGTGATAGCTTTTCTAGAAAGAGAAAGGTAGATGCCTTTTAACAGCCTGAGGCTCCACAGGAGACTGCTTCTCCTCTTCTCAAAAACTTAACATATCAAAAGATACTCTCCAGTACAAACCCTAAATAAGTTGATAATTTAAGGGAACAAATCAGGCCTTGTCACTACAGACATGCCAGTTCAAACCTGTTGTTAACTTGGTAACAGATATCAAATCATACATAATCTATTGATTGAGACATGTATTCATTTATCCCCTTAAGTATCTGTTGAAAGCCTTGTCTATGTCTGACACCAGATAAAGTGAAAATAGACCTATAGGATATAAAATGAACTGAATATAACAACCTACCCTCAAGAAGTTCCCAGTTTTGTTATAATAAAAGATTAAAGAACACATTATAGGACAAAAGTTATAATTAAATACTAAGATAAAAGAAACATTCTATAGAAGGGTGGAGAAAAGGGCAAATTAGTTTAGAAGATTAGGAAGAGTTCCTGGCAAGCCATGTTGTGAAGGGTGAGTTAAATGAAAAGGGTGAGATAGAAAGGAGAGTATATTTTATTTTATTTTTTATTTTGAGAGTATGTTTATTAAAGCTGGGGACAGTGAAACAGAGTAAGGACTTAGGGTAGAAGAAGCAACAGGAGAGAGACTAGCCGGTGCTCTGCTTCACTCTCTAGAAACGTTATGGGAAAGAAGTGAGCCAAGGTGGGGCTGCTTTGGCTCACTGGGAACTCAGAGAAAAGGGGGTCTTGAAGACAGGTGCAGGGTGTTAGCTCGGGATGAGCTGCCACTGCCCATTGCTCCCATGGTTGCAAGTCTCCTGGGATCCTTAGAGCTTAGGGAGAAAAGGTAAAGATACACACCTGGGGAAGAAAGATGTAGGTGTGCTCAAGACTTTCCTAAGGCATCAGAAACTAAATGGTATCTTTTCTGTATTATAATCATCTATATATATAAACAGGTAATATGCAAATAGCCAGGCATCACGACGGGCTCAGGAGGAGGCTGCATCACAACTCAGGAGGAGATGCGCACGCAGATGGGTGGGAGGGGACTGCATGCCGCCCCCACCCCAGCAGACACACACCAGGAGTCGGGGCGTGCTCTGAGCGGCTGCGGTGCGGCTCGGAACATGCCCCTGGTGGGTGGTTGGAGCAAAGCAGCCCCAGTCCCAGATGCCTGGCAGTTGCTGGAGCAAAGCAGCCTGGGTCCTGGTGGGTGCCTGGCAGCAGCCAGAGTGAAGAAGCCCAGGTCCTGGGTGCCGGAGGGAAGCCAGTGCTGGCAGGAAGGAAGGAAGGGGAAGGAAGGCCTATTCTTGCACGAATCTTCGTGCATAGGACCTTTAGTAAGAGAAACAACTTTTGAACTTCTTAAGGCCTTGCTCTAAACCCCCCCCCCCCCCCGCCCACACACACACACTAGAGGCCTGGTGCATGAAATTTGTGCGTGTGAGGGGGGGTGTCCCTCAGCCCAGCCTGCACCCTCTCCAATCTGGGACCCCTCGAGAAATGTCTGACTTCCTGTTTAGGCCCGACCCCAGTGGGATTGGGCCTAAACGGGCAGTTGGACATCCCTCTCACAATCCAGGACTGCAGGCTCCCAACCGCTTGCCTGCCTACCTGTCTGATTGCCCCTAACTGCTTCTGCCTGCCAGCCTCATCACCCCCTAACCACTCCCCTGCCAGCCTGATAGACACTTAACTGCTCCCCTGCCGGCCCAATTGCCCCTAACTGCCCTCCCCTGCCAGCCTGGTCTTCCATAACTGCCCTCCCCTGCATGTCTGATCGCCCCCAACTGCCCTAACTGCCCTACCCTGCCGGCTTGGTCCCCCCCAACTGCCCTCCCCTGCAGGCCTTGTCCCTCCCAACTGCTCTCCCCTGCTGGCCCGGTCACCCTTAACTTCCCTCCCTTGCCAGCCTGGTTGCCCCTAACTGCCCTCCCCTGCCGGCTCGATTGCCCCTGTCCTCTCCTGATAGCCTGGTCACCCCTAACTGCCCTCCCCTGCAGGCCTGGTCACCCCAACTGCCCTCCCCTGCTGGCCCGGTCACCCCTAACTTCCCTTCCTTGCCAATCTGGTCACCCCTAACTGCCCTACCCTGCCAGCTTGGTCCCCCCCCCCCCCACTGCCCTCCCCTTGAGGCCTTGTCCCTCCCAACTGCCCTCCCCTGCAGTCCTGGTCCTGCCCAACTGCCCTCTCCTGCAGGCCTGGTCCCCCCCAACTGCCCTCCCCTGCTGGCCTGATCACCCCCAACTTCCCTCCCCTGCCGGCCATCTTGTATCCACATGGGGGCGGCCATCTTGTGTGTTGGAGTGGTGGTCAATTTGCATATTACCTCTTTATTATATAGGATGATTTTTAATTGATTTTTAGAGAGAGAGAGAGAGAAACATCAATTTGTTGTCCTACTTATTTATACATTCATTGGTTGACTCTTGACTCTTATATGTGCCCTGTCCTGGGATTGAACCTGCAACCCTGGAACATCTGGACGATGCTCTAACTAACTGAGCTACCTAGCCAGGGGCACACAATGTTCTTTATTTTATTCAAATGTACCGGCTATGGGAGATAGTCCATGTAGTTTTTACAAGTATAACATGGATGAGTGTTAGAGATAAGAGGCCATCTCCTTATAAAGATATTAGGAAACCATTATCATAAGCCTGCAACAATCTTAGAAATATTTTCACTAAAGTCCATTTTGTGATAGCGAAACCTGTTTTACTGAAATTTGACTTGAAAGAATAGAACTTGGTCATCAAGTTTCAACACAAATCTTGTTGAAACAGTACATTTCTCCTGCTTATATAAACAGAGATTCAATAAAAAATTGATATCTACACTAATAAAAGAGAAAGATGCAAATTGACCATACCTTTGTGATGCCCACCAGCCAATCAGGAGTGAGTATGCAAATTAACACAACAAAGGTGGCAGGTTAATTTGCATATGCAGGCGACAAGCGGCTGTGGGCGTTCCGCACCACCCCAGCCGCTCCGGGCCTCTAGGCAGCATGGGAAGGTGGAAAGGCGGCTCCGGGCTGAAGCAAAGGCAGAAAGACGGCTCTGGCCGGAGCCAAGGCGGTGCCAGCAGCCAGGGTTAGAAAGGCCCATTCTTGCACGAATCTTCATGCATTGGGTGTCTAGTGTATATTATAAAACCAAGTTACACAAGCATGTTACAATTGGATTGATTCCAAATGCAGGTTTGAGCATGATTATTCCACGGGTTTTTTTTTTTACTTATGTGGATTAGTGAGCCTGTGGAAGAGGTCTTTGCCAGAAGTTCCAACTCGTAAAAGTGGTTTTCGTGGTCTAATACTATTCTCACCATAGGTAAAGTCTTTCCATCTCTGTGATAATCCCAGGAGCTTGCCTCCTTTAAGTCCTCTAACAAGTCTATATAACTTAGGTTAGTAAACAGAGATGATATTGATTTCATTCATTCAGAAAACATTTTCTGAGTTTTAAGGCACTGTGGATATCAAGATGAATCAGAAATGTGTTCTACCCACAGAGAATTTGGCCTGGGGTGGAGGTGTGTCACGTATACTTAGCTGGCATCTCTGTTGAGAACTTGAAATCCAAGTATTTTGTGTTGTTGATCTATTGACTTGGGGTATAGACCAATAAACAGGTGGCATGTGCCAAAGTTGTCACTCTGGTATAAAAATGAAAAGGCTTGGTTGGTATTTTCTCTTTGTTGCCTGGAGCCACTGCTCTTCCTGCTCTCAGGGGAGGGATCTTTCCCTTCAATTCTGGCCACCCTTTCCTGATCCAGTCCCTAAGGGATCATAAACCTTTTAGTCATCAGATGGTAACCCAACTCCATTATAGTGTTAACTGTACAACTTTACTACAGTGAAATGTAACTTCAAAGGAGTGATTTAGCTACCCTCCCCATGCTTTCTCCTAAGGAAACTATAAGGGATAGATATAAACATGTATGTGAATATATATGAAAAGATCAGAAACAATTTATTTGTTGATTTGAGAGAGAGAGAGAGAAACATCAATTTCTTGTTCCTCTTATTTATATGTTCATTAGTTGCTTCTTGTATGTACCCTGACTAGAAATTGAACCCGAAACTTTGGCATATCGGGACAATGCTCTAACCAACTGAGCTACCTGGCCAGGGCTAGAAACATTTTAAATGCCAAACAATTGGGGTGTAATTAAATAAATTAGGGATATCCTTATGATGTAAAACTATGCAGCCATTAAAATGTTTTATGGAAAAGAGGAAAATATTCACTATATGATATTGTAAAAATTGCTTATAAAACTATAACATGGTATCAATTATGTTTTCCAAATATGTGTGTATTCATGTTTCTGTGCACACACACTAAAAACTAGAAGACTCAAATTAACAGTGGTATTTCTGGGTAGTAGGACTACAGGAGAGTCTTCATCTTTGTGGTTTTCCTGTATTTTCCAATTTATCCAAAATGTACATGTGTTACTTTCATTATTTGAAACAAATTATTTTTTTAAAAAGAAAGACCAAAAAGTGGTCTAGCTCTTCCTATTTTGTAGCTCTTTTTGACAAAGAAGTTTCACCAAATTCCCCAAGGCCTGGAACAGAAGGCTATTTTCAGGATGCCAAGTGTGCCAACTTAAAACATTACTCACAGAACCTGTATCTAGACCCAAAGAAAAGAGTCACTTCCCATTCTTCACGGGGCACACTCACCAGAAGCTGAATGAAGTCTTCTTACATTTGATTTTTTGTTCAAGGGTTTTTCATTATGATATTCCTGGGGATTCATAAGCAATGCCAAAGTCTTTGCCATCTCTCCCAGTATACTAGATGGACATGTGCAAACAGGATTGTTGGTGGCCTTCAGTAGTATCCCAAAGATTCTTAGAGAGGCCAGCAAAACAGGCCCTGTTTTTGGAGATAGAACAATATATCAGTTAGGAATGCAGACTCTATAGTCGAACAAACCTTAATTGGAATTCTAATACTGAAACATACTAATTGTGTGAACTTGGGTACATTATTTACTTTCTTTGTGTCTCAATATCCTCTTATGTCAATTAGGCCACAATAATATCTACCGTATAATGCTTCTATGATGATTAAAAATCATAATGCAAGTTAAGTACTTAGCCCAATGTCTGGCACAAAGTAAGTAATCAACAAATGCAAGCTATTATATTACTATGATAAGTACAATAAATAGATAAAACTAAGTATCATGGGAGATCTAAAAGGGTACAATCTCTCCTGGTTGAAAAAAAAATGAAAAAAGGCTTTGTAGAAGGAGAAAACTCAGATATTCTAAGATAAGGGGTAGAGACATTTCAGTTGATGGCAACATCAGTGCAGAGAGGTGAGGAAGCCATAGAACATATGTGCTAAACAGTTTTTCTGGAGCATCACACATATAAAGAAGTCTTTAGGCCCTACCCAGTTTGGCTCAGTGGATAGAGCGTTGGCCTGCGGACCAAGGGGTCCCAGGTTTGATTCCAGTCAACAGCACATATCTCGGTTGCAGGCTCCTCCCTGGTCCGGGCCCTGGTAAGGGCGCATACAGGAGGCAACCAATCGATGTGTTTCTCTCACATCCATATTTCTCTCTGTCTTTCACTCTCTCTTCCGCTCTCTCTAAAAATCAATGGAAAAATATCCAGTGGTGAAGATTAAAAAAAAGAAGAAGAAGAAGAAAGTCTTTTAGAGACAAGAATGCCAGAAAGAAGTTTAGACTTAGCTTATGAATAATAAAGGCATCTACTTATTATAATTTTTATCCCCAAATAATTTTTAATATATTTTATTGATTTCAAAGAGGAAGGGAGAGGGAGAGATACTAGAAACACCAATGATGAGAAACATCAATCGCTGCCTCCTGCACACCCACCACTGGAGATCAGACCTGAAAACCCGGGCATGTGCAGAAAATGAAACCATGACCTCCTGGTTCAGTGGTTGGCAAACTGTGGCTCGCGAGCCACATGCAGCTCTTTGGCCCCTTGAGTGTGGCTCTTCCACAAAATACCACATGCGGGCGCGCACGTACAGTGCGATTGAAACTTCATGGCCCATGCGCAGAAGTCAGTTTTCAGCTCTCAAAAGAAATTTCAATCATTGTACTGTTGATATTTGGCTCTGTCTACTAATGAGTTTGCCAACCACTGTCCTAGTTCATAGGTTCACATTCAACCACTAAGCCATGCCGGTTGGGCCTCAAATAATTTTTGTAATATCATATAGAAATCTCTTGTTGCAATTCACCTGAGCATGAATAAAATAACCCTATCCGCCCATCTCGACCCTCTACATCTCTAGTTAATACCAAGTTCTAGCCATCGGTAAGTCAAAGAATCTCCTGGCCAAAACATAAAGTGGTCTTCGGGGCAGAGGAAGAAACTAGAAATACTAGTAACAGAGTAAGAAAAGCATGACTCTTTCTTTTTATAGCTATACAGATACTCTAAGGCATCAGGAGAGATAAAAGTTAGGAAGGTTATGCTTGGTCTTGGTGAGTAGGATCATCTTCAGGATGAACACTTAAATGACATAAAAATACATGCAGAAAAGAACAAAAGTTCAAGATAGATAACACCTGATTTCAAGATTTCCTATCAAGCTACAGTAACAAGACACCTATGAACCAGGATGTCATGGAGCTTTTGGCATCAATATGGCCGTGTGTCCATGGAGAGAGGCTGTGGCTGTGGCGGTGGAGCTCCCACAAGAGGCACCCGTGTGCCCGGACAGGAGAATGTCGCTTCCTTAGTCTCGGCCACTGTCCAGGCTGTGAGCAAGAGGAAGCTGCAGCCCACCAGGGCCGCCTTCACCCTGACACCTTCAGCAGGAAACAAGATAAAATACATCTTAGTTGGTGTTGAACCAGGGGTTGTAATGGCTTTTCTTATGCTCTAGAATACACAGAGAAGATTCTGAAGTTGTTAAAGGTAGAGTCAGAGGGCTCATGGGAAAGGAAGCACAGCTAACTCTGTCGGAACAGAAATGGTTTATGTTGAAGACAAATTGCCCATGCATTTGTGTTCAATAACCCAAACATCAAAGGAGCACGTGGCTGTGGAGAAAGCTTTAATGTTTGACTCCTCAGGATTGCTCTGGCTGTGAGCTCCAGGACAGCTATGGAAGTCCTGGGCTTACTGAAGAAATCATGTGACTGTCGTGTGCTTAAGGTTTATAACACATGGCTGCCTTATGAGACAGTAAAGTGATGCACTTTGAAAATGAAACCAGTGTATTAAAAAAAAAAGACACTGCTCTATTGATGAAAGGATAGACATACAGATTAATGAAATACAGTAGAACAGAAAGCCTGGAAGGATGTAGGACAAATGGAAGTCTCATATATTGCTGGTGGTAATAAAAATATCATACAACCATTTTGAAAATGGTTTGATAGTTTCTTGTTCTTTAAAATTTTTTAAAATATATTTTTATTGATTTCAGAGAGGAAGGGAGAGAGAGAGAGAGAGAGAAACATCAATGATGAGAGAGAATCATTGATTGGCTGCCTCCTGCACATCCCCCACTGGGGATCGAGCCTGCAACCCCAGGCATATGCCCTGATCGGGAGTCGAACCATGACCTCCTGGTCCATAGGTCAATGCTCAACCACTGAGCAACACTGGCCAGGGCATGATAGCTTCTTATAAAGTTAAATATACATTTGACATACAATCCAGAATTCTACTCCTAGGCATTTACCCAATAGAAATTAAAACAGGTCCAAATAAAGACTTGTCCATGAATGTCCATAGCAACTTTATTCATAATAGTCCCAAACTGTAAACAACCCCACTGTTCATCAACAGGTAAATAGATAAAGTATTATATACCTAGACAATGAAATACCCAGCAATAAAAAGGAACTAAGTACATGTGCATGCAACATGGATGAATCTCAAGACATATGTATGTACTGAAGAATACATACTGTGTGATTCCATTTATATAAAACTAGAGGCCCAGTGCACAGATTCATGTACATTGAAAAGAAATTAATTAGAAAGTGGCCAGCGGGGTAGGACTGGGCAAGACGGGCCAGACACACCCTGGAGCCAACCTCCCGCTGTCCCTCCCTAGCCAGCCGCACCTGGGGCAGCACAGGAGCTCAAAGGGTGTCTGCATGTGAGCGGGGTCCCTTTGGCAGGTGGGGTCCCTCAGCCTGGCCTGCGGGGATCGGGCCGAAACCGGAAGCCTGACATCCCCTGAGGGGTCCTGGACTGCGAGAGGGTACTCTGCAAAGTTGCTGTCGCTCAGCAGCTCCTGCACTGAGCATCTGCCCCTAGTGGTCAGTGTGTGTCATAGCGACTGGTCGACAGGTCGTTCGGTTGCTTAGGCTTTTATATATATAGATTCTAGAAAATGTAAGCTAATCTACAGTGGCAGAAAGTAAATCAGTGATTGCCTGGGACAGAGGTGGAGAGTACCCCAGATGACTGTAAAAGGGCACTTAGGGAACTTTGGGGAGGTTCTTGTATCTTGGTGAAAGGAGTTACACTATTGTCAAAACTCACTATTGTTGCGCCCAGTAAGTGTGGCTCACTGGTTTAGCGTACACCTATGAACCAGAATGTCATGGTTCGATTCCTGGTCAGGGCAGATGCCTGGGTTTCGGGCTCAACCCCTAGTAGGGGCCTGCAGGAGTCAGTAGGTCGATGATTCTCCCTCATCATTGATGTTTCTCTCTCTCTCTCCCTTTCCCTTCCTCTCTGAAATGAATAAAAATATATCTTTTAAAAAACTCATTGAACTGTATACCTTCAATAAATGCAGTTTATTGTATATAAATTATATCTCAATAAGTGTGAGAGATACTATATATAACAGGTACAATGCTAAAGGCTTGTGGCACACACAGATGATAAAATATTACTGTTCTCTAGGCTTCACAATTGAAAATAATATGTGCATAGTTTTCGGGAAAGATAGAAGTTTGTTTTCTCCTTCCTTCTTCCTTCATTCTTCTTCCCTTCTTCCTCCTCAAATCCTCCTCCTCCTTCTTTTTTTGTTGTTTTGTTAATCTTCACCTGCGGATATTTTTTCCCATCAATTTTTAGAGAGAGTGGAAGTGAGGGGGAGAGACAGAGAGAGAAACATTGTTGTGAAAGACATGCACTGATTGGTTGCCTCCCATATGCACCTGGACTGGGGCCAGGGATCAAGCCTGCAACAGAGGTCCTTGCCCTTGACCAGAATTGAAACCCAGACCTTTCAGTCCGCTAGCCTGAAACCAAAAGTAGCAAGTAATTTTTGCATAAAGTATATAAAATATATTTATTTTCTTGCCTTGGTTATATGTAACCAAGGTTACAAGGTGGTGGATTAGTGTCAAGGTCAGTCGATCAAAATGCAACCTTTTTAGAGGCTGGTTTTCCTTTAAGTGCCTCATGTTATTTTGCAAAGTCCATGTAATTTAACACATGTAATCACCCTTTCAACACAAAAAACTTCCTTGATGTTGCCTTATTCCAGCAAAAATAGCACTATCTGATCCAACAGACTAATACTCCTGAGACATCATACAATAACAAACCAATATGAACACTGGGAAAAAGAAAACCAAATATTGACAAAGAAATTAAAGTGTAGTTTTATACTCTTAAGGGACTAACCTCACAGTTCTAAGTTAAACATCAGATGTCAGGACTGTTTGGGAACTTTTTACTCGTACATAGGAGTAAATTTCTTATGGCGGAATAACAATCTTTCAGACAATACAGATTACAAATGATTTTTAAAATATATTTTATTGATTTTTTACAGAGAGGAAGGGAGAGGGATAGAGAGTTAGAAACATTGATGAGAGAGAAACATCGATCAGCTACCTCCTGAATACTCCCCACCAAGTATGTGCCCACAACCAAGGTACATGCCCTTGACTGGAATTGAACCTGGGACCTTGAGTCCGCAGGCCGACGCTCTATCCACTGAGCCAAACCAGTTAGGGCTATAAATGTGTTTTTTTAAAACTCCCGTTTCTCTGGCTTTGATAGCTAAAGTTTTATTTCAGAATTGTGCATTTACTAATAATATTCCAGACTCAGATAATAATAGTTACTTAACCTGGCAATAATTATAGTCTATTTTACAGTGAATTAAGACTGTAATATGAACCATGCATCTGATAAAACTTTGCCTTCAAACAACAATATACTTGCCTTGCTGGGTAATTCAATTGGTTAGATCATTATCCTGACATGCCAGGATTCAGGTCTGATCCCTAATCAGGACATACAAGAAGCAACCAATGAATCCTATATAATAAAGCCTAATATGCTAAGTGTTTGGTCATCTGGTTGGCCATTCAAACAATCAAAGCATAATATGCTAAGGCCGCTCAACCGCTCACTATAATGTGTACTGACCACCAGGGAGCAGAGAGTTGACAAGTTGACCAGTCACTATAACGTGCACTGACCACCAGGGGGTAGACAGTTGACTGGTTAACCAGTTGCTATGACGTGCACTCATCACCAGGGGGAAGACACTCTGACCGGTAGGTGAGCTTGCTACTAGGGTCCAGCCAATCGGGACTGAGTGAGATGGGCTGGACACACACTGGAGCCCTCCAGTGGTCCCTCCCTGGCTGGCCAACCTCCTGCGTCCCTCCCTGGTCCTGATCGTGCACCCGTGGAATCCCTCGGCTTGGCCTGTGCCCTCTCGCAATCCAGGACCCCTCAGGGGGTGTTGAAGAGCTGGTTTCGGCCCGATCCCACAGGCCCGGCCAAAGGACCCCACTAGTGCACAAATTCGTGCACTGGGCCTCTAGTGTATAAATAAGTGGAACAACAAATCAATGTTTCTGTCCTGCTGGTGTGGCTCAGTAGTTGAGCGTCAAACCTATGAACCAGGACACAGTTTGATCCCTGGTCAGGGCACATGCCTGGGTTGCAGGCTCAAACCTGGTAGGGGGCGTGCAGGAGACAGCCCATCAATGTTTCTCTCTCATCAATGTTTCTATCTCTCTCTGCCTCTCCCTTCCTCTCTCTCTAAAAAACAATTAAAAATCTTTTAAAAATGTTCAATGAATAAATTTATAAGTTATTTCTGATTTTGTCAGCTAGACCAGTGGTTCTCAAAGGGTGGTCCTTAAATCAGCAGCATGGGCATCACCTTGAGTTTGTTAGAAATGCACATGCAACTTAGTATACCCGGGTATGGGGCTGAGCAAACGGATTTAATGAGCTATTCAGATGATGCTTATACCGGTTACACTTTGAGAACCACTAATCTAGACAGTATTTTTCTTTAAAAAGTGAATAACATTTTCTAAATCTCAAAAATATTATGCTGAGCAAAAGAAGCCAGAGACAAAAGAGCACAGAATGAATTATTCAAAACCTGAATAGTGGTTGCCTGGGGGTGGGAGATATTTAAATGGAAAAAGGCATAAGGGAACTTTCTAAAGTGTTGGAAAGTTTTATCTAAACCTTGATGGAATGTAGATTACATGGGGGTATGACTAAGTCAAAACGTATCAAACTGGATACTTAAGACCTGTGCATTTTATATAAGTGAAATACAAACAAAAAAATTAAAATAAAATACTATATTAATGCCATTCTAATTCTTGCTGCTTAAGTTTTTTCAGGTATATTTTTACATAGCAATCCTTTCCTTTTTATTTAATTCTTTTTATTTATTTTTTATTGATTTTAGAGAGAGAGGAAGGGAACGACAAAGAGAGAGAAAATACTGACCAGTTGCCTCCTGTATGCACCCGACTGGGGATGGAACCCGAAACCTGGGTATGTGCCCTGACCAGGAATTGAACCCACTACCCTTTGGAGCACTGGACAATGCTGCAACCAACTGAGCCACACTGGCCAGGGCACATAGCAATCTTAAAATTATCTACAAGATCTTATACGATATGCCCCCCTACCTACTTTTCTAATATTATGTTACCAAGCTCTCCCCTACTTACTTTTATATTATCTATTACCAAACCACTATCACTCTTTATATCTTCACTAGCACTAAGCTTTTAGTTTCCCAATGATACATATTTCTATGCTGCCCCAGGACCTTTGCTCATGATGTTACTGCTCCCTAGAATGTTCCTTTCTTCCTCTCCACCTGGTTAATTCCCATTCTTCTTTCAGTTCTAATTCTTCTGCTTGTCCCTAAGGAAAACCAACCCAAATCTTACTTTATTGTCTGTGCCCATGGAACACTTTGTAGGGCTGCTGTGTATGCTTGTGCAGGTTGTTCATCTAAACAAGCGTTCCAGCTGAGGTGATAAGGCTGAAATTCAGTTTGTGCTTCACTCACAAAGCCTTGCACATGGAGCAGGACTGTGTCAACCTGGAAGAAGGGCTGCCTTTCTTTCTTTCTTTCTTGTTTTTTTTTTTTTTAAATTCTCACCTGAGGATACTTTTCCCATTGATTTTTTTTTTTTTTTTTAGAGAATCCAAGGGAGGTAAGGAGGCAAAGAGAGGGGTGGGAGAAAGAAAGTGTGTGTGTGTGAGACAAAGAGAAACACAGAGGTGAGAGAGACACATGGATTGGTTGCCTTCCACATGCGCCTGATCAGTACCTTTATTCGTGTGATTATTTGTTTCTCCCACTAGACAGTAAGCTCTATGACCAGGGCCAGCATGGAATCTGCTACCCAAATCGAACCTGTAACCCTTCAGTGCACTCGATACTCTAACCATTTAGACACACCAGCCAGGGTTGGGCTGCCTTTTTCTTTTTTAAAATGTTTTATTGAGAGAATCTTTGATTGGCTACCTCCTGCACACTCACTACTAGGAATCAAGCCTGCAACCTGGGGATGTGCCCTTACCAGGAATGGATCTGTGACCTCCTGGTTCATAGGTTTGATGCTCAATCACTGAGCCACACCAGCTGGGCTGCCTTTTTCTAATTCATCAAAGACATAGTCTGCTTGCCAAGCTCTGCTACTCTGGGTTGGTTCTGTCTATGGGGACACCTTTTTAAAAATGGCACAAAGATACAATGGTGGCAGCAGCAGCCCTGACCACGTGCTTTCCCTTCATAGTACTTACTACAATTGTAATTTTAGCTTTATTCACCTGATTGTTTGTTTTCTCCACTAGACAGTAAGCTCTACGACCGTAAGAAACTGTCTGGTTTTGCTTAATATTAAGGATCCCCAGCTTCCAGAAGAGTGCCTGCCACATAGTGGGTATTCAGGAAACATTTATTAAATGCATGAGACATTTTTTAATTTTGGAAGAATATTAGGCTTTTTGAAGGTAGGGACAGTGTCTAATTTTCCCTATTTATTTCCTCCCTGAACCACAATTACCATACTGTTTTGCACATAAATGGCATTCAGTAAATTCCTCCTGGTTGATTTAAAAATATTCAAAGAAGCCATATGATGCTGTGTTCATAGGAAACTAGATCTGCAAGTATATGATTACACACTGAATGAGTGATGATGAACAGCTGCTATTTATGAAGCTGATAAGACAAAAAATGTTGAATGAATAAGAAATCAACTTCAATTGAAATGGGAAGGATTTAATTTAGCTTTTGAAACTCATTTCCTGATATGAAGCTTACAAGATACCAGAAGACAATACCAAGGGAGGCTGTGAATTTTCTTTCCTGTGTAAGATGATCTTTGAAAAATTTCCAAGATAGAACAGCCACTTATTTGAAGGCTAAGCGGTATTTCTGACTAGAGTTCTCATCAGTCTAATAGGAGATCAATTTTATTATTTTTTGAATATATTCTTATTGACTTCAGAGAGGAAGGGTGAGGGAGAGAGAGTTAGAAACATCAATGATGAGAAAGAACCATTGATTGGCTACCTCCTGCACGCCCCCAACTGGGAATCCAGCCCACAACCGGGGCATGTGCCCTTCACTGGAATCGAACCCGGAACTGGTCCACAGGCAAAGGCTCTATCCACTGGGCCAAACTGGCTAGGGCTCAATTTTATTTTTTAATAAACCCAGTAGTTGAGCATTGACCCATGAACCAAGAGGTCACAGTTTGATTCTTGGCCAGGGCAATGGACTCGATCCCCAGTAGGGGGTGTGCAGGAGGCAGCCAATAGATGTCACTATTTCTCTCTATTCCTCGAATCCCTTCCTTTCCCTAAAATCAATAAAAACATTATTTTTTTTTAAAAAAAGGAACTCTTACCCTTTAAAAAATAAAATAAGCTTTTGTACCCTGGCCAGATAGCTCAGTTGGTTAGAGCATTGTCCTGGTATGCCAAGGTTACAGGTTCAATCCTGTGGTCAGGGCGAATATAAGCAATCAGTGAATGTATAAATAAGTGGAACAAAAAATCAATGTTTTTTTCTCTCTCCCCCACCCCGCCCCCCACCTCTAAAATCAATTTACAAAAATAAGCTTATGGTATGTGTGTGTGTGTGGGGGGGGGGGGGTAATTTTACAGAAAAGTTTCCACCCTTCACCCAGTTTTCTTCACTGTTAACATCTTATATTACTAGGCACATTTGTCAAAATTAAAAAATTGAAATATATGCATAACTATTTTTTTATTTAAATTCTTCATTGTTGAAAGTATTACCTGTGCCTCCTTTTTTCCCCCATTGAGCTCTCTCCTGTCGTTCCCACCCCCATTACACATAACTATTAACTAATCTGCAGACTTTATTTGGGTGTTCCCAGTTTCTTCAGTTATGTCCTGTCCCAAGTGAGATAGTATTTTGTCCTTCAATAGTGTATGAAAGCCTGACCAGTGTGGCTCCGTTTGTGGAGCATCATCCCATGCACCAGGAGGATGCCAGTTCGATTCCCAGTCAGGGCACATGCCCAGGTTGCAGTCTCAGGCCCTAGTAAGAGGGTGCAAGAGGCAGCTGATTGATGTTCTCTCTCATTGATGTTTTTATCTCTCTCTCTCCCTCTCTCTTCCTCTCTAAAACCAATAAAAACATATATTTTTAGAAGAAGAATTTACTGTTTAAAAAAGTAGTGTAAAAAAAATAAAAAAGTAGTGTATAAAAAACAACAACAAAACAACAACAAAAAGAAGCAAGAAAAATATAATAAAATAAGAAAAAGTAAAAAAACAAACAAAACCTGGCTGGGTAGCTCAGTTGGTTAGAGCACTGTTCCAATACGCTAAGGCTGTGGGTTCAACCACCAGCCAGGGCATATACAAGAAGAAACCAATTAATGCATAAATAAGTGGAAAACAGAAATAGATGTTTCTCTCACTCTCTTTCTCTAAAAATCTATTTTTAAAAAAGAGTCCTGACTGGTATTGCTCGGTGATTAGAGCATCAGCCCACGCACTGAAGGGTCTCAGGTTCAATTCCTGGTCAAGGGCAGGTACCTGGGTTGCAGGTTTGATCCCCGGCCCCTGTTGGGGAGTGTTTAGGAGGCAACCAATTAAAGTGTCTCTCTCACATCAATGCTTCTCTCTCTTCCCCTCCCTCCCTTCCACTCTCTATAAAAATCAATGGAAAAAGTATCCACATAGGGGAGAGTAAATGATATTTTGGAAAGATTAATGGGCCCTTAAAAAAGATGGGAGATATAATAGTTTGTGACAAATTTTGAGTGTGGTATGGACTTCTATCTCCTCTCCTGTGGTAAGAGTCAGTCTTCCCTGGTTGATGAACCTCCTGCAAAGGGGATTTGTAACAGATGAGTTCCTTTTGGAGGATCTGTTTTTTTGTTTATTTATTTTTTATTTATTTCAGAGAGGGAGAGATAGAAACATCATGATGACAGAGAATCACTAATCAGCTGCCTTCTGTATACCTCCCACTGGGGATCAAGCCTGCAACCTGGGCATGTGCTCTGACTGGTAATTGAATCCTGATCGGGAATTGAACCCTGACCTCCTGGTTCATAGGCTGACATTCAAGCACTGAGTCGCTTACCTCCTAGTTCATAGACCAATGCTCAACCACTGAGTCCTGCTGGATGGGCATGAAGGACCTGTCTTTAAGCAGATAAGGGGAGTTCATAGAAAACCTGTTTTTCAAGTGCTTTCAGCTCAAAACAATCAACATTCCAAAGCAGCATACTGTGGATGGTATGTCCTGAACTCCTTCACTTCCATTCAGCTCCTTAATTACAAATCCCCTCCTGTCCTTGCTGCTTTCAGAGTTTAGCCCTATCTCTCTACTACTGCAAGTCTTGACATTTATTATCATAGCCTTGAATACAATTCCTTATTGTTTTAACAAGTGCCAGAATAATAATTTTTAGCATTATTATTAACTAATATCTATTTATTATCCCTGACTCACCAGAAAAAAATTTAAATATCCCTCTGAGTTTTAATAACTCTTTAAAAATATTTTCGCTTTGTTAGGATTAACATGCACGCTGAAAGGCATTATACTTTGATGTGTCTTTTAACCAAATGTTCAGCATTTTTCTAATTTTATGACTAGTAGTTGATTCCTACTTCCCACCTCCCACTGATCTGAGACATGTAGATTAATTTGGTTTGGAAATACTTTAGTTGACTATTCTTTATTTGTAGAGCTATATTCACAATTATACTTTTCAATAGAAAAGGGGAGCCCTAGCTGGTTTGGCTCAATGGATAGAGTGTTGGCCTTCACACCAAAGGGTTGCAGGTTTGATTCCAGTCAAGGGCTGGTACCTCTATTGCAGATATTTCCCTGGCCCGGGCCCTGCGTGCAGGAGGCAACCAATTGATGTGTTTCTTTCACATCGATATTTCTCTCTGTCTTTCCCTCCCTCTTCCACTCTCTCTAAAAATCAATGGAAAAATATTCTCAGGTGAAGATTAAAAAGAAAGGGGAATATGTTTATCTCTGCCCATGTAAATGTCATACCAAAGCACATCTTATTTCCTCAGTGACTGATGCCATACTAGTCTCATCTCTCTGTCACCAAATGAAGGGTGCTTAGCAGTGCCTGGCACATTAGAAGAGTTCAAAAAAAAAAAACTGCAATTAATATTATTAGGACCTAAATTTTAATTTTTTTCCAGCTTTCTTCCTTTTCTTATTAAAAAAAAAATGGAACACTTCACAGATTTGCATGTCATCCTTGCCCAGGGGCTCTGCTAATCTTCTCTGTATCATTCCAATTTTAATACATGCGCTGCTGAAACAGCTTCCATAATTTTCTTGAGTCTTCACTGCAAAAAAACTCTTATTCTATCCCGTCTTTGCTTTACCTTTCTTTTCTCATTCTCAACTGAGTTCTCTCCTTATCTCCAAAAGGAAGAGTGACTTGCAACCTGCTGATAATAAAATGGACTGAGATAATGATATTCTCTGTTAGGCCATCATGCAAAAGTAATTCTATTCACTAGAATTTTATGGATGGGGCACTCTATATCGGTTATTCACTGGTGATGTAAAGAGGTCTAAAAGAGAAAAAAATATAGCCGAAACTGGTTTGGCTCAGTGGATAGAGCGTCCGCCTGTGGACTGAGAGGTCCCGGGTTCGATTCCGGTCAAGGGCATGTACCTTGGTTGTGGGCACAACCCCAGTAGGGGGTGTGCAAGAGGCAGCTGATTGATGTTTCTAACTCTCTATCCCTCTCCCTTCCTCTCTGTAAAAAATCAATAAAATATATATTTTTTAAAATAAATAAATAAAAGAGAAAAAAATATATATATCAAGTAGGTGCTCAAGAACTTTTAGGTCCCTTCCTATCTCACTTTACATATGAAGACAATGAGGCTCCCCAAACCAAGGAGTGATAACCAAGTTCTACAAAGAGGGTGTGTGTGTGTGTGTGTGTGACTATCATCACTTTCCTTTTCCTGCTGCTCATTCGTTTTTGTGTCTTAATGATCCATGTTAACAAAATCACCAGCCTCACCAATGTATTTGGCATCTATCTGTCAAGCACCTAGATATGGTAACATTTACAGGGATAAACATTATAACAGTTTTGCTGCCTTCCCCTACAATTTGTTATCTGGTGTGCCAAAAATGACTGTCCGTCCTTCTGTCTCACACACACTTGGAGATAACCATTGGTTTTGGGGCCTTGGCGTTGTTCAGGGCCTGGATGATTCTTTAACAGAAAGAACACTCTGGACTCTAACTCATTGGGGGTCTAAAATCATTACAATTTTTATCCCTACTTAACTCTGATCCAATATTGGTACCAACTGGGTGAGGATAACCATTCATTACAATAAATATTCATCAAGAATTTAGCACGCATCCAAAAACTATGATTTGGTAGGGCTTTGCTACCCACCCCGAGCTACGGAAACCCAATGAGGACTACCTGGTTCAGCAAACAAGACTTGGAAGAGGTGGGGCTTGGAAGAGGCGGGTCCGGACGTCCCAGCGCGAGAAGACGCCCAGACGCATGCGTCCTGCTTAGCCGGTAACTTCCATTTGCTAGATGGGGGAGGCAAGTGGAAAGCAGTCTACATTTTTAAAATCCCTCTTCTTAACCAAAAATTTAATGGTGAACAATACCGTGAATAATTTGAGAGCCTTGTTTTCCGAGTTCAAAATTAAGAACATGTGGCCTACACCGCTAACGCAAGAGGGTTACTTCTCGTATCTTCCCTGTCCCCTGGGACATTGGTGGTCTAGTCCATTCCCCAGACTTTCGAGTCCTTGCAGCGGGTCGGAGACCGAAGAATTGGGCCAATTGCGACTGAAACGTCTTTGGAAGGAGGAAGGGGGTGCGGGAGCATCCCTTTTGAGTTCCGCCTCTCCTTTTTCAAGGCGGTGGTAGGGAAGGGGGGAAGTACGAAATACTGCCCTCGGAAGCCAAAGGAGCACACCTCTCCGTGCAAATTGCCCGGAGGGCGGCGGGAAAAGGGCGAGACGGGAGTGGGGACCGAGAAGGAGCCAGGAAGCCGCGCGGGAGGGCGCGCGCGCGCCCCTTTTTCAGCAGTGTGGCGGGGTCGCACGCACGCCCGCCTCGGCGGCTGGGCGCGGTTTGCGACAGTGGGGGAAGCGGTGGAGGTGGCGGCGGCGGCAGTGGCAACTTTGCGGCAGGCTCCGGCCGGGCTTGCTTGACGGCGGTGTGGCGGAGGCCCCGCCCTAGGCGGCAGGAACCTGGAGGGAGGCGGAGGAATATGTCCGAGAGGGAAGTGTCGACAGCCCCGGCGGGAACAGACATGCCTGCGGCCAAGAAGCAGAAGCTGAGCAGCGACGAGAACAGCAACCCGGACCTCTCTGGAGACGAGAATGTGAGTGGGGCCCCGAGTCGTTCGGACGGGACTCTAGTGAAAGTTTTTAAAGTCTTTTTAAACTGGGAGCGGGGGCGGCCGGGCGGCTGTGGGGGGTGGGGGGGTGGGGGGGGAGAGAGCGAGGTGTCACTCTTTACCCAGGAAAACGCGGGCGTGGAAGAGAGACTCGAACTTGTCGCTGGGGTTTGGATGTGGGGCCGAGAGCGAGCAGAAACTCGGCGGAGCGTGGCCTGGGGGAGCGCGGGGGACGGAGGGTCGGCTCAGCTGCCTTTGCGCGGACGCGGTGTGTTTGGGCCTTGGGGAGAGTGCAGGAGCTGAGATTCCGGTTGTTTAAAAGGCACGTTAGGGAGGACTCTGGGGAAGTTGGAGGGAGAACCCAGCGTGTTAGGGACCCTCTTCAAGGAATTAGGGACCGTGTCACTCCCAGACCCTTACGGACAGCTGGAAGGGAAGAGGAGATCGTAAGGGGGTTTCGGCGACTCTCTTAAAAAGGAGATTTTGTGCCTGCTCCTGTCCTGTCCGTGGGGATGAGGTCAGTCAGCTTTTCTTGAGGAGGAGCCGAATTGAGAGGGTCGTCTTCTGACTTGGAGGGGAAAACCCACCCTTGAGGCAGGAATGGGAAGGGACGGTTCCTCTTTCGAAAGTTACTAAGATAAAGGGGGGACCACCTGGGAGATTGCAGGTCACGGTGGCACGGGAAGCTGTCTTTAAGGTGTGGGCTTCATGGCCTCGCCGTGTTTGATTTTGGGAATTAGATTTGTAAATAACAACAGCAGCAGCAAAACCGAATTGCATCATGATAATCATCTAGTCCCAACTGTGTTTGGGCGAGATGCCAGTAATAACCGAATTGACATTACTCTTCAGTTTCGTGTTTTAATATGTCCAGTAAGTTCTGCAAAATGTCTTGACAAATGAACATCCAAAACGTGAGCCCCTTTTCATAGTATATGGCAATAACATCCGGCTATCTTTTTAAAATCTGTAAAGTGTTATAGGAGTGTGATATAAGTTCTTCATTTTCTCATTTGGCTAGTTTTAGGAATAAATGGCATCTTATACACCCATTTCTTAAATTCTACATCACTACATGACTGACCGAAGCATATATTATATGAATGACATGGTGTCGTGACCAAAATTTTCACTGAAGAGATGGGAAAAGAACTCTTTCTTTTTTGTAGATAGAAGGAAGATTTTTAGGGGATTGCCAGTTTGTGGGATTTGGACTTGAAATTTCTGGAAAGCTTAGGTGTTGAAAGTTACTTTAAAAGGAGCATTTTTTACTTTTTCATTCCAGTCCTTGGAGCCTGTTTTCTTTTGTCTTCTCTTAAATTTCTTTGGACAGATTAGGTTAGTAATAGGAGCACAGACAAGATCCAAATGTTAGGTTAAAAATTTCCCTCTGCTACTTACTGGTTGCTTGACCTTGAGCAAGGCAAGATAATGACCTAGTTGCCTCAGTTGCTTATCTTACAAATGGAGATAACAATGGCATTTACCTCGAGGGGCATTTGTAAGGATTAAGTGAAGTAGTATAGGTGAAGTGCTTGCCAGAATGCCTGCCTCTGCCCTAGCCGGTTTGGCTCAGTGGATAGGGTCCCTTGCAGACTGAAGGGTCCCAGGTTTGATTCCTGGCAAGGGCAAGTACCTCGGTTGCAGGCTCCTCTCCGGCCTGACTGGGGTGTGCAGGAGGCAACCACTCGATGTGTTTCTTTCATATCAATATTTCTCTCCGTCTTTCCCTCTCTCTTCCACTCTCTCTAATAATCAATGGAAAAATACCCTTGGGTGAGAATTTAAAATTTTTTTAAATAAGAATGTCTGCCTCATAAGTACTATTCAAATTTTATTTAATTACTATTACTAATTTTGTGATCACATAGTATAAACTTACGTTTCTGACCTTTCCACATACTAAATAATCAGGCAGAAATGTAATGAAAATAGAAATTTATTTAGACTGAGGAAACTTTCAGGGCGCCAAATAAATTGAAGGCTTATTTTCTTTTTGCAGACGCTTAGGGAATATATTTGATGCATTAGAAAACGGTTCACAACCAAATGATTGGATGAAGCCTTTGTTTTGGTTCCTCCATCTGGATGAGGACTTCATATATATGTATACATATATATGTATATGTTTTTATTGATTTTAGGGAGAGGGAGAGAGAGATAGAAACATCAGTGATGAGAAAGAAGCATTGATCTGCTGCTTCCTGCATGCCCCCCACTGGGGATCGAGCCCACAACCTGGGCATGTGCCCTGACTAGAATCGAACTGTGACCTCCTGGTAGAATAACATTTTTAAATGTGTAAGATACAGTGAAAAGGTTATAAACATAATCATAAACTTATGTTATAAAATATTTTTGAGATTTGTTTTAATAAAGTATTTTATTTTTATTTATAAATAAGTATAATCAAAACACTAACATTTGTCATGAATACTGTTAGCATTCTTTTAATTTATTAGAGTGACATTGGTTAATAGGATCACATAGGTTTCATGTGTGGATTTCTGTTACAAGGTCTGTATGTTGTACTGTGTGCCCATCACCCAAAGCCAAATCATCTTCTGTCACCATATATTAGGCCCCCTTTGCTACTCCCCCCCCACACCTCCACACCTTCCCTCTGTCAACCACCATATTGCTGTTTGTGTCCATGAGTTTCAGTTTTATATCCCACATATGAGTGAAATCATATGGTTCATAGCTTTTTCTGCCTGACTTATTTCACTTAGCATAATATCTGCCTTTGCTGTAATTTCTCTTTTTTTTTGTTTAAAGTATTACATATATTAGTACATATAATACTGTAATTTCTCATTTCCTTTTTTTTAAAATTGAATTTATTGGGGTGATACGGTAGAGGGTATGCAGGAGGCAGCTGATTAATGTTGTGCTCTCACATCGATGTTTCTCTCTCTTCCTCTCTAAAAACCAATAAAAATATTTTTTAAAAGATGTTAAGTGAATTTTTAATATACTTTTTGTTCCTCTAGTTAAGTTTAACCTTTATAATATAAAGCTAGCTTTAGGAAGCAGTAACTTAGAAACAGCCCCTAAGGCAGTGGTTCCTAGACTGCATTCTCATAAATGTTAATAGGCACTCCAAGAAAAAAAGGCTTTCTCTAGAATGTAGTTAACCACTGCCCTAATGTTACAGATTTAAATAAATCTCTATTTCTAAGAACACATTGTAATATGTAATCAAAGGAGGTAAAATCCTCTTCTGAGATTGGAGGGCCATTAATATATCTTGTGGACTGGAGATTAGGTAAAAATTAGGTGAACTTTCAAGGTTTTCTCCTGCCATTTCTACTTTGGAAGGGATTTACTTTATAGAGTATCTGGAGCTCTAACATACAGGGTGGGGCAAGAGTTGTGAGTTAACGGAACAGTTTATTTTATTCATTAGTTATTATATTATTTTCCATATGAATAACTGTAAACCTACTTTGCCCCACCCAGTATTTATGAATATCATTATCTTAGAGCTATGAGTCAAATTTCAGTTGTACAGAATATGTAGAAATTCTTTTAGAGACTGGCAGGGAGGAGGAGAGACAGAGAGAAACATCCATGTAAAAGAGACACATTGGTTGCCTCCCACACACGCCCTGACCAGGACCAGGGATTGAATCTGCAACCTAGGTACATGCCCTTGACGGAAATCGAACCCAGGATTGTTTGGCATGAGGGCTGACTCTCTATCCACTGAGCCAGACCAGCTATGGCAAGCATGTCAAACTCAAAGGCCAAATAAAGGAGGCATGCGGGCCATGGGCCACGAGTTTGACATGCTTGGGCTAGGGCGTTAAGTCAGATTTAGGAATCAGATTTGGGTGTGAATTTCAGCAACCCTAACATGCAAAAGACTACTTAGGCTCTCTTTTTGTTTGTTTATTTTCTTTTAAATTTAGTTCTCTTTCTATTTTTATTTTTTATTTGCTACTTAGTCTCTCTTACACTTCTTATCTAACAGTACCTTCTGTGGAGACCATTGTGTTGTTATTTAAAGGCAGCATTAGTACTGTTTTTCTGATTAGCTTTTTTTGTTTATATTTTTGCTGAAATATCAAATATCCACAATTCTAATGTGTAGCTGGTTTGCTTTTTGTCCTTTGGAGATAGGAATAAAATGTTCCATTACTTACAGAATTTATTATTTCTTTTAGGTCATTCAGTAGCTGTCCAGTAAAAATAATCATTTGCTGCCTAAGTGCCGTATTACTGTTTTATGTAATTTTTTCTAACTTACTGCTTACAGGATGATGCTGTCAGTATAGAAAGTGGAACAAACACTGAACGCCCCGATACACCTACAAATACACCAAATGCACCTGGAAGGAAAAGCTGGGGGAAGGGAAAATGGAAGTCAAAGAAGTGCAAATATTCTTTCAAATGTGTAAATAGTCTCAAGGTATGTGCAGAAAGTCAAATCCTGTTAGTTGAATGCTAAGCTGCAAAATTACAGTACTTTTTGAAATTTTGTTTTTATGGTATAGACTGCATAGTTATTAAAACTCACTCTACTTTCATTTAGCTTTTTGTTTTGTTTTAAATGGGTAATACCTAGTACTGCAGGCTAGTTTTTCTTTATTGTTTATATTTTTAAAAAAAGGTTTTGGAAAATGTATTTTGATAAAACTTAAAAGTACATGCTATTTCAGGTACCTATTCCTAAAAAGAACTGAATGTGATTCAAAACAGCCAGCATAAATTGAAACACATGCCTTAGTTTCTGCAGTTTAAAAAAATTTAACTCTTATCTGTTGTTTTGTTTGTGATTGTTTTCATAGAAAAGGGTATAAATTAAAAAATTTTTGATTATGTAGAAAACAAGTGGTTGAGGTTATTTAAATGACTACTTCCTCAATTGTATTTTTATTTATAAAAGGGAGTGGTTGAATTTAAGATGTTTTTCTTTACATGTATTCATTATTGGTTTAAATTTGGGGGCGTTTTCCTTCGCTGAGCAGAAATATGCATTACCTTGTCTTATACGTGTATGAAAGAATCTTTTCTAAATATGTATTTCAGGTAAAGTCTTCAGAAAGCATAAGCGATTATGGCTATGTGGAAATTATTTTTCTGTCTGTAGCAAAATTCTTTGTTCAGTGTATGTCAAATTATATTCTTAAAAGAGAGAGATTACTCTTGGTTATATATTTTTTTATTTATTTTTAAATATATTTTATTGATTTTATTTATTTTTTAATTTAATAAATCTTTATTGTTCAGATTATTACATTAGTTTCTCCTTTTTCCCCCCATAGCTCCCCTCCACCCGGTTCCCACCCCACCCTCTGCCCTTAACCTCTCCCCCACTGTCCTCATCCATAGGTGTACGATTTTTGTCCAGTCTCTTCCTGCACCCCCCTCACTCCTTCCCCCCTGAGAATTATCAGTCCACTCCCTTTCTATGCCCCTGATTCTATTATATTCACCAGTTTATTCTGTTCCTCAGATTTTTAATTCACTTGATTTTTAGGTTCACTTGTTGATACATATGTATTTGTTGTTCATAATTTTTATCTTTACTTTTTTCTTCTTTTTCCTCTTTTTAAAGAATACCTTTTAGCATTTCATATAATAGTGGTTTGGTGATGATGAACTCCTTTAGCTTTTTCTTATCTGTGAAGCTCTTTATCTGACCTTCAATGTGAATGATAGCTTTGCTGGGTAGAGCAATCTTGGTTGTAGGTTCTTGCTATTCATCACTTTGAATATTTCTTGCGACTCCCGTCTGGCCTGCATAGTTTCTGTTGAGAAATCAGCTGATAATCGTATGGGTGCTCCCTTGTAGATAATTAACTGTTTTTCTCTTGCTGCTTTTAATATCCTCTCTTTGTCTTTTGCTCTTGGCATTTTAATTATGATGTGTCTTGGTGTGGTCCTCTTTGGATTCCTTTTGTTTGGGGTTCTCTGTGCTTCCTGGACTTGTAAGTCTATTTCTTTCACCAGGTGGGGGAAGTTTTCTGTCATTATTTCTTCGAATAGGTTTTCAGTGTCTTGCTCTCTCTCTTCTTCTGGCAACCCCATAATTCTGATGTTGGTATGCTTGAAGTTGTCCCAGAGGCTTCTTACACTATCTGCAAATTTTTGGATGCTTTTTGCTTTTTGCTTTTCCGGTTAAGTGTTTTTTGCTTTTTTGTATTTCAAATCTTTGACTTGATTCTTGCGTCAAAGAATCAAGTCAAAGATTTGTTCAGTGTATGTCAAATTATATTCTGCTGTTGGGTGTCTGTATAATATTTTTTTATTTCAGTCAGTGTATGTTTAATTTCTAGTCTGCTGTTGGGTGTCTGTATAATATTTTTTATTTCAGTCAGTGTATGTTTAATTTCTAGTTGGTCCTTTTTCATATCCTCAAGGGTCTGGCTAAATTTATTGGCCTTTTCTAGGAAATTCTTGAAAAACCTTATAACCGTGGTTTTGAATTCTATATCTAGTCGGTTTTTTCCCCTCCATTTCTTTCGTTTGTGATCTGTTACTTTGTCTCTACATTTTCGCTGCTTCCCTGAGTTGGTAGGGTAGCTTTGTGTGCTAGGTTTCCTATATGGCCCAGTGGGTCGGCCTCCCAGTCACCTGGGGTGGACACTATTGGTGCACCCCTTTGCGGTCTGTGTGTACAGCCTTGTTGTAGTTAAGTCTTGATTGTTATTGGTATCACTGGGAGGAATTGACCTCCAGGCCAATTGGCTATGTGTATCAGCTGTGTCTACGCCAGGAGACTTGTGCTGGAGACAGCCTTATAGGACCAGACTTGCAAAATTGCAAAAGCCTCTGTGCTCAGCTTGGATGGGGCGGAGTCTCAGGGCTGAGCAGACAGTCTTGGCTTCCTGTCAGCCCTGCCCTTGCGCGCGCGCCTCCAGACCTCTGGCTTCTGCAGCTCCAGATTACCCCAGGCTCGCCCGGAACTGAGGTTCAGTGCAGTCAGGAGCTTCCGACTCCCTTCCGCTAGGGAGAGCTAGCGGCAACCTCAGCAGTCAGTCTTCTCTGCACTTGCGCACCTCAAGACCCCTGCCCGCTGCGGTTTCCCCGAGTCACCGTGTGCCTTTCTCTCTACTCGACAGTCCAGACTCCCCCCGTATGTGCCTGGGTCCACAGGGTTTCGCCCGGAACTGGGGTTCAGTGCAGTTGGAACTGGGTTTCAGTGCAGTCGGGGGCTTCCTTCCCTCTCCCGCCAGAGAAAGCCAGCCAGGCACTCAACCGCCCTTCCTCTCTGCACGCGTGTCTCCGTACCACAGTCCTTTGCAGCTCCTCTGATTTTCCGTGACCTTTTTTTCTTTCCTTCTAGTTGTAGAATTTCCACTCAGCCAGCTTTCCTGTGGTTCTGGATGAAATTGTTGTGCAAAGCAGCAGTTTAGGTGTTTACCTATGCCGCCATCTTGGTTTCTCCCCCTATTTTATTGATTTTAGAGAGGAAGGGAGAGCTAGAGATAGAAACATCACTGATAAGAGAGAATCATTGATTGGCTGCCTCTTGCACGCCCCCTACTGGGGATCGCGCCCGCAACCCAGGCATGTACCCTTAGCTGGAATCGAACCTGAGACCTTTCAGTCCGCAGGCTGGCACTCTAACCATTGAGCCAAACCAGCTAGGGCTTGGTTATATATTTTTTTAAAAGGGAAAGTGCCCATTAGTTTCATATTAATATTCAGTTATATCAACCTATTTTTAGATAGTATATCTAGAAGGTTGTTTTAACTGTCAGTTAAATATTTCGATTAAATATTTCAAAGCATTAAATCCATGGCTTTTTAAGGGTAAAAAATAAAAGTTGTTAGACTGTAAAAGTGAAAACAGTCCTTTGAAGTGAATATGAAAATTAATGTTAAATGCCAAGAGATTGCCAGTAAAATCCTGAGAATAACTTTGTGAACAGTTGTTTTTTATATATGTCCTTATAGCCAGCCTACTAGCAACTGAAGGTATAGTCCATGGCTTCCCCTGTTCCCTATTGTTCAATTACCATAATTGTTTATTACAAAACTTGGGATGTTTTTCTTTAAGGACCTAAATTCAAGGTTATTTAAAATTGTCTCTAGAGCACTAATAGAAAACAGTGATTTGAGTGGAGTCTGGTATGCTTCAGTTTACAAGGGAAAAATTAAACCTAATAAAGTTTAGCTAGTGTTAAGCCACTCTTACTTAGGTCATTTGTTAGTTTCCAATTGCAGAAAAATTAATTTTGTCCTTATGTCCTGAGAAATGAATGCATCTGCCATAATTACCCAGTTTTGTTTTGATTCAGAAAAATATGGTTGGGTGTGAGAACATAGAAGGCAAATATAAAAATATTTTCATAAGTAAGTGCTTGTTACCTAACTTCTGATTTAAGTCTTTGGTTGTCATAAAACTTTGTCATATACTAATATTTTAAAATGTGAAAACTGGACAAGTAGATATCTTTTTAGAGTCAAAAGTCAGTTTATGTGTGCTATTTCAAAACAGTGGCTTCCATTTTCAAAAAAGTTATAAGGAGGATGGTCAGTCTACTACAATTTCTTTATTTCTAAATATATTAATTTTTCTTATTTCATGATTATTTTATAGGAAGATCATAATCAGCCATTGTTTGGAGTTCAGTTTAATTGGCACAGTAAAGAAGGAGACCCACTAGTGTTTGCAACTGTAGGAAGCAACAGAGTAAGTGTTAAGGATCTGTTTGGCATTTGGTTTGATGATTAGATTCTGGTATTAATATAATAAGTGTAATTATTTTGAGATAAATTTCATGTAGCCAGTTTGACATTATTATTCCTTTGTGTGAACATGAAGCATTCTAGAAGTTGTCTAATTAAACCTAGTATTCATGACTGAAAATACATCTTTATTTCATACTAGTGGCCTGGTGCACGAAATTCATGCACATTGAAAGGGAATTAATTAGAGGAAATACTTTAACCCTTTGCACTCGCTTGCTTTTTTCTCGATTCCTTTATTCTAATGCTAACCGTGTCGAGTCACACTCGACATCCGAGTGCAAAAGGTTAATATTGCTATTTTCCCTTTCTCTATAATAGAAGTGTTTTATTAGAGATGAAAGAAAATTAATAAAATGTATATGAAAATCTCCCTCCTGTCAGAGTCTGGGACGCGCTGTGGGACCCAGAGTCAAGTCCCCACCCACATGTGCGCGTGTCTTAAAATCACACGAGACCCAGACCTGGCCGGCCCCACCCCTGTCAAGTCCTACCAGGCGGGGAGCGCAGCCTCAGGTCCCCCGTCAACCCTGCTGGGGCGGGGGGCACGGCCTCAGGTCCCCCAGCATGGCGCCATGCAGCCTCAGGTCCCTGCTGATCGGTTGTTACAGCGTCACGGTGTGACGACCATTTGCATATTAGCCTTTTATAATGATGATGATATTACTCAAAATTGTTCACACAACAGGTTTCTGTTTATAGTTTGTCTTAATGATCTGTTTTGAGTGATTGAAAGAATTGACGTTCTTTTGGAAGTGACAACAGTTTTTCTAATTTGGATAAGAAATCTCTTTTTTTATATATATAATATATTTTTATTGATTTCAGAGAGGAAGGGAGAGGGAGAGAGAGATAGAAACATCAATGATAAGAGAGAATCATTGGTTGATCCGGATCAAGTTTGCAATCTGGGCATGTGCCCTTGACTGCAATTGAACCTGGGACCCTTCAGTCCACAGACTGATGTTCTATCCACTGAGCCAAACCAGCTAGGGCAAGTCTCTGATTTCTTAAAAATGAATGTAATTAATGCCTCTTATAAAGGCAAAGCATAGATACAGTGTGTGTGTGTGTGTGTGTGTGTGTGTGTATGTATGATAGTTACTGAAAGCATTTTAATTATTTGTAATAAATGTTTTTATTTAAGGAGGCCAAGAATATCTTGAACTGAGAAAAAACCATGCTGGGCACGTTTTTAATGTAAACCAAGCATGTCATACTCACAGCCAGCAGGCCACATGCTGCGAATTTGACATGCTTGATATAAACCATTATTTAACTTTTTAGTTGAACCAGGGGCTGAACATGGGAATTATAAAGATTTATTCATTCTATTTGCTTCTAAGTAAATGGAGAACAGGAAGGTTCCCTAGTGCAGTGGTCGGCAAACTCATTAGTCAACAGAGCCAAATATCAACAGTACAACGATTAAAATTTCTTTTGAGAGCCAATTTTTTTTTTTTTTTTTTTGAGAGCCAAATTTTTTAAACTTAAGCTTCTTCTAATGCCACTTCTTCAAAATAGACTCGCCCAGGCCATGGTATTTTGTGGAAGAGCCACACTCAAGGGGCCAAAGAGCCACATGTGGCTTGCGAGCCGCAGTTTGCTGACCACGGCCCTAGTGCTTTCTAGAGAGTCTCTGGAGTTTTTCTATTAAATTGAAATCACTTCAGGAAAAATTGTTCTCCTGTCTTTATTAGGTAACATTCTGGGTATTCATTAATACTATAGTAGAAGTTAGGAGGACCAATATAAAAATAGATTGATATATTTAGGAAAGAAAGGTGGAGGAAATAGACTAATTGGATATGGATTGACAACAAATACAAGCCACTTCCTCTGCCTTCAACTCAAGAGGGTGTATGAGGTGAATCTGAAAAATGTTCCATAAGTTATATTAGTTGAGTCAAATAAAATTTTATGTTTAAGTAATTGTGATAAGCTTCTTAAAGAAATAAAGGAACGTGATTTTTATTTTATTTATTTATTTTTTAATATGTTTTATTGATTTTTCACAAAGAGGAAGGGAGAGGGAAAGAGAGCTAGAAACATCGATGAGAGAGAAACACCGATCAGCTGCCTCCTGCACACACCCCACCGAGGGCATGCCCACAACCAAAGTACATGCCCCTGACCAGAATCGAACCTGGGACCCCTCAGTCCGCAGGCCGACGCTCTATCCACTGAGCCAAACTGGTTTCGGTAAGGAACGTGATTTTTAATGCACACAGTTTCTATTGTCTGTGGTGCATTTTTTTTAAATATTTTTTTATTGATTTTAGAGAGGAAGGGAGAGAGAGAGATAGAAACATCAATGATGAGAGAGAATCATTGATCAGCTGCCTCCTGCACACACCCCACTGGGGATCAAGCCTGCAACCTGGATATGTGCCCTTAGCCAGAATCGAACCCAGGACCCTTCAGTCCATAGGCCAATGCTCTATCCACTGAACCAAACCAGGTAGGGCTCTGTAGTGCATTTTTAATGCAGTTTCTTACTATCTAATGGCCACCGTAACGAGAAGGAATCTTCAGACCAAAAGAGGAAGGAGAATTAGCAGAATATAACAATTTATATTGAAATCAGGTTATTGCAATCCTATGTGGATGCTGATGTATCCTTTCCTGAGTTTTCAATGTATTTGGCTAAAGAAATTGTCTTTCATAAGTACACTGAAACTAGGGTAATTTACTTATGGGATGATTGGACCTGAGCCAGCAGACTGCCTAGTAGTTTTGCACAAATTCTCCACCAGAGGCTCCTGTTTCTGTATTGTTTTTATAATACAGCTCGGATATTATTAATTGACAAGTCAGAGGGTCAAAGAATCAGAGTGCCAGGGCCCATACTTCCTGGTGGTCAATACTATCACCAGTTTGATATTTATCCTGGCCCTTACTAAAAAAATATTATGGTTACATTTTAGGGAACACAGATTATCATTAACTGTAAGGCTTTCGTATGCTTACTAAGGACCAAAAGTTATAGCATGGAAGGACACAAAGGTGGAAATGGTTTTCACATATACATCTATACACCTATATTGTTTTCTGTGTGTTTTTTAATTGAATTTATTGGAGTGACATTTGTAGACAAAATGTTTTCTGTTTTTTAGTGTTATTCTGTTCTCAATCACAATTAACTTGATAAGCAAGTTAGTATTACAGTATTTAATATATTCTGGAAATTATGTAATACTGTAAATATTATAATGGCTTCCTCAAATTAAAGGAGCTATTTTAAAGCAATAGTTTCTGTAATATTTTAAAGACACAGTTGTGACTAAAATATGTTTGAAAGCTAAAAAGCATGTGTTTCTTTATTTGAGATAAAATTTACTGTATTTTGTTTTCCTTAGGTTACTTTATATGAATGTCACTCACAAGGAGAAATCCGGCTATTGCAATCCTATGTGGATGCTGATGTATCCTTTCCTCAGTTTTCAATATCTTTGGTTAAAGGAATTGACTTTCATAAGTACACTGAAACTTTTCTAAATTAATTAGTTTCCCAAAGTTATATTGTTCTTTCTTAACCTTAACCAGTGCTATTCCTTCACTATCACCCAAGAGATTTCTGGTATCTAGTTATCTAGTTTTCCTGGTCCCTACAAAGCCATTGTAGGATGGATATGAGAGAGAATGGTGCAGGTGACTGGAGATGTTTATTGGAAATCCGGTAATAGAAAATTAGAGTAGTTAAAACCTCCTGTTTTTTGTTTTGTTTTTTACCTTACCTAGAATTTTATCATTTCAAAGTAGTTATATTGATGAACTTGAGTTGATTAGAAGCCAGGACTGGAAATCATGCTAAGTATTTGATCAATAAAGCCTATAGGGAAAAACACATATCCAGTTTGTTTAGGAAATAAAATATTTCAAAACATGGGTTCATAAAGATAAAAGACTTAAAAACCCAAAGGGATAGATATTAAAGCTTGGTGATAAGATTTTTCTTCTAGATCCATTTGAAAAACTTAGCAAACAAAAAAAGACAAGGACTTTTCAGTCTTCCCTAGATGATAGGGAAAGAAGTGACCTGTAGCCATATTGGAAAGGTCTCACACAGGAAAAAGTGGAAAAATGAATAGTAAGTCATTTTTAGAGGCACATAGAAGTATTGGGATAGAGCAAGAGTCTGCAAAGTACAGCCCCTGGGCTGGCCATCTGTTTGCTTATGCTTTTTTTATTAGGTAATGGTCCACCCACCTGTTTTGTAAATAAAGTTTTATTTGGACACAGCCATACACATCCTTTACATATTGTCTGGCTGCTTTCAAACACAGAGTTGAGTTATACAAATAGCTAAATAGTAATCAAAATTTAGTGGAAGGACTGGATTTGTTCTATCATTCTGTATAGGTTTTGGACCTAAAAATCTCCATTGTTTAAATCTGGTGATAGAATAATAAGAACTTCTGTGTCAAAAACTTTAGCAGGTCTTTGGAGGTTTCCATGTATTATAATCGTTTGTGTACGTATTTACTTTTCAAAAACAAATTACATTTCTTAACTGGCATTTGTAGGCGGATGAAAACTTTTACACTTGTGCATGGACATATGATAGCAATACAAGCCATCCTTTGCTGGCTGTGGCTGGATCTAGAGGCATAATCAGGATAATTAATCCCATAACAATGCAGTGCATAAAGGTGGGCGTTTTTGTTAAATTGTAGATTTGCTTTCTTTTGAATGGACACCTGTGAAAATTTTTCATGTTAAATTTAAAACTAAAGGAATCACAGTTTCTATTTTGATTTGTACTGTGCTTAGTTCATCCTTTAGACAGGTCTTTTGATACCTTTGTTACAGTTGGGTAATGCAAATTAAGTAATGAGTGGGAAACTTTTATTATTTACAATATTTTCTTTTCTTCTACCTCGCCTTATTCTGAGAGACTCTGAATGAACAATAACAAAAGAGTGAGTCCATTCTCACACACCCTAACTAGGGTTGAAGCCTTGAAAGTTGATATTAAGTTTTACAAATCAATTTAGTTAGAACTTTTAAACCCTGAGAGCACAATAGAACCACATGAGGATCTTTTCCATCTTTGCTTTGCCTCTGCTATTCCAGTCAAATCAGATTACCAGCAGGTGGGACTTTAGCATCTTTTATTTTTTTCCCTTCAAATTGGTTGGGTGGTTTTATTTTATTTTTTTATACATTTTTTCTTTGTAGGATGGTTTTAATATGCAGCCAATGTTGAAAACCACTACTTTAAGCGAAATGAGTTTTTCATTCTCTTAAAATTAATGAAAAATAATTTATTTTTTTTTAGCAAACATTTATTCACAGATTAAATATTTTACAATAGAATTTGTTACTTTATGAAAGTTGATATGTTTTAAATTTATTGTAGCACTATGTTGGGCATGGAAATGCTATCAATGAGCTGAAATTCCACCCAAGAGACCCAAATCTTCTCCTGTCAGTCAGTAAAGGTAAGAGAAGGAAATTATTATTTTTTATTATTTTTTTAAATCTGAGGATATGTCCTTCCCATTGATTTCAGAGAGAGAGAATGGAAAGGAAAAGAGAGAGAAAGTGAAACATCAATGTGAGAGAGAAACATAGATTGGTTGCCTCCTGAACCCACATACTCAGAAATCTGGATATGTGCCCTGACTGGGAATTGAACCTGAGATCCTTCAGTGCACAGCACAATGCTCCAACCAACTGAGCCACACTGGCCAGGGTGGAAATTATTACTTTTTTTAAGAGAGAAACATAATTGTTATGGAGGATTAGTTTTGTTACCCTTATCCTAAATAATGAGAGAAATATGCTAATCATCCGTTAAGCTGTGAGGTGTAACGACCAACCGCATATCGACCGTATCACGGATCTGCAGGAGGGTGGGGCAGCGAACTACAAGCGGGCAGCAGAGCTACAGGAGGGGCAGGGCAGCAAGCTATGAGGGGAGGGGCGGGGGGGGGGGGAACTACAGGAAGGCGGGGCATCAGGCGGAGATCTACAGGAGGGCGGCAGCGACCTACTGGTGCGCGGATTCCTGCGCAGGGCTACTATTTTACCATATTGCATTATGATAATTCTAGAACTTTATCCTCAAATGAAATTTTTTTCAACTGAATTATCTTCATCATTAATTTTTTAAATATTTTTATTAATTTCAGAGAGGAAGGAAGAGGGAGAGAGAGATAGAAACATCAATGATGAGAGAGAATCATTGATTGGCTGCCTCCTGCATGCTCCCCACTGGGGATTGAGCCTGCAACCTGGGCATGTGCCCTTGACTGGAATTGAACCTGGGACCCTTCAGTCCACAGGTCGATGCTCAATAGAGCCAAACTGGCCAGGGCCATCTTCATTAATTTTAAGTGGCAGGTCACCAATTATTATTTTTTTTCTTTCCTTTTTTTTAAATATATTTCATTGATTTTTTACAGAGAGGAAGGGAGAGGGATAGAGAGTTAGAAACATCGATGAGAGAGAAACATCGATCAGCTGCCTCCTGCACACCCCTTACTGGGGATGTGCCCGCAACCAAGGTACATGCCCTTGACCGGAATCAAACCTGGGACCCTTGAGTCCGCAGGCTGACGCTCTATCCACTGAGCCAAACCGGTTAGGGCTCTTTTTTAAAAAAATTTAAATTCTTCATTGTTTAAAGTATTACATATGTCTCCTTTTTCCCCCATTTACCTCTCCCTGGCTACTCCCACTCCCCAGCACATGCCCTCACCCCCCTACTGTCTGTGTCCATGGGTTATGCTTATATACATGCATACAAGTTCTTTAGTTGATCTCTTACTCTTCACCCCCACCCCTGCCTTCCCTATGAGGTTGGATGGTCTGTTCGATGCTTCTGTGTTCTGGATCTATTTTTGCTCATCAGTTTATGTTGTTCATTACATTCCACAAATGAGTGAAATCATGTGATATTTATCTTTCTCACCAATTCTATTTTTAAGAGTTTTTAAGATAGTTTTGCAACTATCACTATCCAATCATGTAATAAGAAATAATGCATCTGAAAATCCATGTTGCCTTTATATATAAAAACTTTTGTTTTATAAAGGATTCCCTATTGCCCTGCCTGTGTGGTTTAGTGATTGAGTGTTGACCTATGAATCAGAGGTCACGGTTCGATTCCTGCTCAGGGCACATGTCCCAGTTGCAGGCTCAAATCCCAGTGTGAGGCATGTAGGAGGAAGACGATCAATTACTTTCTCTCATCATTGATGTTTCTATCTCTCTCCCTTCCTCTCTGAAATCAATAAAAATATATTTTTTAGAAAAAGAAAAATGTTTATTTTGGGAAATTGACACCTAAGAACTAATGACTTTTTCTTGATAGCAGTAGTTGGGCTCAGGTATTACCAAGTGACAGAGGCCAGAATGCCTTACTTTTCTACATATTACAACCTTTTAACTCTGCTCTTTCTTCCCATTGTGTCGGTAAGAGCCTTTTTTTTTTTAATCAGCTTTTCAAATTAATAAGAATTTTGCTGCATACAATACCATTAAGAAAGTGAAAAGACAACCTACAGAATAGGAGAAAGTATTTCTAAATCATGTATCTAATAAGGGACTTGTATCAAGAGCTCTTATAGTTCAGTAATAAAACATCCAAATTAAAAAGTGGTTGAATGACATCTTTCCAAAGAACATGCACAAATGTCTGGTGAGCACATGAAAAGGCACTCAGTGTCATTAATCAGGGAAATACTAATTAAAAACACTAGGAGCTACCACTTCACACCTGCTAGGATGGCTATAACCAGAATTACAGGAACATGTTGACTAAGGTGTGGAGATACCCTTCTTCACCCATATAACTGGTGGGAATGTAAAATGTGGCCACATCAAAAAAACAGTTTGGTCGAAACCGGTTTGGCTCAGTGGATAGAGCATCGGCCTGCGGACTCAAGGGTCCCAGGTTCGATTCCGGTCAAGGGCATGTACCTTGGTTGCGGGCACATCCCCAGTCGGGGGTGTGCAGGAGGCAGCTGATCTATGTTTCTCTCTCATCAATGTTTCTAACTCTCTATCCCTCTCCCTTCCTCTCTGTAAAAATCAATAAAATATATTTAAAAAAGAAAAAACAGTTTGGCAATTACTTATAGTTAAACACAGACTTAACCATTGCTGGATATGTGTGTGTGTGTGTGTGTGTGTGTATACATATATATGTATGTATACAAGATGAATGAAATGTCCACATAAAAATTTGTACATAAGTGGAATCAAAACCATTTTTATGGCAGTTTTTTATTCAACTACGTACTAACATAATGTATTAGTGTAATATGTACATTATAATTAGTATAAATACATTTTAATTAGTGTAGTATGTTAATATTCATGTATAGTATGAACACTGTTATAGTTCAAGCTTTACATGACATTTATTACTGCAGTACATTATTTTGTTAATATTTAGTAGAAAATGAGATTGCTTGAATTAGTTACAAATTTTATTTTTTTCTCCCTGTCAGTATGCCTTACTTATTTATTTATTTGTTTGTTTATTTTTAATATATTTTGATTGACTTAGAGAAGAAGGGAGGGGGGGATAGAAACATCAATGATGCGAGAGAATCAGCCTTAGCCAGTTTGGCTCAGTGGATAGAGCGTTGGCCTGCGGTCCCGGTTTAATTCCGGTTAACGGCACCTACCTTGGTTGCAGGCTCTTCCCTGGGGGTTGGGGCACCTGCATAAGGCAACCAATCAATGTGTTTCTCTCACATCGATGTTTCTCTCTGTCTTTCCCTCTCTCTTGCATTCTCCCTAAAAATCAATGGGAAAAATATCCTTGGGTGAGGACTGAGAGAGAATATCATTGATCAGCTGCCTCCTGCACACCCCTATTGGGGATCGAGCCCACAACCCAGGCATGTGCCCTGATTGGGAATCCAACCGTGACTTCCTGGTTCATAGGTCAATACTCAACCTCTGAGCCATACCAGTCAGGCTCAGTAGGCTTTATTTACATTTACAAGAAATGGAATGCCAACTAACATGTCATCTGCCCTTGGAGGTCTTTAGTAAAGAGTTTTACTTGGTTTTGTTTCTTCTTGAACTTACTGGGATGACACTGGTTAAAAAAATTATACAAATTTCAGGTGTACAGTTCCAAAACACATTATCTGTATATTGTATTGTGTGTTTACCATCCCATACAGCTATAATCTTTTAAAGGTCTGTAATACTATAAAATTGTCATGAAATATACTGTATGTAGATTTCAATCCTATTATTGCATTTACTGTAGAAATTTTATAAATCTACTCAGTCCTGTCCTGGCCAGTGTGGTGCAGTTGGTTGAGCATTGTCTCTTGCACAAAAGGTCAATTTCCGGTCAGGGTATATGCCCAGGTTTCAGGTTCAATTCCCCAGTTGGGTGCATGCAGGAGGCAACTGATCAAAGTTTTTCTCTCTCACTCCCTTTTCCTCTCTCTCTAAAATCAATAAGAACATTCCAAAAATAATTCTACTCAGTCATCTTTTTTTATTTATATGCATTATACATATACTTTTTTTTTTTTTTAATCTTCACCTGAGGATATTTTTTCCATTGATTTCTAGAGAGAATGCAATGAAGGGAGAAGGGTGGGGAGAGATGGATGGGGGGGCATCGGCATGAGAGAGAGACATGGATTGACTGCCTCCCACACTGGCCCCTACCAGGTCTGGGGAATCTGCAACCAAGGTACGTGCCCTTGACCCTTCAGTCTGAGGGCCAGTGCTCTAACCACTGAACAAAACCAGCTATTCAGTCCTCTTATAAATGGATATGGTGGAGGGCAGAGCTAATATGTTGTTCTATGGCATAATGTAAAACTCTTGTCAAATTTGGTAAATAAGTTAAAAATATTTTAAAACTACAAATATTTCCTTTTTTGAAAGTTGGTGCTGATACATACTTAAATCTATATGTGATGTAATTATTTTAAGTGATATGGGTTTCATTATTAGTCTTTACTATGAATAATTTAAGTCCACACTTCTGTAAGTTTTACTTTAAAGAGGTTTTGAACATTCACAGTAAATGAATGATAAAAATTCATCTTAATTTTTTTATTTCTATACTAGATCATGCTTTACGATTATGGAATATCCAGACGGACACTCTGGTGGCAATATTTGGAGGTGTCGAAGGGCACAGAGATGAAGTTCTAAGTGCTGTAAGTTGAAAGCTGCAGGGCAGTGACTTTCAGGTGCACATGGTTGTGAACAATCCCCATCAAACTCTTTCCTTTCATGAAATCATATATTGTTGTTTTTTTCATATAGCCTGGCAGGCAGTCATTTCATTTACTTGTGATATGCACAGTTTTTATCTTATAAATGAAGGAATAAAACAAGAAAGGCTCTTTGTATTTAATCTGTACTTATTCACATGAAAGTATACTAACTATGAACTTGTTTTTTTCCTATATTGATCAAGAACATCAAGTTATGTTTTGCTTTGCTGTTTCTCAGTTATTAAAGGAAAAGATTAAACTAGTTAGCAATTGCTGGGCATGGAGCTACATGCCTGTAGTCCCAGCTGAGGAAGGAGGATTGCTTGAGCCCAGGAGTTCTGGGCTGTAGTGCACTATGCCGATCAGCCGACAACAGTAGGTGACCTCCTGGGAGCTGGGGATCCCCAGGTTGCCTGAGGAGGGGTAAATGGTCCCATGTTGGAAATGGAGCAGGTCAAAACTCCCATGCTGATCAGTAGTGGGATCGCACCTGTGAATAGTCACTGCACTCCAGCCTGGGCAACATAGTGAGACCACATCTCTTAAAAAAACACACACAAACAAAAATAACTAGTTAGCAATTAAGAAACTTTATGTTTTATTTGCAGTTGAAATCTAAGTTACTCATTTTTAGGAGTGTTTTGTTGTGCACAGACTGAATTTTGGATAACTTTCTCTCTGATGGCACAGTGTTATCTTTATAACTAGATGCCCAGTGCCTGGATTCATGCACTGACCACCAGGAAGCAGATGCTCAACAGAGGAGCAGAAACCACAGGCATGGAAACATGGAACAGACTGATGAATCTCAGAGAGAAGTGTGGAGGGGAGAAGGCAGGAAGGGATTAATCAAAGATCTTATATATGCATACTAGAGGCCCGGTGCAACATAGTACATGTTGGGGTCCCTCGGCCTGGCCTCTGGGGATTGGGCTGAAACCAGCTCTCTGACATCCCCCAAGGGGTCCCGGATTGCAAGAGGGCACAGGCCAGTCCAAGGGACCCCACTGGTGCACGAATCTGTGCACCGGGCCTCTAGTATTTATATATAAGATTTTTGATTAATCCCTTCCTGCCCTCTCCCCTCCCCGCTTCTCTCTGAGATTCATCAGTCTGTTCCATGTTTCCATGCCTGTGGTTTCTGCTCCTCTGTTGAGCATCTGCTTCCTGGTGGTCAGTGCATGTCATAGCTACCAGCCAGCCGGCCAGTTGCTTAGGCTTTTATATAGAGAGATTTATTGATCTTTTATAATATAAGTGTTTTAGGTTTCATATTTTAACATTAATTTAGCTTTACTTATGTTTCATTCATAGCTTACTTAGTTTTACAGCTATTTAGTTCTTATTCATTAAACTATGTAAAGGGACACCATGTTTTTTTTAATATATTTGTATTGATTTCAGAAAGGAAGGGAAAGGTAGAGAGATAGAAACATCAATGATGAGAGAGAATCATTGATTGGCTGCCTCCTGCACACCACGGGATCGAGCCCACAATCCAGGCATGTGCCCTTGACTGGACTCAAACCCGGGATCCTTCAGTCCTCAGGCTGACGCTTTATCCACTGAGCCAAACTAGCTAGGGCAGGGGCACCATATTTTGAATCATGTAGCATTTTAATTGGAGGTATTAAGTATTCCTATGGTGCCGAAACCAGTTTGGCTCAGTGGATAGAGTGTTGGTCTGTGGACTGAAGGGTCCCAAGGTTCGATTCCGGTCAAGGGCATGTACCTTGGTTGCGGGCACATCCCCAGTAGGGGGTGTGCAGGAGGCAGCTGATCGATGTTTCTCTCTCATCAAAGTTTCTAACTCTTTATCCCTCTCCCTTCCTCTCTGTAAAAATCAATAAAATATATTTAAAAAAGAAAAAGAAAGAAACTTAGAAAATAAAGAAAATGTACTATTAAAAAAAAAAAAGTATTCCTATGGTTGGAGTTTGTGTGCTTTTGTGAGAATCATGCCCTGCCAACTTGGATTTTCTAGTAGTTGCAGTAGCAGTCTCCATTTGGCTTTATGTGTGAAAGATCCAAGACTATCATTCTTTATTAAGAATTCTAAATGAAAAAAAAAAAAAAAGAAGAATTCTAAATGAGAGCTATTGGCATGAACAGTGAATGCCTTGCTGCTGTTCACCAGACTGGTGAATTCAGTAAGCAACAAACCTAAAGTTCCTAGGCTCTTGTGAAACAGTGTTCACGATTAATTCAGAGGTTGGATTAACATGTACTATCTAGGTGAGTAAGGAAAATATTTTCCTTAAATAGAACTCCCTATTGTTATTTCTTTTCTTTTTTTTTTTATGGGAGTATTATTTATTTTTAAAATAGAATTTAGTGGATGACATTGGTTAATAAAATTTTAAATGTTTTAGTTGTATAATTCTATAATACATCATCTGTATATTGTATTGTGTGTCCATCACCATCTACTGTTATTTCTTAAAATGAGAACAGGTGACAGTCTATATTTCTTCTCTATTAATACAGGAGTTCACTGTTAGAAGAATTAATATGTGACATTATCATTAACGCATGTACTAAATTAAATAGCATCCATGTGCCACAGTGTCTTATCCATGAAATAAGGTGGTTACAGTAGATATCTGTTAGATGCCTATTAAAAATTAGCAAACAACAACAACAAAAAATAAAAAAAATTAGCAAACAGCAAATGATAAACTTACATTATTTCCCTTTTTTAGACAGTTTTAAAGATTCATTTAAAGTGAACTCTTAAGACCAATGTAAGTGAAGATTTTGACTTACAATACAGATAAAATTTTAGTTGTTTAGTAGCTGCACATACAGGTGTCATTGCTTGATTAGGGTTGGACAAAGAAAAGTAATATAACTATTCAGGTTTTATGTCATACCTCAGCATTCAAATTCATTTTTAATCCTCACCATAGGATATTTTTTCCAGTGATTTTTTTCCCCCCCCTTAGAGTGGAGGGAAGGGAGAAAGGGCGGGTGGGGAGAGAGAAACATCAATGTAAGAAAGAGACATTGACTGGTCGCCTACAACACCCGCCCCGACTGAGTGGCGGGGGATCAAGTTTGCAACCAAGGCTTGTGCCCTTGTCCGGGAATAGAACCCAAGACCCTTAGGTCTGAGGGCTGATGCTCTAACCACTGAGCAAACTGGCCAGGGCTCGGCATTCAGTTTATCTTGAAAATTAAGCAAAGAAAATATGTTAAAGTTCATTGAAAGATAAAATGAAATTTAAACACTATTTTTGGCCTTCCTTAGCTTTTATGCTCATATACTATGGTGGTGACAAATACTTTAAAACTAAATTTTGAGAGCAATAAAAACTCTATTTTATTTCCTACATAGACAAAACCCAAAATGTTAGTGTTGTGGTTTGAAAGTTTTCACAATACTGTACATAGGTGAAAATTGAATGGTATAGTTTGGAAAAATAATTTGAATATTTAACTTAAGCTCTTTTGTTTTACATACAGGATTATGATCTTTTGGGTGAAAAAATAATGTCCTGTGGTATGGATCACTCTCTTAAACTCTGGAGGATTAATTCAAAGAGAATGATTAATGCAATTAAGGACTCTTATGATTATAACCCAAATAAAACTAACAGGTAACATTTGTGGCATTTAAAACAAGTATCTATCTCATGCTGTGAAATAGATGGGTCTTACTTTTTCCAAAATTGTTATAAGTCCCCACTGAGTTTAGAAGGCTCTCCTTTAAAAACTTTATATATCATAAAATTCACAAATTTTCAATGGAAGCCATTATTTTTAACCTAATATATTTGTTTCATTTTTTAAAATGTGTTTTCTCTAACTTAGTAGCACATTTTACTTAGTTTTGTTCAGTGTAAATTTTAATTCAGTACAGTAAATCTTGTTTTTAAAATGGGGTTCTTAGCTTTAATTCATGTTAATATAATGCTTCCGTTTAATTGCTACTCATTTCATTAAGTGGAGAAATTTCAAAAGTGAGAGCCTTGCTGGGACTAAGAGGTGGGAACTTTGCAATGTACTTCATATATTTTTTAAATGCCTCAGTTCTTGATTCAGTAACTATCTTTTCAGAATCTTATTTAGGCTATTATTATTATTATTATTATTATTATTAACACTTTCACCATAGTTATCATATGTTTGTGTATATTAACTTTGTTTGCACTTTTTGTTTTAAGCAAAGAGCTAGAATTTTCTGATTATCGGGCCAGACTATTAATAGATTATTAGTTAAATTTGTAGCCATCAGTAGATATTTCAATGCACTTATATTCATCAAACCTCAGTGGCCTCTAATGATTAACACAACTTTCAGATTTCTACTTTAAAACACCAAAAGCTTATACAGTCCTAAATTTATGTTTTTATATTTTCTGGAGCTCTGGAATACATAGAAATTATATTTCCCAGTTTACAAAAAACAAGAGGGGGTTATGCTGGTCTTCTACTTGAAAGGTTTAACAATCCTATCTAATAAAGAGGGAATATGCTAATTGACCCTCACACTGTCGCAAAGATGGTGGCATCCACAGCCAATAAGGAGGGGATATGCTAATTGACTGTCACGCCCTCAAAGATGGTGGCGCCCAGGGCTGGCCTGAGGCTCAGGTAACCAGGGCCGGCCGAGGACTGCACTGCCGGCAGTGGCAGCAGCAGAGGTGTGATGGGGCATTGCCTTCCCCTGATCGCCGGGTCGCCTCCCACCCCTGAGGGCTCCTGGACTGTGAGAGGGGGCAGGCCAGGCTGAGGGACCCCCCCTCCAGTGCATGAATTTTCATGCATTGGGCCTCTAGTAGATTATAATATGTATTTGATTTAAAAGCAAATAACAGCCTGACCCATGTGGCTCAGTGGTTTAGCATTAACCCATGAATCAGGTCATGGTTTAAGGCAGCCAATCAATGATTCTCTCTCATCACTGATGTTTCTATCACTTTCTCCCTCTCTCCCTTCTCTCTCTGAAATCAATAAAAATATATTTTTAAAAAGCAAATAACATAATTATAGCAGAGTTAAGAATTTGTGTCAGATCATTAATAACATTTTAATTTTTTAAAGATTTTTGTATTTATTTTTAGAGAGGAAGGAAGAGGGAGATAAAGAAAAATGTCGATGATGTGAGAGCAAAACACTGATCAGCTGCCTCCAGCACACACCCACCTCCCCACACACAACTGGGGTTCTAGCCTGAAACCCAGGCATCTGCCCTGATTGGGAATCAAACCAGGGACCTTTCAATGCACAGGATGACACCCAACCAACTGAGCCACACCAGCCAGGGCTAATAAAAGTTCCCAGAATTTGTATTGGAAGGAATGTTAGAAATGATTCAGCCCAGCATCCTTGTTGGAAAAGTAAAGAGAGGATTTGTGACTTGCCCAAGACATAACTAATTTATGGCGTATCAAACTTCTACAATTATTTCAGTACAGAAAGTGAATCACTCACTAGATTAGAAATGTTAGGTTTACTTTTAATTAACTGTAGGATTGGTAGCAACTTCTAGCTTATGGTCTTTACACAAACATTTTTAAGGGGAGGAAATGCTACCATATTTTACTTCAATACAAGAAAAGTCCTAACTAATATATGTCAAATTCCTGTCAGACACCATTTTCAAAATTGTTGCTCAAGGCAGTACTCTCATGTAATCTTATCTTTAGCAGTCTTTGGAATGATGTATCATCATTCCTAGAAAAATAACCATCTTCTTTTTTTAATATATTTTTATTGATTTCGGAGAGGAAGGGAGAGAGAGATAGAAACATCAATGATGAGAGGGAATCATTGATTGGCTGCCTCCTGCTCGCCCCCCCCCCCCCCCCGCCCCCACTGGGGATCAAGCCCACAACCCGGGCATGTACCCTTAACCAGAATCAAACCCGGGACCCTTCAGTCTGCAGGCCAATGCTCTAGCCACTGAGCCAAATCAGCTCCAATAAAATGACCATCTATTGAAATAACCCAGATGTGTTGACTTTCATAGTCTAATTTTATTTAATTTATTTATTTTTGTTGTTGTTAATCTTCACCCGAGGATATTTTTCCATTGATTTTTAGGGAGAGTGGAAGAGAGAGGGAAAGACAGAGAGAAACATCGATGTGAGAGAAACACATTGATTGGTTGCCTCCTGCACAGGCCCCGACTAGGGCCAGGGCCCAAGGAGCCTGCAACCAAGGTACGTGCCCTTGACCGGAATCCAACCCAGGACCCTTTGGTCCACAGGCTGATGCTTTATCCACCGAGTCAAACCAGCTAGGACTCATAGTCTACTTTTAAAGGATTGAGTTGAGTAGGTATTTTCTCTAAAAATTCTTTTAGGTCTATAAATCAGATATCTTTGCTTATCATTGGTTAGGATAGCCAGAATTGATTAAATTTGGCCTATATATACATAGTATGGTAGGAAGCTACAATTTTTATAAATTAAATTTCATAGGATAAAAACAATTGAATTGAGCTGATAATGGAAGAAAATATAGAAACAAAAATGGAGTAAGATGGTAGCTCTCAATAAAAAAATAAGTTTTCTAGGATCAAAGAAAAATCGTCATGCATTTTATTTTTCAAAGTTTATCAATCCAAAAATAAAAATTAGTGTGATTCTACTATACTTTTTTCTCTTAACTTTTACATTTCCATTTCAGGCCATTTATTTCTCAGAAAATTCACTTTCCTGACTTTTCTACCAGAGACATACATAGGAATTATGTTGATTGTGTGCGATGGTTAGGTGATTTGATACTTTCCAAGGTATGGTAACTGCTGTTAAGCTGTACTTCCATTGTTTGTGTGAGTTGGATTATTTTTTTAGGGAGCACGGTTTTTTATGCAGTTTGGTAAATTGGATGGCAGATTGGGAAATTGCTTTTTCTTTTCTTTTTTTTTAGTCTCATGATATTTTGATAGGTTTGGAAACTTGTTTTAGGCATAAGACATTCCAATGAATTATTATAATTATTGCTTCAATAAAAATGAAAAATTTTCATTTGTAAGATGATTTTGTTGTGATAATCAGTGTTATTGTAAAATAACCAATATCTAAAGCTAGTAGTAGGGTGTGTGTGTTTTTTTTTTATGTTTTGTGTCCATTTCAATACACTTTTACATTTAAAAAAACAGACAGCTGGAGTTGGCTCATGGGCTGTAGTTTGCCAACCCCTTCTCTAGCAAGTTGATGTATATATATATAGCAAGTTGATGCTGATAATTTAGAGAAGTTGTTGGTGAAGTCATTTGAACATTTGGGATTGTTAAATTTGGAGAAATTGCTAGTTTCTTGTGTGGATTTCAGGGCGTTTCACATTTTCTTGGCAGAGCCTCATCTATTTTTTTCTTGACTTGCAGCTAGTTTTATCTTTTTTTTTTTTTTTTTTTTTTTTGCTTATTTAAACTTTTGATCTTGAAGTTAGATTCACAGGAAGTTTCAAAGATAGTACAGAGAGGCCCCTTCACCCAATTTCCCCCAATAGTTACATAACTATAATACAATATAAAGTCTTGACATTGTACAATGTGTGTGTGTCATTTTATCACATGTGATTTTGTCATTGTAAGAATGTTACAGTATGGGGCCTTTTAAGATTTTTTTTTTTTTTCATTCATTATAATGCCATCCAAGTTGTTGTGTGTCAGTACTTCTCCCTTTTTATTGCTGAGTAGTATTCTATGGTATGGGATGTACCAGTTTATCTAGCCATTCATCTATTGTAGGACATTTTGGTCCTTTCCAGATTGGGGCTATTACACATAAAGCTGCTAATGAACAATCGTGTATAGGTTTTGTGTGGACTTATTTAAGTTTTCATTTCTCTGGGATAAATGCCTAGAAGGGCAATTGCTGGGTCATGATTAAGTTTGTTTAGTTTTTTAAGAAACTGCCAAACTATTTTCCAGAGTGGCCGTGCCATTTTACATTCCCACCAGAAATGTATGAAAGATCGAGTGTCTCGGAAGCTTCGCCGGCATTTGGTATTGTCACTATTTTTTATTTTAGCTGTTCTGATAGGAGTGTAGTGATACCTCATCGTGGTCTTAATTTGCATTTCCCTGATGGCTAGTGATGTTGAACATCTTCCATGTGCTTATTTACCATCTAATATATCCTTTTTGATGATGTCTCTTCATATCTTTGCTCATTTTCTAATTGGATTGGTTTTTGTTTTTATTTTTACTGTTGAGTTTTGAGAATTCTTAATATATTCTAAATATGAATCCTTGTGGCAGATGTGTAGTTTGCAAATATTTTCTTCCGGTCTGTGGCTTGTCTTTTCATCCTCTTAACAAGGTCTTTTGCAGAACAAATGTCTCTAATTTTGATGAAATTCAATTTGTTGATTTTTTAAAAATTATTTTATGGATCATGCTTTTGATGTGTTTAAAGTGCTCTTTACCAAGCCATAGATCCTAAAGATTTTCTCCTGTGTTTTCTTCAAAAAGCTTTATATTAAATATATGATCCTTTAAAGTTAATTTTTGTATGAGGTTTAGGTAGAAGTTTATTTTTTGCCTATAAGTTTCCAATTGTTTTAGCACCACTTATTGAAAGACTATTCTTTCTCCTTTTAATTGCTTCTGTACCTTTGTCAAATTGTTTGGACATACTTGTGTGAGGCTGTTTCTGGTTTTTCTTTTTTGTTCCAGTACTCCACCAGTACTACATACAGTTTTGATTACTCAAGCTCTATAATAAGTCTTGGAATGGGTAGAGTGATTTCTTCCATTTTATTATTCATTTTCAAAATTATTTTAGTTATTCTGTTGCTTTGCCTTACATTTTAGAATCTTGTCTACACCTATAAAAAATCTTGCAGAGGTTATTTTCGGGGGCGGGGGGATTTTGCTCAGAATTGTGTTAAACCTGTCTGCTGTCAATTTGGTAGGGAATTAATACCTTAATTATCTTTTAATTAATATCTTTTCTGCTTAACCTAATTCGTGAACATGGTATCTATTTAGGTCTTTGATTTTTATGGTCATTATTTTGTACCTGTTAGCATACAAGTTCTATACCAGTTTTGTTAGATTTAGACCTATGTATTTATCATTTTTTTTGAGTGATAGTAAATGGTATTTCTAATTTCTATATGTTCATTGTTAGTATGTAGAAATACAGTTGATCTTTGCATATTAATTTTGAGTCCTGTACCTATTAGACTTTATTAGCTCTAGGGGTGTTTTTAATATCTTGGGATTTTCTGCATAGACCATCTTGTCATTTGCAAATAGGGAGTTTTATATCTTTCTTTCTGATCTGGATGCTTTTTATTTCCTTTTCTTGCCTTATTGCACTGGCAGACTTCCAGTACTATGTAGATTAGCAGTATTAAGAGCACATATCTTGACTTATTTCTGATAGAAATGAGAAAAAATTTAATCTTATGTGTATTAGCTGTATAGTTTTGTAGATGTTCTCTATCAAGTTGAAAACTGTTCCCTTTTCCTGATTTTTTTAGTTTTATCATGAATGGGTGATGACTTTTGTTAAATGCTTTTTCTGCATCCATTGATATGATCATGTGGTTTCTTTAGTCTTTTAATGCAATAGATTGCATTGATTGGTCATTGACTATTAATATATTGGTCATTGACTATTAATATTGTATCCCTGGAATAAGTTTAATTGGTCATGCTGTATAATTCTTTTATAAATTGTTGAATTCTCTTTGCTAATATTTTGTTAAACATTTTTGTGCCTGTATTCATGAGGTATGATGCTGATCTGAAGTTTTCTTTTTTATACTGTTTTTGTCTGGTTTTGGTATCGAGAATACTGGCTTCATAAAATTAATTGCAAGTCTACCCCACTCTTTTCTTGAAGAGATTATATGGAATTGGTGTTAATTCTTTACATGGTTGATAGAATTCTCCACTTAAATCATCTGGGTCTAGAAAATTTTGAGGGAGAGTTTTTAAAACACAGATTCAATTTCCTTAACCCTTTGCACTCACTTGCTTTTTTTCTCGATTCCTTTATTCTAATGCTAACCATGTCGAGTCACCCTCGACATCCGAGTGCAAAAGGTTAATAGTTAAAGGGCTATTCAAATTAGCTATTTCATATTAGTCAATTTTTAGTGGTAATTTTTGCCGTTTGAGGAATTGGTCCATTTCATTTAATGTAAAATTTATGTGTATGGAGTTGTTTGAAGTAGTCCTTGATTATCCTTTTGGTATCTTCAAGGTCTCTAGTGATAGCCTGTTTCATTCCTGAAATTGGTAATTTTTCTTTTTGTCAGTCCTGCTAGGGGTTTGTCAGTTAAAAAAAAAAAAAAAATCCTTTCTTTTGTTTGCTGTGGGTATATTTTGCACTTTTACTTGTTTCTTAAGGTGAGAGATTAGGTTATTGACTTAAGACTTTTTTAATTAAGCATTTGGTGCTATGAATTTCCACCAGCACTGCTTTAGCTGCATCTCACAAATTCTGATAAGTGTATTGTTTAGTTACTAGGTATTGGGAGACATTTTTGTTACCTTTCTGTTCTTCATTTCTAGTTTGATTTCACTGTCAGAACACATTCTTATTTTGATTCTTTTACATTTTTTCAGATATGTTTCATGACCCTATTTTTGGTATGTCCCATGGGAGCTTGAAAAGAACATATATTCTGCTATTGGATGGAATGTTCTGTAAATATCGTTTAGATCCTATTGGTTGATGATGTGGTTGAATTTATATCTTTGTTGATTTTTCTACTCATGTTATTATTGAGAGACGAGTGTTGAAGTCTCCAGCTATTATTGTGGCTTTTTCCTTTTTAGTTCTATATCTTGCAGCTCTGTTGGTTGGTGCTTAAGACACTTTGCTATGTCTTAGTGGCTTGACCTTTTATCATTATGTAATGTCCATCTCTAGTGATTTTCTTTGCTTTGAATTCTCCTTTATCTGGGAGTAATTTAGTCAATTTTGCTTTTTTTTTTTTTATCAGTGTTTGCATGGTATATCCTTTTCCAACATTTTTCTTTTAATGTACATGTATCATTATGTCTGAAGTGAGTTTTTTATAGGCAGCATATACTTGCGTCATGTTTTTTAAATCCACACTGTCAAACTTTTAGTTGGTATATTCAGACCATTTATATTTGAGCCTTAATATGTCAATTATTACATTAAGTCTGCCTTTTTAATTTCTCTGGGTTTTTTTCTCCTAATTGCTGTAGATTGTGTGAACATGTTTTAGAATTACACTTTTATTTGCCTGTAGTATTTTTTGTAGTATTTTTTAGTATATTTCTTTGTTTAGCTTTTTTGAGGTTTGCCCTATATGTTATATATATGATATATAGATATATCTGTGATATATACATTTGACCTAGGACAACATGGTGGTTTAGAAAATGCTGACCTCCGTGAAGTCAAAATTCTGTGTGTAACTGCAGTTGATCTTCTGCATATGTGGAGTCTCACCTGCAGATCGAAAATAACGTTTTTTCAAAAGACCTGCATAGTTCAAACCTCTGTTGTTCAAGGGTCACCTGTATATCAGTCTACTTAACTGTAAATCACCATTTTACCCTTCAAGTGAGGTGTAGGAACCTTTCCTTTACTTCACTTTTTCCTCCACTTGTGTCTTAAATATTCCCTTTATAATGAAGAACTACATCAAATAGTATTACAGTTTTTGCTTCAACCATTAAATGTAATTTAAAAACTCAATAGGGGGGGACCCTTTCCCCCTCCCCACCTGGGAGTCTGTACTTGTTCTTGAATAAATCTCCAACTTTGCTATACCAAAAAAAAATAAAAATAAAAAATAAAAACTCAATAGGGAATGGTGAATATTGTATTTACTCATTTTGCATTTTCTTTTGTTCTTAATGTTTGATGTCTCAAAAACCCTTCTTAATATCATTTTCTTTCTGTTCATAAAACTTCCTGTAGCCATTCTTTTAGGGTAGGTCTGCTGGTGACAAATTATCTTCGTTTTTCATAGTCTGAGAATGTCCATTTCCTCTTCATTCCTTGGGTATAGTCACTGTATATAGGATTTTGTATTGCAGTTCTTTTCTTAAATATTTGAAAAATGTTGTGGCTCCTCTTTCTGGTTTCCATGATTTCTGATGAGAAATCTACCATCATTGGAATTGTTCTTTCTGTTTTAAATGCAGTCAGGATTTTTTTCTTTGTGTTGAGTTTCTTCCATAAGTTTGACGATGATGTATCTTAACACAAATTTCTTTTGAGTTTATCTTTTTGGGGTTCACTCAACTTCTTGAATTGAAGCATTTTTATGATGGCTACTTTAAAATGCTTGTCAGATAGTTCTAACATCTATGTCATCTCTGGGTTGGCATCTGTTTTCTCATTAAAGTTGAGACTTTTATGTTTCATTTATTTATTTGTAGAGTACATTTATTAAAGCTGGGGACAGTGGATAAAAAGGACGGATTTAGAGTAGAAGCAGCAACAGGAGAGCCTAGGTGGGGCTGCTATTGGCTCACTGAAGTTAGAGAAAAGGGGCCTTGGGGACAAGACAGGTTCAGTGGTTTTGCTGCCCACTGTTCCTCTGGTTGCAAGTCCCATGGGGGCCCCGGGAGCTTAAAAAAAGTAGGTGCCTGACAGAGGGCATGGGCACGCTTCAAGGAGAGCGCTGAGATTGAGATCTGGATATTTTGGGTATTATGTTACAATCTCCGGATCTTTTATTTAGATCTTCTACATCAGGCTTCCTCTGATAAATTTTCAACTGGGGAAGGTGAGCACTGCTTCATGATTGGCAGGTAGCAAGGGAAGTTCACGTTCTCCACTTCATTGATTTGGTGATGGTGTTTCATTATTGCTGGGATGGGAGTTCAGGCTTTCCCAGCTCAGGTGACACTACCCTAGCAGAAGGGGCTGATGGGACTCATTACTGCTCCTCAGGTGGTCTCCACTGACATTGCAGATGGCATCCTCTGATACCACCCCAGCCAGAGAGAAGGAAGAGTCACCTCATTACCATGAAGGACAGAGCGAGTCAGGGTTATTATGTGCTGAGATGCTTAGTTACCACCTGGGAAGGGTTTCCCGCTGGGATTTTGCTGGACCATATAGGGGTAGGTCCACGATTTGAGTTTTTTGTTTTTTTGTGGGTTTTTTTTTTTTTGTATTTGGCTGTAGTTAGAGAATTTGAAAATTTTCTCTCTTGCTAGGTTGCCATTTCCTGGTCTCGTGTAGAGAGCAGGCTTTGGGGGCTGGGAGATTGTTTTTTTGTTTTGTTTTGTTTGTTTGTCTGTGTACACCCCTTAGAATTGTTGAGTTGCTGAGTTTTCCAGCATCTTGCCTGAGATACATAAATGAGGGAAAAGAAAATCGGGGAGCTAAATTTCCTGCATGTCCCAGGATACCTAATCATTCTGCCTTCTCTGTACTTTTCAGACTTTTTTAAGTTGTATGTAGTGGGACAAATAAGGGAAAGTATATCTAGTCTGTCATTTTGGAAGTAAAAAGGCTGTAAATTTTCTGCTCTTAGAACTTAATCAGATGGTGGGAAAGGATTTCTGCATTTTAAGTGGGAAGCTGAACTGAATGAATTATATTAGTGGTCTCAAATCTGGCTCTGCATCAGAATCATTGGGAGAATATTGTAAAAATAGATTCCTAGACCTTACCCCACAGATTGTAAATCTGGTTCAAAGACCTAGGAATGTAATTTTAAAAAGCTTTCTAGGTGATTTCGAGTGCAGCCATCCATTAATGTGGATAAATTCTTTTTACCTCCCTATGCTTTAGTTCTCCATGAGGGGACTGCACTAGGATCCTTTATCAATGTAGGCAGTAAGAAGCACTTGAACAGCTGTTTTACACTTCTGTTTCAGCCTCCTATCCCAGAGATTCTGATTCAGTAGGGCTGGGGCCAGGATGATTGAGAAAACTACAGGCTATCAACTCAATTGTGCACTTAGGGAAGAGTCATTCAGACTAGGTGATATCTAAGGTAAAGAACTTGTAAATAAATAAGTCCTGGGATTTTATATAATATGAAAAAGGCAAAGAAGGGAAAAAGAATGTTGTCCCCACCCTAATCTTCCTGTAGCCCTGCCATTCAAGTGTTTCAATGCTGGTCACCCCCACAGGGTTGCCACATGGGATTATGTAGGCTGTGTCCAGTGAAACTTCATCTACACCAGTAATTTTCAGCCCTGACACCTGTTGAAATACAATGTACAGTGTTTAGTAGCCTGTATTCAGTAGAGGCCAGAGAGATTGACAGATGTCCCTTAATGGCAAACCAGAGACCTACACAGTAATCTGAGTAGTGCCCACTGATTTGCAGATATTTTTCCATTGTATTGTTTACCACTTGTTGCTTAAGTAGAATGTGTGCAAAGATTTGAAGTTAGACAATAGGAAAGGTATAACTTAGCCTATTTCAATCCTATCCCCATATCAATGTCTTAAAAGTAAACCACTGCTTTTATGCCTTCTACATATACTAGTAATCTGGTCTCTAAATCCCTTTTTGTGAATTCATTAGCTTTCCTATGACATCTGTTGAGCACCTACCATGTAGCACAAACACTGGGAATGAGGATTAATAGTTAACAGATAAAGGGAACCAGTTGGATAGGGAAAGATGAAACTAGTGAAGTAAAAAGCAGGAGCCATATTGAAGAGCTATGTATTCTACTACAATGTAATTTTTACCTTTGCTATAAAACACTTCAAGTCTCTGGATGCTAATGTATCAAGAACTGAATTTGGTTTGGTTTGGACAATAAATTGTGACTTCCAAAATAAATAGTTCAGTGTAATGCTTTTGTATTGCCAAAATCTGTTAATAAATCAGACTTCTTGTCCTCAAATGTGGACATTAACTCTATAAATATAAATGAATGTATATCACTTACTTAGTAGATGGATAACCAGGTTCTATGAGCTGTCAGTTCTAAAATGATAATAGAGAAAAGTTTTGTTTCAGTATTTATAATTCATTTCTACAAGTAATTTTTTTTTCTCATCTCTTTTAAAGTCTTGTGAAAACGCCATTGTGTGCTGGAAACCTGGCAAAATGGAAGATGATATAGACAAAATTAAGCCCAGTGAGTCTAATGTGACTATTCTTGGGCGATTTGATTACAGCCAGTGTGACATTTGGTACATGAGATTTTCTATGGATTTCTGGCAAAAGGTAGCAAAATTTTTACATTTTGAAATTATTTTACTTAAAGCCATGGTAATTTTAGTTTTCTCTGTTATGCATCTGTAGTTTTCTTTGAGGCTCTATCTTGATGTTCAGTATTAATTGTTTTGGCCTTTGATATTACTTATTCTATCCTTGTGGCTCTGAACACCATCTGCAATACTTATAAATGAAATTGACAGGTGTCAGTAGTGGTAGTTAGGTGTTTATTTTCTACAACATCTGTTACTAAAATTTAATGTTTTGGTGATTAAAATTAGTGTTTTTATGTGTCTTTACCTCAGGAAAACTTAACAAACATGGAAGTTAGAGACAAAATACTAGTTACCTAAATTTTTAAAGAAATTTGGTATTAGGATTTTGTTGGTAATAAATTACCTGAATATTTATATGCAAGTTTTTGGAAGGTCTTTCTATAGCTTTTGCTACAGTTCTTTTAAGACAGAATAAAGAGTACATGTATTATAGTGTAAATTGTAAAGCTCATCATAAATTTGCAACATGCCTTCTTATTTTCTCAAGACACCTCTGTAAAGTATTAGTTGCCCTACTTACAAATCAGAAATACAAGATGCAAAGACGTAATCAAGAGCATAGTCAGAGGCTGGAGCTGAGGTTTTCCCAAAATAAGAAAGATGTCTTAGGATTGCTTGAAATCTTTAAAGCTTATTTTAATAATTGGTGGTGTTTTTTTTTTAAATATATTTATACAGATGCTTGCATTGGGCAATCAGGTTGGCAAACTTTATGTTTGGGATTTAGAAGTAGAAGATCCTCATAAAGCCAAGTAAGTATTTAGAAATTCCTATTTATAATTTCTGCCTTCATATTCTTTTTTCCTTATTTCCAAATACTTTATAATTTTAAAGAAGAGATCAGTGCACAAATAAAAGTACCATCAGGCAGATCTTATGCAAGCTGTAATAGAAATAAAAACCAAGAACTCAAGAGATTAACTGTAGCTATTAGAGAAAGTATACTATCATGCCCTCACTCTTTTTTACCTTCCATATCTTGTCTTTTGCTACAGCAAATACAGAGGAAGTAACTTATACTTAAAATGCCATCTTTAAATCATTTATAACATTTGCATATCTCAGAGTACTTTAAAATATTTCTTTTTTATCCTAATGATTGTTTTTCATAAGTACTTTGATAACAGCTTATTTTTTTCATATAAGTTATATGGTGCCTCTTGAATTTAAAATATACCCAATTATTTTAAAACTAGTGGCCCGGTGCATGAAATTTGTGCACATTAGAAGGGGATTAATTAGAGGAAATAATTTAATATTGCTATTTGCCCTTTCTCTATAATAGAAGTGTCAGAGATGAAAGAAAATTAGTAAAATGTATATGAAAACCTTCCACCTGGAAGAGTCTGGGGCGCACCATGGGATCCAGAGTCAAGTCCCCGCCCACCCACATGCGCCTCAAAATCGAGTGAGACCCAGACCTGGCTGGCCCCCGGCCCCATTGGGCTAGATCCAGACCTGGCCAGTCCCACCCTTGTCAAGCCTCGCAGGGCAGGGGGTGTAGCCTCAGGTCCCCTGGCCAGGCACCAGGATGGGGGGCATAGCCTGAGGTCCCCCAGCCCAGACTGGGGTGGGAAGCGTGCCTTGAGGTCCCCTGTCAAGCCCCGCAAGGTGGGGGACATGGCCTGAGGTCCCCCGTCAAGCCCTGCCAGGCGGGGGAGGCACAGCCTCAGGTCCCCCATCAAGCCCCACCAGCAGAGGGGTGCAGCCTCAGGTCCCCCGTCAAGCCCTGCTGGGTGGGAGGGTGCGGCCTGAATTCCCCCAACCCAGCACTGGGGGTGCACCTTGAGGTCCCCTGTCAAGCCTCACCTGGTGGGGGGCACAGCCTGAGGTCCCCTAGCCCAGCACCAGGATGGGAAGTGCACCTTGAGGTCCCCCATCAAGCCCTGCCGGGCGGGGGTTGTGGCCTGAGGTCCCCATCAAGACCCGCTGGGTGGGGGGCATGGTCTCAGGTCCCCCAGCCTGGTGCCAAGGTGGGAGGTGCGGTCTGAGGTCCCCTGTCAAGCCCAGCCAGGCAGGGGAGCGCAGCCTTAGGTTCCCTGGCCCGGTGCTGGGGCAGGGGGCACAGCCTGAGGTCCCCTGACCCAGCACTGGGGGTGCACCTTGAGTCCCCTGTCAAGCCCCGCTGGGTGGGGAGCACAACCTGAGGTCCCTGTCACAAGCCCAGCGAGGCAGGGGGGCACAGCCTCAGGTCCCCTGGCCCGGTGCTGGGGCGGGGGGATGCATTCTGAGGTCCCCCAGCCTGGTGCTGGCGTGGGGGTGCAGCCTGAAGTCCCCTGTGAAGCCCCACGGGGGCGGGGGAGGGCGTAGCCTCAGGTCCCTGCTGATCGCTTGTTAAGGCTCCTTATGGGAACTTGGCTTCACCTGTGGCTGCAGCCATCTTTGTGACAGAGTGATGGTCAATTAGCATATTCCCTCTTTATTAGATAGGATTTGAGACTGAGCTCTTAGTAAAGTATGTTCTGTTTTCAATTGCCTTCTGTATGAGTTAGGACAGCTATTATTTTCTAATTTATTGTTTTAAGTTAGATATTGGCAACATTATGTATGTATAGTAGTTAACCTGTTGTCATGTTTCTCCCTAGATGTACAACACTGACTCATCAAAAATGTGCTACTGCTATTCGACAAACCAGTTTTAGCAGGGATAGCAGCATTCTCATAGCTGTTTGTGATGATGCGAGTATTTGGCGATGGGACCGACTTCGATGAAATACTTTTCCTAATCAAATTAGAGTGTGTTTTCTGTGTATAGTAGAATTAATGTATCTTGCTAGTAAGGGCACATAGAGCATTTAGAGTTGTCTTTCAGCATTCAATCAGGCTGAGCTGAATGTAGTGATGTTTACATTGTTTACACTCTTTGTACTCTCTCCTGCTCAGACTCTACTGCTTTTAATAAAAATTTATTTTTATAAAGCCATGTGTTATTTTAGTTTATTTTCATTGTGATGAAAAGAAATGTTGAAAGTAATAAAATTATGCCTTATCTTTTTGTAATGATCAATTTCTTGTACGCTTAACTGGAGAAGGCTAAATAATTTAATAGTAAGTAATTATGTTTAAAATCTTAAGAGTTGTAACAGTACTGTTTTAATAAACTATCCTTACAGTTAAAAAATATTGCCATTCAATTTACAACTTGGTCATTAGTTACAGTGGAAATACCATTAGAACAAGGGGAAGGGTAGGGCAAAGAAGCTTAGGTGTAGTGAGTTGAAAAATGGAAAAAATGGGGAGTATGTTTGTATAGTAAGATTCTATCCCCCTTTCTGGAAGGGTATTGGTTAAAAGAAATAAATAGACTGTCTTCTCTCAAAAAACTTTGGTCCCACTTAAAAAAAAAGAGAAATAGATGAAAGAGGTCATAAGGTTGAGAGTAGTTGGTTGTTTTGTCCCAAACATAGTGTTTTGCTTATGTTTATGGGCAAGAAACAGCAAGAGTGAAATCCTATATAATAAAGAGGTGATATGCAAATTGACTGTCACGCCCTTGCACAAGATGGACGGCAGAGGAGGGGAGTTGTGGGCAACCGGGCCAACAGGAGGGCAGTTAGGGGTGACTGGGCCACCAAGGGAGGGCAGTTGGGGGCGACCGGGCCAGCAGGGAAGGGCAGTTGAGGGTGACCGGGCCAGCAGGGAAGGGCAGTTGAGGGTGATCAGGCCGGCAGGCAGGCCGGCAGGGGAGCGGTTAGGGGCAATCAGGCAGGTGAGCGGTTGGGAACCAGCAGTCCGGATTGTGAGAGGGATGTCCGACTGCCGGTTTAGGCCTCATCCCACAAGGATCGGGCCTAAACCGGCTGAGGGACACCCCCCCCCCCGCAGTGCACGAATTTCATGCACCGGGCCTCTAGTTGAGATATGAAAGTCCAGAAAAATCCCCAAAGAGTTAACACCAAGATGACATGTGGAGGGTTTAAGCAGCAGCAAATGAAGAAAGCCTGGGTGATTATAAAATAAGGTAGGAGGTAAAATGAGAGGAGCCAAGGTAAAATACAAAAGACTGAATTTTGTCAAGGTTTTAGATTCATGAGCATATTTTTATAAATCTTTCTGTACCATTCCATGAACATACCATTATTTAATATCTTTTGGGATATGTTAATTGCTTCTAACTTTTTTTAAAATATATTTTTATTGATTTCAGAGAAGAAGGGAAAGGAGAGAGAGAGATGGAAACATCAATGATGAGAGGGAATCAATTGGATGCCTCCTGCACAAACCCCACTGGGCATTGAGCCCGCAACCCAGGCATGTGCCCTGACCAGGAATTGAACTGTGACCTCCTGGTTTATAAGTTGACACTCAACCTCTGAGCCTCACCAGCCAGGCGCTTCTAACTTTTTGCTATTATAAATAATGTTTTTATTAGCCTACCACACAAATTTTTGTGTACTACTCTGGTTATTTACTTAGGCTTATTTGTCAGAATTTGTTACTGAATGAAAGTGTATTTTTATTAAGGACGTACCAATTCATTTACTCTAGTAGTATACCTTAGTGCCCATTTCAGTTTGTTTTATTTAGTTCCTGTGTATATCTCTGTGTAGATCAGAGGCGTGCAAACTTTTCCTGTAAGTAGCCAGATAGTAAATATTTTAGGTTTTGTGAGCTATACAGTCTCTGTCACATCAACTCAACTCTGCTATGTATGTATAATGTGAAAGCAGGCACAACATGTAAAGCATGTCAAACTCGCAGCCCACAGGCCGCATGCCTCATTTATTTGGCACGTGTTAGCCTTTGAGTTTGACATGCTTGATGTAAAGGAATGGGCCTGGCTGTATTCCAGTAAAACTAATTATAAAAATAAGGACACTAGCCATTAGAACGAACCTGAAGGAGACCCTAAGGTTGCTGAAATTTTAGGTCAACCAAATAGCTCACAATTAATGATCACCAGGTAGACAATGAAATAAGCTGCTCTGACAGTTGAAGCAATACACAATATACAGAGACAACCAAAGACCAGATTTTTGGTATTATCAGAAATAAGCTTCATTTAAAAATGTGTACTCTGCTCATTCCTTGCTTATTCTCCATTTCTACTGTCACCTAACATACTGTACTAGAGGCCTGGTGCATGAATTCATGCACCAGTGGGGTCCCTCGGCCTGGCCTGGGGGATCAGGCCGAAACTGGCTCTCTGACATCCCCCAAGGGATCCCAGGTTGCAAGAGGGTGCAGGCCAGGCCTAGGGACCCCACTAGTACACGATTGAGGCCAGGGAGGGACACGGGAGGTTGGCCATCTGGGGAGGGACCATGGGAGGGCTCCAGGGCATGGCTGGCCTGTCTAGCTCAGTCCCAATCAGCCGGACCCCAGCAGCAAGCTCACCTACTGGTTGGAGCATCTTCCCCATGGTGGTCAGTGCACATCCTGGTGACTGGTCGACTGCCCCGTAGTGGTCAATGCACATCATAGCAAGCGGTTGAGCAGCCTTAGCATATCATTAGCATATTACAGTTTGATTGGTTGAACAGACGACCGGACACTTAGCATATTAGGCTTTTATTATATAGCACTAGAGGCCTGGTGCATGAAAATTCATGCACTGGAGTGGGGGGGTCCCTTAGCCTGGCCTGCCCCTTCTCACAGTCCAGGAGCCCTCAGGGGTGGGAGGTGACCCGGCAATTAGGGGAAGCCTTGGCTGGCTCTGGTTACCTGAGCCTCGGGCGGCCCTGGGTGGCTGGGCAGCTGACATCCGAGGCTTACCTGCGCCTCAGGCATTGGCTGGGCAGCCACCATCTGAGGCTTGCCTGTGCCTCGGGCTGGCCCTGGGCAGCTGGGGGGCTGAGGGCAGGTCCAGCCTGCCGCCCTCCTCCCCCCTGCACCCCATTGGGCTGAAAGGACTGTGGGACTCCAGCAGGGCTGAGGGGACTGGGCACCACCATCTTGTGGCTATGGGTGCCGCCATCTTTGTGACAGTGTGACAGTCAATTTGCATATTCCCTCTTTATTAGATAGGATACTTATTTGATTTGTTGCAGTTCTTCCACTGGGATGTAGGCTTTATGAGGTGTCATTTTTTTCAAATATCTTTATTGATTTCAGAGAGGGGAGAGAGAGAGCGAAACATCAATGATGAGAGAGAATCATCGATCCATACTGGGGATTGAGCCCACAACCCAGGCATATGCCGTGATGGAATCAAACCCATGACCTTGTTCATATAGGTTGACGCTTAACCACTGATCCTCACCATCCAGGCAGGGTGTAGTTTTGTTGTTTTGTATATAACTCCCAACACCTAGAACTGTCTTGCATGTAGTAGATGCTCCATAAATATTTGTTGAATGAATGAAACACTTAAATAAAATATGGGCAAGAAACTTGAGCAAGCAGAGGCTACTAAGATGGACAAGGATTTGAAAAAAAACACAACTTTTAGGAATGAAAAGTATAATTGTTGAAATAAACTCAGTGGATGAATTGGGTAGTCAATTTGGTACAATGAATAGAAATTAATGAACAGGAAAAGATCCTAAGAAATTACCGTGTTTTTTCCATGTATAAGATGCCCCCCACTTTTCCAATCCAAGATTAAGAAATCACTATTTCAAAGTTTGCTGGTTTTCCTTTTAAGGCCTTCTTGTTTTTTGGCATCTTTAAGGAGTTGTTCTTCCTGTTTTCTCCACTGTCTGATCATACACTCAGTGGGAAGAGGTCCAAATTGTCTCTCTGCAACTCTATTTTCATGCTCTTTTGCATAGCTGATTACATTCAGTTTGAATTTTGCAGAGTAAAACAATCACTTACTGGTATTTATCTTTTTATTTTTTGACATCTTTATGGGCTCAGAATGCTCTGGTCCCTGTTGCATCTGTGCACTCTCCACCTCTACTTCCAATTAGAGCATCAGCTGATGTCATTAACAATAAGGCTCGTGATTGGAGGAAGCCTGTTTGACAAGGTATGGGCAGCTACTCACCCGCCTGGCTCCCTCCTCAGCTGACTTCCATGTATAAAACACCCCTCAATTTTCAGTCTAATGATTTTAGAAAAAATTAGCGTCTTATACACGGATAAATACGGTACTTAAAATGTGGCATAGAAAATCAAATGGAGAATAGGAGGAGTTACAACTGTGGAGGAGATAAAAAGGTCTAACGATACATTTGGAGATTCAGGAAAAAAAGACAACAATATTGAATTATTTCACTTGCTATCATGATAACTAAGAGCACCATGTGGGCATTTATGATAGAACTAGGTGGTGGTTCTTGCATTTTCCTTAACATGTCTCCTCCCACCTTCCATTGCAGTCATAGCCACTAATGAACCAGTCACTTCAGTCTATGAAACCCAGAACTTTACCCTGATATGTATTATGTCCTGAGAAAAAGCCTTCACAGTTTAAGCTGGATGGAGGCCCAACTGGTGCCATATCCCTATTGTATTTCCTTTTGTGATGAGGCAAGGTGCTCACCAGCATAGATTTTTCCAAAGCTGCCTACAGTACAATTTATAGTACAAGATGTGGAAGTCCCTGGGTGGTTTTGTTTCTTGAAAAATGGGAACCAAGGACTGGCATCTCTACGCTATGGGTCTCCTCAGGACTTAATGCTTGAGCTAAACTCCCTCTACCAGTCATTTACGACGAGTATTCCAGTGCTTTGATGAGCCATGAGCTCTCCATTTAGTTCCACATCGTGAAGCCCATTTTCTTCCTGGGTTACAATTGCACTTTAGATAGTGAGGGCACTTTTGAAAGTGCACAATTAGTTCACTGAACCTCCAACCTAAAAGTGTCCACAAACCCCATTCACTGGGAGTGTTTAGGCACCGTGACGTTTGTCCACGCAGGCCAAGATCATGCTTATTGCTGAGAGCCAAAGTCATGATACGAGCCAGAGCCTGGTTGTGTAAGGGACACAGGTTTCTCATCTATGGATTTCAGAATGAAGTCTTCCTGGAGCAGCCCTGTGCTTTGTGAATCCCACACCCAGCTTTTTGGGAAAGAAATGTAGAGTAACTCAACAGGAACAGGATGCTATTGGTACTGTTTCTAGTCCTGAAGACTGTTAGCTTCATAATCAGTGCAAAATAAAAATGCAAGCCTCTTGTTTAAAAAGCAGGGAAAAGTTGAAATAAAAATTACTGAGCCCTAGCTGGTTTTGCTCAGTGGATAGAGTATTGGCCTGTGGACCAAAGGGTCCTGGGTTCAATTCTGGTCAAGGGCACATACCTTGGTTGCAGGCTCCTCCCCAGCCCGGGCCCTGGTGTGGGTGCAGGAGGCAACCAATCAATATGTTTCTCTCACATGGATATTTCTCTCTGTCTTCCCCTCTCTCTTCCACTCTCTAAAAATCAATGAAAAAATATCCTCAGGTGAGGATTAAATAAATAAAATAAAAATTAAAAAGTACTGAAATCTTTTTCCTTCTGTGATTCCTTTTTTTTCCTTCTGTGATTTCTCTTGCAACTTGTCATGCTATTCTTGCTTCTTAATGTCATTGTAAATAAAGCTAAATTTTAGGTTATTTGTAACGCCCGGAATGCTGGCCGCACTCACAAAGCACCAAGAGAGGCTTCTCATGCAAAAAGCAAAGGGTTTATTGGTACAGGCATGCCCGGTCCCACAACATACTCTGAACACAGAGCAGAGGTTGTGGGCCCCGAAGCAGGGTTTGAACACAGGTTAAATACACTTTAGGGGGCAGGGTCTTTCCATTTTACAACCCGGTAACTTTCCACTGTGGTTTTCTGCTTCCTGGAACAATTAAGACAATTAAGTCTGTTGACATACAAACATTTTTCTTTAGGTATACACAAGCTCTTGGTATCGGGTTCCCCCCAGCCATAGATGGCTATCTGGTTTCTATCTCAAAGTTCTTGGCTGACTTATTCTAATTGTCTTCAACTGACCTTGTCTTCAACTGACCTCAGGCCCTTACTGAAATGCTGGCTTTTATGATTTTACAACTCTTCATTCCCCCCTTTTTCTGTGGCCGGTCTCTAATCCTAGAGACCTTCAGATTCATCTAATGCTGAGTATTGCTGCCTGATTAAAGTGATGCTGGTGGGCGAAGGGCAAGGTTTGGGCCCACAGGTATGGGGACAGCTTCCTGTCTCAGTCTTATTGTAAACCATAATCCATAATCATAGCCCGGAGTATAGAATCTAAGACCCCATGTCCTGCCCTTATACCAGGACAGTAGATTCTCTGATTTTCTCCCGTTCTCAGTGAAGGAAATGTTTAACCCGTTACATAGAATGCCTGTCCCACAAGGGGCTGGTATTTCACAATCAGTGCTGGCTCTTCCCATGATATTCCTCAATACCTGTATCCAGTCCCTTGGGGAACCTCGTATTCACTAGGCTGCCCCTGTTGTTTCACACCCCCAAGCAGCACAATAGAGATTCAGGCCCCCCCACAGGTCCTTATTTTTCCCCGGTCCCTCCCTTCCTTGGGGCATACATAAAATTCAATGTTACCGAGAACACACCCCTGGCGGGAATCACTGCACCCTGAGGTATGGGTACCGCTGGGATGGTGCCCATCATCTCGTATGAGCAGGGGGAGTTTGGTGGGGTCTTCTACTGCTCCCAGATCCCAAGTGTCTAATACTGTCAGTCTTTTCTACCGTCCATTCTGGTCCCGGCTGCTGCGGCGCAGGCTTGAGATGGGAGGCATGGATCCAAGACGTGATGTCATCTACTTTTACTGCTGTCGGGGTGGTCGGCAGCACCACATAGGGTCCTTTCCACCGGGGCTCTAGGCTGTGAGTCTGGTGTCTTCTTACGAGTACCGAGTCTCCGACTTGGAATGAGTGGGGCACTCTAAGGTCTCCTGGTTGATAAGCGGAGGCCAACGGCTTCCAGACAAATTACTGGATCCCTTCCAGAGCCTTTAACCTGGCAAGCAGAGGGGTATAGGGTAATGAGCCTTTACCTAGAATGGATGATATTCTTGAGACCGGAGGTTGGGTTCCATACAGAATTTCAAAAGGGGTGAGATTGTACATAGAGGACGAGGGCGTGTTTAGAGCCCGAAACAGAGCATAAGGCAGGAGCAAAGTCCAGTCCTGAACGCCAGTCTCTAAGGTCAATTTAGTTAAGGTCTCCTTAATGGTTCTATTCATTCTCTCTACCTGCCCTGAACTTTGGAGACGATAGGCACAATGTAATTTCCAATTAATCCCCAACACCCTGGCCACTCCCTGACTTACCTGGGCCACGGGAAGCAGGTCCATTGTCTGACCCAATTACCTGGGGCAGTCCAAACCGAGGAAAAAGTTCTTCCATAATCTTCTTTACCACCACTTGGGCTGTTTCCCTCCGGGTGGGGTAGGCCTCTACCCATCCTGAGAAAGTATCTACAAAAACTAAGAGAAATCTTAACCCATACTTGGCTGGCCTGATTTCAGTAAAGTCCACTTCCCAGAATTGGCCAGGCCCATTCCCCCTTAGTCTCTTTCCCTCTGAGGTTTGGGATGGATGTGCATTCACAACCTGGCAGGCTTGACAATTCTTAGCTACTTGTTCCGTCAACCTCCTGTTTTCTGTAGCCGTTAAGGAAAAGGGTTGTTCCCTCAGCAGTTCTTGCATTTTTCTGGCATCTAGATGAGTGAGCTGATGAACATGCTGTAAGTAGGAAGTCGCCTGTTGTTCCTTACTCTCAGCAGTTATGGGTGTCAGGTTCTCCTCATGAGTCTTAGTCACTAGTGCTAGAACTTCTGCCCCTCGAAGGGCTGCTGCCTTTGCTTCCTCATCTGCCCGCCGGTTCCCTGCAGCTATGGGGTCTGATCCTTTCTGATGACCGGGGCAATGGACTATAGCCAATTCGGTGGGCAGCAGAACTGCCGCCAGTAGCCTAAGGATTTCAGCCTTATGCTTAATGTCCTTTCCGGCTGAGGTTAGTAGTCCTCTTTGCTGGTATATGGCCCCATATACATGAGCAGTAGCAAACGCATAGCGGCTGTCAGTGTAGATGGTGGCCTTTTTCCTTTAGCCAATTCTAAGGCTCTTGTGAGAGCAATTAGCTCCGCTTTCTGGGCTGAGGCCCCTTCTGGCAGCCCTGCTGACCATATGGTCTTAGTTCTGCTGACTACCGCCGCCCCCGCATGTCTCTTACCATCTCGCAGGAAGCTGCTACCGTCCGTGAACCAGGTTACTTCTGAGTTGGGTAATGGAAGGTCCTTCAGGTCGCGGCGAATTCCTGCTTCCTCTGCCAAGATGTCCTGGCAGGAGTGCAAGACCGGATCCGCAGCTTCGTCCGGGAGCAGGGTGGCAGGGTTTAAGGTAGACGGGGGCCTGAAGGTTACTCGATCCTTATCCAATAAAATGCTTTGATAATGGGTGATGCGTGCATTTGAGAGCCATCGGTCTGGGGGCTGCCTGATGACGCTTTCCAGAGTATGCGGGGCTATGATGGTCAATTTTTGTCCCAAAGTCAATTTGTTAGCGTCTTTGGCCAACAGAGCGGCGGCAGCTATAGCTTTCAAACAGCGGGGCCATCCTCCTGCTACTGATTCCAGACATTTGGACAGATAGGCCACTGGCCTCCTTCAGGGTCCCAAGGTCTGAGTTAGGACTTCTCGGCTCAACATCGGGGAGTGCCAGTGCTGGGGCTGACAATAGGGCCCTCTTGATGTCATCAAAGGCCTGCTGCTGTTCTGGCCCCAGGGAAAATTCCGCATCCCCTTTTAGAAGTGGATAAAGTGGGGCGGCTAATGACGCAAACCCCGGGATCCATAGCCTACAGAACCCGGCCGTCCCCAGGAACTCTCGGAGTTGTTTCCTGGAGGCAGGTACGGGAATCTGCACAACAGTCTTTTTCCGTGCCTCCGTCAACCACCGCTTTCCTTCCCGGAGAGTATATCCTAGGAAAGTTACTTCCCGCCTACATATCTGGGCCTTCTTAGCTGATGCCCGGTACCCCAGCTGAGCAAGCTCTTGCAATAGGGAACGGGTCCCATACTCACATTCCTCCTGAGACGGCGCAGCCAACAGTAGGTCGTCTACATACTGGAGCAGAGTCACCTCCGGGTGTCGGGTTCTGAAGGGACCCAGGTCCTGGTGGAGGGCCTCATCGAAAATGGTGGGTGAATTCTTAAAGCCCTGGGGTAGCCTTGTCCAGGTCAGTTGCCCCGCTATCCCGGCCTCTGGATCAGTCCACTCAAAGGCAAACAATGGTTGGCTGCTTTCACAAAGCCGTAGACAGAAGAAAGCATCCTTCAAATCTAATACAGTAGACCAGGTTCTGTCAGGTTGGAGGGTGCTTAGAAGGTTGTAGGGGTTAGGTACAGTGGAATGTATGTCCTGTACCCTACTATTAATCTCCCTCAGATCCTGTACTGGTCGGTAGTCTCCCGTTCCTGGCTTCTTGACAGGGAGGAGTGGTGTGTTCCAGGCTGACTGGCAGGGCCTCAAAACCCCCTCTTGGATTAGCTTCTGAATATGTGGTCTGATTCCTTCTCGAGCCTCCCTGCTCATGGGGTACTGCCTGACTCGAATTGGGACTGCAGAGGTCTTCAAGGTAATCACCACTGGGGGTTGATTTTCTGCCAGCCCTAGCCCGGCTTTCTCGGCCCAAGCATCTGGGTATTCCTCAAGCCATGCCGTCATGTCCTGGACCTTTTGGGACAGTCTCTTTTCCAATGGCCCTTCTCCTTGCAATATGCGCACTGGTCCGAGTCCAAATTTGACCGCCATCGTGGACCCAGGTCCCCTCCCTTTCTACTTCCTTTCTCTTGTGTTACTAACTACTGTGGCCAGGATTTTAGTCAATGCCTTGTCTCTCCTCTGTCTCCCTTTTGTGAAAAACCTTGTCTGCCTCCTTAACTAGGTCTCTGAGAGTCAAATCCTGGAGCCCATCAAGGCACCGTAGTTTACGCCTTATATCCGCAGCTGATTGGCCAATAAAGGCCATGGCCACCGAGGCCTTCTGTTCCTCTGATTGCGGATCAAAGGGCGTAAACCTCCGATAGGCCTCCATTAACCTCTCTAAAAAGACTGTGGGCGATTCGGGGGGCCCCTGAACGCCTTCCCTTACCTTGGCCAAATTGGTGGGCCGCCTGGAGGCTGCCCGGAGACCTGCCACAAGAGCCTGGCGGTAGGAGGACAGATGCTCCCTACCTTCCAGGGTGTTAGGGTCCCAGTCTGGGCGGCGCAGGGGGAAGATGTCGTCAATGCGGTCTTGCAATTGCGTTGGTTGTCCGTCCCGCCCGGGAACATTTTTCCGCGCCTCTAGGAGCCTAGTTTCTCCCCTCAGTGGTGAAGAGGGTTCCCAGGAGTTGCTGACAGCCATCCCAAATGGGTTGACGGGAGAACATTAAGGGCTCCACGAGACCTGTTAACCTAGGATAGGGCGGAGGAGAGTCTAAAAGGATCAGATCAGGTTGTGAGTCCGGGAGGACGGAGGGGCCGAGGGCGGCGGGGAAGGGGTAGCTGGTTTCACAGGCAACATCACGGTCTGCAACATCATCGGCAGGGTCCTGGGGAGAGAACTGAGGAGCCAGAAAGGCTTTCTGACCAATGATCCAAGGTCAGGGACAGAGGAGTGGAGGTGGACTGACCCATGACAAGAACCATACAAATGACAGTAAACATTGAACAGAAGACAAGGACGAACACAACACGCTCAGACAAAAATCCAAAAGGTCTCACAGCACCAATTGACCTGGCTGGCAACAGAATTTCAGAGTACTCTAACAGATGGGAGGATTCCAGGCGCCCCTGGGCCTCCCCAGATTGGAGGATTCCAGGCGCCCCTGGGCCTCCCCAGATGGGAGGATTCCAGGCGTCCCTGGGCCTCCCCAGATTCCACCAGGGCGTCCCCCGGGGATGTGGCTTGCGACCCGAGGACACGTCTGTCGTCGCAGTCGGGGGAGACTTACGCCCCGCCCCGACAGCCACCAGACCAAACAGATTTGCCAGCCTTAACCCTCAAACTAAACAGCAAACAGAAGACAAGGACAAGCGATCGCTATCCGAGAGGCGCCGTTACTTACCCCAAGAAGCGTCTGTTGGAGCCTGAAGGCGGCTGCAGCAATCTCGGTGGAACCTCCAAATGTAACGCCCGGAATGCTGGCCGCACTCACAAAGCACCAAGAGAGGCTTCTCATGCAAAAAGCAAAGGGTTTATTGGTACAGGCATGCCCGGTCCCACAACATACTCTGAACACAGAGCAGAGGTTGTGGGCCCCGAAGCAGGGTTTGAACACAGGTTAAATACACTTTAGGGGGCAGGGTCTTTCCATTTTACAACCCGGTAACTTTCCACTGTGGTTTTCTGCTTCCTGGAACAATTAAGACAATTAAGTCTGTTGACATACAAACATTTTTCTTTAGGTATACACAAGCTCTTGGTATCGGGTTCCCCCCAGCCATAGATGGCTATCTGGTTTCTATCTCAAAGTTCTTGGCTGACTTATTCTAATTGTCTTCAACTGACCTTGTCTTCAACTGACCTCAGGCCCTTACTGAAATGCTGGCTTTTATGATTTTACAACTCTTCAATTAGCATGAATTTTTAACATTCATCTTCATATTGTATAATGTCAATATTAATTACAAACATAAAAGCTAACTCCTATGTGGAATCACTGAAATTACATAATTGGTATATTTTCTTCCTCATCCAAGGATATGTTCAGAGAGAGGAAGGGAGAGGGAGAAACATCCATCAGTTATCTCCTGTATGTGCCCAGACTTGCAAAGGAACTTGTAACCTAGGTATGTGCCCTTACTGGAAATCAAACCTGCAACCTTTTTTGTTATATGGGACAATGCTCTAACCAACAGCCACCCACACAGGGCCATAATTGGTACTTTGAAGCTAGTATATTCATGTGTATTTTGTTCTTAATCAGTACAGTCTGGGTGATACTGGCCAAAAGTATCCCAATTTTTTTGTTGTATTGTTAATCCTCACCCGAGGATATTTTTCCATTTATTTTTAGAGAGAGTATAAGGGAGGAGGAAAGACTGAGAGATAAACAATGATGTGAGAGAGACACATTGTTTGGCTGTGTTGGGGATTGCCTGGGGCTGGGGAGGTACAGGCCCTTATCTGGAATCCAAGATCCTTCAGTCCTGGAGTCCTCGGGGCCAAGGCTCTATCTACTGAGCCAAACCAGCTAGGGCAAAAGTAACCCAACTTTTTATTCCACTTCTTGGTACCACACATTCTACCAACATTCTCTGCATTTGACTGACTGATGTGAAAGGACGTATTGAAAGGAAAACTGTCAATTGCCTTGCTTTTCCCTTTTCTTCTATGTCATCATCATCTTCAGTGTAGTGGTTGGCTAATACAAGGAAGTAATGTAAACAAGAATAAGGTTCCTTGGTTGTTTGAGTTTCTTAAAATGCCTGGTCTTTATCCAAACTGCAATCATGGCCTCAGGGCTGTCAGCACCCTTGCCTACTCGGTTCTAGATGTAACACACTTGTTTTGAGTTACTGAAAATTCCACATATTGTGAGTCCAGTAGAATTCTGTGCTCAAGAGGAATAGTAAATGCTGTGAGAATAGAGAATAGAGAGGCAAGAAACAGCAGATTTGCATATTGTTCTTATTCCCTCTATTCACACACATGCTACGTTGTCTCCTAGGAGTTTACTTACAAAATGAAAGTTCAGCCCTAGCTGGTTTGGCTCAATGGATAGAGCCTTGGTCTGTGGACGGAAGGGTATCAGGTTTGATTCTGGTCAAGGGCACATGCCTGGATTGTGGGCTCGGAAATTCTCTCTCATCATTGATGTTTCTATCTCCCTCTCCCTTCCTCTCTGAAATCAATCTCAATAAATAAAAGCCTAAGTGACCGTCCGACCATCTCACTGGTAGCTATGACACACACGGACCACCAGGGGGCAGACGCTCAACACAGGAGGTGCCAAGCTGCAGTGACTTGGCAGCTGCAGTTCTCGGGTGATGCACCCAGAACCAGAGAGGAGGGAGCCCGATTCTGGGTGCATCATCCGAGAATCACCTTCTCAGAATCCGGGACCCCTCGGGGGATGTTGGAGAGCCAGTTTTGGCCCGATCCCTGCAGGTCAGGCCGAGGGAACCCACCGGTGCACGAATCTGTGCACCAGGCCTCTAGTAAAAATATATTTAAAAGAAAATCAAAGTTCAAAGATAAAATTATTAAGAATGTCAAGCTGGGAACAGCAAAGCGTTAAACCACCCATGGAGTCTTTCTGAGTCCAGAGCCCTGTACTATGCCATGAGCCCATGACACTGGCCCTGCCTGAGGCTGAGCTGAGGCCCTGTGCCTTCCTTTCCCCAGCAGCTCTCATCTGGCACTGACATCTGTTGATGGGTTCTCATTTCTTTTCTAAACTATTTAGTCATATCAGTCTCTTTCTGGCTCTATCTTGGTTTCTTTGGTCCATTTAAGTAAAATGAATAGAATAATTCTGTCCCACATTTTTCTCCAGAGGAAATATAATTTAATGTTTGTTTCAACAATAGGAAATAGGGGAGAAGCTGGGAGCCACACTGGCTCTGTGGGCAGGGGACCTGAGTCTAAAGAAAGCTCTGAGGCAGAGAATGTAGATGGGTGCTGTTGCAGAGATGGGCTCAGAAAGGACTGGGATGTGGCTTCGTAGTTTTGGGCTTTGGAAAAGGACTGGATAGAAATGAGATGTTTTTAAAGGTGCTTAAAAGCTAATGCCTGAGAAGGGTAACGGTCTAAAGAATTAATGGTCACCTTGTCTAGAAATGCTTAAAGAAGTAAAATGTTCATTGAGGCAAAGGAGAGAGTCATTTGGCTTAACTGCATCTTCAAGCTTGGATGAGGTATCATCTAGGACAGTACTTTTTTTAAAATATATTTTTATTGGTTTCAGAGAGAAAGGGAGAGGGATAGAGACATAGAAACATCAATGAGAGAGAATCATTGATTGCTCCTGCATACCCCCTACTAGGGGGGGAATCAAGCCTGCAACCCAGGCATGTGCCCTTGGCCGGAATCAAACCTGGGACCCTTCAGTCCACAGGCCAATGCTCTATCCACTGAGCTAGGGCTAGGACAGTGATTAAAAAAATATATATCTTTATTGTTGAAAGTATTACATATGTCCCCCTTTTTCTCCCATTAACCCCCTATAGCCCGCCCCCAACCCCCGACACAGGCCTTCACCAGCCTGTTGTCTGTGTCCATGGGTTATGGATATATATGCATAAAAGTTCTTTGGTTGATCTCTTCCCACCCACCCACCCTAGGACAGTAATTTTTAAACTTAAAAAATGCAACCCACAGTAAGAAATAGACTACCTATATTATATGCCAATCTCACACATATCCATAAACAAAATGTCCCATGAAACAATACACTTGTTTGATGTAATCTGAAATTTTCTGTTCTTTTTGTAATGCAGTGTGACTCACTAAATTGATTTCACAACCCAATGAATAATGGATCTCAACCAGCAGTTTAAAACACTCTGATGTAAGGGAAATGAGGAAATGAGTCTAGATGGCTTTTACCAAGGACCCACGCTGTCAGAAATACAAGCAAACATAGAAAATGCTGCACGGTGACTTTAACCACAGGTCATGCTCTAACACTATAAAGTCTGTAACTTCGCCTCCTTTCATTTATCACCTCTGGGTTTCCCCTGTTGTGATTTGTAGAAAATGACTATCATTCTGGAATTGAACTAGTGGATTTCAAAAAAGATTCTTGGTATTTTGTGGTCATTTTCTGATGCAGAGCAAGACTGAAAGCAGACTCATTTCACCTGCTCTTTCTTCTTTTACCCTAGGAAGATGTGAAGTGTAAAAAGTTGGGTGATTTCTGTTACATTTTGTGTAATGAGTATTTAATGCTAAAACTAGTCAACTGTGAGTTGTCAGAAAAATCACTGGTTGTGAGAAATGTATAGGACTGCATTGGCCATTATTTGTGTGTGTGTTTTTAATTTGATGCAAAATTACTTTTTAAACTGCTAAAATTTTGTATTGAAAAGGGTTTGGTTTATCTTTCTGAAAGACTGGGAGTCAAAGCTTAATAATCCCAGTTCTGAGTAAGCATTCTGCATTGTTTCCCTCAAATCCCAGAATAAAACTGGCTGCAACAGTATTTGTAACTCTCAGAGGTCAAAACCTTTTGTGAAGGGCGCTCCAAAATAATAATTTATCTGTGCCTTAAAATGTTATCTTCAAGTAGCCCAAAGAGAAGCATTTATAATTTCACTAGTAGCCCGTTTGCACGAAGATTCGTGCAATAGACCTCCACCTGGCTGCCTGCACCAGTTTTCTGCCAGCACCGGGGACCCAGGCCTTGGCTGTGGCCACCGCCTTCTGCCTTCTTTCAGGGTCCGGGCTTGGCCCCGGGTGGTGGCCTTGGGCTCGGCCGCACCCAGCGTCCCTGCGACCGATCGCAGGAGCCGACCCCCAGTGGTCTCCTGCGATCGGCACAGGCTCCCCGCTGGTGCCCAAGGCCAGGAAAGCCTCGGGCGGCTTTCCCGGCCTTGGGCTCGGTCGCACCCAGCGTCCCTGCAACGGTTTCCTGGTGAGCATGGTTGATGGGCGTGGCTTGGGCATAGCGAAGGTGCGGTCAATTTGCATATTTGTCTATTATAAGGTAAGATTGGCCAGGTGTGCAAAGCATTGCATTACTTAGGCCCCTGTGTGAACCTGTGCCATGCAATGGTCCCAAAGGCTGGTCTGTGGAAAAAGGATCATTTAGGGAGCATAAGACAGATCTCTGAGTCCCAACCTGATTCAGAGATCTAAACTCAGTTGTTGTTTTTTTTTTTTTTTTTTTAAGCTTGCCCAGATGATCCCAATAGACTAAGTTTATCTTAGCCCAGCTCAGCACAACTTTCCATAGTCATTTGAAACTTTCTCACTGTGGTTAACTAGTGCCTCTCAAACTCATGTTCAAGGGTACTGGTGGAAATGGTGGAGGATTGTTAATAGTTCCACTGTTTGTCGGATCACCTCTGTGTCTGGGATTTAGCATTGTTTCCATCCCAGGTCCCATATCTGGACCTGATTCAGCTTCCTGCCAGGGCTCCTTTCTATGGCTTTGCTCTCTAGTCTGCTAGGCCACAACCAAGACCAGGGTATACAAGAGAGAGAGCTGCAAACAGACTGTTCAAGGTCCCACATAGACTGAGGTCTCTCTTCTTCCTGGCCAGGGCCCCTCACTGGCTGATGCCCTGTCTCTTTCCTTCTGGTGGCCTTGCCAGTCTTGGGACTAGCTCCTGCCAGGCTGCCTCTGGGGCCGAGGCTTCCGGGTAGTCAGGCTGCTTTCTGTAGGCACATCGTAGGGGCTCAGTTAAATGTTTGTCCTCTGGAAAGGGTTTCCACCTTTGTGAGTTACTGCCTATCTTCCACTTCCCTTCAGAATATCTCTGGTTGAGCCTGCTCATTTCAGCACCTCACTGAAATGAATGCACTGTTGTGGTTTCCTATGCCAGAAAATCAGTGCCAGACTCAGGGCTTTGGAAGCCTTACCTTAGTTTTTGAATCTCACTGTTTAACACGCTGGTTCATAGTAGGCATTCAGTGAAATATTGAAGGAGCAAAAAATTAGCAAAGAAATCTTTGCTTAAATGAATTTCTGATGAATTTCAGGCAGTATAGATTGTGCACATGTGTGCACACACATGTGTGCACATGTGTGTTTACAGAGGTGAACACCCCTAGGCCTACTCCCTATGAAGAGCTGTCCGGGGAAGATTTGTACCTTATTGGCCTTGATAGCCTTAGCCCCCAGCACACACAGCCTAGCCTCTTGTATTTTCTTTAGCCCTGTTTCCACATTTGAACATGCACTAGAAATCACCAGGAGGGCTCGTTAAATCACACATTGCTCTGATTCAGTAGGTTTGGGGTGGGGCCAGAGAATTTGCATTTTAACAAGTTCATAGGTCCCTTGGTGCTGCTGGCCCAGGGACCACACTTTGAGAACCACTGACTTTTCAATAGTAGTAGCTATACTTAAGTACTGTTTTACTCCCTACCATGTATCAGTACTGTGCTAAGCTCCTTATATAAGTTATTTTATTTATTATCCAACAACCCCAGGAAGTACAAGTTATATACCATTTTACAGATGAGGAATCTGAGGACTAAAGGTTTTTTGTTTGTTTTTGAGGACCAAAGTTTTAAAATAACTTGTCCAGTGTCGTAAGGGACAGGGTTGAGGTTTGAACTAATTTCTAACTTCAGGGCCCATGTGTATAACCATAATAATATCCAACATAGTTTATGTGTCTTAAGTAAATACCTGACAACATGCAGTCCAGTAACTCCTGAGATGCATGCCCAATTGTATCTACCCCCTGACAACCATCAAATGCCAGCTCTGATAGCAAGGAGCCTGAACATCCTTATTCCTTGCTTTATCTCTGGAGCCTAGAAGACAGCTCACACATCATAGGGGTATAATAAATAACTGTTGGAAAGCAATGCATATTTAAAGTATCTAACTTGGGCAAAAAACCTTCTGTGAATGAAGTAGGAGCATGTTCACATATACACACTGAGTGTTCAGATTCTTAAGTTGGGGTGGTGGTTATTTATTCTACTCTAGCTCAAGACCTCTGAATTAGCAAAGCTCCTGTATACATGAGAATATATAGACCAGTGTTTCTCAAGTGTGGTTTCTGGACCAGCAGCAGAAGCATCACCTGGGAACTTGTTTATGGCTGCTAGACTTAGCAAATAAAATATAAGATGCCAAATTAAATTTGAATTTCAGATAAAACAATGAAATACTTGGGAATACTTACAATTAAAAATGATTCACCATTTATTTGAAATTCAAGATCTATGGGGCATTATGTATTTTATTTGACAACCCTAACTTTTTAAAAAAATATATATTTTATTGATTTTTTTACAGAGAGGAAGAGAGAGGGATAGAGAGTTAGGAACATCAAGAGAGAAACATGGATCAGCTGCCTCCTGCACTGCACACCCCCTACTGGGGTTGTGCCCGCAACCAAGGTACATGCCCTCGACTGGAATCGAACCTGCGACCCTTCAGTCCGTAGGCCGACGCTCTATCCACTGAGCCAAACCAGTTAGGGCTGACAACCCTAACTTCTTAGAATTAAAATTCTTGGGCCTGATGTACTGAATCAGAAACTCAGGTGAGGGCCACCCACCAGTGTTTTAACATGTCCTACAGGTGATTCTGAAGAACCTTAAAAGTTTGGAAACCACTGCCTAAAGCAGGGCTTAGCCCAACCTGGCCAGCTGCTATTCAGGTTTTTGGAACATAGCCACACCCACTTCTTCACTCATTCTTTTATTTATGTACTTACTAAGTTTCCTGTCCTCTTGGAGCTTATGTTTTCATTATGGGGTTGTGTTAATCATATCTTCATCTGTAACAAATCCAGCTAAAACTGGCTTAACCAATAAAGGAATACATATTTTATCTTGCATAACCAGAAGTACGGAGGTAGAGTATGCTCCATGTCTGGTTGATGCCACAGTTCTTGGTGTTACAAGGGTATGACAGGACAGAGACCTCATGGCCTAAAAACCCTAAACTATTTACTCTCTGATCTTTTGCAGGAAACATTTGCTTGACCCTGACCTCAAGAGAACTTCCTCTGATGATCTACTTGCAGTTTCTTTTCTTTATTCTATTAATTGCAGTTTCAACCTCTCCCAGGAACATAATCTTAAAAAAAAAAAAAAAATCTTTATTGTACAAAGTGTTACATATGTCCCCTTTCTCCCCCTAGTAACTTCTTCTAGCCAGCCCTATCCCAGGCCTTCACCACCCTACTGTCTGTGTCCATGGATTATGCATATATGCATACAAGTTCTTTGGTTGATCTCTTCCCACCCACCTACTCCCCCCACCTTCCCTCTGAGATTCCTCAGTCTGTTCTATTCTTCTATTTGGGTAGGATGAATGTTGATGGCAATTAGTACTTGATGCCAGTTGTTTGGGCTATTGTTTTTTTATTTCCTATGAACCTTTTCTGAAAATGGGTGTAGAAAAAAATGCATTTTACTATAAAACTCCCATTAATTAAGCACTGCCAGGGTCTATTTTAAGTGTTTTGTGTATGTATTAATTTACTTAATCCTCACAGCAACCCCAGGAGAGAGGCAATTATCCTATACAATAAACGGCTAATATGCAAACTGTCCCCTCCACCGAGAGTTTTGACTAGGGGGCAGCTGATTCCACCTGTGCATGAATCCATGCACAGGGTCTCTAGTTATTTTATAAATGGAGACATTAAAGCCCAAATATAATTGCTTTCAGTTTTACAGCAAATAAGTGGGAGAGCTAGGTGAAGCTGGAAAGAATTACAAAAAAAGTTGTCAATAAGTACAAAATAGCTGGTTAATTAGCACTGAGCTATGGTGTAGCAGAAAGAACCCCGACTTGGGTCAGGACTTGGATTCGGACTCCAATACAGTACTTAGTGCTGTGTCAAGATTTGGGGCTGGTCACTCTGGGCAATTTCCTCGCTTACAAAAGGGAGATAATAATGCTTACCTCACCGGGTTTTTGTAAGGATCTAGAAAAGGAATGACTGTAAAAGCGCACCGTGAGAGACAGCTCTCGGCCTTGGATTCCCAAATTTGGATCCGCACCACCAATCCCAGCAGGTAAAAACTCCTAGTGCCCTTCCCGGAAGCCCACGCAGAGCCCTCTGGGACTTGTAGTCTCGCACTGGCTCTGATCGCCTTTCTCTAGTAATTGGGGCGGGTGAGTGTACGCCCCGGAAGTACTTGTCTCCTGAGAGGCGGGCTGATTGGGGAGGGTGGGTCAGAGGTCGCGGGGCAGGAGGCGTTCCCGCCGCTGGCACAGTCGCTATGTAGCGGCGGGGCTTGAATCCTCCTGCTTGTTCTGGAAGGTGCTTGGGCTCCACCGGCGTCGCAGCCCCAGGACGTCTAGTCGCCAGCCTGGGCCCCGGTGGCTGAGCGGAGCCGCCGCCGCCATGTTTGGCTGCTTGGTGGCGGGGAGGCTGGTGAGGATGGGGCCGCGTGGGATCCGGCAGGGGGCAGGATGCCGGGGGCGAAGCGCTGGAAAGGGGAGGTGCTCGGGTTCGAGGGCTGCGCGGGGGGAAAACCCCTCCTGCCTACTTTCTGGCTGAGCGTGTGGAGTGGAGACGGGGGCGCTTGAGTGTTCTGTTTTGCCCCAGATCTGTTCATAGTCGGAGTAGCCACGCTGCCATTTATGGAATGTGCATTATTACCTGCTGGGGAATGCACGCCTTTTGTCCATTTCTGTCATTTTAGCCTTCTATCTAGCGCTTACTTGGCAACTCAGACTTGAAGACCCTCACAGCTTGTGAGATGGTTACCACCATTCGGTCCTGTTTGCAGTTGAGGGACTGAAGCTCCGTGGGCAGTTTAAAGGACTCGCCTAAGCGCACGGAGTGAGTTAGATGTGAATTTGGCACTTGAATCTAGCCTACAGCGTGCTGTTTATCAAAGATTATTAAGGTGCTGGGAGCAGGTTTATCGGCGGGGTCCTTTTGGAAGGTGTCTGATAAAAATGTGCTCGAGGGAATTGTAAGTTGGCCGATGGAAACGCCTGAAATTTAAGAGGGAGCCAGATCTGAGCTGACTCTGGAAAGATGTGAGCAGCGAGTTCCCTTATTGGTCAGAAGAGACAATAACCTCACTTGCGGGAATATTAGAATTAAAGGAGACCAGCACCTGGAATTGTTCAGGAATAATCTGGAAGGTGTGTGTCGCTTGCCTCCTTAGAAACCACCTGAGAGGTTCATTTCAGACCTAACTCCTTTTACTTGGAGTTCTTTTTCTTACTTTTCCCCCCTCCCTGATTTGTTCAGTGTTGCAGCCCCTTAGTTGACTGTTACGTTTTTCGTAATGTTTTGTATTATGCACACACTTCTAAGGAATCACAAAGATAAATTGGAGATGACTGGCCTGAGAAAGTTTTTCTGTCCGTCTCTTGAGTGGTTGGGAGGCCTCTTTTGGTGATGGTGATAAATGGGTACTATTGGTAAGATAACTTTGGATTGCCCTGGCTCTTGATGGAAAAATTGAAAGACTCAACCTGGGATGAGTGTTGGACTCGGATGAAAAGTGTCATTTAATGAGTGACTTCGAAAAAAATGAGTGTTTTCTTTCTTTTTTTTTGTTATTGACTTGTTTTTATATTTTTCCATTGATTTTAGAGAGAGTGGAAAGAAGAGGGAGAGACAGGGAGAAACATTGATGTGAGAGGGACACATCGATTAGTTGTCTCCCAAACGCGCATCAACCGGGGTTGGGGATCAGGCCTGCAACCCAGGTACATGCCCTCGACCGGAATGGAACCCAGGACCCTTCAGTCTGTGGGCTGACACTCTATCCACTGAGCCAAAAACAGCTAGGGCTCTTTCTTTAATCCTCACCCGAGGATATTTTTCCATTGATTTTTAGGGAGAATGGAAGAGGTAGGGAAAGACAGAGAGAAACATTAATGTGAAAAAAACACATTGGTTGGTTGCCTCCTGCAAGAGCCCTGACCAGGGCAGGGCCCAAGGAGGAGCCTGCAACCAAGGTACATGCCCTTGACCGGAATTGAACCCGGATCCTTTGGTCTGCAGGCTGACACTTTATCCACTGAGCCAAACCTGCTAGGGCTCTTTCTTTAAACACACACACACACACACACACATATATACCTATAATAATAAAAGCGTAATATTCTAATTAGACCGGACGTCCTTCTGGGGCTGTGAGGGAAGCCCAGGTCCCTGGTGCCTGCCAGTGGCTGGAGGGAAGCCCGGGTCCCGGATGCCAGAGGGAAGCTGGTGCTGGCAGCCGGGGAAAGAAAGGCCTACTCTTGCATGAATTTCGTGCATTGGGCCTCTAGTATATATATAATTCAGATTTTGTGGTTTGGTGAATAGGAAGGCAATACCAATTATAAACAAAACCAAAAACCTTACAGAAGATAAACTCTTCAGCCATTTGACTGGAGTTTGCTCAAAATTGATCCTTCTTTTTGCTAATGGATGTCGTATAGGAAGTTATTATAGTAATTTTCTGAAAATTTTATAAAGCTATGGCCGGGTGGCGCAGTTCGTTGGAGGGTTGTCCCATACACCAAAAGGTTGCGGGTTTGATTCCCGGTCAGGGCATATACCTAGGTTGCAGATTTGAATCCCTGGTTGGGTGTGTGGAGGAGGCAACCCATCATTGTTTCCCTCTCACATTTAATTCTGTCTGACTGTCTCTCCCTTCCTCTTGCTCTAAAATTAATAAAAAATAAAAACATGCCCTTGAGTGAGGATTAAAAAATACAAAATTTTGTAAAATGAATATTCTTTGTGAAAGATTTCTGAGACTTCAAAATAAGATTTCATTCTATAAATTCATGTTCAATTATAGAACAGAAAATTAGATTATCAAATGAGTCGAGAAAACTTTTAAAAGTTCCCACCTAGCACATTCAAGGTAGAATTTTTACATTTTATTTATTTAGTCTGCTCTCATTATTTGGAGTAATTGTGTTCTATAAAGTCTCTGTGAACACTGAATTGGTAAATATTGAATTATTGCCCCTAGGGGAAATGCAGGGTTAGGTTCCTTAAGGGTCTGATCACAATTTTATCAATCTGTTTTATGTGTGTTTCTGTTTAAAGACATCTAATTTAATATGTATTGATTCATTAACATTGGACTCAGCCAGTAGCACTATAACTCACGGCAGAATGAAATTATGTAATACCTATTTTCTCAGTAAGGCACCTAACAGCCTTCTTGGGTTAGGAACACTATTTCAGCTTGGCCATTTTAAGCAGGCAAGTCACCGTAGCCCTGGCTGGGTAGCTTAGTTGGTTAGTGTCCTTCCAGTACGCCAAGGTTGTGGGTTAGATCTCCAGTCAGGGAACATACAAGAATCAACCAATGGATGCATAAATAAATGGAACAACAAATTGAGGTTTCTCTCTCACATCAAATAATTTTTTATTAATAAAAAAATAAACAGTCAAATCACCAACAAAAATATAAACATGGCACTAAATAAACTGAAAAGGACAGTTGTTTACAGTATGAGAGCCGAAACCAGAAGGCACAAGGATATGAGAGACACTGTAGTTTTGTTCTGCAGCTCGGAACATGTGCATCAGGCAGCTCAAATGTTTTGCTGCTTTGAAAGTGCAAGGAATAATGATTTGGGGGTTATAAATATATTTTAGTGAGTAGACAAATTAGCAAGTATGGAATCTGCAAATAATGAGGAGTGACTAAATACTTCCGAATTGCTTGCCCATTTTAATTACCCGAAGTTCTTTTTAAAAGTTTACTTATTTATTTATTTTAGTGAGCGAGGAAGGGAGAAATATTGATTTGTTGTTCCACTTATTTATATATTTGTTAGTTGATCTTTGCATGTGCGCTGACCACGGATCGAACCTGCAACCTTAGCATATCCGGATGTTGCTCTAACCAACTGAGCTACCTAGCCAGGGCTAATTACCTGAGGTTCTTTACCTTCAAATGAGAAGATCAAGGTTTGATGGTGTGTTTTAAATAACCTTTCATTTTTATAACATTCTGAAGTGATAGTGATTTACTTTTGTAAGTAAAATCCTTTCAGGGGTCTTCTGAAATTATATTTTTAAAATATTACATTAGTGAAATCATTATAAGGTTAAGTATTTTTGAATTCTTTTTTTTTCCAAAATATTTCTAAGTTTGCAATTAGAGTTAACATACAGTATTATATTAGTTTAAGGTGTATAATATAGTGACACCATATATTGTTATTACAATATTATTGACTACTAGAGGCCTGCTGCACAACATTCGTGCACTTGGGGAGTGGTCCCTCAGCCCGGCCTGAGCCCTCTCGCAGTCCAGGACCTCTCGGGGAATGTCTGCCTGCCGTGGAGGCGGGAGAGGCTCCCACCATCACTACTGCGCTTGCCAGCCGTGAGCCTAGCTTCTGGCTGAGTAGCATGTCCCCTGTGGAAGCGCACTGACCATCAGGGGGCAGCTCCTGCGTTGAGCACATCACAGCAACTGGTTGTTTTGCTGTTTGGTCTATTTGCATATTAGCCTTTTATTATATAGGATATTCCCTTTGCCAAATTTTACACCCCATATTTTACTAAAATTCACTGTTAATATTAGCATTCTATGTAATATATTTGGTAATTCTATAATTAGAATCAGATTAACCCAATATTATACTTGATATAATGACTGTAATTGACTGTACTTGGTAACAGCTTATAGCAATACTAGAAGGCAGCAATTTTCAATTGGTGTGCCACAAGAATTTTTAAAACATACAATACCTGACTATTTAGTCAGAGGCACTGACTTCTTTTCCCTTAGATTTGTCAAATAAAAAAAAAATGACAATAGCTGTCTAGTGTGAATGAATCAAAATTCTACTTTTTTTTTTTTTTTTTGTCAGCTTGGCAAAAAATATATTTTTTGGTGTGCCTCAGAATCTTAATAATTAGTTTATGTGTGCCATGATAAGAAAAAGATTGAAAATTGCTGCTATGAGACTTATAAAAACTCATCAAACTATTGAATTAAAACGAGTTTCTTATTTTCTAGGTGCAAACAGCTGCACAGCAAGTGGCTGAAGATAAATTTGTTTTTGACTTGCCTGACTATGAAAATATCAATCATGTTGTGGTTTTCATGCTGGGAACAATCCCATTTCCTGAGGGGATGGGAGGATCTGTCTATTTTTCCTATCCCGATTCCAATGGAATGCCAGTGTGGCAACTCTTAGGATTTGTCACGAATGGAAAACCAAGTGCCATCTTCAAAATTTCAGGTCTTAAGTCTGGTAAGAGTAATATATTGAAATAGTTTCATAATTAAACTGTTTTCTTAAATAGCATAACATAGAATTTGGCTTTTAAAAAACGTCATTATATTTTTCTGGTTGCTAACGTAATATATAACTTTTTAAAGCACAATTAAATGATCCTCAAACATTCGAAAAATAGTAAGTGAAAGACTTTAATTCCTCACACTCCCATCCTCTGCCCCTGGAGAAACCATTCACTGTTGTTCTCTTTGTATGGTATATGCCATTGTATAGGGATTTTCCTGAATCGTGGGTGTTTTAATAAATAATGAGAGGAATCTTGTCATAATTTGTAATATGCATATCTATGTTTTAAATGAACAGATAAACCAAGTAGACTCATACAGTAAATAAAACGAGACTTTTTTTTTTATGAAGATGTTTGATCTCTTAGATTTGATTACTCCTTCAATGTTCTTTTGGTTGTATTGGCGTTGCAGATTTTAGACTTTATAGGGACATAATCCTTGCTTAGATTATATTTAGTTATTTTGTGAAGAAATGTGAGAGTGAACCTAGATATCATTTACTCCCATTGAATCTCCGGTTTCCTTGAAAATCTAAATGAAAACAGACATGGAAAATTCTTGGAATATAAATATACCAGAGAAAACATAGAGACTGTAGGATGGGATTTTTTTAAAAGGCGGCAAACAAATAATTATATTGCTCTTTATGAGTAATGGGTCTAAAACATTGTAACATAAGGAACCAAAAAAAAAAAAAAAAAAAAGAAAAAGCTGCCATTAGTATATTAATCTTAAAACTTAGGAGTAAGGCAAAAGCATTATCAAGGATTAAGAGATTTATTCACTAGGAATGAGATAATTTACTAGGAAGATTTAAATATTTCTGGGAAATGGTAAATGTCATGAATTTGTGTGTATATATAATATAGCTTCAAATATATAAAGAAAAATATTAACATAATGATAAATGGACAGCCTTAATATTTTAATATACCTCTTGATAATTAACATATAAAGAAGATTATTAGTAAAGAAGGAAGATTTGAATAAAAGACTTAACAGGCTTGAGCTAATGGACATTTATAGAACTCTGCAACTGATAATTAGGTCACACAGATGAGGCAGAAGTAGGTTGATAGTTGTTTGAATGGAAAAGAATACAATAATTAATAAATAATAACATAAGAATAAACTCTGTTTCATGTACTCATAACTGTAAACCTATTTTGTATACATTTTTTTCACCCTGTATACATTTTTAAGTCCACAGAACATTTATGAAATATCACCACATATTAAGTTACAAAGAACACTGCAGCAAATGGCAGACAATCATTTATACAACCCACAATGCAGTGTAATTACAAATCAAAAGATAAAACATTTATCATGTTTAGAAATTTAAAAATATTTAAAAATAATTCATGAGTTGTAGAAGAATTGATCATGGAAAACAAACTTCTACAGAAACCAAAACAAACCAAAAACCCCATCACAAATCAAACCTTTTGAATGCAGGTAAGATAGTACTAAAGAGATGAACTCATAGGCTTATATATATATTTGTAAAAGGAGAGATTGAAATTAATGAACTAAATATTTAACTTAAACAACTCAAAGAAACTAGAAGAAAATAATGCTAAGAATAGAAATTAATGACAGAAAGCAAAGAAACAACAGAGAGGCTTAATAAAATAAAAATTCGATTCTTTGAAAAGACTAATGATGAGCCACTGAAAAGATATATTGAGGAAAAAGAAGGCACAAATGATGTCATTAAAAATGTAAAAATGGGGACGTAACTATAAGTATAGTGGAGAGGAATGTTTATGAGGAATTTTGTGCCAATAAATTTGAGAATGACAAAGGAACAGGTGAAATTGGCTATTTTCTAGAAGAATATACTGAAAACTGACTAAACAATAAATTTAAAAACCCTTCATATATATAATATCAATAAAGAAGTTAAAATCAGTGATTAAAAATATAATTCTCCCTTCCACAAGCATCTGTCAGGCCCAGACAGTTTTATAAATTCAACTAAACCTTTATGAAACAAATTGTTCTTATCTATAATAATAAAAGTGTAATATGCTATTTAGACCAGACATCCTTCTGGACGACCTTCTGGACGAAGCCGGGGCTGCGAGGGAAGCCCGGGTCCCGGGTGCCAGAGGGAAGCCGGTGTTGGCAGCCGAGGGAAGGAAGGCCTAATCTTGCATGAATTTCGTGCATTGGGCTTCTAGTCTTTTATAAACTGTCAGAAAATAGGAAAAGAGGCAGTTACCTAGTTATATTTTGAAGCTAATATAATCTTTATATAAAAAAGGATAAGGGCAGCCAGCTAGTGTGGTTCAATGGTTGAGCCTGGAACTATGAACCAGGAGCTCAAGGTTCTGTTCCTGGTCAGGACACATACCCAGGTTGCAGGCTCCATCCCAATAGGGGGCATGCAGGAGGCAGCCCATCAATGATTCTTTCTCATCTCAACCTCTGAGCCACACCAGCAGGGCATGTCATTCCTTTTTATTGTTGGGTAGTTCATTGTTGGATAGACCACAACTTGTTTATCCATCTACCTGTTGATGGACATTTAGATTGTTTCCAGTTTCGGCTTATAAAATAAAGCTGCTAGAAACATTTGTGTTCATCTTTGTATGGACAGATGCTTCCATTTCTTTTGGGTAAATACCTAGGAGTGCATGGCTGGATCATATGGTACTTGTATGTATATTTCAAGAAACTGCCAGAGTATTTTGCAACATGGTTGTTCCATTTTACATTTCAACTAGCAATGTATGAAAGTTCTAGTTCCTCCACATTCTTGCCAACACTTGGTTTTGGTTAGTTTTAGGCATTCTACTACGTATATAGTGGTCTCCCATTGTGTTTTATAAATTTGCATTTCCCTAATGACTAATGATATTAAGCTTTTTTTTTCCATGTGCTTATTTGCTATCTATATATCTTCCTTGGTGAAGTGTTTGTTCAAATCTTTTGCCTGTTTTTTTAAATTGGGTTGTTTTCTTACTGTGTTTTGAGATATAGATATATACACACACACACACACACACACACACTTTATACAAGTTATAACTTTGTAAGATACGTGATTTGAAAATATTTTTTCCTGGCCTTTGGCTTATCTTTTAACAGTGTCTTTTCTAGAGCAGAAGTCTTTAGTTTTGATCAAGTCTGTTTTTAAATTTATTCTTTTCTGGATTGCTTTTGGTGTAAGCAATTTTTGCCTAATGGAAGGTTAGAAAGTTTTCTCCTAGAAGCTTTTCAGTTTTGGATTTTACATTTATATCTGAGATCCAATTTGAATTTTTAGTGCAAGGTATGGATTGAAGTTCAATTTTATTTTATTTTTTTGCAAATGGATATCAAACTGTTCCAATACCATTTGTAGAAAAGATGAAGTTAGGACATTTTTCTGCATCCATCATAAGCATGTTCACTTGACATTCTCTTGGAAACTCTTAAACTGCTCCATTTTAATGTAAAATACGAACATAGGCAAATGAATATTTATATGAGAATTTATTGTAAACATACACAAATGAATATATGAATGTTCATGTATTGGTTTACAAAGGAAAGAAAGAAATGGAAATAGATACTATAGTGTTTTTTTAAACAATCACTAGTTGAAAACATGCTTGTAGATTCGATGGATATTGGTATATATAGTAATAAGCAATACAGGAAGCAGAGCAACTAATTTGGGGGGAGAGAGGTATGTTTTTGCTTTTGGTTTGAGGACCCTGTGGAACATGATAGCAGTGCCTTAAATGTAAAGTGGTCGATTTGTTTATATAGCAATAGACTAGTAGTCAGCTAACTGTTAACCTTTTGCATAGTTGGAAAGTGTAGTTCTGTTTTGTACCCAGACTCATATGCACTGATTAAGGTTAATATTGGCCACTAGCCAGTAGACCAGGACCCATTGTTTGTTTTTGGAGATACAATAATTAAATTGTCAATTTAATTGTTCCTACCTTACTCTTGCTTTGCCCCAGCTCTGCCAACATTTTAAGTTGGGAAAAGGATACAACATCTCTTTTATTTATGATCATCACTATATTCCCTGCAGGAGACGCTTTGGTAGTTGTGAAAAGTACTTTCTCCTATACTTTTTGCAATGTCTTTGTCTTTTCCTTTTTTTCTTGTGACACCGAAAAGATTAGGGGTTAGGGGTGGGTGCATTCTGTAATCATAAGAATATTCATTCAATCTGGAAAAAGTTCAGCATTCATCCGATCTGGAAAAAATTCAGCAATCAAAAATGAATTAATCAAATTGCTCTAACCAAAACGTTAACAATAATACTTAGTGAGATATGTTTTCTGTTGTGGTCTTAGATAAAACAGTCAAAACTCTAATCCCAGAGTAATACTTGATTCAGTACAGGATAATAGATTTATTTCCATTATGATAATTACTAGTTCTTGTATTCTCCTGCCTTTTAAAAAATAAATTGTTTCTCATCATTTCCATTATAACATGGTTACTGATAGTTTTATCTATGAAAACAAAACAATTTCAATGTAGTATTAGTAATGGATAAATCACATGCTTTATTAAAGAAAAATAAAGCAGCTTAAAATACTTAGAGACTTAGTTCATATTCATATTAAACGAATGGTAAAATGCTGTTAAAAATTTTTTTTTTAGTATGTTTTGGAAAAGCACTTTTTAGATGTTTAAAGTATTAGAATTCTTAATTTATATAAAAGATTAGACTTGTTATTTGTATTAGGGAATTATTAAAATTTGCATTAGGGAACTATTAAAGTATAAGAATAGATGGACTTATAATAAATACTTGAACCTTTGAGGTTCAAAAATATGTTTTATTATATTGAACAAATCTAGCTAAATAATGCATCAGGGTAAGAGAGAGACATACTGAACTAACTTTAGGCAGTTTTGATTGAACTGAGAATTTATTAAGTAACAAATGTAGCAGAATTTTATTGGAGTAGAAGGTTAGTTTAGGTGAAGCAGATTTCATGTTAAGAAACTTTGGCAGTGTTTGCAATTCTCTGATGAATGATGAACAGATTTCTTAACTTTCACAGAACAATTTTGGTTGGGGAAGGTAAAGAGAGTTCTGTTGGGAGAATTGCAGTTGGTATGGGGTCTTGAAACCAGTTACTATGAGTTATTTTCATTGAGAGAAAATTCTTTGTGACTCTTGGGTTCTGAAAAGGAGTTATGATAAATACATTTGTAGGCTGATGCTGGACCAATCTGGGTGATGGATAGGACTGAGCTTGAAATTATAAAAGAAAGGGTTTGGTATTAAGAAACAAGAAGCAACTTCCTTTCCTAAAAGCACTTATTTATGCATTTAATTATTGGTTGATATTTGTACGTGCCCTGACTGGGTATCGAACCTGCAATCTTAGCATAGTGGGACAGTGCTCTAACTGAATAAGATACCTGGCCAGGGCCTCTGTTTCCTTCTTAGCATGTACTTTTCAGATTGATGATTGCTCTCAGTAGGATTCATCTGTGTGTATATGTTAAAATTATTCTAAGACAGCGTTGAAACAGATTAGAATGGAGATAATTGAAAATGGCGCTATGGGAGATTAGACTGAAACATGAACTTGAAGTATGAATAGGTTTGGATGGGATGGAAGTGGGAGGATGGGAATTGCATTTGGAGATGATCAAAATCATAAAAGTGTGCACTGTACCTTCAAGTGACAGCTAGGAGGAGTCTTTTAAAGGTAGCATGATATACCCGGCTGGTGTGGCTCAGTGGTTGAGCATTGACCCATGAACTAGGAGCTCACAGTTTGATTCCGGTCAGACCCATTGCCTGGGTTGCAGGCTCAATCCCCAGTAGGGGGTGTGCAAAAGATAATTGAGAGGAACCAAGATGGCGGCATAGTTAAACAACTAATCTGCTGCCTCACACAACAATTTCAAAAACACAACTAAAAGACAAAAACGTCTACCACCCAGAACCATGGGAAAGCTGGCTGAGTGGAAGACTGACAACTAAGAACAGAAAGGAGCACAATCGCTGAAAAGCTGAGGTATGGAGGCACGCGAATCGGGCCGGCGGCGGGCGGCTGGGTGCGCGGCTTTTCTTCAACCCGCAGGGAGACAAGCTCCCGATCACTCTGAAATCCAGTTTCTGGGGACACTCGGGGGACCCAGACACCTACGGGGAGAAGCTGGACTCTCGGCCATCGGGTCGGAAAGTGAGAGTGACTTTTTTGCGGTGGTGCGCCCAGCAATCATTGTTTACTGCGCTGGAGCGCGGGGCGCAGGGACTTGGAAACGGGAAAGGCAGAGATGGCTGACGCCAGCCATCGCCGTTGGCCACGCCCCAGCCTAGTGACGCCCTGAGACCCCGCCCAGCCCTGAGGCCCCGCCCTGAGGCCCCGCCCCGCACATTCTACAAACCCGCCCAGGCTCCACACAGCGGCTTTTACATATAAATGGCCTGTTCTGTGGCAGCTTAACCAACTGCAGCTCCAGTCAGACTGCTCCAAAACCACCCAAGCAAAGGAGGAGAAAACTAGCCCTTGCTGTAGCTCCTGCTGGGGGACACACAGTACACAAGGGTACACCAAGAGTGTCCACCTCAAGTAACTGGGAGGCTGACCCGTTGAACCAATAGGACACCTAGTACACAAAACTACCCTACCAACTCAGGGAAGCAGAGAATATGAGAAGGCAAGGAAACAGATCACAAACCAAAGAAATGGAGGAAAACAAGCGATTGGACATAGAGTTCAAAACCACGGTTATAAGGTTTTTCAAGAATTTCATGGAAAAGGCCGATAAATTCCATGAGGACCATCTAGAAATTAAACATACACTGACTGAGATAAAAAATATTATACAGAGACCCAAAAGCAGACTAGAGGATTGCAAGAATCAACTCAAAGATTTGGAATACAAAGAGGCCAAGGACACTCCTCCAGAGAAGCATGAAGAGAAGAGAATTCAGAAAGTTGAAGATAGTGTAAGAAGCCTCTGGGACAACTTCAAGCGAACCAACATCAGAATTATGGGGGGTACCAGAAGAAGAGAGAGAGCAAGATGCTGAAAACCTACTTGAAGAAATAATGAACGAAAACTTCCCCCACCTGATGAAAGAAATAGACTTACAAGTCCAGGAAGCGCACAGAACCCCAAACAAAAGGAATCCCAAGAGGACTACACCAAGACACATCATAATTAAAATGCCAAGAGCAAAAGACAAAGAGAGAATCTTACAAGCAGCAAGAGAAAAACAGTTACCTACAAGGGAGCTCCCATACGATTATCAGCTAATTTCTCAACAGAAACCATGCAGGCCAGACGGGAGTGGCAAGAAATATTCAAAGTGATGAATAGCAGGAACCTACAACCAAGACTACTCTACCCAGCAAAGTTATCATTCAGAATTGAAGGGCAGATAAAGAGCTTCACAGATAAGAAAAAGCTAAAGGAGTTCATCACCACCAAACCAGCATTATATGAAATGCTGAAAGGTATTCCTTAAAAAGAGGAAAAAGAAGAAAGATAAAAATTATGAACAACAAATACATATCTATCAACAAGTGAATCTAAAAGTCAAGTGAATTAAAAATCTGAGGAACAGAATAAACTGATAAACTTATTAGAATCAGAGGCATAGAATGGGAGTGGATTGATAATTCTCAGGGGGAAAGGGGTGTCTGTGTGGGGAGTATGGGAAGAGACTGGACAAAAATCATACACCTATGGATAAGGACAGCGGGGGGGGAGGTAAGGGCAGAGGGGGGGTGGGAACTGGGTGGTGGGGAGATATGTGGGGAAAAAGGAGAAACAATTGTAATCTGAACAATAAAGATTCATTTAAAAAAAAAAGATAATTGATCAATGATTCTCTCTCTCATCATTGATGTTTCTCTCCCTCTCTCCCTCTCCCTTCCTCTCTCTGAAATCAAGTTAAAAAACATATTAAAAAACCATACAAATGAAATAAAAGGGGTTTTAAGGTTTTAATGGTAAAGTGGAGCTGTTATGTGATGGTCATGCAATGTGAGGCTTAATTTTTTTTTCTGGTAGGCAGGTTTGAGCAAGGTAATGATATTATTACAAATGTTACTTTAGGAAAATCATTGGGATGGGTTGGGGAGTCTTGTTGAAATTAAAGCTGGAGAATCCAATTAGGAAGATTTTATAGTGATTGAGGGATAAAGGAAAGGATAACATATGGCATACCTGTTTGTGCAATGCACTGTGCTAGACTTTTACATGTACTATCTATTTAATCTTTAACAACAACATTTAGAGGTGGGTATTATAAGTCTCTGGTTTTTAAGAGGTTAGGTGTCAGAGAAATTGAATATTTTGTTCAGAGAAGAAAGTTTGCTTTTACACGGTATCTATACATCTACCTTTTTCAAACCGTTTTATATTGTTTGGTAATACCATAATTTATTTAACAAATACCTCTTGATGGAAATTTGGGCTGTTTCCATTTTTTTTTAATTGTTTTACTAACAATGCTACAATAAATATCCTTACACATATCTTTGTACATATTTTCTAGCACTGTATTTCTGTAGAAGAAACTCCTAAAAGTGGAACTGAATTCCTGAATAAATATGACTTTTAAAACAAACAGTATAGGAGGCCTGGAAAAAGGGTACTGAATGTGGATACTCGATCATGATTGTCATGGCAGTTTTTAGAAAGTCGTAATAAAGGTACAGTGTACTTAGTACTACCTAAAAAGCTAATAGAGCACCTCAGCCGCAGTGGCTCAGTTGGTTGAGCATCATCATGTGCACTGAAGAGTTGCTGGTTCGATTCCCGGTCAGGGCATATACCTGGGGTTGTGGCTTTGATCCCCAATTGGGATGCATATGGAAGGCAACCCATCAATGTTTCTCTTTCGCATTGGTGTCTCTCTCTCTCCTTTCCCCTCTCTGAGTATGTCCTTGGGTGAGGATTAAAAAAACATACAAACAAAAAAACCCCAAAAACTAATAGAGCATATTCTTGCTAAGGATATTAACAGAGTAAGCCATGGAATATTAGAATGGAAGGCCCGAAGAATAATTCAATATAATCCATAATTTTACTATTGAGACTCTTGAAATCCGGAAAATTTTAGAGTGTTATTAAAATAGAGCAGGGATTAGGATCTAGCTACTCATTTATTTATTTTTATATATCTACTAGTGGCCCGGTGCACGAAATTCGTGCATGGGGTGGGGGGTTGTCCCTCAGCCCGGCCTGCACCCTCTCCAATCTGGGACCTCCTCGAAGGATATCCTACTGCTGGTTTACAGGGATCGGGCCTAAACTGGCAGTTGGACATCCCTTTCATAATCTGGGACTGCTGGCTTCTAACCGCTCACCTGCCTGCCTGCCTGATTGCCACTAACCACTCTGCCTGGCCTGCTCACCCCCAACTGCCCCCCACCGCCAGCCTGCTCGCCCCCAAATGCCCCCCTCGCTAGCCTGATCACCCCCAACACCTCCCCGTGCCAGTGTGCTCGCCCCCAACTGACCCCCCTGCCAGCCTGCTTACTCCCAATTTCCCCCCTGCTGGCCTGCTCGCCCCCACCTGCCCTCCCCATTGGCCTGCTAGCCCCCAACTGCCCCCCTGCTGGCCTGCTCATTCTAAACTGCCTCCCACCGCTGTCCTGATCACTTCCAACTGACCCTCCCACTGATGGCCTGCTTGCCCCCAACTGGCCCCCCTGCTGGTCTGCTTACCCCCAACGGCCCTGCCCCCCATCAGCCTGATCACCCACAACTACCCTCCCCTCTTGGCCTCTAACTGCCTCTACCTCAGCCCCGCCACCATGGCTTTGTTCAGAAGAACGTCTGGAAGGTCTCCCAGTCTAATTAGCATATTACCCTTTTACTAGTATAGATAGAGGCCTGGTGCATGGGTGGGGGCCGGCTGGTTTGCCCTAAAGGGTGTCCCGGATCAGGGTGGGGGTCTGATGGCTGTTTGAGGGGCTGATGGCTGTTTGCAGGCTGGCCAAGCCCCCCAGCGGGGACCCTCACCCCATGGGGGTGTGGCCAGCCTGGATGAGGGGCTGAGGGCCGTTTTCAGGCTGGCCACAGCCCCTTCATGGTGAGGGGGGGTCCTGCTGGGGTGCCTGGCCAGCCTCAGTGAGGGGTTGATGGCCTTTTTTAGGCTGGCCACGTCCCCTGGCAACCCAAGCTCCCAGCCCCTTCTTTTTTTCTTTTTTTTTTTTTTCAGCACCTCCTTGAGCAGAGGCCAGGGCCGGCTGGAAGTAGGTATCTGGGATTTATTTATCTTATATAATTGAAACTTTGTAGCCTTGAGTGGAGGCCAGGGCCGGCCAGGACGGGCAGGAAGCTTGGCTTTCTCCATCTCCAGGGGCAACCCAAGCCTCCTGCTCGCTCCAGCTCTGTGGCCACTGCCATTTTAGTTGGGTTAATTTGCATACTTGCTCCTGATTGGCTGGTGGGTGTAGCAGAGTGATGGTTACTTTGCATGTTTCTCTTTTTTTAGTGTAGATTGATTTGAGAGAGGAAGGGAGAGGGTGAGAGAGATAGTAACACCAAAGTAAGTTTAAGGAGAAACCTGCATTTAAATTCCTTTTCATTGTTTTATGTGTATATATAGTTGATATGTTTGTAACTGCTGGTTTCTGCCATTTTTACTTAATATTATTTCACTAGAGGCCCTGTGCACGAAATTCATGCACAGGGGGTGTGTGTCCCTCAGCCCAGCCTGCACCCTCTCCAATCTGGGATATCCCTCTCACAATCCAGGACTTCTGGCTCCCAAACGCTTGCCTGCCTGCCTGCCTGCCTGCCTGCCTGATTGCCCCTAACCGCTTCTGCCTGCCAGCCTGATCACCCCCTAACCACTCCCCTGCCAGCCTGATCGACGCCTAACTGCTCGCAGGCCCGATTGCCCCTAACTGCCCTCTCCTGCAGGCCTGATTGCCCCTAACTGTCCTCCCATGTAGGCCTGGTCGCCCCAGCTGCCCTGGTTGCTGCCCTCCCCTGCTGCCTTGGTTGCTCCTAACTGCCCTCTCCTGCCAGCCTGGTCACCCCCAACTGCTCTCCCCTGCCGGCCTGGTTGCCCCTAACTGTCCTCCCTGCAGGGCTGATCATCCCCAACTGCTCTCCCTTGCAGGCCTGGTCCCTCCCAACTGACCTCCCTTGCCAGCCATCTTGTGGCGGCCATCTTGTGTCCACATGGGGGCAGCCATCTTTGACCACATGGGGGCGGCCATCTTGTGTGTTGGAGTGATGGTCAATTTGCATATTACTCTTTCATTAGATAGGATAATGGGTTATGTAATTAAGAAAAAATTTTAAAATTGATTTTTAGAGAAAGAGTAAGGGAGTGGGAGAGAGAGAAACATCAGTGTGAGAGCCCACAAGCCGGGCATATGTCCTGATCAGGAATCGAACTGACAACCTTTTGGTGCACAGGACTACACCCAACCAACTGAGCCACACTAGCTAGGGATGACATTTAAAAAAAATAAATTGCCCTCATTTTTTTTCCCAAAGAATAGTTGATTGATTTTTAGGGAGGGAGAAGAGGGAGACATCTGTGTGAGAGCTTTATATTGGTGAGCTGTGGACTATGAAATTTTGATGTGTTCAAAAGTGTTAAATGTTTAGTTTTCCCTTATTTTCTTTCCCTCCTTTACTATTAACTAAATAAAGCAAGTAACAGAAACATTCTGATCTTCATATGGACTGGAGTGGGAATAGAAGAATAGATTTTTATTTTTATTTAAAAGGAAGAGGTGAAATGAGTTTCAGAAGCATGGATGTAGAGCATACTGACCTTTTTTCTGCTAGTATAGTACTTTGTTGATAAATTATGTTTTGATTGCCTATTCCTTGTTGGGCATTTTGGCCCACCCTCCAGCCCCCTGGGGCAAATCTCTGAACATACTTTATATTTTCAGTTGTTCGTTGCTAGTACATAGAAATACAATAGAATTTTAAGACTTTATTTTTTTTTTTTTTTGAGCAGTTTTAGGTTTACAACAAAATTGAGAGGAGGGTACATTTTCTGTATACCCTTCCCCCCACACATGTATAACCTCTCTTGTTATCAGTATTATTTACCAGAATGGCACATTTTTTACCAAGGGTTGAACTTGGAATGACACATCATAATCACCCAAAGTCCACAGTTTACCTTAGGTTCACTCTTGCTGTTGTACATTCTGTGAGTTTAGACAAATATATAGTGACATATATACATAATTATAATATCACTAGAGGCCCGGTGCACGAAATTCATGCACGGGGCGGGGGGGGGGGAGGGGTGTCTTTCAGCCCAACCTGCACCCTCTCCAATCTGGGGCCCCTTGGGGGATGTCTGACTGCCTGTTTAGATCCATGGGATCGGGCCTAAACAGGCAGTCAGACATCCCTTTCACAATCTAGGACTGCTGGTTCCCAACTACTCGCCTGCTTGCCTCCTGATTGCTCCTAACCACTCTGCCTGCCAGCCTGATCACCCCCTAACCACTCCCCTGCCAGCCCGATCAATGCCTAACTGCCCTCCCCTGACACCCCGGTCACCCCCAAATGCCCTCCCTTGCATATTCCCTCTTTATTAGATAGGGTTTTTTCTTTAGCATATTGGACAGTCCTAATTGGTTTGGCTCAGTGGATGGAGCATTGGCCTGCAGATTCAAGGGTCCTAGGTTCGATTCTGGTCAAGGGTATGTACCTCGGTTGGGGGCACATACCCAGTCGAGAGTTTGCAGGAGGCAGTTGATCGATGTTTCTTTCTCATAGATGTTTCTAGCTCTCTATCCCTTTCCCTCCCTCTCTGTAAAAAAATCAATAAAATATATATTATAAAAAAAGAAACATTTAAGATTCCTCCATATCTGCCTGGCTGGTGTGACTCAATGGTTGAGACCCCAGGCTGCCACTGCTGGAGGGGTTCTGGCCCTGGCCAGGCTGAGTCCCCAGCCCAAGGCTGCCGCCTCAGCCCACCCAGATGACACTCCATCTCAGCCTGGCTGTGGATAGCCTGGTAGGTGCCTTCCCTGGCCTGAAGATCGCACATTGGGGGTGCACTGCGCTGCTGGCCTGGCACCCCAGCCCCAAGCCCCACAGCCCTCTTCGCCCCAGAGGGCGCGTGGCTCGGGGGGTGGGTCGCTGCCAGCCTGACACCAGCCAAAAGCCCTGCGGCCTGCTTCGCCCTGGATCGCGTGTGGCTCGGGGGCGGGTCGCTGCTGGTCTGACACCCCAGGCAAAAAGCCCCCTCGGCTGCTTCGCCCAGATCACGCTCGGCTCTGGGGCAGGTCGATGCCGGTCTGACACCCCAGGCAAAAAGCCCTGCGGCCTGCTATGCCCTGGATCACACTTGTCTCGGGGGCGGGTTGCTGCCGGTCTGACACCCCAGGCCAAAAGCCTCACGGCCTGCTTCGCCCTGGAGGGCGCGAGGCTGGGGGTGGGGGCGGGGCGGGTCACTGCTGGTCTGAGACACCGGCCAAAAGCCCCACAGCCTGCTTCACCCCTGATCGCGCAGGGCTGGAGGGCGGGTTGCTGCCAGCCTGACACCGGGCAAAAAGCCCCGAAACCTGCTTCGTCCCCGATCACACTTGGCTCGGGGGCGGGTGGCTGCCAGCCTGACACCTGGGCCAAAAGCCCTGCAGCGTGGCTGATTCGCCCGCATCACACACGGCTCGGAGGACACCCCGGACTGCTGCCACTGAGCAGGAATTGCTGTGTGTGGGGTGGGCGCCTCCCAGCTAGACACCCTGGACTGCCACTGCTGGGCAGACTTAGGGACTCCGCTGGGGCTCGGGGCTAAGAGGACTGGGCGCCGCCATCTTGTGGCCATGGGTGCAGCCATTTTTGTCGCGGAGTGATGGTTAATTAGCATATTACCCTTTTATTAGATAGGATAGAGTATTTTCACTGCTCTAAAAATCCTCTGTGCTCTCCCAATTCACTGCCTTACTCTATGCCTAGTCCCAGCAGCCACTGATTTATTTTTTGCTTTGACTGCATAGTTTTGCCTTTTCCAGAATGTCATATAGTTGGCATCATACAGTATGAAGACTTTTCAGGTTGGCTTCTTTCACTTAGTCATGTGCATTTAAGTTTCTTCCATGTCTTTTTATGGTTTGGTAGCTCATTTCTTTTTAGTGCTGAGTAATATTCCATTATCTGGATTTATCACAATTTATCCAGTCATCTACTGAGGAAGATCAAGTTTTGGTGATTATGAATAAATTTGCTATAAACATCCACATGTAGGTTTTTGTTTAGACATAAGTTTTCGGCTCCTTTGGGTAAATACCAAGGAGTACAATTGCTGGATCATAGGGTAAGAGTATGTTTAGTTTTATAAGACATTGCCAAACTGTTTTCCAGAATGCTGGTACCATTTTGCATTTCTGCCAACAATGAATGAGAGTTCCAGTTGCTCCACATACTTGCTAGCATTTGGTGTTGTCAATTGATTTTTGTGTATTGACTGTATCCTGAAGGATGAAGGAAAGGTAACATATATAATATCTTGCTAAACTCCCTTATTAATTCTAACAATTTCCTAAGATTTTCTATATAAATAATCATAATGTCTGTGGAAAAGATTTTTTATTCCTTTCCTTTCAATTTTTATGCCTTTTATTTCCTTTTTGTTGTTGTTGTTAATCCTAACCTGAGGATATTTTTTCTATTGATTTTTAGAGAGAGTAGAAGGGGAGGGGAAAGAGAGAAACATTGATGATTGATGATTGATCTGAGAGAGACAAATCAATTGGTTGCCTCCTGCTTGAGTCTCAACCGAGATATGTGCCCTTGACTGGAATCAAACCTGCGACCTTTCAGTCTGCAGGGTGATGTTCTAACCACTGAGCACCCAGCTAGGGTGCCTTTTCTTTCTTTTTATTGCTATATTGCATTGCCCAGACCTTCTTCAAGCACATGAGTGTAAGTAATAAAAGGCATAGCAATCATTCTCTCTTCCTCTGTTATGAGTGGCTAAGATTGATGAATAGGCCTTTTCGTCAATATGAAATGCTATTTATGTCTGGTAATGCTCCTGACTTGAAGTCTACTTTGTCTAAAATTTATATAGCTTCTTCAGCTTCCTTATGATTAGTAATCACATGCTATGTTTTTTTCTATATTTTTACTTTTGACAAACCTATGTGTCACTTGTAAACAGTATATAGTTAGGTGCTGCCTCTTTAACTTTCTCTTACAGTCTCTGCCTTTTAAATGAAGTGCTTAATCCATAAATATTTAATGTTATTGATGTAGTTATTTTTTAAAGTTTTACCTTATTGCTCCTTTTTCCCTTTTCAAGGGGGCCTTCTTTTGGCTTATGTTTAAAATTCTTCTTTCTTCCCTTTTTTTTTTTTTTAAGTTATCTACCTTTGCATTAATTTTTTAGTGGTTCCTCTGGAGATTTTGATAGATTATGATGCACTATAACTTTTCATATTATACTGTGAGTTAATATGAACAAACATTTATGTTTGATAGTTATGACAATTTTTATAGTTTTCCTTTTGGGCCGGTCTACTTAGTGAAATTCTGAATATAATGACAAAAAACCATAGGGCAAAAATGACATCTTGGTGATTTATTTTGGATTAAAGATACTTATCTCCATTCTCATCATCTTCATACCAAAGATTTCAGAGAGGAAGGGAGAGAGAGAGAAATAGAAACATCAATGATGAGAGAGATAGTTTCCATGTCTTTTTTTTTATGTTGTTGAACTTCTAAGTTCAACAACTCTTACTCTATGTTCATTGAACATGCTTACAACCAGTGTTTTGAACTCTGCATCTAGTAGATTGCTTGTCTCCATTTTTTTTAGTTCCTTTTTTTGAAGTTTTGTTCTGTTCTTTCATTTGGGACATGTTCATTTGTCTTGGTCATTTTGGCAGACTCCCTGTGTTTGTTTCTATCTATTGGGTAGAGCTGCTACGTTTCTAAGGCTTGATAGAGTTGTCTAATATAGTAGGTGTCCTGTAGGGTCCAGTGGCACAGCCTCCCCATTCAATCAAGCTGGGCACTCAAGGTGTGCCCCCTCATGTGGGCTGTGTACACCCTTCTTTATAATTGAGCCTTGGTTGCTGTTGGCATGTCAATGGAAGGAATTTACCCCCAGGCTGATCAATTGCAAGGACTGACCTCTGACCACAATGGAGAGTCAGCTGTGCAGGGGGCCACCCCATAGAGCAGGACTTATCAGTGGTGCTCTGATGCCTGCTGAGTCTGCCACTTGAGTGTGTTGCTTGTGAAGGTGGTTGGGTGGTGATTCTTCTACATGGTCTGAAACTGTCCACTGGATGCTCTGGCGTGGGGGCCTTCTGAGAGGTGCATGCCAAGGTCAGCTGCTGCCTGTGTTCTGCCCAGGGCCATCTGGCATGAGCTGCAAAGCAATCAGCACATGGCTGCTATTTGTGCTGGAGTTGGAGGTGCCCAGGCAAGGCCAAGTTGTTAACCAAAGCCAGCAGCTGCTAGTGCTGGGCCTGGGGTTACTTAGCAAGAGGTACAGGGTATGCTGAGGCCAGATGCTGCTTATTTGAGAGACTTCAGGAAAATCTGAAGCATGAGCCAAGATGGGCCATTTGTATGGAAAAGCCACTGGAAAAAGCCTGAAAGTTGGGTAAGGCGGAGGTTCAGGGAATCACCAGGATGGGGCAAGCAGTGTGAGTCAGGTTGATGGAGTCTCAGATATGGCACCTACCTGCTGGCTCTTTTTGGGGAGGGCTTATCAAACGAACAATAGTCTCTGCCAGCACTTCTGTCTGGGCAAAAGTTACCCTCCTTCTCTCTCCCTGTCACCCCCCGCCCCTCCACTCCCTGCCCAGCTCTCATTCTTTTGCCAGATAATTCAGTTCTTTCCCAAATGTCTCTAGTGCCTTTCAAACTGCTGCCCCAGCACTGGAGCTCAGAGGGAGTGAGTCTGAGTAAGTCTGTGTGATGGCTCTTTAAGAGGAACTGCCTGGGACTTCAGCAGCCCTCTGTGTTACTCAGCCTCAATCCCCCTGGTTTTTCAGCCAGAAGCTATGAGGACTTCTCTTCCTGGCACTAGAACCCTGGGATGGGGGGGTCTGGTGTGGGGCGGAGACCCCTCGTTCCTCAGAGGACACCTCTGCAACCTAGATATCCCTCCTGATTTTTATTCACCTGCCACACGGTGTGAGACCAGCCCCTTTCTGAGTCTCCACCCTTCCTACCAATCTTGATGTGGCTTCTTTAAATCCCTAGTTGTAGGACTTCCATTCAGCCAGTTTAAGGCAGTTCTGAATGATGGTGGTTCTGTAATTTAATGGTAATTTTTATGTAGTTGTGGGAGGATTTGAGTTAACTTTTCTTTTTACAAAACAGAAACATTGCTATGGTGCCAGGCATATAATAACTTCTAAATCCTTCATTGACCCACCTACATTGTTATTAGATATTACAAGTTTGTTTTATGATTCAAAAATGCCATGCTAATAAATTCTGCAAAGCAGCAGAAGACAAAATTAATATTCAGAAGGTGGCATTTTTATACACCAATAATGAACTATCAGAAAGAGAAAGAAAACAATCCCATATACTGTTGCAACAACAACAAAATAAGGTACCTAGGAATAAATTTAATCAAGGAAGTAAAAGACCTGTACTCTGAATACTGTAGGACATTGAAGAAAGAAGTTGAAGAAGATATAAATAAGTGGAAGCATAAGTAAACCTTGTTCTTGGATAGGAAAAATTAACATCAATAAAATGTCTATATTACCCAAAGCAATCTGCAGATTCAGTGCAATTCCTGTTAAAATACCAATGGCATATCTCAGATCTGGGACAGATATTTGAAATATTTATGTGAATGACAAAAGACCCCAATAGTTGCTGCAATCTTGAGAAAAGCAAAGTTGGAGGTATCATACTACCTGATACTAAATTATACTACAGCCCGGCCAGTTTTGCTCAGTGGTTGAGCATTGACCCGGGAACCAAGAGGTCACCAGTTCATTTCCCGGTCAGGGCACATTCCTGGGTTGCAGGCTTGATCCCCAGTAGGGGGCTTGCAGGAGGCAGCTGATGGATGATGTTTCTCTCTCATCAATGTTTCTATCTATTCCTCTCCCTCTCTCTCTAAAAGTCAATAAAAACATTTTAAAAAATTATACTACAATGCCATAGTAATCAAAACAGTATGTTACTGCCACAAGAAGAGGCATGTAGATCAGTGGAACAGAATAGAAAGCCCAGAAATAAACCTACACCTTTATGGTCAATTAATATTTGACAAATAAAGCAAAAACATACAATGAGATAAAAGTCTCTTCAATAAATGGTGTTGGGAAAGTTGGATAGATATATGCAAAAAGTGAAACTAGACCACAAACTTACCCCATACACCAGAATAAACTCAAAATGGATTAAATGGATTAAAGACTTAAATGTTAGGCTCAAAATTATAAAAATCCTAGAAGAAACCATAGGCAGTAAAATATCAGATATTTCTCTTGGCAATATTTTTTCTGATCTATTTTCTCAGACACGGGAAACAAAAATAAACAAATGGGACTATATAAAACTGAAAAGTTTTGCATAGCAAAAGAAACCATTAGCAAAATTAAAAGGAAACCCACTGAAAGAGAGAACATATTTGCCAATGATACATCAGGTAAGGGGTTAATTTCCAAAAATATATATAAGACCCACAGCCCAATTAAGAAATGGGCAAAGGACCTGAATAGACACTTTTTAGAGATGGCCAATAACCATATGAAAAAATGCTGAATGTCACTAATCATCAGAGAGATAAAAATTAAAACCATAATGAGATATCACTTCACACCTGTCAGAATGGCTATCATCAATAAATCAACAACAAGTGCTGGTGAGGATGTGGAGAAAAGGGAACCCTCATGCACTGTTGGTGAGAATGAAGACTGGTGCAGCCACCGTGGAAAACAATATAGAGTTTCCTCAAAAATGGAACTGTCTTTTGACTCAGTGATACCTCTTTTAGGAATATATCCGAAGAAACCTGAAACACTAATCGATAGGATATATGCACCCCTATGTTCATTGCAGCATTATTTACAACTAGAGGCCCAATGCATGAAGATTCATGCACTCGGGGGCGTCCCTCAGCCCAACCACCCTCTCACAATCCGGGACCCCTCGGGTAGGATCCCTAGGCCTGGCCTGAGATCAGGGCCTATCGGGTCTTTCCTTCCCTGGTCTGCAGGAAGTTGGCCCCACCTCCGCCGCTGTCACTCCTTGCCATCTGTGCAGCACTGCCTCCCCTCCCCTGCCACCGGTGGCCTCCCTCTGCAGCCGACAGGCTGGGGTGCAATGGCTTGGCTGGCCTGGGCCTCCCTCTTTCTTTGCTGGGGGGTGGGGCCAGGCATGCAAGGGGCTGTCTGCCTACCTGATTGCCCCTAACTGCTTGCCTACCTGCCTTATCACCCCTAACCACTGGTCTGCCTACCTGATCACCCCTATCCACTCTGCCTGCCTGCCTGATTGCCCCTAACAGCTTGCTTGGGGGAGGGGCCAGCCCAGTGAGGGTCTGTCTGCCTACCTGATCACCCCTACCTCTGCTCTGCCTACCTGATCTCCCCTAACCACTGGTCTGCCTACCTGTTCACCCCTAACCCCTCTGCCTGCCTGCCTGATTGCCCCTAACCGCTTGCTTGGGGGCAGGGCCAGCACTGATTTCCAGTTGGTCAGCCTCTGGTTGTCGCAGGAGTCGACCGCCAGTTGCCTGCCATCCGCCGCAGGCTCCCCGCTGGTGCCCAAGGCCGCACCCCAGCGTCCTGGCAACGGATCGCAGGAGCCGACCGCCATTGCCTGCCATCCATTACAGGGTGCCCAAGGCCAGAAAAGCCTCCTGCGGAGGCTTTCCCGGCCTTGGGCTCGGCCACACCCCAGCGTCCTGGCGATGGATCTCCTGGTGCCCAAGGCCGGAAAAGCCTCTGGCAGGATGGTTTCCTGGTGGGCGTGGCTGGTGGGCATGGCTTGTAGGTGTAGCGAAGGTACAGTCAATTTGCATATTACTCTATTATTAGGCAGGATAGCCAAGATCTGGAAGGAGCCCAAATGTCCATCAGTAGATGAGTAGATAAAGAAGCTGTTGTGCATTTACACCAGGAGTGGGGAATATCCGGCACTCAGGCTATATAAGGCCTGCAAAATCATTTGGTCTGGTCCTTGCAAAGCATTAGGGGTGAGTTAAATGTTTGACCAAATATAGCAAGCTAATTTTTAACTTGATATTTTTGTATGGCCCAATAATCCTATCTAATAAAGAGGGAATATGCTAATTTACCCTCATGCTGCCACAAAGATGGCGGTGCCCACAGCCAATAAGAAGGCAATATGCTAATTGACTGCCCCGTCAAAGATGGCGGCGCCCAGTCCCCTCAGCCCTGCCGGGGTGGCAGGTCCCCAGCCGCTCCACGCGCCTTCCTCCGGAGTCCCCCAGTCCTCTCAGCCCCCCAGCCACCCAGGGCCAGCCGAGGCTTGCGCTGCTGGCAGTGGCAGAAGCAGAGGTGTGATGGGGCATCGCCTTCCCTGATTGCCGGGTCACCTCCTGCCCCTGAGGGCTCCCAGACTGTGAGAGGGGGCAGGCCTGGCTGAGGGACCCCCCTCCAGTGCATGAATTTTCATGCACCGGGCCTCTAGTGATGTTATAAATATCCAAATGGCCTTTGACAGAAAAAAGGTTCCCCACCATTGACTTACACAGTGGAATACTACCCAGCAATAAAAAAGAAGGAGATCTTTTGCAAGTATAGATGGACTTAGAGATTATTATGCTAAGTGAAATAAGCCAGTCGGAGAAAGGCAAATACGATATAATCTCATTTATGTGGAATCTAATGAACAAAATAAACTAATGAACAAAATAGAAACAGGCATGGATAGGTGGAACAGACTGAGCTGTCAGAGGGGAGGGGAATTGAAAGAAGGTGAGGGGATTAAGCAAAAAATCTCACACACACACACACACACACATTATATATATATATATATATATATATATATATATATATATATATGTATTATAGTCACACAAACAACTGTGTGGTGATAGCCAGAGGGAAAGGGGTGTTGAGGTAGATAGAGGTGGGCAAAGGGGGTAGATAAATGGGGATGGAAAGAGGCTTTGCTTTGATTGATGGGTGCATGATGCAGTGTGCATAAGATATTTCGATGAGTTGAACACCCTAAACCTGTATAGTTTTATGAATCAGTGTCACCCCAATAAATTCACTTTAAAAATGATGGTGAATTAAAATGATATAATAGAAACTATTTAACATAAAATTAAACTTCCTAATTAAAAGAGATTTGCAGACTGGATAAATAAATGTGTTCTAACTATTGACTCAAGGATTCAAATTGTTGAAAGTAAAGGAATAAAAAAAGATATGCAAGTAAAAACCAAAAGGGAGCTGGAGTGTCTCTACTAAAATAAGTCTAAATAGACTTAAGATAAAAATTGTTATGGGAGATACAAGAAGGATATTATATAATGACTAGAGGCCCGATGCACAAATTCGTGCACAGGTGTGGTCCCTCGGCCTGGCCAGCGATCAGGCCGATCGGGGCTGCTGGCCAGGGAGGGACTGTGGGAGGGCTCCAGGGCATGTCCGGCCCTCTTTCCCCAGTCCCAATCGGCTGGACCGCAGCAGCAAGCTAACCTACCTGTTGGAGTGTCTGCCCCCTGGTAGTCAGTGCGCGTCATAGCTACTGGTCAAGTAGTTGACCGAACAGTTGAACGATTGGTCGGATACTTAGCATATTATGCTTTTATTATATAGGATAAAAGGGTCAATCCATAGAAAAGATGTAACAATTATAAACTTGTATGCACTTAACAACAGAACAGCAAAATACATGAAGCAGAACTGACAGAATTGAAGGGAGAAATAGTTCAACATTAATAGTTGGAAACTTCAATATCCTGCTTTCAGTAATGCATAGAAAGATGATTATCAAGGAAATGGAAGACTTGAACAACATATAAACCAACTAGACAACATGCATAGAACATTCTACCTAACAACAGTAGAATACACATTTTATTATATAGCTTTCATGAATAAATTGCACATTTCTTTGTTGCCTATTTGATAACAGATCCCAGGTGGTGAGTGGGATGACCATGACATTTAGTAAAATATGCCCTGTTATTTACTAGTAATATGGCAGTTTAATGGAAAAATCAGAAAATGTTAGAATTATAAAACTTTAAAAATATTCTTTCCTCAGAGTTAGCATTGAGAATCTTTTATCTAATTAATGCTCATTCATTATTTTTTTCTCATTCTGTTTATTTTTAATGGAAAAATATTTTATTTTAATAAAATAAAATAAAATAATTTTTCTAATTTTTAATAAGTTGCAGTAATTTTAATACATTTTAGAAAGGTAACAGCTATTTTTCTGGAAGAGAAATTTTTAGTTTTCTTCTTTTTTTAAAAAAATATATTTTATTGATTTTTTACAGAGAGGAAAGGTGAGAGATAGAGAGTTAGAAACATCGATGAGAGAAACATCGATCAGCTGCCTCCTGCACACCCCCTACCGGGGATGTGCCCACAACCAAGGTACATGCCCTTGACCTGAATCGAACCCGGGACCCTTCAGTCCTCAGGCCAACGCTCTATCCACTGAGCCACGCCGATTAGGGCTAGTTTACTTTTTTAACTAGTGGCCCAGTGCATGAAATTTGTGCACATTAAAGGGGAATTAATTAGAGGAAATATTTTAATATTGCTATTTGCCCTTTCTCTATAATAGAAGTGTCAGAGATGAAAGAAAATTAGTAAAATGTACATGAAAATCTCACTCCTGTCAGAGTCTGGGGCAAGCCGCGGGACCCAGAGTCAAGTCCCCACCCACCCACGTGCACCTCAAAATCGCACGAGACCCAGACCCGGCTGGCCCCACCCCGTCAAGCCCCGCAGGGTGGGGGGCACAGCCTCAGGTCCCCATCAAGCCCCGCTGGGTGGTGGGGTGCAGCCTCAGGTCCCCCGGCGCAGCCTCAGGTCCCCCAGCCCAGTGCCAGGGCAGGGGCGGGGGGCATGACCTCAGGTCCCCCAGCCCGGCCTCAGGTCCCCCGGCGCGAGGGCATGATGACCATTTGCATATTAGCTCTTTATTATATAGGAGATGATAAAAACTAGGTAACTTTTTGCGTTTATCCTAAAAGAAACTTTCATGTAGCAGAGCCTTTTTGAGTGTGTAGATAAGAGGTTCTTTATATTTTCAAAGGAACTTGTATGGGATACAAGTTAAACTTGAAATTTGTGGCACATGTTAATTTCTTTCAGGAGAAGGAAGCCAACACCCTTTTGGAGCCATGAATATTGTCCGAACTCCATCTGTTGCTCAGATTGGAATTTCAGTGGAATTATTGGACAGTTTGGCTCAGCAGACTCCTGTAGGTAATGCTGCTGTATCCTCAGTTGACTCATTCACTCAGGTAATGCAATGCACATTTTATTATTTTCTAAAGTAATTAAAAAATTATATTTTATACTTTAAAAATTAGCCTGGTGGTAGAAAACATGTAAAAATGAAGATAAACTGGGACAAAAGTAGGTTTACAGTTGTATGTGAAACAGAATTTATTCTTGTAGTATTATTTATTATTCATTGTATTATTTTCCATAAGAACAACTGTAAACCTACTTTTGCACCATGACAGAAGTTATTGGCTTCCATGGATATTTTCAGTTCACCTTCTTTCCCTATAGGTATTTTACAATTTGTAAATGCTTTTATAACACTTAAATTTTTTTATGGTGATAAAAATAGGTTTACCTGTACATTTTTCTCTTTTCCTTTCATAACTAGCATGCTAGACTTTGAGAATATATTTGTGAACCTGATAAGCAAGATGCCTGTCCTCATGGAATTTAAAGGGGTATGATTCTATAAGGGTTGACTTTTAACCTCTCTATGACAAAGGCCTTAATGGGAGGAGGATCCAGACAGAGGTTTAGTGAGTACAAAGGCCCTGAGGTAGAAATCTGTTATGTTTGAGGAATAACATGAGAGTCTTTGTGGCTGGAGCAATGTGAGCAGAAGTGAGACATGGGAGATGAGGTTGGAGATTATTGGTGAGGTTGTTGCAGGATAAATCATATGGAACCTCATTGTCTTTTGTAAGAAGTTTGGCTTGTATTCTGTTTGGAGGAGAAAATATAGGAAAGAGTTTTTTGAGCAGAGGAGTAATATGATCTAACTTACTTTTTAAAAATATGTATATTTTTATTGATTTCAGAGAGGAAAGGAAAGGAGAGAGAGAGATAGAAACACTAATGATGAGAGAGAATCATTGATTGGCTGCCTCCTGCATGCTCCCTACTGGGATTGAGCCTGCAACCTGAGCATGTGCCCTTGACTTGCCGGAAGCTAATTCCAGCAGATCATAAGTGCAAGAAGTTCATCAAAAGGTTGATGGACCTTGAGCCTTCAGCAAGGGCTGGAAAATCACATGTTATTATTGCCTGTTGGAAATGGTTGAGGGCATTTCCCCAAACCTGAAAAGGATGCATAAATGATTGCTTGCTGCTAGACAGCTGAGGGCATTTCAGTCTACATGTTATTGCCTCCTACTGGCCAAACACCTGAACAGCCATAGGCAGTTCCCCCATTCTGACAATGGATTCTGTATACTAAACCTTGCCTTTGATAAGTATATCTACCTTGCTTTAGGACAATTTATGTTAATAAAAAGCAAGGGGTCCAGAGAGACAGGAGGACTTGTTGTCTTTAACTAAGTCTCCTCTGGCTCCCCAAAATGCCTTCCAAAATTAGGTTTCGTCTCTGGACTCTTTATTAATTTACCACAGCCCCTTCTCCAGATTCCTGAACCCTTCTAGATGCTGGATAAGACCCCTGGCATTGACTGGAATCGAATCTGGGACCCTTCAGTCCACAGGCCAATGCTCTATCCACTGAGCCAATCCAGCTAGGCATAACTTAATTTTAAAAGGATTACTTTTGCATCTTTGGAAACTAGTGGGGCAAAGATGCAAGAAGGAAGATCTTTTAGGAACGCTTGTGAAAAATCTATATGAGAGATGATAATGACTTGAACCAGGGGGGTATAGGAGGTAGAAAGTCATTGATTTCTGGAGATAATTTGAAGATGGAGTCAGTAATGTTTCATGGTAGGGATTACATGTGAAGTCTAAGATAAAGGGGACATTAAATTATTGCTCCAAAGATGTTGGCTTGAGGAATGGAACACAGAAATATTGTGAAAAGAGCAAGTATGGGCTGAGAATGGAATCAGGAATTGGATTTTGGTCATACTGTGTTTGGGATGTCTGTTAGATATCCAACTTCAGATGACAAGTGTAGAGTTCAGAGAGAGGTCTGGGATAGAGACCAACATTTGGGAGTCATCAGTACAGAGATGGTATTTATAGTTGCAGAGGAGGTGTGATCACTAGAGAAGTAACTGTAAATAGAAAAGTTGGCCAGTGACTGAGCTCAGGGCCATTTCAAAATTGTGAAGCTTAAGAGATGAAGAGAAATAAAAGGAGTAGCTTGAATGAAATAGGAGGAGGCCTAAAAAGTGGTATTTTGGAAGCCAATTTGGATATGCCAAAGAGAAGTCATAAAGGTCTTCTTTTAAAAAATGAAAAGGTGAAAGTTCTTATTTAATAAAGGACAGAAAAGATTCATATGCTAAGGTGGCTAAGGTCTGTGATAAGAATTTTATCTGTAAAATGCCTAGTTATAAATTAAACTTTATCAGGTATATATGTATAGGGAAAAAATCATAGTATATATAGGGCTTGGTACTATCTGCAGTTTTAGGCATCCACTGAGGATTTTGGAATTCAGCACCCGTGGGTAAGACAGGACTACTGTATTTGAGCTTTTTTATAAAGTATATGTATTTTTTATTAAATATTTTATTATGATATATATTAAGTATACAGAAAAGTACATTACACAAATATTTATTGTGTACCTACTGTGTGCCAGGAAAATTCCTTCTAATATATTGCTTATCTTTTAATATAGTTTATAGTTTCTTTTGCATAGATACTATATATATATATATATATATTTTTTTTTTTTTTATGAGAGATTTACTTTTTTTAAATGTATTTAAAAAAATCCTTACCTGGGATATGTTTATTGATATTAAAGAGAGGAAAGGGGAAAGAGAGAGAAACATTGATGTGAAAGAGAAACATTGATTGGCTGTCTCCCATATGTGCCCAGACAGGGGACCAAACCCACAACTTGTATATGGGATGATGCTCCAACCAACTGAGCCACACCAGCCAGGGCGAGACATAATATATTTTTATGTACACAGACTATCAATTGTTTCTGTTATAATTTGTGATTTTTGTTGTTGTTGTTGGTATTTGAGGAATTTTTTGTTACCCTGATATGGGAAAATGTTATCGTTAGGTTCTCTTATAGTTCTTAAAGCTTTAATGTTTTACTTTTTGAATTGCATTTGTGTATGGTTTGGGAAGGTATCTAAATTCATTTTCCTCTATGGAAAACTAGTTGACCTAGTTCCATTAATTAAATGGCTAGTCCAATTTTTAAAAAAATTCTAAGTAATAGCATCTTTGTTATATATCACATAGTCACATATGTTTAGGTTTGTTTCTAGGCTCTCTCTTTTATCCCAATTAGTTTATTTGCCTGTCTCTTTGCCAGTAAAAGTTTTATTGTTTGGTAGGTCAAGTCCCTTCTAATCATCAAAATAGGCTTGGATAATCTTCACAATAATAATTTTAATATCATCTTGTTGAGTTCCATGAAAAATATTGTTGGAATTTATTTGGAAATAACATTGGATTTATAGGCTTAATTTGGGGAGAATTGCTGCCATTATTATATTATCTTCCCATCTATGAACATGTTTTATCTTTCCACTGAACATGGTGTATAGATCCTTTTTATTTTTTTAAGAGTCTTGGAATATTTTTCACAAGTCTTATTATCAACTTCTTTAACCCTTTTTTTCTAGGTATTATAAAGACTGATTCTATTCTGAATTGGATCTTTTTAATGTTAACATTAAACATTTTTTTTTTTGCTAATGTGAAGGGTTGCTGTTGATTCTTCTCCACCTGCTGCCTATACCGATCTTTTAGTGATCTCACTGGGCTCTGCTATTAGTTCAAGTATCCTAATGGTAGATTCTCTTGGATTAAATTACCTTGACATTATTAAACATACAAAAACCCTAATGAGATATTTCCTCTTATGTAGAAAAGAGACAGCAGGAGCCTTATTGGCTAGTTTTGTGTTTCTGAGAAAGTGATGTTGGGACAATTATTTTTGAGTGAATTAAAGGTAGTGTTATCTTTTGTAGTTCATTTACTTTGGCGCTTTGTGCTTAAACCCAAGCGTGAAGGATGTTAGTGGTGTTGCCCATTTGAGGGTCAATGAGAAAAAACAGGCCAGGAAATAGAGGAAATGGTATAATGCAGTGGTTGGCAAACTGCGGTTCGCGAGCCACATGCAGCTCTTTGGCCCCTTGAGTTTTTAGCAAAGGCCAGCTTAGGAGTACCCTAATTAAGTTAATAACAATGTACGTACCTATATAGTTTAAGTTTAAAAAATTTGGCTCTCAAAAGAGATTTCAGTCGTTGTACTGTTGATATTTGGCTCTGCTGACAAATGAGTTTGCCGACTACTGGTAGTGTTACCTTTCTCTTCTTTACAGTTGATGACAAGTAATCAGCTACTATATTTAAGTTTTATCTTTCTGGCAAGAAAAAGACTTCTTAGACATGGTTACTGCTTTATATGAAAAAATAAGTTGCTTTGAGGAGGGTTATATCAATTTGAGGAGATGAGCATAGTTGATACAGAGGTAGAGATAAAAGAAGATATTTTGAAGGAAAAACATTTTTCTCCCCCAACCCTCCCAATGAATGTTAGGAACATAAAATATTTTACAATGTGAATTCTTTGAGATATAAAGAAAGTACTGAAGGCAGGTTGTTTTGATTTTATGCCATAATGTCATTTTATGACCACTCTTAACTTTTAGCATTAGACTTAGAACTCAATCCTTAAAAATGAGATAATATGGAACATTTTAAGTTTAAAATACTAAGGTCTAAATGGAGTATTTAGTAAAATAGACTAATCTATTCATTATTAACTTTTCAGTTCACACAAAAAATGTTGGACAACTTCTACAATTTCGCTTCATCATTTGCTATCTCTCAGGCCCAGATGACACCAAGTCCATCAGAAATGTTCATTCCAGCAAATGTGGTTCTGAAATGGTATGGGGCATTTTCTTACCGCTAATATTAAGGATTTTGGTAACCATATATATTTTTTGCCTGTGAATGTATTTCTTCTTTGACATTTAAACATATTCTTTTGTTGTGGACATCATACATGAACATTTGCATACCATTTCAAAGTATGTACTATACAGTTCAGATTAGGAATGGTTCTTACCCTAAATATTCTTATATAGTATCCATTTTAAATTGATAAAGACAGGAAAATACAATTGCTTGTGTTTTAGAAACCACAATTAAGGAGTGTAGTTTTTTAAATATTTTGAATTATAAGTACTATATATGAGGCTTGAAATACCAAGCAAAACTTTTTATAAGTTTAGAAAGCGTGACCTAAAGTAAATATGTATGTATGAGGCATCAGGGTGGTTTATACTGCATCCTGTACATGAATGATTAATAAATACATTTCCTCAACTTTGCTATGTTTTTTCTGTTTCCTGGGTTTTTTTTTTTTTTTTTTTTTTTTTTTTTTTTTCATTTTGAATATTCCAGGAGTGGGGGAATGCCTAGGGAGAATTTACTGAGAAGTGGTAGCATAGTATAGCATGGATAGCACTGAAATGTGTTAGATTTGAACTTTGTTATAATGCAGCTATATGATCTTGAAAAAATTACTTTCATCTACCTATTTGAAATGAGGAAAGAAGAGTTAGATTTGATTGTTTTCCCCTCTTAGGTCCCTTCTCACTCTCAGATTTACAGAAGATAAACAATAAAATTAATTATCATTATGATTTGTGCTCTTTAATATAAGCCAATTATACTTAAATGTTTTTTTTAATTGATTTTAGAGAGAGAGGAAGGGGGAGAAAGAAACATTGATGAGAGAGCACCAGTGATCAGCTGCCTCCTGTATGTTCCCTTCTGGGGATTGAGCCACCAACCCGGGCATGTGCCCTGACTGGTAATTGAACTGGAAATATTTTGGTGCATAGGATAATGCTCAACTAACTGAACCACACCAGCCATTTATACTTAACCCTTTGCACTCGCTTGCTTTTTTCTCGATTCCTTTATTCTACTCGGGATTTAATTTTTTAAATACCCCAGATTTTACAAAGCACGACAGTAGAATAAAAAACTGGAGTTTCTTTTCATACAAACTTATTTATTTGGATTTTTTTATATTTGAAATTATTGATACATTCAAAGAGTAATTTTAATCTCGACATCCGAGTGCAAAAGGTTAAAATCACTATGGTTGCTATCGTTGCTTTTTTTTTTTTTTTTAATATATATATATTTTTTATTTCAGAGAGGAAGGGAGAGGAGAGAGAGAGAGAGAGAGAAACATCAATGATGAGAGAAAATCATTGATCAGCTGCCTCGTGCACGTCCCCAACTGGGGATGGAGCCTACAACCCCGGGCGTGTGCCCTTGACCGGAATCGAACCTGGGACCCTTCAGTCCGCAGTCTGATGCTCTATCCACTGAGCCAAACCAGCTACAGCTGGTTGCTATTGTTTTATAAAGTAATAGTTAAACTTTCAGATTAACTTTTTGGTATTTTATCTTAGCTTTCTAGAAATGACATGTAAAATTGTTTTTTTATATCATTTGGCAAATTATGAAAAATTCTATTTTAATTTTCTTGTAAATATGTCTTTTCTTTTGTAGGTATGAAAACTTTCAAAGACGACTAGCACAGAACCCTCTCTTTTGGAAAACATAATTTGAATAAAATAATTTTTAATGGATTCTGGAATTTGTCCTGTTTTGAATATAAATGACTCCATTTAAAAAGCATGAAATCAAAAGGATCATGAAACCTAAGTTTAAAAACTGTTTAGTGATGATGAAGCTTAATTAAAATCTTCATAAAAAATTAAAAACATTGAAAAATGAAAATATGTTCCTCATTAATGACTTTTCTCCTTAAGTTTAAAATATTCAGAGACAAAACACTTTGTTTTGGCTATGATTCATTTTTTTTTTTTTTTACTTAAAAATAAAGCATATTCACAACCATAGTGTGCCAGATGTCATTGCATTGATAATCTTTTATTTAAAAAAAATCTTTATTGTTGAAAGTATTACATATGTCCACCCCTCCCCACCCATTGACCCCTTCTAACCCACCCCCATCCCAGGCCTTACCATCCTATTTTCTGTGTCCATGGGTTATGCATATATGCATACAAGTTCTTTGGTTGATCACTTGCAATCCACCCATCCTCCCCCACCTTCCCTCTGAGATTCCACAGTCTGTTCCATGCTTCTATGTCTCTGGATTTATTTTGTTCATCAGCTTATTTTGTTCATTAGATTCCACATATGAGTGCGATCATGTGATGTTTGTCTTTCTCTGACTGCCTTATTTTGCTTAGTATAATACTCTCCAGTTCGCTCCATGCTGTCTCAAAGGGTAAGAGATTCTTCTTACTGCTGCATAGTATTCTATGATACAAATGCACCACAGCTTTTTTATCCACCCATGAACTGATGGGCACTTGGCCTGTTTCTAGATTTTAGCTATTGTAAATTGTGCTGCTAGAACATAGGGGTGCATACATTTTTTTGATTGGTGTTTTGGGTTTCTTAGGATATATTCTTAGAAGTGGGATCACTGGGTCAAATGGCAGTTCCATATTTAACTTTTTAAGGAAACTCCATACTGTTTTCCATAATGGCTGCACCAATCTGCATTCCCACCAGCAGTGTACTAGGGTTCCCTTTTTTCCACATCCTCGCCAGCACTTGTCATTTGTTGATTTGTTGATGGTAGCCATTCTGACAGGTGTGAGGTGATACCTCATTGTTGTTTTAATTTGCATCTCTTTGATGATCAGTGACTTTGAGCATTTTTGCATAATGATTATCTGTATGTCCCCTTTGGAGAAGTGTCTATTTAGGTCCTTTGTCCATTTTGTAATTGAGCCACCAATTGGTCTTCCTTTTGTTAAGTTGTATGAGTTCCTTATATATGTTGGATATTAACCCTTTATCAGATGTATCATTACCAAATACGTTCTCCCATACAGTGGGCTCCCTTTTCATTTTGTTGATGGTTTCTTTTGCTGTGTAGAAGCTTTTTGTTTTGATGTAGTCCCATTTGTTTATTTTCTCCTTAGTTTCCTTTGCCCTAGGAGATGTATCTGTAAACATATTGCTACGAGACGTGTCTGAGATTTTGCTGCCTATGGTTTCTTTTAGGGTTTTTATTGTTTCCTGACTTACATTTAGGTCTTTTATCTATTCTGAGTTTATTCTTGTGTATGGTGTAAGTTGGTAGTCTAGTTTCTTTTTTTTTTTTTTTGGCATGTATCTGTCCAATTTTCCCAGCACCATTTAGTGAAGAGACTGTCTTGATTCATTGTATGCTCTTGCCTCCTTTGTCAAATATTACTTGGGCATAATGGCTTGGGTCAATTTCTGGGGTCTGTCTTCTGTTCCATTGATCTTTATGCCTGTTCTTTTCTCAGTGCCAGGCTGTTTTGATTATGGTGGCTTTGTAGTATAACTTGATATCTGGTATCGTGATTCCTCCAACTTTGTTCTTTTCTCTCAAGATTGTTGCAGCTCTTGGGGGTCTTTTTTAAGTCCATATAAAATTTTGGAGTATTTGTTCTAGATCTGTAAATATGCTGTTGGTATTTTAATAGGGATTACATTGAATCTGTAGATTACCCTGGGTAGTATGGACATTTTAATAATGTTAATTCTATCAATCCAGGAACACAGTATATTCTTCAACTTGTTTATTTCTTCCTCTATCTCTTTTGTCCTGTCGTTTTCCGAGTACAAGTCTTTTACCTCATTGGTTAAGTTTATTCCTAAGTATCTTAATTTTTTTGTTGCACTGGTAAATTGGATTGTTTGTTTAGTTTCTCTTTTTGAGAATTAATTATTGGTATATTAAAAAATCATCAATTTTTGGGGTGTTTATTTTGTATCCTGCTATGTTGCCAAAGTCATTTATTAAATGTAGTAGTTTTTTGGTGGAGTCTTTAGAGTTTTCTGTGTACAATATCATGTCATCTGCAAATAACGAGAGTTTTACTTCCTCCTTTCTAATTTGTATGCCTTTATTTCTTCTTCTTATCTGATTGCTATGGCTAGGACTTCCAGTACTATCATAATAAAGAGCAAATATGCTAATGGTCAGGATGCCATAACACAAAATGACTGATCGCAGGAGGCTGCCTGCACAAGCATGGCAGGGCATTGCTCCAGAGATGGGGCGGAAGCGGGAAGGCGCCCGAGGAGGCAGGACCATCCCGTGCTGGGGAGGGCTGGGGTGATAGCCCATAGCGCCCCCCTCACCAGTCCTTCGCCACCCACCACTTGCACTCAGAGCGCCCCACGCCCACCTGCCCGGGAAAGGAACACAGCGCAGCAGGCGGGAGGCTTCCATACTCTCCTCCTGCGACATGATGGGGCGCAGCCCCCGGCATTGCTCTGGAGATGGGGCGGAAGTGGGGCGGTGCCGTGCCAGAGAAGGTGGGACCAACCCGAGGCTACTCGAGGGAATGGGCGGGGCTTGAAGCGGCCAGAGAAGGCCAGGTGTGCTGGAGCTCTGCGTAGAGAGGTTCAGGTGTCAAGGCAGGGCGGAGGTGGGTGGGCAGGGCTGTGCAATTTCACGCGCTGGGCTCCTAGTGTTGAATAAGAATGGTGAAAACGGGCATCCTTCTCTTGTTCCAGTTCTTAGGGGAAATGGTTTTAGTTTTTGCCCATTGAGTATGATGCTTGTTCTAGGTTTGTCATATATGGCCTTTGTATGTTGAGATACGCTCCCTCTATTCCCACTTTGCTGAGAGTTTTTATCAAAAATGGGTGTTGGATTTTGTTGAATGCTTTTTCTGCATCTATTGATATGATCATGTGATTTTTGTCTTTTAATTTGTTTATGTGATGTATCATGTTTATTGATTTGCAAATGTTATACCAGCCTTACATCCCTGTAATAAATCCCACTTGGTCATGGTGTATGATCATTTTCATATATTGCTAAATGCGATTTGCTAATATTTTGTTGAGGATTTTAGCATCTATGTTCATCAGGGATATTGGCCTGTAATTCTCTTTGTAGTGTCTTTATCTGGTTTTGGAATTAGGATAATGCTGGCCTCATACAAAGAGCTTGGAAGTGTTCCTTCCTCTTGGATTTTTGGGAATAGTTTGAGGAGTATAGGTGTTAGTTCTTTGACTAACTTGCCTGTGAAGCCATCCAGACCAGGGCTTTTGTTTGCTGGGAATTTTGTGATTACTGCTTCTATTTCCTCAGTCGTTATTGGCCGATTTAGGTTTTCTGATTCAGTTTTGGGAGATTGTATTTTTTTAGGAATTGTCCATTTCATCCACATTGTCCAGCTTGTTGGCATATAGTTGTTCGTATTATTTTCTTACAATCCTTTGTATTTCTGTGGTGTCAGTTGTTACTTTACCACTTCCATTTCTGATTTTATTTATTTGGGTCCTCTTTCTTTGTTTCTTGATGAGTTTGGCTAAAAGTTCATCAATCTTGTTTATCTTTTCAAAGAACCATTTCTTGGTTTCATTGATTTTTTTTTTATGACTTTTTAGTCTCTCTGTCATTTATTTCTGCTCTAATATTTATTTCTTTCCTTCTACTTATTCTGGCCTTTTCTTGATGTTCTCGTTCTAATTTTTAAAAAATATATTTTTATTGATTTCAAAGAGAAAGGGAGAGGGAGAGAGAGAGAGAAACATCAGTGATGAGAATCAACAATTGCCTGCCTCCTCCATACCCCCTACTGGGGATTGGGCTGCAACCCAGGCATATACCCTTGAGTGGAATCGAACCCAGGACTCTTCAGTCCTCAGGCTGATGCTCTGCCCACTGAGCCAAACCAGCTAGGGCTCGTTCTAATTCTTTTAGTTGGTGACTACACAGCTAGGAATTCATGGAGGCGGGAAGGTCTGCAGACATGCAGCCCACTGACCTTTCCATTGCACCAGGCTCTGGAACATGGTTTTTGTTCATATTGCTCAGTAATAATTTATTCTATTTGTATGCCAGTATTTTAATTGAAGATGATCTTTTATAAAGTCAGGGAACTTATTTCTAATTGTTGATATTAATACCCATTTAAAGCATATATGTTATTCGATAATTTACACAGTGGGCACTTATCCCCTTTTATTATGACCATATATGAGATACCGTATTCCTGCTACTTGGTATTGTATTCAAAATACGGTTTTGAGTGCACAAACTGTTTAGAATTTGAAGTCAAATGACTAAAAAAGTCGACTCCCTCCTCAATCCTCCAGCACTCCTTTTCCTAGGAGGGGAGCCCAGGAAAAACCAAAACTGGGAAACAAATTCCAGCTCAAACTTAAACCCTCAAACAGATCCAGAGATTCAAATGTCCATCACTGGGGCAAAAGGTATTCCCTGATTTGTATAAGGTGATTGCAAAAAGGACCAAGTCTCTTTGCTGCCCAGGGTACGAGGGGAAGGAAACAGCGTTAAAAATCCATTCCCAACCTCGCTATCTGGAGCTCCTGAAATCACAGGGACAACCCGGGGCTCATCTCAGGGGGCGGGGCCAAGGCCCTAGCAATGGAGCGACCCTTTGTTGCATCCTAGCAACGCGCCCCTCCCTCCCCAAGGTTGGCCCACTCCCCACCAGAGGCTCATTCTCTCTGAGCCTCTCAGTGGTGCGGAGTGCTAGCTAGGATTTGCGCGCGCTCGTTCTGGTGCTTTTCCGCTCTGGTTTTCCTGCGGTGGAAGCCGCTCAGAAAGAGCCAGGGCAGCGGGAGGGACAGCGAGGAAAGACATTTAAGAGAGAAAAATTTCAATATTTGGTAATTTGTATATTTAAGGATTATCCGAAGGTCTGGGGAGAGGGGACTGGCGGGTGGGAAAATCACTTTTGTCTAAGTTCCAGAAGGAAGACAAAAGGCCGGTAGAAGACCCAGCAAGAGCCGACTGGGGAGTGGAGATGTTGGACACCATCTTCCCTTGCCTGCAGGGCGTGGGCAAGAACGTGTTGCCCACCCTGCCCTTGCTGAGCCAGGAGGGTAAGCGACTTGAGGTGGGGGCCCTGGGGCTGAATCTTTATCTGCTTGTTGGGGGCCAAGTGGAAAACCTCCTCCTCTATCCCCTGAAGTGGTCATGTCACCTTGGCAACCACCTTGGCATATCAGGCTCAGGCTGGAGGCCCAAAGACAATTGTACAGACTGGCTTAATAAGGGCCAGGGGCCAGTTAAGGCTTTTGATTGAACAAGATAATGTCTATACAGAGCTTAGCTCCAGGACTAGGGTAAAGTAAATGCTCAATAAGTGTTAGCTGACGTCCTACCACCGAGCCAAACCAGTCAGGGCTTGTCATGATATTTTTAATTTAGTGTACAGTTGGGACTGGGCGAAAGACCTTAGTTCTTAGAAGCTGGCAGAAGACTTCTTTTGTCTATGGGGGTGGAGAGGAGTGGGAAAAACAACAGAATGGGAAGAATAAAGGAAATAAAGGATTGTAGTATACTGTGTATCCACGATGCAGATGGAAGGTGGCATCTTGACATACCGGGACAACGCTCTAGCCAACTGAGCTTCCTGGCCAGGGCAGAGGCCCTTGGCTTTATTCCTGTTACAGAATGGTATAAGAATGAATGTTCACATGAGTCAGATGGCACAGAGTCGACACTCAATTGTTTGTTGAATGGGTCAATACGAAAAGGGTAGATTGTACTTGGTTAATTTTATCACATCAATAGAAATGTGTGACAGAGTTCCCTTCAATTCTAGAGAGATTTTCTTTAAAAGTTTGTTATACTTATTATATTTCTAATTACATTTTTGGAACTTTAGAGGGTTAGTTACCTTGGAAAATTAATTTTGGGGAATAACCTTATTTTTTGTTAATTCTAAGTTAATTGGGAATCACAGCTATTTGATCTGCATTTGATATTTACATTTTTATTTATTAGCACTAAGGTACTAACACATGGGTACTTAAATAAATTATTTTTGGTTTCTTTTGAATTACAGATGTCTCTACTATTTGGGGGCATGTATCAGAATTTGTGGAACGGCAGCTATCCGTACACAAGGTAGGAGTCCAAATAATCTTTCCACCTTAGTCCCATGTAATTTTGCTGGGAGCAGGATAGCAGATTTTAGAGCCACCAAGTTTAACTTTGGGTCATGTGGTTTTATGATGCTCACACTTAGGTGAATATTTGCAAGTTCTGCTCTTCTAGGATACACAGTGTATCACTGGTCAGCCTGTGTGTGTGGAGAGCAACGAAATGAATTCTGCTTATCTATGATCCGATAGTTCCTGGCTTAGATCTAGAAGGATGTAATAATGCTTCATGGATTTTAATTGAAATATGAGAAGACAGGGACTGAACTCAACTTGCTAAAAATGAGAAACTTTTCTTCCTGACAGATATTTAGGGAGTTTGGAGGGAGCTACGAGGTTGTGGAACTTTTATACCCTTATGTGACAGCCCTTGGGCTGAATTCATCCTTCAACCTAATTTTGCTTGGTCTAATAATTTGAAGTAGCCATCGCCACTTACAATTGGGAGAGTTTATATAAAATTTTGGATTTTTTTTCTCTCAAAAAATCAGATTTAACAATACCGGTTTTTCATTGCTGTGTGTGACAGTTGGCTGGAGCTGGCTATGAGCTTTCCTCTTTCGATGGGGCATGCTCTATCTGTACACCACATTCTCTGACTGCATAACTTCACTCACTCACTTGCATCCTTTCTTGGCCCCTGAGTTTGTAAACCTCGATGTATGATATTTCCAGAGAGACAGAGACCTAGTTTAAGAACCCAAGGTTGCCACACTGCACCATATGCCTTCGGCAGTGGGTTGTCTGATTTTAAGTAAGGGATATAACAGTTCAAAGAAGGAATGGGAAAGCAGAAATTCTCAGGATCCCTTCAGTTCTCTCCTTCCAATGACAAATGATTAAAATTTAAAATCTCCCACAGTTTAGGACAAGAATAATCTTAGATATAGATTAAGAGTAGTTGTAGCACCCATGCAAGTTTCCTTAGTCCCCACAGCCTCTGAATGATAAGGAGTTGAGGGATCTGATATCAGAAAGGCATCATGGATTGATATATTACATTTTATACTAAACTTATTTAAAAACAGAGTCAAAAAATGCTGTAGCTGTAAAGGATTGTAGGATCATTGAATTTTTAAAGGCTAAGGTTAATTCTCTTCATTTTTTAAACAACAATACTATAGGTTGTATTTCTTCACTCCTTCAGTAAATTGTTGCTATTTTTTTTTTTTTCCTTCTTTTTCCTTTCAGGGGGTTCAGATTCCAGGACTTGGAACTTTCACTTTCATGAGACAAAAACTTGATTTGGGAAACAAGTTTATTCTGTTTGAGAGGCCCGTATTTATCATGGCGGAGAAGTTAATACAGCTCCATGGACTAAAACAAAACAAAGTATATACTCCTGGTAAATATGTTTAATATTTAAGATTTTCCAGAGGGTGACTAGCCTGGGGATGAAAATGAAAGGGCAAAAATGTGGTCAGTTGGGGTTCACTTTTCACATGGTACTTTTGGCAGAGGGAGGGGCTAAGGTAGAAACATAATTTCCATTCTTCCTGCAGGCCCTTTTATTTTTTTTTATTAATCCTCACTGAGGATATTTTTCCATTGATTTTTATGGAGAGTGGAAGGGAGGTGAAGAGACAGAGAGAGAGAAACATCAATGTGAGGGAGACACATCAATTGGTTGCCTCCTGCATGTGCCCCAGACCAAGGCTGGATGGAGCCTGCAACTGAGGTACATGCCCTTGACTGGAATTGAACCCGGGACCTTTCAGTCCGTGGGCCAACACTCTAGCCACTGAGCCAGACTGGCTAGGGCCTGCAGGCCCTTTTAAACCTCAAGTAGCTTAAGAGGCAGGCTTGAGAAGACCTCAAGTGACATCAAAGGAAGTTTTTATAAAAGCCACATTAGTACTGTACAGACTTTATTCATATTTCAGACCCTAAGAAATTCTAGGTGGTTATAAAGTAGAGAAAGTTAGGTAGGGTCTCTGATTGGGAGAATTACAGTCAGTATAGGTTGTGAAAAAGATCAGTAATTGTGTCTATCATATACATAATCAAAATCATTAAAATTTAAAAGTTAGAAGGATATCCTATATAATAAAAGAGTAATATGTAAATTAGCCATCACTCCGCAACAAAATGGCAGTGCCCATAGCAGATGCTGGAGGCATCGCCCCAGCAACGGGAGCCCAGCATCTGCTCCTTGGCCACGGAGGGGTCTCTGGCCAGAGGACTGGTAGGAGTGAAGGGGCCTCTGGGGCCGCTATCCCAGAGTCCGGGAGCCCAGAGTCCGCGCCCCGGCCTGCCTCTCAGTGGGAGGGAAGGGGCCTGTGGTGCCCAGAGCTCAGCGTCCACGTGGTAGGGGAGGAACCAGAAAAATGGATTTTTCCAGTTCTTGATGCTGACAGAGCCCTATGGGTGCCTGGGTCCTCCACCTGCAGCCCCCAGTTGCAGCCCAGCAGCCCCAGTCACAGACTGGAAGACCCTGCCATCAGTCCAGAAGGGACCAGCTTGGCGCCACGGCGGTGGTGGCGGCGGGGGCGGGGGGGGGGTTGTCAGTGGGCATGATACAGACATCAAATCACTGCCACCGAGGCCAACCCTTCCCCCCCCCACCCACACACACACACTCGCAAGTAGTATGGTCCAAGGGGGCAACTCCTAAGGCAAGGCTCCCATGGCAGCTGATGCTCACCATGCCAGGTGAGGAAGCCAGACCTGAAAGCCCAAGCCCCCGAGTACCTGAGCTGCATGGTGTCGTGGGCCTGGGCCCTGAGGAGGCATCTTCCCGGAGGCTGTGCGGAAGGAGGGGATGAACCTCTAGCTAGAGGCTGGGGTGAGGGATGCTGGCGTCTTTGCAGGCCAAGACAGGGCTGAGGGACCCCCCCCCGCCCCGCACCCCTATGCACGAATTTCGTGCACTGGGCCTCTAGTTAATTCCATAAAGAGTTAATATAGTGGGCTCTTTCTGGAGTATGCCGGTGCCTCTCTCCTCTCTCAGATGTGCATCTTTACTTTTCTCTCCTAAACTCTAAGCGTCCCCACAAGACTTGCAACCAGGGGAGCAATGTGCAGTGGCACCTTGTCCCAGGCTAACCCGCTGAATCTGTCTTTAAGGCCCTTTTTTCTCTGACTTCCCAGTGAGCCAGCAGTCTCCTGGGCTCACTTCTCTCACTGTGACCTTTGCTTCCCAGTGAGCCAACAAACAGCAGCCCCGCCTTGGCTCACTTCTTTAACATGTCTAGAGAGTCAGAGCAGAGCACCAGCTAGTCTCTCTCCTGTTGCTTCTTCTACCTTAAGCCCTTTGTTTCACTGTCCCCAACTTTAATAAACATACTCTCAACATCATCTGGAAAAAAAAAAGAGTTAATGGATACCTTGTATACTTCTTACACTCTAAAGTCTTCCCTCCCTCCCTCCCTCCCTCCCTCCCTCCCTCCCTCCCTTTGTCCCTCCCTCCCACCCTCTCTCCCTCCTTTCCTTCCTCCCTCCCTCCCACCCTCTCTCCCTCCTTTCCTTCCTCCCTCCCTCCCTCCCCCTTTCTCTCCCTCCCTCCTTTCCTTCTTCCCTCCCTCCCTCACTCTTTTCCTCCCTCCCTCCCTCCCTCCCTCCCTCCCTCCCTCCCTCCCTCCCTCCCTCCCTCCCTCCCTTCCTTCCTTCCTTCCTTCCTTCCTTCCTTCCTTCCTTCCTTCTTCCTTCCCCCCTTTCTTCCATTCTCCCTTCCTTCCATTCTTTCTTCCTTCTGCTAATATTTACTGAGGGTCAACTACGTGTCAGGCCTGGTTCCAGGTGCTTGAGATTAGTGGTAAACAATGGTGCCTATGTCTATGATGCCTGTCCCATAACGTTTACATGCCAGCTTCAGGGGGTGAGTTTTGTGACACTGGCCCTGGTTACTTAGAGACCTTTGGGGGTCTCCTCCCTGATTTCTGGCTCTATTACTTTTGACCTTTCTTATCATCCCCTCTGCATCAGACTCATACATAGATGAAGAGAGACAGTCCATCTGCAATGTCAGCATGTGAAACACCGAAACTTACCTTTATGTTGTTTCCTGAAAAATTTCAGAGTAACTTTCCACCAAAAAATTATATATTGAAAAAATACAAACTATACTTAGATTCATTATGCACATATTGAGTATGACGTTTGACGGACTTTTCAGCCATTTTTACCTACAGTTTTATGACAGAAGAAATATCCTAATTCATCAGAAGCCTACAGAGTAAAAATAAAAATAAAGTCTCCCCCTCCCCCACAAACATCTGTGTCTTAGAATTGGAGTTTATTTTCTGTCTTATCTTGTAATGCAGTCCACAAAAGCAGTTTAGGTCTAAAATTATTTTCACAAGGTTGAGGAAATTTCAAAATTAAATATATATGACTGAATTAGTTCACAAGAACAATTCTGTCCACAGTTTATCTTTTGGGTTATGATTCTTTATCATTAATTAACTGGGTTTCTAATAAAACGTTATTGATTCTTAAGGATGATTAATACATGGTCAGTGCTTTGGGTAGCTCAGAATCTAGCATTGGAGATGGATATATAAGCAAATGATGCAAAATAGTTACTAGTAAGTGCTACAAGAGCAGCGTTGATCAGAACTGGATTGATGCTAGGATTGGCTAACTCTGCTTGGGGAGGTTTAGGAAGATGACATGTGAGGGAGGTCTTAAAGGATGACAGGACTTTACTGGTAGAGAAGCTGTGGAAGATATTTCAGGAACAGTATGGAAAATTCAAGAATAAGGGGAAAAGTGAATCCTGTTAAGGGTGCCTGTGTGACCAGGGCAAATGATTGTGGAGGCAAGTGGAGGGAGGTAAAACAAATGTGGTTGCTAGGGTTCAAATTGTGAGGGGCCTTAAATGGTGTGATAAGGACTTTGGAATTCATCCTATAGGCACAGAGGAGCCATTGAAAGAGTTTGAGCAGGGGATTTTCTGTACTGGTCCAGTTGTTAGTTTAAGAAGATGGACCTTTTAATTAATAGTTTGGTAAAATATGGTAAAAGCCTGAGTGAAGGCAGTGGCAGTCAAGGGGAAGATGAGGGAATCTATTCACGAGACATTTCAGGTATAGAGCTGATGGGATTTGGTTACCAATTGGAGTATTGGGTAGTAAGAGGAAGGAAGGTATTTAGGATGACTCAGATTTCTTGGAGAATAGATTAATATTCATGCCATTAACTGCCATAGGGAATGAAGGAGAAAAGGCAGATCGTGGTGGCAAGTATAACAACGAGTTTGCCTTTGGACATGTTGAAATTGAGATTTTTGTAGGGATATTTAGTTAGAAATGGTTCCAAAGTTCAGGAGAGGGGTGGAGACTAGAGATCAACATTTGGATAAGTTTACCCAGGAGAGAATATAAGGAAGAGGAGATAGCAAAGGACAAAATCCTGTAAAGTAAACAAACCACCATCTTATAAGAAATAGAAGAGGAAAAAAGCCAGCAAAGAAGACCCAGAAAGAGGAAACTGGAGACTCAAGAATGGCACCGTGGATGCTAGAGAAGAGAGGGCTTGGTTAACAGACGTTACAGAGAGGCCATGACAATAAGATCTGTATCCATTGGCTTGTTCATCATGAGATGACAGTGCCCTTACTGAGACAAGTCCACCAGAGGACTGATTGCAGAGAGGCACTGGGTAAATGGGAGGGGGGAATCTAAAGGCAGGCAATATAGCTTCCTCTTTTAAGAAATTTATTTTTAAAAATGAAATGGCAGGAGATGGTATAGAATTACCATTACATTGTGCAGGAGACAGTGGGCTAATATAGGGAAGCTTCTTAAAAAATATATTTTTTTATTGATTTTAGAGAGGAAGGGAGAGGGAGAGAAAAATAGAAACATCAATGATGAGAGTGAAACATCAATGGGCTGCCTCCTGCATGTCCCCTACTGGGGATTGAGCCCAAGACCTGGGCATGTGCCCTGACTGGGAATCGAATTGTGACCTCCTGGTTCATAGGTCGACGCTCAACCACTGAGCCACGCTGGCTGGGCTAGGGAAGCTTGTTAATAATTATCTAGCAGTATTGGGATAATGCTTGCTGAATGATTGTTTAGATGTCATCTTCTTTTTAAAATACATTTTTCTAATTGATTTTAGAGAGGGGGGAAGGGAGAGGTGTGAGAGAAACATTGATGTGAGAGAGAAACATCAATCGGCTGCCTCCTATGCATGCATTCCAACCAAGTATTGAGCCCAAAACCTGGACATGTGCCCTGACCAAGAATTGAACTGGTCAGTGACCTTTCGGTGCACAGGATAACACTCAACCAACTGAGCCACACCGGCCAGAGCTAATGTCATCTTCTCTTTATCCCGTTCCTTTATCAGTGGACCTCTTTTGTTTATCGTGTTGATCATTGCTATTTACCCCTTCTCTGACTTGTGGGCCTTGCATAACTCTATATCTGTTCTAGTTGAATGGACCCTGCTCTTCCTTCCAGCTAGGTATAGTCATATTCCTTTGCAGTGTCATTTGTGGGACTCATTAGAGAGGAAAAGCTTTCTTCAAGTTATCCTCTGATAAGACCCAATTTCATTTGAAAGGTAACTTCTAGTGAAGATGACTATCTTTCAGAATGCTTCATGTTTGTATATATTTACAATCATTTAAAAATTAAATGATGAATGGAGGAGAGAGAAATATTGCTGCAGCGTGTTCTAAAAGATAAGGGGGCTGAAAAATTCAGAAACTTTCTGATGAAGAGAAGCATTTATTACTATGTCTCTAAGAGGAAATCTAAATCGTGTCTGGAGTATTATTTAGAAAGCTAATTGTTTTTATTTTGAGAGGAAAAACACACACACACACACACACACACAGAAAAAAAAAACACACAAACACAAAAAAAAAGAACAACACCCCACACTATATTTTTAGGGAAACTGTACTGACTAATATCTATTAATAACCAGTTGTTAGTTGTAGGAATAATGTTACATTGGGTACAACTAAAGGCTTCCTAGTGACAATTCTATTTTTGAGTATTGAGAATCAGATGGTTATATGTAAGTGTATGTGATATGTCCTTGTTGTAATTTCCACTTCCCTTCCCCCACCCCGACTGTCTTTTTCTCTTCTAGGTGACATCCCAGTTGTTCCACTTAATTTTGTCATGATATCCTTGGAGGGTTCATTTAATAGGGATACAGTGGAAGGATGTGTGAAGGAGACATTGCTTTTTTTATCACGATCCATTTCAATCAAACAGAACGTGGAGTTTACATTCAAAGGAATCGGAATCCTCGTGATCAAAGACGGTGGAGTGAAGATGAGATTTTTGAAGGACTTCCTTTGTAAAGTGGATGGAAGCGGGGCTTTGGCAAAAGCCCTAGCAAATGTAAATTAATGTTTTCCTTCTCCTAACCGCCCACCCCCTCTCCCCATAGTTCTGAATCATCTGTAAGTGTGTCATTATTAAGGAAAATTCAGGCTGACATATTTTAAAAGGCAGTTACCTCAAGTGCAAAACAGTGCTTATTTAAGATGATAACGTTGACCAAAAGGTTAGACGGGCAAAAGAACTTTAAACCAAGTTTTGAGTCCATACCATCTGAAAAATATAGGTAGTAATAGAAACTCTTATACTTCTGAATGCTTTATAGTACCTTATAGCTTATAAAGTTCTTTCACATGTATTAATTCATTTACATCTCAAAATGTTATAAAACCAGCATGATCATCATCTGATTTTACAAATGAGAAAAATGGGAGCTCAAAGAGGTTGCTTGGGAAGCCTGGGGTGCTGATAAGTGGTAGAACTGAAATTCAGGTCCAGACTTTCTAATCACTCTTTTTTTTTTTTTTTTTTTCTGCTTATACTATTCTACAACAAAAAAGTCTACATAAAAGTCTACAACAAAATCTAATCAAGTCATGGAGGTGGACCTTTAGTTTTTAATTTGCCATGTTGTAGAAGAAATTTTTTAGTTGATGGCTGTTCACTATGAAATTGTTCACCATGAAATAGCTGGTGTGGCCTTCATGGACAGTTGTACATAGAGTTTAAGGAGGCAATGAAAGAGTCATTCTGCAGGACTCACTGAATACTTAGTGTGCTTTAGGGGCACCTCTGTGAACTAATATAGTTGGTGTGAATGAATTGGATGATCGCAAATGTTATGAAGTCCTGTGTCCCTCTAGAGCAAAAGCCTGACTTTTAAATGAAAAATCTATAAAATGAAAGGCTATCAATATGGTCTAAATCTACCCTCTATTTTCTCCTCTCCTGGAGCTCTGGGGTGTGGATTTAGATGATGGCATTGTGCATTAAGTGTCTTCAGTGTCTTCCACAATCTGGCTTCCATACAGAGTTGTTAAGAGGGATGCTGGGCCTGTGGGTGGAAAGTGGAAACACATGCAGCTGTAACCCTCTCTTTTCCATAAAAACGCGAGGCACGGTCTGCAAAATTAGAAGCAAGGCCAAAGCACTGGCCCATCTTGAACCTTCAGGGATTCTGCAGAACTTTGTGGTTTCGATAGATGTTTCCAAAGGGAGGATAATGTTGTAATTGAGCTGCTGCACGCTAAGACATGATTTTTAAGGGACATTTTCTAAAAGAACTAGTCCTGAGAGGCCACCGCACATGGGGAACTGCTGCCTGTATCACCCTCAAGGACAGAGCACGGTGAAGGAGCTGAGAAGTCCGGCCGGAAAGAAGCTACTTTACCTGCCTGAATGTATTTAATCATGGAACTTTAAGTTAATCCAATACTTGTTAATATCTCTAAAATACACTTTGGGAAATTGCTGTAAAATGGCAAGAGTGATTGACTCTCCCTTCCCTCCCCCAAATGTCCCATTGCTTAACCTGAGTGCTCTCCTGCCCATAATTCCCTGGGAAGCAGCTGTCTACTTACTTCAGGTCAGGGATGCTGCTTTTGCTCAAAACATTTTTAAAACCTTTTCCTGGGAATTCCCTTTGGAGCCTTTTGTGAGTTATATCATTAATCCAAAGAGAATAATTGCAAATATTATTCTATAGTAGTATATGTAATGTGATGATTTTATAATGTACTGATAATTATAATAGCTGCTGTTTCTTGTGTGCCTACCATGTGCTGGCCACTTCCATAAAGTGCCCATAAAAATCCTATAAATTAGACCCGATTATTATCCCCAGATACCTGGGGTCTAAAGGCTACATAGTGGTTAGCAGTGTAGGGATTTGAATATGAGTCCACCTAAATCCAAACCCTTCGTTTAAAATCCAGAGCCTAATTTTAGAATTACCTGGCTCAGGAGTGAATTCATCAGTTTGCTCATTTTCCTGACAGTTTCGATAAGTCAGCTATCTTCTTAAAGATGGGTCAAAGAAACTGTCAATTCCGAAGGCAATTTCCAAAGAGGAAGTGGTTTGAGAAAAGGCAGCGTCATTGGGATTGTTGTGTGACATTGTTCTGTGACTACCCAGGGAGACAGTTTTGATAACTGAGATCCTTCCTCATTGGATTTTAAGCTCTAGACTTTGAGTACTAAATAAAAATAACAATAAAGATGGCCGAAACCGGTTTTGCTCAGTGGATAGAGTGTCGGCCTGCGGACTCAAGGGTTCAGGGTTCGATTCCGGTCAAGGGCATGTACCTTGGTTGCGGGCACATCCCCAGTGGGGGGTGTGCAGGAGGCAGCTGATCAATGTTTCCAACTTTCTATCCCTCTCTCTTCCTCTGTAAAAAGTCAATAAAATATATTTTAAAAAAGAAAATAACAATAAAGATGATCATAGTAGCCTTGCCTCTGAGATGCCCTACATGTAGCTTTGCTTTGTCTGTGTCCTGGACCACAACTCAGGTGTAACCCCTCCCTGCCCCTGTCTTGCAGAGGCCTGGCACTGTGGACTCAGTGTTGTCTAGCAGAGAGTCCTTCAGGAAGCTGGCTAACAATGTGCTTGCATTTCCAAGGTGAGTGTTTTGGTCCACAAGCTCCTCCAGGCACCAGCAATCCTTGCTGCTGTGTTGACCTAATTGGGCAGTGTTTCTCAACCTTTTGTAGCTCATGCTCCTTTTAGTAATAGCCTTACCCCAGTGTTACTGGTGGCTGCTGCTGACACTGATTAAAATAATGATGATAATGAATAATACATCATCTATGAAGCCCTTACTGGATTCCAGGTACTATTAAGCACTTTCTAAATGTTAATGTACTTAATCTTCACTACAACCATTTCATATATGTATTATAATTTTATCCATTTTATAGAGGTGCAAAATTATAATTTTAATTTTTAAATTTATCTTTATTATTGAAAGTATTACAGATGCCCCCCTTTTTCCCCATTGACCCCCTCCACTCTAATTTTAATTTTTTTAAACAAGTGTAGCAACATGGTGCAATATTGAGAACACTGGAATAAGTAAGAGACTTGGGTTTTATTTCCATTTTGGCTACCACTCACTCATTGTGTGCTCTTAATCATGTTCTTAATGTCTGCGCCATAAACTACTATGCATTTCAGGTGGAGGAAGTTTGGGGAATAACAACCAGCTTCCAATAATATTATTTTCTCATGACTTGTTGAGTCTGTGGCATCTTCTGTGTGTTGGTTTGGAACAGCTTCCTCTTGGAAGGACTGTATGACACACAACTCAGCAAAATCAGTGTGAAGGTCAGGACAGGCCGTAGAGATTAGTTGGTCCAACCCCATCATCTTTCCAGATGAGATGGCCACACAACTAATTAGGGGCCAAGCCAGGAATAAAACTATGGCTCCTGACTGTTCCAGTGGTCTTCCCATTGCGCCATGTTGCCTTACTCATTAAAAACCAATCAATGGGTTCAAAATAATTTTCTGGTTATATTTTGGAAGGCAAATTTGGGTGTCCCGTTGGACATATTTTAGCTTAAACTCTCCAGGAGGGAAATAATTGCAGTGAGCAAGGAAAATTAGAAATTCTAGAAATGGACACAAGGACTCAAATACTCAAAACAATTGCGGATGTTGTACTTATTTGATGTTTGGCCCTTGATTTTACTGGAAGTTCCCTACCCCCAACACCCAAAACTTTAATCCAACACTCTGTACCTGAGACCAAAGAAAATCTACAACTACACACATAAACTGAACAGATCCCTTCTCCCATTGTGCCATTGCAAATCCCTCCTTTTTGCCTGAGGAAAGGATGGAGAAGTGGGGAGGAGAAAGAATAAGGGGTATAATGGTTATTTCTGGGCATACTCTGCCTACCAGGCTCTGAACCCTTGCCTTCAAGCTTTTACTGTATCATCCCTATGGCATCTGGTTACAGAACTGGATAAGACAAATTCAAACTGAAACCAAAATAAAAACTTAAATTCAGGTCTTCAAAGCATTTTCTGTAAGAGCAACTTTTGAGTCCTCAGTATAGAATTGGAAGGTTTTGGTCAGCTCCCAGACTTAGCCTCAAAGAGTGTGAGTCAATTAGTACTCAGCAAAGAAAATCACTCACCCTCTTGAGAGACATGAGCTTATTACAGAATCAGCAAGCTAGCTGGGTTGCTTCTCAGAATTGAGAATTCACACAGTCACCTATTCAGGTCCAGATGGACAAACATCTTGGCTCGTTCCTAGGATTGAGTTCAAGGAGATGGAGAACAAACCACCTATGGAGACCATTGTGGAAGAGGGTGAGAAGCATAAACCAAGGAAGTACAAGTTAAACGACCGGACAGACAAAGCAGAAGTTGTCAGAGGTACGCCAATGGTATAATCTGTCACTCTTTACTGCTTAATGAGCTCACCCATATTGCTTAGAACTCCTTTACCCAAAACAAATAAAGTTAGATTCATGAATAATCACTGTATTCTTCTCTCAAACACCTATTCCTAGAATCTGTATCTTAGTTTACTACCTTTATGACTCTTAGGTACTTAGACTGTGATCTCTCTCTGCTGGCTCCCCATTGCTTAAAGAGGTCAAAACTCAGATGACTTGTATGAATGCTTATAAGCCTAACCAATGAACATAGACACCAGGAGGGTGAGGGCATGAATTGGAGGTGGGAGTGGGAGGCAAGGGGGGATAAGGACACATATGTAATACCTTAATCAATACAGAAAAAAAGTGAGAAAAACAACTCAGATGCCTACAGGTTCTGGGCAGGTAACACACATGCATAAAATGGGATGGATATAACATGATAGGGACACATGTTAGCATAAATAATCATTTTTATGAAAAATGGTAATTTTACATATTTGATACCTGGCTTATAGAAGATAGTGGATTCTTATATCTTGGTCTTCATTTAATCTGTTGTGATACGTTGTTTTGGTTGAAGCATATGAAAGAAACTAGAACTTCAAAGACTTTTCAAAAGGGTCCTAGGGACCCCCAGGGGTTGCCAGACTATAGAGGACTGTTCCTCTATCAGATTGTTGATTTGTGGAAATGTGAGCCAAGTGGTATCAAAGTTTCTGATATTTTAAGAGAAGCAGAGATCCTGAAATTGATTGACTTTAAATTTTGACAGCTAATTGACATTGATACAAAAAAGGCTGATTGGACCAAATAAAACATATCAAACAGTAAACATTGGCTTGGAAATGTTGGTTTTGTAATGTGGCCTATGGGATTACATATAGACTTTTAGTCTAACATTCACATGTTTCATATCCTTAGCCTCATATTGTCACTGCTCCCTACAGATTCCTTCTTTGAGCAAAATTGTCTATTCATGTTCTTCTAACATGTCTTACCCTTCCTTCCCTGACCTCATGCATTTGTTCACTTTTTCCCTCCTGCCTTGAATGTCCTTCCTTTTCTTTCTTTTTTTAAAAAATATATTCTTATTGATTTCAGAGAGGAAAGGAGAGTGAGAGTGAGATAGTAACATCAATGATGAAAAAGAATCATTGATCAGCTGCCTTCTGCACAGAATTGAGCTTGCAACCCGGGCATGTGCCCTGACTGGGAATCAAACTGTGACCTCCTGTTTCATAGGTCGACGCTCCACCATTGAGCCATGCTGGCCGGGCTCTCCTTCCTTTTCCTACCATCTATCCCAATCTTGCTTACTTCTTAGCACCCTTTTCATATCTCATTTCTTCTTCACTGGATTCTCTCATCACTGGATTCTAAAGTAGCTTCTTTCTTCCCTGACCATCTCAGACCCTTAAAGACTGCATGACTTGTTTGGGATTTAGACATTTTGGATCATTGTCCTGAGTTGCTATTTATGCAATGTATATAAAGCACTGAGCACTGTTGGTATGTAGTAAGACCTCCACAAATGGGAGTTCTGATATCTTTTGTTTGTATCTTACTTTTTTCTCTCCAACTATCTATTGAAAGATCTTTAAAGGTGAAGTCTTGCCTCTTAGTATTTTCTAAAATGCTCAGTATTGCTTTGCATGACAAAAGTGCACAGCAAAAATATATAGAGGGTGGGAAAAAAGTAGGTTTACAGTTGTTCATATGGAAAATAAGACAATAGTTAATAATAATACAAGAATAAACTCTGTTTCACTTACAACTATAAACTTACTTTTGCCCCACCCTGTATTTTAAACCACACTAGGACCAGGGACAATAATTTAAAAGTAAGACAATATATCTCGTGTGAAAATTTTCCCTGGTAAAATTATGAGTTTACAAATCTGTGTTAAGTACAAACAACCTATTTAAAGTTGAAAGGACACTCACTTTCATTTATTCTACAGAGATCTTATCACCCAAGAAATGTCCAGATAGAAAAGCTTTCTCCTCTGGCAAAGCGAAAGGCCTCAACTTGCCAAACAAATTTGAGCTGAGTGGGGATAGGGAGAAGAATATGAGCTCTGAAAGGTAATGCATTGGTATTTTTTCTGTTACACTTTACTAAATATAATTGTGTTTTTTCATTGTCTTTGTTTTGTTTTGTTTATTGATTTCAGAGAGGAAGGGAGAGGGAGAGAGAGAGAGAGAGAAATATCGATGACAGAGAATCATTGATTAGCTGCTTCCTGCACTCCCCCTACTGGGGATCCAGGCCACAACCCAGGCATGGGCCCTGACCAGGAATCGCACCATGACCTCCTGGTTCATGGGTCTATGCTCAATCACTGAGCCACATTGACCAGGCTAAATATAGTTTTGAGTAATTTCTTGATGTAGGGAGTTTAAATAAATGTTCATTCATTCCTTCATCCAGTATTCTTGAGTACAGTTTATGTACTAGGTGACGGGGATAGTAGGGACAATCAGAGCTCACGATCTAGTGGGGAAGACAGATATACATAGAACAACAAATTCAGTAGGTAAAATGCTATGACACAGATGGAAACAAAATTGCACAGAGGGTGGAACATCTAACTTTTCTTGTGAATTTGGGAAAACTTCCCTTTTTGTTTTCTGAGTGCTTGGATATTATGACGTGACACAGTTTTATAGTGAGATCAAACTGGAAAGCAGTTTGCCATACATGCTGACACTCAATAGTTATGTTCTTTGAGTGAATGAATGTATTGCACTCAATGGCTGTGTCTTTTTCTTGTTATGTTATGTCAAAAAATTTTTATTTTCTCCTCCCTTTGAGTAGGATACTTTTCAAGACCACAAATCAGTCAACCACACGCAAGTATTTATTGAGTATTTTTATGTGCCTTGTACTGTGCTGTCAACTTTCAATTTATTAATGTATCAGCTGTTACGTGTGCAATGTATGTACTTTTGGGTTACTAAAGTCCTGTTCAAAACTCTAAGCATGCTTGTTTTGGATAACCTCACAGTTATCAACTATAATTGAGAGTTAAATGTCTGGTACTTTGTAATTTAGTTCAATCCAACACACATTGAGCACCATCCTGTGCCAGGAAGTTTTTAGACACTGAATGTACAGAGCTATACGACATATAAAAGACATAAACCTGCTTTAATAAAATATATAGTCTTGTAGGAGGACTGACAGTTAAGAAACAATCCATGTGATGAAGGTAACAAAAGAAAGTACAGAGGCTACAAAAAGGGGAAAGTAATTGTTAGTGAAGGTTTCCTATAGCAATTGACCAACAAATATTTTTTGTGCTGATTACTAAAATAATACATTTTTATCACAAAAATTTTGAAAGAATGAGAAAAGAAAGATATAAAAATTACCAATAATCCCAGTAAATTCTTAATTTTAACTCATATATAATATATACATATATTTATATTTGCAACATATACACATATTTTAAATAAAACTGAGATCGTCTGAACCTTTGTTATACTTAACAATAAGTGATGAGGATCCCTATGGCTGTAAATATTCCAAAACATGAACAAATGATTGCACATCATCTCATTGATTAAACCTTTTGTTTAACCAATCTCCGATTGGATAATTTAGACGAGTTTCAGTTTTTTAAGTGATGTTGTGATAAATATAATTACACATAATTTCTTGCACACACCTGAGGATAAAAACTTTAAAGTGAAATTTCAGAGAGAAGGAAGGAGACCATTTTTTATGCCTTTGTTGCTCTTACTAATTATCTTAAAAAAGATTGTACCCAATTGCCTTCCTAGTAGCAATAACATGAGGGACTGCTGTCTTCTCTACAGCCTTGCTAATACTGGACATTGTACCCTTAGTGGCTTCCCATTCTCACCCAGGGCAAAAGCCAAAGGCATTATTATGGCCTGTGAGGTCCTGCCTGATCTCTGACCTCCCTATAGCTGCACTGAACACAGGCATGCTCCCACTACAAGGACTTTGCACTCATTGGCTCTGCCTAGAATGCCTCTTCATCAGATATCTGCATTACTTTTTAAAAATATATTTTTAATGCTTACTTCAATGGCACATATACTAAAGTTAGAACAATACAGAGAAGATTAGCATGGCCCCTGCACAAGGATGACTATATATATATATATACATACACACACACATACACACACACACACACACACACACACACACACACATATTGATTTCAGAGAGGAAGGGAGAGGGAGAGATAGAAACATCAATGATGAGAGAGAATTACCAATCGGCTATTCCCCACCCCCATGCCCCTATGGGGGATTGAGCCCACAACCCAGACATGTGCCCCGACTGGGAATCGAACTGTGACCTCCCAGTTCATAGGTCGATGCTTAACCACTGAGACACATTTTTTCCTCATTTCTTTCAGATATTTACTCAATTGTCTCCTTGGTGAGAACTTCCCAGGCCATTCTAGTTATGGTTTAATACTCTATTCTTCCAGCACTATGTGGCCCATTGCACCATAAAAAATACTATATAGTAGCCCTGGCCAGGTAGTTCAATTGATTAGAGCGTCGTCCCAATATGCGAAGGTTGTGGGTGCAATCCTCAGTCTGGGCACATATAAGAATCAACCAATGAATGCATAAGTAAGTGGTACAGCAAATCGATGTTTCACTCTCTCCCTCCCTTCCTCTCTCTATCTAAATAAACATTAAAATACTATATAGTTCACTTATTTTTCTTGTTTATTGGCTATCTGCCTGTCCCCATTAGAAGGTTAATTCCACAGGGATCTTTGTGTGTGTGTGTGTGTGTGTGTGTGTGTGTGTGTGTGTGTGTGTGTGTGTTTTCTTCACTGCATCTTCCATGCAGAGAATAGTATACACAGTAAGCACTCAATACATTTTTTTTTAGAATGAATAACTTTTATCCTCATTTCACAGAATTGGTAACTGAGATTTTTATAAGACTACCCAGCTTGTCTAATGCCAGTCAGCTTGTAAGCTAAAAATCTGGTCAAGTCCAAGTTTATCTGACACAAAGCATAGGCTCTTAACCTCTATAGATACAGATGCTTTGAAGAAAACCACTGAGATATTTACTCTGTCTTTTATATTTACACTTGCCTCTAAAATGATCATTGCTCTCAATGTCGCACTGTGTTAAACATGAATTAATGTTGTGTTGTTTTTATAGCTTATCATCTCCAAGGTGCCGGAAAAGTGACAATGAAATGAAACCTAAAATTCCTCCAGCCAGTGCTTGCCACAATCATAATAAGGCAGGACAGGTACAGAGTTTCAAACAAAACTCAATCAGAACCTTCTTCTGACTTCTGTTCTCAGTGAGAGTTCCGGGAATCACTCTTTAACATGTGGATATGGCTCCAGTACTCAGGACTCTAAATTGGACTGTCATCAATCTATCTACTAGTCAATCGACTAGTTCGAAATAGGGGTGGGAAACCTCTTACTAATTTTCAGTTGCTATCAAATGAGAGTTGAGTAAAATCCTCTTGAATATTTGTGGGGTCCACTCTGAAAATCTCATTTTGCTAATTACCATTAACATATCCTTTTATAATGTCTGCTTTTTGATACACCCCACCTTTGGAGAGCTTGTGAAGGCAAAAAAGTAAAAGGTAAAACTTAATTTGTCCTAAAACTTGGTATTGCAGGAGTTGTGTTACGTATGTTTGCAACGAGCACAACAAAATTCCCCATTGTACTACAGTGAGGAGAGGAGGAGGAGAGAGATAGAAGAGGAGCGACTCATACAGCAGTATCAAATATTGAAAGATCAAGATACTTTCTTCAAGAACCAGGTAATTCAATGCTTTGACGAAAGAGTGTTTAACATGAGACAGTAGACCATGATTATAAAAAGGCATTTATTTATTTAAATATATTTTTATTGATTTCAGAGAAGAAGGAAGAGGGAAGAGAGAGAGAGAAACACCCACGATGAGAGAGAATCATGGATCGGCTGCCTCCTGCAAGTGCCCCACTGGGGATCAAGCCCACAACCCGGGCATGTGCCCTTGACCAGAATCGAACCTGGGACCTTTCAGTTTGCAGGCTGATGCTCTGTCCACTGAGCCAAACCGGCTAGGGCTATAAAAAGGCATTTAAAATGTCCTATTGCATGTCTATAATGTAATACATTTAATCATTTACGTACTGCAGGACTGCAACTTAGGTTTGTGTCCAAGTTTTCACTAATAATAACACTGGGATGAATATTCAAGCAGCTGATTTCTTCTCCTTCCCCCATAAGGACTGAGTTTTAAAGGTGGAATTCTTGGATTTATATGACTTTATTGTTCATTTATGGTAAAATATAATCCTGGTCAATGCTTCCTTCTTCAAATTCATGGCCTATGTCAAGAAGCAAAGACATAATGGCACCTTTGCAGGTGCACTGTCAATAACTGGTCTGTGGTCACCAATAATTGACCCTTTCCTGCATTTGTGATATCAGGTAAGGAACCTTCCATTCCTTCGTATGCACCCTGTAGAGGTGTTGCCTGAAGCCCAAGAACAGGGAATAAAACCTTTCCCTCCAAAAGGCAGGTTTCTACCTTGGTTGGATTATTATTATTTTTAAAAAATATATTTTTATTGAATTTAGAGAGGATGGGAGAGGGAGAGAGAGATAGAAATATCAATGATGAGAAAGAATCATTGATTGCTGCCTCCTGTACACCCCACATTGGGGATCGAACCTGCAACCTGGGCATGTGCCCCTGACTAGGAATCAAATGGTGACCTTCTGGTTCATAGGTCGATGTTCAACCACTGAGCCATACCGGCCGGGCTTGGATGGATTATTTTAATATAGTTGAACTAATTTTTTAAAGGGTATATTTCAATATGTTTTTTCCCTCCCCTAAAGATGAGAAGTCTGGCTAATAGAGAACAGAATCAAAAAAATGCTGCCTATAATCTTGGAGTTGCTGAAGCCGTGCGAATCCACAAGAACGAGAAACCTGGATTTTATGTAAGCGTCTTTTTAGAATTTCTATTGTGAATTCTTGCCCCCTCTGTGAATTTTAGGCTCTGTTAACAAAGAATGTCCGGCCTATAGAAAAGTTTCATAAGAGTTTATTTCAGTCAAAAATTTGAGGATATGCCCAGGAGCAAAATCTGAAAGGATTGAGAAAATGCTCAGGAGAATGGCAATTTTGTAGCTTATTTTATACTTTAGAATCAAAGGAGAGAACCTAAAGAAAGTTACATGAAATCCATTGGTAGTAAATTAAGGGGACAGGAAAAAGCAAAGTGGCGAAATTTCTGGGATTAGATAAAGAAAGCAAAATAGAAAAACACATAGTTTTTACACTTGTGGGTAAAGGATAGTTAATAATTAACACAGCACATCGAGATGGTATGTGGGGAACAAGATAACAATGTGGGGTTTGATGGTCTTGTGCAGGTGGTTGTGCCTTTGAGGAATAGGAAAAGGAAATTACTCTGACATTTCCTAGATGTGTAAGAACAATAGACAGAGTTCATAAGGTAAAGGTTGACCTTGGCTAAGGAAGCTATAGGCCTGGGGTATGACCACCTGCTAGATGACCTGCCCAGGTTGAAATTTATAATCAGACCATCCTGTGTGGTCACTGAGTCTGTAAGACCTGCCAGGTGGCTCCCCTGAGCATGTCAGGTTTAGTTTATGGCCCCCTTTTCTTTCACACTGTATTGCAGGTTGTGCTGTGTTTTTTTTTAATTACTTTATTGATTAAGGTATCACATATTTGTCATCAACCCCCTCACATTCCCTTCCCAAACCCCCCCACACGCATGCCCCCCTTCTCCTGTTGTCCATGATCACTGGTTAGGCTCATATGCAAGCACACAAGTCCTTTGGTTGATCTATCTCCCTTGTCCCCACCCTCCCCTACCTTCCCTCTGAGGTCTGACAGTCTGATCAATGCTGTTCTTGTTCTTCAGTCTATGTTGTGCTGGTTTTTAACTGGCAGATGTGAAAAGTGGGTTGTGCCTCCACAGCGTTCACATTCAGCATACAGTTCTTATTCGTCACTACAGAGCTTATTAATGATAGAAATTCTCAACCAGGAGCTGGGGTGGGTCATAGGGGACAGTCTACTAAAGTCCTGCCCCAGGAATAGCTGATTGAAAGGGAGAACCAGCGTTACCGGAGTGTTTGCTAGAAATGCAGAATTAGGGCCCCACCCTAGACCTCCAGAATGGGAATCGACATTTGATTAAGATTCTTAGGTGATCTGTGGGTGCATTAAAGTTTGAGAAGCCCAGCTTCAGATGGAGGTGAGCCACCTGCTTTGTCACTGATTTCAATATTTTCAATCATTATAGGTCTACCTTTACTTCTGCCTGAATCTTTCTCCTTTCACCCACTATCTAAGTGGTAGGCTGACACTCTGGGCATCAATCTAATAAAATAGATTGATTTTATTTTTTTGTCAAACATTTATTAATGCATTTCTGTGTGCTTGCCACTGTGCTGGTGGCTAAGAATACAAAGATGAATAAGACAAGGTTCCCTTTGAAAGAGGTCTGAAGAAGATAGTGGGAGAGACAGATTTAAAGAGACAAGAGTGTGGTATACCAAATGCTATGATAAGTCTTAGAATATGGCACTATGTGAGCAAAGAGGAGAGTCACTTAACCTAGACCAGAGATCTGGGAAGACCTCCTGGCCCATAGGAGTTAGGAAAAAACCTGAATGGAAGAAGAACCTTCCAGGCAGGGATGGCAGGGAGGGAAGGAGGTAGAGCACAGTGCTTTTGAGATTTAGGTATGATCTTTCTGTCCTCTTAGATATAAGTTGCGCACTATATGTATTACGCCCACTTAGTATCTCCTATTTGATGCATCTGTAGACATCTTAAACTTAAAAAGACCCAAACAAAAAAAATTTTTTTTAAATATATTTATTTATTGATTTCAGAGAGGAAGGGAGAGGGAGAGAGAGATAGAAACATCAATGATGACAGAGAATCACTGATCGGCTGCCTTCTGCACGCCCCCCACTGGGCATTGAGCCCGCAACCCGGGCATGTGCCCTTGGCCGGAATCGAACCCGGGACCCTTCAGTCCGCAGGCCGACGCTCTATCCACTGAGCCAAACCAGCTAGGGCCCAAACAAAATTTTTGATTCCCTTTCTCAACTGGTTCTCTCAGCTTTCCCATTTTAGTAAGTGGCATCAGCAGGCAGACAGTTGCACACCCAGATTCCTGATTCCTCCTCCTCTGTCTCCCACACCCAACCATCTGCAAGTCCAGTTGCCTTTACCTCCAACATGGATCTAGCATCTCTTCATCTTCAATGTTACCACCCTAGTCCAAGCCACATTATAAGGCCGAACTTCTGCAACACCCTCCCTAATTAGGCCTGCCTTTCTACAATCTATTGTCCACACAGCAGCCTCTCAGAATGATTAACCAAAACATATCTAATGGCTTCCCATTGAATTAAAATAAAATTTAAACTTACCTTGACTTGTCAGGTCCTACCCTGTTCTTTGAGCTCATCTACTTCTACTTTCCCTTGCTCACTCTGCCTCTGCCACATGCACTTTTTTCTGCTTATTAAACACTAGAGGCCCGGTGCATGAAATTCATGCACAGGTAGAGTCCCTAGGCCTGGCCTGCGATCAGGGCCGATTGAGGCCTTCTGGCTGCCAGCCAGGGCCTTCCTTCATTCCACGCCGCCCCCCAGTGGTCAGCACTCATCATAGCAAGCAATCCAACTCCCGGTCTCCCGGATGAACCCCCGAGGGGACACTTTGCATATTAGCTTTTTATATAGATAGATGCCTAGCTTGTTTTCATCTAGTGTCTTTGCATTCACTGTTCCTACTGTATGGGACATGGGTCTCCTCATCTCCACTAATAACCAACCAATTTAATCCTATTCCCACCCGCCTACTTGCTATGATAAGGGCTTCCTAGCACGTACCACAACCTTAAATGATCTGTATATTATCTACTGATTCTCTGTCTGTCTCCTGCTCCAGGGTGCGGGCTCAATGAGAGCATGGCGGTTTGTGGGTCTCAGTTCTGGTCACTGTTGAATCCCATCAGTGTTTAGAACAGCCAGGCCCAGAGCAAGTGTGCAGTTCTCCCGATTCCCACCTCTTCACTGTCCTTGCTCATGCTTTTGCATTCTCACAATTCCTTCTTATTTCCTTCTCTGTCTTGTATGCACTAGCTCTGGACCCACTCCAGAAAGTCCTTTTTCATCTCAGACACTGGGCTTTGGTCTGTGCTGCTAGATTTATCCTTGAGTATATTCTTATTACTCTGTGCGTTACCTCAATACTAGCTGGTCAGTGTGTTGAGGATTTAGAAATATTATAAATTAATAACTACTTCCTGATTTATTTTAGTTTTCTGAATTATTACCTTTATTCTTTATTGCTCTTTGGTATTCTAGAATAAATAAACTGCTTCTCTTTCATTCTAGAAATCCTTCCTATTTGATAAACGGCCATTCAGTCCTGAGAGCAAGGCTTTAAAGCAAGAGGAACATATCCAAGGTCTCCTGAAACAAATGAATACCAGACGGGAAAAGGAAATAAAGCAAAGAGAAAACAAAGAGTTGATGGAACGCCTAGAACAACTGCAACTCACAGAGGAGTGAGTCTAGCTAGACACGCTCAGGAAAATGGAGCCCGAATTTAAAAAAAATATATTTTTATTGATTTCAGAGAGGAAGGGAGAGGGAGAGAGAGATAGAAACATCAAGGATGAGAATCCTAGATCGGTTGCCTCCTGCACACCCACTACTGGGGGTTGAGCCTGAAACCCAGGCTTGTGCCCTGACCGGGAATCAAACTAACCTCCTGGTTCAACCACTGAGCTGTGTAGGCCGGGCAAGATCGCTTTTCTTAAAAAGGAATCTTATGATGAATCATTTTATAGACGATAGAGACACTTTTTGCTTTCCTAGCTAGATTTTTTTAAAGCACGGGACCAGGAGGAGCGCCTGCCCCCGTAGGAGTGCATTTGTATAATATGGTTGGGCACCTGCTTGTTATCCCTGTCCTGTCTGTCCAAGACATTGTCCACTAGGCTGTGGATTTGAATGACTGTTTTCTTTCTTAAAATGAAAGCTCCTGAAAGGAACTCTCACTTTTTATTCACCAGGGTCTTGTTCCTAATAGTTATTAGACATGTTTTGATGATGCTAATCTGTATTACTAAATACTCAGTAACAAACTTTGCCCCCGCCTTCCCTTATTCTTCCCTTATTCTTAACTGCCAGACTTGCTGCCCAACGAGCCAAATATATACAAGATAAGATGGAAGAAAGGGAGTGTTACAAGAGGGCTTTAGATGCACAGGTAGGGGAACAGTTATTCATTTAAGGATTGTACAGTGCTTCTGTAGCATTCTAAAATATGTATAAATACTGTGATGTTATGAATCCCCTTATGTGTTATCCATTTGGTGGTTTTGAGGCCCCCATTCCTTCCTGTAGGTATTGGTGTGTTACTGTGCTGCATCCTCATGCATAAAGTTTATTTCCTGGTGTAACTGTAATCTGCATTATGTGTGTCCCTGTTTCAGATAAAGAACAGATTCCCGTATCTGCCTATATATGAGCCGGACTCTTGTGAGCCCATCTTTGGCAGGAATGAGGCTGAGCTGATGGCAGAAACCCGAAAGCGAGAACAGAATTGCATGAGACACCAGCAGGAGGCAGCTGCTAGCCGCAAGAGGAAAGCCATCCTGAACTATCTGGTGGACCAAAAGCGGGATTTGCTGATGCTGCAGAAGACACAGCAACAGTAGGAGACCCCAGATCATTCTTCGTCTTCCTCCTCTCTACCTCCTCTCCTCTATCTTCCCTTCTCTCTCTTTCTCATTCTCATACAACCGCAGAGAAGCAATAAGAACAGTGATCACACTGAGGAGATACTATGTGCAAAATATTGTCCTAAGCTTATTGCATGCTTCATCTCACTTCATCCTCACAATTCACCCTATGGAGAAAAGTTATCAAATTTTAAAAAACACTCTAAACTCTCTTGATCCCATTTTTCTCTCCAGTTACCTCTTCATATTTTTCTTTCCCTTGCCAGTACAACTTCTTGAAAGACTTGTCCACATCAGCACTGCCATTGGAAATACAATGGGAGCCACAAATGTGCTGTTGTGCTCAAATAGACTCAGGCATGAAACTCAGGCCCTTTCTCAACCTCTGAAAATCCCCTTCTTTCAAAGAACTGTGCATGTGGTAGCTGTACTGATGGTTGCTGGGGAGTGGGTGGTGGAGGTGACAGGGTGGGCAGAAGAGGACTTCATGCCATAGCAATGCAAGTACCTTTAAATTCAAACACCAGACCCCTAGTTCTTTAAAAGCCCCGACGAGGCAACCCGCCAGTGGGGAATTTTATAAAATCATCGAAGTGCTCAGGAGTTCCAAAAGGATTTTTATTTTATTAACATTTTATAAATCGTCAGTGGGATGGTGCGAAGAAGTGCTAATGTTCTACAGCAGGGAGGTGCGCACATGAAAATATGAGTAGAACAAGCAGGTTGAAGAAGGAGTATATTGTGATGAGGGTGGGGTTGCGTTGTTAGGAGAGAGAGGTAGGAGTAGTTAAATACTTATCTATAATATGGATTACTATAATTTAACTTCTGTACCATTAATGATCACTCACTTTGTTTCCACATATTTTGCTGTAACAATTTTGCATTAAACATTTTTTTTTTAATCCTCACATGAGGATATTTTTTCCATTGATTTTTAGAGAGAGTGGAAGGGAGGGAGGAGGGAGAGAAGAGAGAGAAATATCAATGTGAGAGAGACACATCAATTGGTTGCCTCCCACATGGTTCCCAACCGGGCTGGGGATTGAACCTGCAACTGAGGTACGTGCCCTTGACTAGGAATTGAACCCGAGACCCTTTAGTCCGCAGGCCAATGCTCTAAGCACGAAGCACCCGGCCAGGGATTCATTAAACATTTTAAATATATACTGGTTTTACATGTAATTTATACTTTTAAAAAATTTCTATTTGATAAATTCCTAAAGCTGAGGTTGCTAGATCAAGCAAATGGAGCATTTTAAATATTATCAGTGCTGACAGTTTGTTTTCTATAAAGGTACCCTGGTTCGCTTCCACCAGCAGTCTGCTGCCTCCCCTCTAACCCTACTCCATTCTCTTACTTTCTAGGCATTTAAATTAAACCGACTTTTGCCGAAACCGGTTTGGCTCAGTGGATAGAGGTCTGCGGACTGAAAGGTCCCAGGTTCGATTCCGGTCAAGGGCATGTACATTGGTTGCGGGCACATCCCCAGTAAGGGGTGTGCAGGAGGCAGCTGGTCGATGTTTCTCTCTCATCGATGTTTCTAGCTCTCTATCCCTCTCCCTTCCCTCTGTAAAAAAATCAATAAATTAAACCGACTTTTTAATCTCTATTTTCAAGGATAATATAAAAATGGCCAAAAAACATATGAAAAGATGCTCATCATCATTAGTTATTAGGGAAATGCAAATGAAAACCACAATGAGATAGCTGCTCATTAACAAATGGTGTCCATATTCTGTGAAATGTGTGGAGCTTTATTCAATCACCAGCTGTCATCATTTGCTCTGTTTGAAATAGAGGTCATTTCGCATTTAATTACATTTTGCCTTTTCAAGATAAGAGATAGTTCATGATTTATTGAATATTTACTTATGTGAAACTGAGATACAGTGATTCTCCACTCCAGTGAGTAAAGATGGTAAGGTAGGAAGGTGAGATTTTTTTTTTTTTAATGAATCTTTATTGTTCAGATTACAATTGTTTCTCCTTTTTCCCCACATATCTCCCCACCACCCAGTTCCCACCCCCCCCTCTGCCCTTCCCTCCCCCCCCCCCCCCCGCTGTCCTTATCCATAGGTGTATGATTTTTGTCCAGTCTCTTCCCATACTCCCCACACAGACACCCCTTTCCCCCTGAGAATTATCAATCCACTCCCATTCTATGCCTCTGATTCTATTAACTTCACCAGTTTATTCTGTTCCTCAGATTTTTAACTCACTTGACTTTTAGATTCACTTGTTGATAGATATGTATTTGTTGTTCATAATTTTTATCTTTCTTCTTCTTTTTCCTCTTTTTAAAGAATACCTTTCAGCATTTCATATAATGCTGGTTTGGTGGTGATGAACTCCTTTAGCTTTTTCTTATCTGTGAAGCTCTTTATCTGCCCTTCAATTCTGAATGATAACTTTGCTGGGTAGAGTAGTCTTGGTTGTAGGTTCCTGCTATTCATCACTTTGAATATTTCTTGCCACTCCCATCTGGCCTGCATGGTTTCTGTTGAGAAATTAGCTGATAATCGTATGGGAGCTCCCTTGTAGGTAACTAACTGTTTTTCTCTTGCTGCTTGTAAGATTCTCTCTTTGTCTTTTGCTCTTGGCATTTTAATTATGATGTGTCTTCGTGTGGTCCTCTTTGGATTCCTTTTGTTTGGGGTTCTGTGCGCTTCCTGGACTTGTAAGTCTATTTCTTTCATCAGGTGGGGGAAGTTTTCGTTCATTATTTCTTCAAATAGGTTTTCAGCATCTTGCTCTCTCTCTTCTTCTGGTACCCCCATAATTCTGATGTTGGTTCGCTTGAAGTTGTCCCAGAGGCTTCTTACACTATCTTCAACTTTCTGAATTCTCTTCTCTTCATGCTTCTCTGGAGGAGTGTCCTTTGCCTCTTTGTATTCCAAATATTTGACTTGATTCTTGCGTTCCTCTAGTCTGCTTTTGGGTCTCTGTATAATATTTTTTTTTATCTCAGTCAGTGTATATTTAATTTCTAGTTGGTCCTTTTTCATATCCTCAAAGGTCTTATTGAATTTATCGGCCTTTTCCATGAAATTCTTGAAAAACCTTATAACCATGGTTTTGAACTCTATGTCCAGTCGCTTGTTCTCCTCCATTTCTTTGGTTTGTGATCTGTTTCCTTGCCTTCTCATATTCTCTGCTTCCCTAAGTTGGTAGGGTAGTTTTGTGTACTAGGTGTCCTATTGGTTCAATGGGTCAGCCTCCCAGTTACTTGAGGTGGACACTCTTGATGTACCCTTGTGTACTGTGTGTCCCCCAGCAGGAGCTACAGCAAGGGCTAGTTTTCTCCTCCTTTGCTTGGGCGGTTTTGGATCAGTCTGACTGGAGCTGCAGTTGGTTAAGCTGCCACAGAACAGGCCATTTATATGCAAAAGCCGCTGTGTGGAGCCTGGGCGGGTTTGTAGAATGTGCGGGGCGGGGCCTCAGGGCGGGGCCTCAGGGCTGGGCGGGGTCTCAGGGCGTCACTAGGCTGGGGCGTGGCCAACGGCGATGGCTGGCGTCAGCCGTCTCTGCCTTTCCCGTTTCCAAGTCCCTGCGCCCCGCGCTCCAGCGCAGTAAACAATGATTGCTGGGCGCACCTCCGCAAAAAAGTCACTCTCACTTTCCGACCCGATGGCCGAGAGTCCAGCTTCTCCCCGTAGGTGTCTGGGTACCCCGAGTGTCCCCAGAAACTCGATTTCAGAGTGATCGGGAGCTTGTCTCCCTGCGGGTTGAAGAAAAGCCGCGCACCCAGCCGCCCGCTGCCGGCCGATTCGCGTGCCTCCGTACCTCAGCTTTTCAGCGATTGTACTCCTTTCTCTTCTTAGTTGTAAATCTTCCACTCAGCCAGCTTTCCCGTGGTTCTGGGTGGTAGGCGTTTTGTCTTTTAGTTGTATTTTTGAAATTGTTGTGTGAGGCAGCAGATTAGTTGTTTAACTATGCCGCCATCTTGGTTCCTTTCCGGAAGGTGAGATTTTAAATGTATTTTTAAAAAAATATATTTTTGTTGACTTCAGAGAGGAAGAGAGAAATAGAAATATCAATGATGAGAATCATTGATCGGCTGCCTCCTGCATGCCCCCTACTGGGGACTGAGCTTGCAACCCAGGCATGTGCCCTGACCAGGAATTGAACCAGTAATCTCTTGCTTCATGGGTTGACACGCCATCCACTGAGCCAAACCAGCCAGGGCTGAACACAGGGTCTTGAAGAGATATTTGCACACTCATGTCAGCATTATTCGCAATAGCTGAGCAATGGAAGCAGCCCAAGTGTTCAACCACAGATGAATATATAAACAAAATGTGGTATATACATACAATGGAATATTATTCAGCTTTAGAAAGGAAGGAAATTCTGACACATGCTACACTATCGTAAACCTTGAGGACATTATTCCAAGTGAAATAAGTCAGTCACAAAAAGACAAATACTATATGATTTCAGTTATACAGTGTACAGTATTCAGAGAAGTCAGATTCATGGAACAAAGTAGAATGGTGGTTTCGAGGGGCCAAAGGGAGGGAGAAATGGGGAGTGGTTTAATGAGTTTAGAGTTTCATCTTTACAAGGTGAAAAGAGATCTGGATATTGATTAAACAATGATGTTAATATACTGAAATGGCCAAGATGCTCAATTTTATGTTATGTGTTTTTTACTACAATGAAAAAAAAAACTATAAAAAGAAAAAAGGTTAATAAATTATGTATAATAGGTACCATTCAGTCATTGAGCTCCCATTATGTGATAGGCATTGATGGGTATTATTTCATTTAATCTTCATAATGACTGCTATGCTTGTTAGAGGAAAATGCTCTTAGAAGTGAACGAGCACAGCGCATTATTGCTTTTTATTGGTGGGTCCTGACATCTAGTGGTGGTTGCTACCTGTAACAAAGCCCTTCAGAGCAGGCTAAATCAACGGTCACATAGAGTGAAGTTCCTTCTAGACTTCATTGAGAGCTGATGGTAAGAGTTTCAGCTGGGCAAGAAATAGGCACATATAAATAATTTGAACCAGGTCTAAGGTGATTCACAACAAGCAATGACTATGCATTTGGAGACTAATCATAGAAGCACTTAACATTGGGAATATTGGAACATTGTTCTTGAGGAGACATTATACAGCAGTCACTTCTTTGAAAATATGACCTTCATCAAACACTCCTTTTTTTTTTTTGGTTTACCTTCTTTACAATGTTAGATATTTTCTCGATCTCATTTTCTTTTGCCTAGTCACTTCTGTCTCTTTTCTCCTTTGTACACCTGGCTACTTTGTCTTGAAAAATGCCTGCAGCAACTGGGAGGCTGATTACTGACAGCTGAGAGGCTGGAATAGAGGGAAAGAAGCATAAAGTATTGGAAATCCATTTGAGATGATTCTTCAGAGCAGTTAAATTAGCCTCAAATTGGGGGGAGGGATGAGAAGAGATAAACCAAAGAACTTATATACTTACTAGTGACCCGGTGCATGGATTCATGCACATTAAAAGGAAATTAATTAGAAGGTGGCTGGTGGGGCGGGACTGGGCAAGATGGGCCAGACACGCCCTGGAGCCAACCTCCCATGGTCCCTCCCCATCGTTTGTGGAACGAGCGGGGTCCCTCCGGCAGGTGGGGTCCCTCGGCCTGGCCTGCAGGGATAGGGCCAAAACTGGCTCTCCAGCATCCCCCGAGGGGTCCTGGAGTGTGAGAGGGCACTGTGCAAAGTTGCTGTCGTACAGGGTGTGGAATGCAAACACAAGTGTGCAGTAAACCAGATTTGGGGCCAACAGTGCCCCAGCAACAACATAACCTACGGCCGAAGGTAGAATCGCATGGCCCCACGAGGAATCGGGCTCCCTCCTCTTTGGTTCTGGGGTGTGTCACCCAAGAACCACTGCAGCTCAGCAGCTCCTGCATTGAGCATCTGCCCCCTGGTGGTCAGTGCACATCACAGCGACCGGTTGGACGGTTGGACACTTAGCATATTGGCCTCTTAAATATATAGATATGCATAGCCCATGGACTTGGGCAGTAGGGTAGTGAAGACCTGGAGGAGTGGGTAGGGGCTGGGAGGTGGGGGAGTAAAGGTGAGGGAGGGGGGAATGGGAGATATCTGTAACACTACCAATACTAAGAATGTATTTTAAAAATTAGCCTCAAAGGAAATTAATAGCTTTCAAGTCTGAATTTGCTAATTGGAAAAAGGTTTCAATCCTGCTAACTTAAACAGGATTGAAGATGAAAGGTCCTAAACCCATACATTATTTGAGAGCTAGGGGTTTCACTGTGGTATTTTTGTACAGTGTTCATATCTTTTGGTACATTTCAAAGAAACAAAACCAGAAGGTTTTTGTTTTAATTTACCATAAAAGGAATGGGGCTCATGAGGTTGGTGTATATGCCCTTCCCAGTATTGCGAATAGAATCAGACTATTCTGTTCTCCCCAGGCTCTTGGCAGACAGAGATGCTGAGCTGGAGAGAGCGAACAAAATGAACCAAAGCTTACAGGAGGACTGGAAGCGGAGTGCTGAGATGAAGAGGCAGCGGGACTGGGAGGAGAAGGCTTTTGAGCGGTAATACCTGATTGGAACCAGAAGTTCTGGGTTTGCAAAGAAAATCCCTTCTGCTCCTCGTTTACTTTCCTCTAATTGTGGGACGGCCAATGGATTTCAAGAGCCAACTCCAGTTGATCAGTAGTGGCTGCCTAGCGAACTTTACGGGGAAAAGAATTCTAGGTTCAGTGAGAAAAATGGCTTCCATGTATTAGAAATGTTTGCTATGAATATGGGATTGGAGAATATTGTGCTATGTGTTATGTAGTTGCCATCTCTGCCCTAATCTTTGCCTCTGTATAAGGTGGCTCTACTTTTTTTGTGGAGGGTGGGAAGGCATAGGGGGAGGAAGGTGGGAATTGTCTTTGGAAAGAACTAGTTGGAAATAGGGAGACTGAGTTTCCATCTGAACACATCCAAGGCTTACAGAATGGTCATCGGAGAGCAGAGTCAAGGGGTTGTGGGCAAGATTGGCAACTGGAAAAATGAGAAACCCATTATGGAACCAACCAAAAACATCTTGAAATGTATCATTGTATCCCTGTTCCTCTCTGCAGCTATCTTTTTACATTCTAGAGTTAGGGAATCAATCATGGCTTTGAAAATTAGCACGCACTTTGCAGAGGCAGCTAAAATGTTCTTATTTGTAACATGGGGAAGTAAATACCTCCCTGCCTTTGCTAACACACGAGTTTTGGGGTTCAAATAAGGAGGTAGAAAGGTACTACTTTTAAAAATTAAAACACTTAAAAAAATTAAAACACTTTACAAATGTAAGGTATGATTTCATACAATGTTAAAAACGTGAAAGAACAGGCCAAGCCTATACAATCAAATGCTATGAAAACCTGAACATACCCAAATAATATTTTAAATTGCCAATTAGCAACTAATTGTTATCATGGGTAAAATTTGTCACAATAGATCTTGATCTGTAACTCTTCCTTTTCATTTTAGATTTTCTTTTAAGGCATTCTTTTTGGCCTTTCTTTGTAATGTGCAAAACCCATATTTTGTGACAATGAAAGTATGAGGGATGACATGGAAAATAGGGGAAGTGGGTTGTTTGATTGCTTGGAAGAGGAAGGAAAAGGGGAGTTGGAGATTTCGAGCCATTTTCTCAGTGTTGGGGGAAAGCAGGTAAAGGCAGTGAAATTAAGCACAGGGGGATTTTGGAAGCATGCTTGGCCAACATGGTGACCAAGGATAGAGGAGACACAGAAATGACCTTGAGAAGCAGGGTAACACAGCTGCTCCAAGGACATGGCAGAGCAGACCTGTGTCCCAAAGACCTAGGCCAGGTGTGGGCAGGGACTCCAGCAGGCAGCAGGCAGGAAGAAGAAACTGGTTGGTTTTAAAGAAAAAACAAAGCAAAAGCAGGTGGGAGATGACGGGTGGGTGGTACGCTCCTAGAGGGCAGGGACCAGGGGTTACTTTCCATTTGTATCCCTTTCCCTGCCCTGGCTTCCTAGCGAGGCCCTCAGCAAGGACCCTGGGGACGCCTGCTCATGGCTGCCTTTCCTCACCTCTCCTCAGGGCCTCGGACAAGCTCTTCATCCTGGACCAGTGTAACAAGTACCAGCGCTGCAAACAGTGCCAGCGCAGCACCTCCAACGGGGGCCACAGCCACCAGTGGCCGCTGAACAAGCTCCTGCAGGGCTCCGGGCTGTTTGTGTGAAACTCAGAGTTTGGACCCGCACTTCCTGGTCCAAGTTCTTATTTTTTTTAACGTCTGAAAAATTGTATTGTGCGGTTTCAGTGCTTTCAGGAGTAGCTTGCTTTTTAACCGCTTACCGAATTCATGAAGACAGGGTCTCCCCTCCTGTCTTCCTCCTGACCCCATAGAACCCTGCTGCCATTGGATGGGGGATGGCACCCAGCGTTATTCTGGCTGTGGGGGTTCCGCTGACTCAGCCCGCCACTCCCTCTGTGACTTTGTGTAAAACACGGTATCTTTCCTTCATATGTAATAAATAATTCAGTCATAATAAATATTTTCTACATGCCTGACTGTGTCTAGCAATTCATATTGGTAAATTAAAAATATTGTCTTTATGGATTTTTAGAGAGAGAGAGAGAGAGAGAGAGAGAGAGAGAGAAGCACCAATCAGCTCAGCCCGACGGGGAACTGAACTGGCAACCTTTTGGTGCACAGGACAATGGTCAATCAACAGAGCCACACCAGCCAGAGCTTAGTAAACATTTTTTAAAGGTTGAGATGCTTTTTAGCTAAAACAATTTTAATTCTAAAATTTCTGAAAATCTTATAGTTGTTTGCCATATCTGTTAGAAACTGTTTATTAACTATTATTTTTATTTGAAGTGTGATATTTTTCCTTGTCTTCCTAACCAAAAAAGTGGGTTTCTACCAATGAATTGATCAGACATTTTACATGCTTTTTGAACTGTGTTAAGGTAATATTTGGGTACTTGATACTTTATTTTATTATATAACTAGAGGCCCAGTGCACAAATTCATGCACCAGTGGGGTCCCTCAGCCTGCCCTGTGGGATCGGGCCGAAACCGGCCCTCCAACATCTCCTGAGGGGTCCCGGATTGTGAGAGGGTGCAGGCCAGGCTGAGGGACCCCACCTGTGTACGATTGGGGCTGGGGAGAGACGTGGGAAGTTGGCCAGCCAGGGCAGGGTTGCAGGAGGGAGGGCTCCAGGGCGTGTCTGGCCTGTCTCACTCAGTCCCGGTCGGCTGGACCCCAGCAGCAAGCTAACCTACCTGTCGGAGCGTCTGCCCCCTGATGGTCAGTGCATGTCATAGTGAGTGGTTGAGCATCCTTAGCATATCATTAGCATATTATGCTTTGATTGGTTGAATGGCCAACAGGCCAAACAAACACTTAGTATATTAGATTTTTTATATAGCATTGCTAAAATGGTGATATGTTTAATGTTAGTTTAAACATATATTCATTCTGTCTGAAAACACAGTTCTGAAGGAGAAATAATTTGTCATTGTTCACCATTCACCAGCTGGTATAAGATCTTAATCATTGAAATAAATAATGAAATTCAGGAGAGAGACTTGATTTAAGTAAGATGGTATAGCTGTGTCAATTAGTAAAAGTAGAAACAAAGGCATTACTAAAGATAAGGAAAATCATTATTTAAGGTTTCAATTCACCAGGAAGTTATAACAATTCTAACCTTTATGCATCAAACAACATTGGTCCAAAATATATAAGGCAAATATGGACAGAAATACAAGGAAAATTGATAAGTTTACCACAGTTATGGGAAATTTTACTGTCCTTTCAGAAATCTGTAAGAATAAAGATTTGAACAAAACAATTAAGCTTGATCCCATGAACACATAAGGGGTATTGCATCCAACAGCGAAGAGCCATATTTTTTTCAAAGTACATGAAATATTTTATTGAATTTGACTATAATAGACAACCATAAAAATTTCAGTAAATTCTAAAATATCTGAATAATATAAATACTCTTCTGACTACAGTTAAGCTAGGAAAAAAGTTAATACCCATGCATTTGGAATTTTAAAAATCTATGTTTAGAGACTTCTATTTCTAGATAGGATGAAGTAGGTCACGGAAGCCCAGCATCCACCCTGTAACAACTAGAAAAATATGGATAAAATTTTTAAATCATATGTTTAAAGACGTGGGAGCTGTGAAAGCCACAAGGACTGGGTGAATAGGAATTCCAGAGGAAGGAGCTGAGGTGAGTGGCCATTTTGGTCACTGGCAGCATTTGCTGATTCTGGCCTGGGATTAAAAAACAGGCTTGGTCTTTGCAGTGGGTCTCTACTGAGGGAAAGAGAAACCCAGCAAGGCTTTTGATGGTCATGTGTGTGTGTGGGTGCAACAGACTTGAACATTGAGAAGCTTGGCCCGTTTCCTCCATATGTTGCAGTTGAGTTCCTCAGAAAACAAGATACTGAATCTGAGATTTGCATTTGGAGGGTTGCTGGGGAGTCCTCTCAGCAATGCCTGTGAGAGAGCAAGAGTACCAGCATTCAGCAGAAGTTGAGTGGAGATACATGTAGTTTTGCAGCAATGGCTTCAGCCAGTCTTGCAGGGAGCTCTGAAACTGGGATGGCCATTTAGAGACAACCCCAATTGAGGTAAGGGGGTTGGGCCTCTGGACTTGAATCAAGTAGTCATTGGATGCAGGCTGTCCCCTGGGGATGAGGGCGTAACCTTGGGTGAAGCATTTTCCTTTAGTCAAGTGTAATTCTCAGGGAGGGAGGATGCACCTGTGAACCTTCAGCTGCTGATACTCCTGACAGCTGGTGTAAGGAGTGTTTCAGACCAGAAGAGTGACTGGGTGGTGCAACCACAGCATCCACCATTCTAAATGACACCTGCTGAGTTCTGAGGCTGAGAGAGGCTGGGGAGTTAGAATGCAAACTTAAAAGACAGACAAAATCTCCCTTAATCTCATTGTACTTAAGAGACTAAGTCCTGCCAGAAACAGAGGTTCCAATCTTCAACAACACTTATTTTGTCTTTTTAAAAAAATTATAGCCATTCTGGTGAATGTGAAGTGGTATTCCATTGTGGTTTTAATTTTCATAAGACTAACCATGTCTCCCAGTCTATTGCTTGTCTCCCTGCCCGCCCCCGCCCCCGTTTATTTTTCCTCATTACCATTTTTATCCCTCCTATACCCTCCTTCACCTTCACCCATCCCCTACCTCCCATAATCACCACAATGTTGTCCATATCCATGAGTTCTCTCTTTCTCCCCCTGCTCAATCCCTCCACTCTCCAAGCATCCTCCCCGGCAGCTGTCAGACTATTCTCCATCTAAAGTCTGTGTCTATTTTGCATGTTAGTTCAGTTTGTTAATTAGATTCCATATATGAGTGAAACCATATGATATTTGTCTTTCTCTGACTTATTTCACATCACATAATGTTCTCCAGGTCCATCTATGCTGTCACAAAGGGTAAATTTTTCGTATGTATGTATGTATGTATGTATGTATGTATTTATTTATTTATGGCTGAGTAGTATTCCATTGTGTATTCAGCTGTTTCATCCACTCATTTACTGATGTACTACTCTTGCGCTGCTTCCAGATTTCCAGATCTTGGCTAATGTAAATAACATTGCAATGAACAAAGAAGTGCATATATTTTTTCACATTAGTGTTTCTTGTTTCTTCAGATAAATTCCCACAAGTGGAATTGCTGAGTCATAAGGCAGTTCCATTTTTAAGTTTTTGAGGTATTTCCATACTGCTTTCCACAGTGGCTGCACCAATCTGCATTCCAACCAACAGTACACGAGGGTTCTCTTTTCTCCACATCCTCACCAGCATTTGCTGTTTTTGATTTATTGATGATAGCCATTCTGACAGGTGTGAGGTGATACCTCATTGTGGTTTTAGTTTGCATTTCTCTGATTGATTAGTGATGTTGAGCATCTTTTCATGTGTCTATAGGCCATCTGTATGCCCTCTTTGAAGAAGTGTCTATTCAGGACCTTTGTTCACTTTTTAATTGGATTGTTTGTTTTTTGGTGTTGATTTTTCTAAGTTCTTTATGAATGTTGGATATTAACCTCTTATCAGATTTATCAGCGAATATGTTCTCCCATTTAGTGGGTTATTTTTTCATTTTGTTGATGGTTTCCTTTGCTGTGTAATAACTTTTTAGTTTGATTTAGTCCCATTATTTGTTTTTTCTTTTGTTGCCCTTACCTGAGGAGATATATCAGAAAAAATATTGCTATGAGAAATGTCTGAGATTTTACTGCCTATGTTTTCCTATGGTTTTGTATCTAGCATTTAAGTATTTAATCCATTTTTAGTTTATCCTTGTGTGTGGTGTAAGAAGGTGGTGTAGTTTCAATTATTTTGCATGTATCTGTACAATTTTCTCAACTTATTTAGGGCTTTTGTTTGTTGGGAATTTTTTGATTACAGCTTCAATTTCACTAATTGCAGTCTGTTTATTTAGATTCTCTGATTCTTCTTGATTCAGTTTTGGAAGATTGTATGTTTCTCGGAATTTATGCATTTTGTCCAGATTGTCCAATTTACTGGCATATAGTTGTTCATAATATATATATATATTTTACAATCCTTTGTATTTCTTTGGTGTCAGTTTTATTTTTTTCTCTTTCATTTTAGATTTTAATTATTTGGGTCCCCTCATTTTCTTAATGAGTCTGGTTAAAGGTTTGTCAATTTTGTTTATCCTTTCAAAGAACCAACTCTTGATTTCATTGATCTTTTGTGTTTGTGTATATATATATATATATATATATATATATATATATTTAGACTCTTATTTCTGCTCTGATCTTTATTACTGCCTTCCTTCTACTCACTTTGGGCCCTGTTATTCTTTTTCAAGTTCATTGAAATATACAGTTAGGTTTTTTATTTGAGCTTTTTCTTTTTTCTTGAGATAGGCCTGTAATGCTATGAATTTCCCTCTTAGGATTGCTTTCCCTGTGTTCCACAGATTTTGAGTTGTTGTGTTCTCATTTTCATGGTATCTTTTAATTTATTCCTTGATCTTCCCGTTAACCCTTTCATTGCTTAGTAACATGTTATTTAGTCTCCAAATCTTTGCATGTTTTTAATTTTTTTTTCTTATTGTGATTGATTTCAAGTTTCATAGCATTATGGTCAGAGAAGATGTTTGATATGATTTCAATCTTTTTAAATTTGAGACTTGTTCTGTGTCCTAACATGTGGTCTATCCTAGAAAATGTTTCATGTGCACTTGAAAAGAATATATATTCTGCTGCTTTTTTTTCTCTTATTGGTGTGTTTCAAAGTGAAAAAGTTTTAAAATTTGATGAAGTAAAGTTTATCAATTTTTCTTTTATTAATCATGCTTTTAATCAGTCACTAAGATATTTTCTGCTGTATTTTCTTTTGAAATTTTATGGTTTTAGCTTTTACATTTAGGTCTGTGATCAATTTTGAGTTACTTTTTTTGTGTAGGTATAAGGTAAATGTCTAAACTAAATTTTTCTTTCTTTTTTTTTGCATGTGAATATCCAGTTGTTTTAGCTTCATTTGTTCAAAAGACCATTATTTACCTCATTGAATTATTTTGGTAGTTTTGTTGAGAAATCAAAGTATCATAAATGTAAGGACTTATTTGTAAATTCTCCATTTTGTTCCATTGATCTACATGACCACACAGTATTGATCATTGTAGCTTTATAGTAGCTTTTCAAATTGGATAGTGTACCGTATTTTCTGGCGTATAAGACGACTTTTTAACTCAGGAAAACCTTCTATACGCCCAGTCATCTTATACGCCGGAAAATACAGTACTTTGTTCCTTTTTAAAAAACTGGCAATTCTAGGTCCTTTGTATTTTCATATAAATTTTAGGATCAGCCTATCAATTTCTACAAAAATGCCTACAGGGATTTTGGTAGTTATAGGGTTGAATTTATAGATAATTTGGAGAGAATTGCAGCCTTGACAATACATGAACATGGTACACTCTCCATTTATTTAGATCTTCTTTAAGTTCTATGAGCAGTGTTTTGTAATTTTCAGTGTATAAGGCTTGCACTCTTAAATTTTAAAGTATTTTATGGATGCTATTGTGAATAGAATTTTATTTCTATATTGTTTGCTGCTAGTATATAGAAATTCAATTGATTTTTGTATATTGACCTTGCATCCTATGACTTTCAAAACTCATTTATTGGAGGGGGAGGCGAGAGGGGGAAAAAGAGAGAAAGCTTGGGAGAGGGAGAGAAGTGCTGTTCTATTCTTTGGCATCTTCTACATATAGGGGTGGGCAGTGGTAGGTCCCTAATCATGGTTTATTGTTTTCTTTGTTCTATAATGAAGTTAGAGGTTGGAAAGTACCATCCCAATAGGTTTTAGCAATTTAGCAGTCTCTGATTGCAGGGGCTGTAGGCTCGTCCCGCCCCTCCCCCTCCCCCACTCCATGGTAGACTCTGATGAACATGAGGGAAGTGAAGGCTATAGTTGAACTCGGTTTAAGAAACACACAGGACAGACTGACAGCATTCTATAAGAAAACTGCTTGGTTTGCTGAATTATTTAAGAATATGAAGGGTGGAAGAGAGAGTGTTCCAAAGCCAGGAAAATGAAATCAGGTCTTTCCCAGAACTCCCCATGGTGCTCCTCCCTCAGTACTTTGCTTCCTCCTGCCTCCTTGGCTTGCTGACCCTCCGCACCCACATTTCTCTGGTTTTCCTTTTAGTAATAACCAAAAGGGAATGTGTAATACTTAACAACTTACAGGGCAATGATCATTTCTGACTAGTTAGCGAGCTGCCTCCAGCCAGTCAGCCCCCGCATCCATCGGCGACTCGAAGGGCGTGTATTCCTCCAACAGGGATTGAACTCCCTGATGGGTGGGTCACACTTTCTGGCCAGTGGCTGCCCCCACCTATCCTTCACTCTTGGACATTGAAAACACTGCTCCTTCTAAAGCCTTTTCTTCTGCTTTCATAGGAAGTATCCTCTCTCTTCTTTGAGCACCCTCGACCATTACCTGCACTTCTTTCATGGACTTAACACTTTCTGCTTTTTAGCAAAATGAATTGTGTCCATATCTCATCTCTTTCTCTAGGCCTTGAACTCTGAAAGGCTCAAGGATATGGTAACAACAATTAGCAAAATGAGATTTGCAGGGTGGGCCTCATAAATATTCAAGAGGATTTATTGAACTCATTTGATCAGAAGTATCATAGCAACTCAAAATTAGTAAGAGATTTCCTAGCCCTATTTCTAACTAGTCAATTTTGATGAGTAGATAGATTGATCACAGTCCAATTTTGGGTCCTGAGTATTGGAGCCATATCCACATGATAAAGAACGATTCCCAGAACTCTTATTGAGAAACAGAAGTCAGAGGAAGATTCTGATTGAGTTTTGTTTGTTTGAAGACAATGTAACTGTCCTGCCTTATTATGATCCTGGCAAGCAAAATTCTAGGCAGGATTCTGTATTTCCCACTAGGGCTAGCCAATATAGCCATTAATAGATAAGGAATTTTTTGGAACAAGGTCAGAGGAGGGTTATAGAAAAGTGAACTCAGGGCCTGTAGGGACAAGGCTTTCATTTACTGTATGCCTGGACGTCTCCCCTCACACCACAAAGTTCAAAGGAAAAACACAGTGACAAGAATGGCCATTTTGGAATCCATTTATATTATCAGTGTTATTTTACTCTGGGCTTCATCCAGCCCCACACCAGCCTCCAGGACTGCATCAGACTGTCTGAACATTCATGGCTTCCTTGGGCCATGTGTAGGTGTCCAGTGTAAAGGAGTCATAGTCTGGAGTGTAGACCAGGGATCTTATAAAAGCCTCCTTGTCCTTGGGCTCCGGGTAATAAGAGGCCAGGTTGTGTTTGTACGCGTAGTCAAGAACCTAGGGAAAAACATGTTTGGCTGAGGAACTGGATCAAAGGAGAAACCTGCCTAAGGACCCTTGTTTGGGGGCCTGTGGAAGGAAATATACCCTAAAGAACCAGGTGTGTGCTTCTCATGAGCTGGGGCCCATGAAGCCACTGGAGAGGAAGGATGTTGAGCTTTCTGTCCAAACCATTAGCTGGTTTGGCTCAGTGGCTAGAGCGTCGGCCTGTGGACTGAAGGGTCCCCGACTCAATTCTGGTCAAGGACACAGGCCCAGGTTGTGGGCTTGGTCCCCAATGTGGGGCAGGCAGGAGGCAGCCAATCAATGATTCTCTCATCATTGATGTTTCTATCTCTCCCTCTCCCTTCCTCTCTGAAATCAATAATATATATATATATAATAAATAAATAATATATATATATATTAAAAAAAAGAAGTCTCACACTAAAGTCTGCCTCTGCTTCTAAATGCTCGAGCGCCTTCAGCAGTGACATTATCCTTGTGAAGCCTCAGTTTCCTCATCTGGAAATTGGGGGTAATGAAACCTTTCTCTAGAGTGGTGTCAGGGTAAAGTTAGGTAACAGGCACAAGTGTTCAGTACCTGATACTACCTCCTCCAAATGGGCTGAATTGGAAGAACAGCCAGGGCATTGTTCTCTGGGTTTTATACTTGGCTTCAGAAGAGCATTGTTAATCCAAATACCCCCCAAAGGAAGAAAACTGGACATGGGACAGCTGGACTCTGAGTTGGAATGTTGGTCTTGAGGGTTGATTCTGGATCCTGCACTGGACAACTCATGGAGAGTGATGCTATTGTGCAGTGCATTCTCTGAAATTATTTTTAAAACTGAGTATAGAAAATGTAAAATATATATACTAATAGAAGTAATAGTACAATAATCCTCATGTATTCATCATCTAGATTCAACAGTTATCAATGTTGGGTCAGTGTTCATTGCACCATGTTCTGATTCTTTGAAAACCTATCATCTCTGCACGGTCTCTAGGGTGGGACTTTTCCTTGAAATGTCAGCCCATGGCCACTCGTTCTGAGAGAAAGGAAAGGAACGAACATCTACTCTGGCCCAGAAGGCACTGAGTGTGGAATTCTGTTTAAAAATTTTCCAGAACTCCGGGAGAGAGGAATTACCGGCCCCTTTAGAAAAAAGAGGAAACTCAGACTCAGGGAAGTGAAGTGATTGGCCCCAGGTGACTCTGCTGCTGATTGGAGAGCTGGGACCCCACTGCTTGAGCTCTTTCCACGATGCTATGCAAGTTGACCTTTCTGTATAAATGGGCACTTATGATTCATTTTAAAAAAATTCCACCCACATTCCGGTCCACAAAACTACGGACTTTGATGACCTTTCTGCCTGGTGTTTGAGTGGAAAGTCAGGATCATTCCCAGAACTGGCCTGAGTGGGTGCTGGGGTAGGGCTGGAGCTGCAGGCAGGAGTTTGTCACACAGCCTCTGGACTGTATGCAGTGCAGCCCAAGGAGCTCGGGTTGTGGCCACACTCGCCACCCCCTCAGTCCTCCTTAAGTCACAGAGAAAGTGGATGAGCCTCACTACCCATATTTAGGGAGTAGGATTCTCCTTACTTTGATGGCGATTCTCAGAGACACGTCTCGGATGGTATTGAGTGGTGGGTATAGTCTCCCCTGGGACAGATGATGTTCAGAGACCTCGTGGGCAATATTCTGGGGAGAGAGAACCAAGAGGAAGACGCTCAGTTTCCACCTTCCCAGAACAAGCCCAACCCATCACACCAAAGACTCCTCTCCCAGGTCACATAGGAAGGCTCTAGCAACCATGTTTCTGCACAATGGGGGAATTTGCTTTCAGGACGTGACTCTTTCCAACCAATGGGCATTTCAAACAGCCCTGCCCACAGCCACAGGACACACCACCACCACTGACCGTAGCAACGAGAAGAAATACAAGCACAGAATACTTCGACTAGAGGGAGGCAGAACCACAGCACAAAGCTGTAGCTAGGGTTCACATCGTTTGGGGGAGGCTGGAAACCCTAGGAGACATCTCTGCATGGCCGCGCATGGCTGGCATTCAAAGACCAAGACGTAGGAAGAAGAAACCTGGTGGTAACTGGTGGGACTCAGGAATGGGGCCAAACAGGGCGGCTGCATTTGGGCCCTCTCCAGTGCCATGGGGAGGGGGTGCGAGTGGATGCAGAGATCATGTAAAGTCTTTGGAGCTCATGGGCATAAACAGAGACATTTCTATGCCTCAGAGTCAGGTTAAATGTGAAGTGCCCAACATTTAGGAAGCACTTGATAAATGTCAGCTGGAACTGTAATGATAACTGTAACTGTTCTTATCAATGAGCATTATTATGAAGGGTGCTGTCATTCTTAAAGAATTCTTTCATTGTTTTCACTGTGTCTAGTAAAGATCGCTTTTGGGAGCTTTTCTAGGGAGATACCTGGAGCAGGGGCATCCCACACCCCTAGATCCGTGCTCAAGATCCGGGTACTTAGAGCAGGCAAACCAGACATGCAGCCCATCCCCTTCCTTACAGACAGCTGCCTTAGTGGGGCTTATTCTGCCAGCAGTTACCCCAGCGACGTGGCCCAGACCCAGGGCTGGAACAACCCATCGCCAGTCATGGTTCACAGGCCCACAATTTCAGACGTCTTAGGTGGCATCTCCTCTGTTCTGGGCATCTAGACGGGCACTGCTGGGAGGCAGGGAGCAGTACAAGCCATGTCTCCTCACTGCCAGTGCCCCCTGTTGGTACCCCTCCCATTGACTATTTCCTTTCCCCACTTAAAAACCCTGTGTGTGTGTTTGAGAGAAGTTCAAACCTCACAGTGGTTTTGAGAGAAGCTTGAGGTCCAGGCCCTTTGGTATCCATTGCCAGGGTTGGCAGCAGGTGAGTAGAAGAGATCAGAGGAGGAATTTTGGGGGGCCCCGGGTAGGACCTGGAGTAGATCATAGGCCCTATTGGGAGGATGCGAGGGAGCCGGGAGAGTGATACCTCTGCTGTCAGGAGGAAGATCTCATCTGGGATGTGCCGGATCCCGCCGGCGATGACTCCCAGCGCCACTCCAGGGAACACGTAGGCGTTGTTTCCCTGGCCCGGAATGAAGGTCCTGCCGTCTTCCAGAGTCACGCTATCAAAAGGACTTCCACTGGCAAAGATCCCCCGGCCCTGGAGGCAGAAAGAAAATCAGAGACGAACTGGAGATCGGTTTCGGGCAGCAATGGTGGCCTGGTCTTACGTCTCAATGCTGGACCTTCCTTCATCCTCTCCCCAATGCTCAGCATCGTGCCGAGCACACTGCACTCGTTCATGACCAGAAAGCTTAGCCCTGCTGTTACCTGGTAGCCTAGAAACTGCTGAGAGGTGAAAGTGTACCTTTTCCACCTGTCACCTCCTGGGAGGGCCAACCCAGGACGTGACAGTTATGTATGTGACCTTGAGTTCTGGTCAAAGCTCTGTGTTATTAGAAGAACTGTGAGCAGTATAGCTTGATGGGAAGAGCTTAGGTTTTGGAGTCAGACCTGAGTTTGAGGGTCAGCTCCAACTCCTTATTGGCTCTGTGCCCTTGGGCAAGTTACTTCATCTTTCTGAACCTGTTTGCTCATCAGCAATGTGGGGACTTTTTTCACCCTCATAGGGTTACTCATAGTTATTGTTACTATGTCGTCTCAGCCTGGGGAGGGAAGGACTCCTTGCTGACCTCGGTGACCTGGTAGCACTTCTCAGCTGTGCACTCGGCCTTGCTGGTGGGGTTGCTCAGGGCAAAGATGATAGGGCGCTCGTGGAAGGAGGCCATGTCCCTCAGAATCTGCTCCGTGAAGGCTCCTGCGATGGCAGCAACACCTACAGGGAAAAGGTGGGTAGTGGGGATGCCTACCCTATATAAACAGCCCATTCCTCTCCTGGAGGTAGGGTGGGGGAACGAGGTGCAACATGAAAGACTCAGGAGTCTCTGGGATGGCACCTGCCACAGGGCTGGAGGGAGCAGAGAGAAAAGGGTCCTCCTGCTTGAGCTGGCTGAGACCTCCTGTTGATCCCTGAGGGACCACTGGTCCACTTCAGGTCCATACCCAGGTAGGGTGCACCTGTGAAGGCATTTCTGGGCCTTGTCCTTTATTGGAGGCTACTCCTGCCGTACAGGGAGGAATGCCAGGCTCCCCGCCTCAGAGAAGGAATGCTCATTTCATCCTGGTTAGAGAGACCAGTGCCACGCTCTTCCACAGTACTGCACAAATGCATCTTTAAGCCCCTTGCTGCCTTGGTTCTGTGGTTTTTATACAGTAGTCACTCAATAAAAGTCTGTGGCATTGAATTGGACATGGGATAGGGGAAAGAGCTGTGTTTCCATGGGCCACTTATGCCTCCTTGCTGAGCCTCAGTCTCCACCTGCAATCAAGAGGGTTAGCTGGGCTGGGCAGTGAGCTGCCTCCCTCCTCCTACCTATGATGGCCGTGGGCTTCACCAGCCTCACCACCTCCTCCAGGGAGCTCACTTCAGGATGGTCCTGGGCAAATACCTCCTTCTCATGGTTTAGGTTGCTTCTTCCCTGCAGGAAAAGGAAGAACGAGAAGCAGCTATAGTGAGAACCTCCAGGGAGGGGCATGGATGCATTTGGAGACTTGGAGCATTTCCTGCTGAGCCCTGTGCTTTGGTCTGAGCCAGTGGTCGGCAAACTCATTAGTCAACAGAGCCAAATATCAACAGTACAACGATTGAAATTTCTTTTGTGAGCCAAATTTTTTAAACTTAAACTTCTTCTAACACCACTTCTTCAAAATAGACTCGCCCAGGCCGTGGTATTTTGTGGAAGAGCCACACTCAAGGGGCCAAAGAGCCGCATGTGGCTCGCGAGCCGCAGTTTGCCAACCACGGGTCTGAGCCATCAGGAGCCTTGGGACCTGCCCTCTTGATCAGATTTCCTGGTAGACCCGAAGGTAGAACTTAAGGATTTTTAGTGTGTGTGTGTGGATGGTGCTTTTATTTAACCCAGACCATCCATGGAGAATCTATAATGCCTATGTTGGAACTATTGGGGTCCTGGCTTCCAGGGCCAGAACAGAGAGGCTCTCAGGAAATGCGTGAGTCTGACCAAGACCCCTGGCCCCAAGGCATCCAGCACCCAGGTCCAATTGAGAGATGGGGCCTGAAGGAGCTAATCTGCATGCATTTTATGAGCCATTAGCCTCCCTGTGAACAATACCAGGCGGAGGTCCAGAACAGGCTTACAATGGCTGGCTACACCAGACCAGCCAGATTGCTTCCATTTCACCTAACACAGTGGTCGGCAAACTCATTAGTCAACAGAGCCAAATATCAACAATACAGTGATTGAAATTTCTTTTGAGAGCCGAAAACCGACTTCTGCGCATGGGCCACGAAGTTTCAATCGCACTGTACGTGCGCGCACGCACGTGGTATTTTGTGGAAGAGCCACACTCAAGGGGCCAAAGAGCCTGCATGTGGCTCGCGAGCCGCAGTTTGCCGACCACTGACCTAACAGGAGTCAGTGGGTGACAGGCTGGTAAATGGGTACAAACGTTTCTGATGACTCCTTTGGGTTGCTCTCCTCATGAAGAGTGAAGAGATCAGCTTGAGAGATCTTTTAGTAGGGGTGGCTCCATGGGGCTAGCAAAATGATGTTGAAAGATGGGCAAGAGGGAAGTGTGGCAGCCTCTACCTGTGCCTGGATTATGTTCTGGAATGACCTGGGGTGGGAGGAGGTGTCTCCAGGCCTCAGTTCCTTCCAGCAGTAACCTGGCTCTATGTGGAACAATAGGAAGGTCAGTTTATACTGAGGGGTCTCTGCTATTCTTGGTTGGTGGTCCCACATACTTTCCCTGTTCCTATCTCTGTTTTTTGTTGTTGTTTTTTTAAAATATCTCACTGACATTCTATATTAGTGACATTCTGGGAATAAAAACGTGGAGCTCTGAGTGAAGTCTTAAGGGAAGAGGTCATCTGATTGTGCCCCTCATCACATCCCAGTCAGAAGCTGGACTGTCTCTCTCTCATTCACTCTTTCACTCATATGTCACACATTAGCTATGCACCTACCATATGCCAGACATTGACATAAGACTACAGAGACTAGTGGGGAGACAAACTAGTAAAGGGGCAACTGCCCTATAATGTGGTAAGTGCAATTTATGGGGAGGGGGCTACATGAGCACAGATGTAGTAAATTGAGACCCAGATGCTCAGAGGAAGCTTCTTGGAGGGGGTAACATTTGAGCTAAACCAGAAGGTGAAGGAGGAAATGGATGGGACGTGTGGAATTGAGAGTGGGCGTGAGGGAAAAAGAGAAGGGCATTTTAGGCAGAGGAACAAAATGTGGAACAGAGCGTGTGTTACTTTTGGACATGATGCATTATGGCTGGAGGTTAGTGCCAGGCAGGGAGTGGTGGGAGATAGGGCTGGATGGGGCACACACACACACACTTGAACACATATTCTAAGCTTCTGTTCGAAAGCAATTGAGGCTACTTTACAACGAGTCTTTTGCTTTGGAGTCTTTGGTCCTCTATTCTGTCTGAGCAGTTTGTCCCTTGGCGACCTCATCGGTCTACTTCCAGTAGCTGAAGGTGTCAGGAAGCCTCCCGGTCTGCATACCGACAGTACCTTGACAATGAGTCCTTTGGAATCCACCATCCAGATCTTCTTCGTGGCCTCTGCCTTGGGTATGCCTTCTTTCTCTAGGGCCATGACAAGGAGGTGGGCGATGCCCATGGCTGCCTGGGAGGTATCAAATGGTGAGTGCTCAGACATAGGGCAAACTACTCAGCATTTACCAGATGTTTCACCAAGATGCTTTCTCCTTTCCCCTTACTTCCAGGAGACCCAGTTAAGTCCTTGCCTCGAGTCATCCAAAGGCTGGGGCCCAGGCTGCTGCAATGATCACAACACACCTGTGATTCTTCCTCTTCTCAGAACCCCAGAACACTTCCTGATTTGACACCCCACCACCCATTCTTTTTTTTTCTTAAATGTATTTTTATTGATTTCAGAGAGGAAGGGAGAAGGAGAGAGAGATAGAAGCATCAATGATGAGAGAGAATCATTGATTGGCTGCCTCCTGCATGCCCCACACTGGGGATTGAGCCAGCAACCCAGGCATGTGCCCTTGACTGGAATCAAACCTGGGACCCTTCAGTCCACAGGCCAACACTCTATCCACTGAGCCAAACCAGCTAGGGCAAACCACCACCCATTCTTATTCTCCGACTGGAACAACAGTAGAGAGCCCCGGATGGCACCTACCTCACCTGCACCTTGGAAAACGAACATGTGATTGGAGAGCTTGTTCTTGGTGATTCTCAGAGCAGCCAGGATCCCTGCCACAGCGACGGCGGCTGTGCCTGCAACAGAATGGACTGAGGTCAACCTCTGGCAACTGGGTCCCAATCCCCAAGAGAAGACTTGGCAGAGTTTCCCATGCCTAGAATTTGTGGTGAGACAAGCCGCTTTTCTTAGCCTGTATAGAAGTTAAGCCTGAAGGCATGAAGGGTTTTAAAGCATATCCATGCCCTCTTTTGCAAATGATTGTTATTTTGAGAAACAGCTCCTGATTGTTACTCGATCCTGGGAGAGAAGATCAGAGAGTCAGGTGCTGCTATGACCATCATTTATAAATGAAATGACAAGGACAAATATAATGGAATCCACAATAAAGTGTAAGCCTCATATAAATTCTTTGTTTAAGGGTAAAAAATAACCATATTAAAAATGAGGCCACAAACTAACCATGAGACATTAAGTGACCATATGATCTTTTTTTTTTTTTAAAATATATTTTATTGATTTTTTACAGAGAGGAAGAGAGAGAGGGATAGAGAGTCAGAAACATCGATGAGAGAGAAACATCGATCAGCCGCCTCCTGCACACCTCCTACTGGGGATGTGCCCGCAACCAAGTTACATGCCCTTGACCGGAAATCGAACCTGGGACCCTTGAGTCTGCAGGCCGACGCTCTATCCACTGAGCCAAACCGGCTTCGGCATTAAGTGACCATATGATCTGAGATGTCTATCTTATCCACCAAGTCATAAGGTTGGCTGTGCCCAGAAACATACCATCATCAAATGGCTTGAGCAGCCCAGAAGGTATAAGTCCCATGAGCAGGTGGCTCAGATTTGTTTGACACCTACTCCTGCTGCATGACTTCTTCTCTCTCAATCCAAACCTAAGGCCCCAAAAGGAATTCCTCATGACCAGCTGACCAAGGAGAAAATAACTTGGTCTTAATGGCAGTATACTTAATGATCTGCTACTATCAACTAGAAGTGTATGGTTGTAGTTTCACAGCCACAATATACAGGTAGCCCTAAGAGTATTGGTGAAGGAAATCTTTTCAATGAACATGACTTCAAATCACAAATTTGGTTGTCCACTTTGGTCCAAGAGATGGCTAGATCCTCACTAGTTCACGGGCAGTTGCTAATGTTTAGCTGGATGGTCAGGGATTTAAAAAGAACAAAACAGTAAGATTGGTGACAAGGACGTCTGGTGTGTGTGTGTACGGACCTCTTGAAATGGGTACAGAGTGTGAAGATATTTGTGTTCCATATGAAAGCTCACCATAGGGCATAATGAGAATAGGTTCTTAATAATCAGGGACAGCATGGCATGTCCTGTGTATGTCAGCATCTTTCCCCAGTCACCTAGAGTTTGTTCAACAAGTTTATGTACAAAGTAGCCATGGTGACAAAGATGGAGGCTATGCATGGACTTCCTCTCACTACTGTGACTGCCAAACGATTAACCTGTCAATGGCAGAGACCAAGGTTGAGCTCCTGATATGGCACCATTCCCTGGGAGGAGCATCCAGCTGGCAGCAGAATGATTACATTGGACTCTTTCAATTATAGATAGGAGAGAGATTTGTCCTCATGGGATAAACCTGTATTTTGGATATGGATTTTCCTTCCCTGTCCACAATGCTCTGTCAGTGCCATCATCTGTGGATGTTTGGAATGCCTGTTCACCATCCTGATACATTCCAGACAACAAGGCTTCTTTCTAATCAAGGAATTCATTTCAGAGTAACAGAAGTGCAGCAATAGGCTCAGACGCTTGGATTCAGTGGTCTTGACATGTACTCTATCACCCAGGAGCAGCTGGCCTCAAAGATCAGTAGAATGGGCTACTGAAGACTTACTTAACACTTAGTTCAGGTAACACTATGAAGAAGGTAAGGTCCTGTTTTACAGAATGCAATACACCGTATAATTTGACTTAGCAAACAATGCATTGTGCTTTTTCTCCCGTAGCCAGAATGCTTGGTTCTGGAACTCAAGGGGCTGAAGTGGGAGTGGCTCCTCTCACCATTTCACCTAATAACTCACTTGCAGGATTTTTGTTTTTTGTTTTGTTAATCCTCACTTGAGAATATTTCCCCCATTTTGTTTTAGAGAGTGGACGTGAGGAAGAGACAGACAGAGAGAGAAACATTGATGTGAGAGGGACACATGCATTGGTTACCTCCTGCACATGCCCGGGCCAGGGCCAGGGATTGAGCCTGCAACGACGGTACCTGCCCTTGACCGGAAGCAAACCTGCAACCCTTCAGTCGGCAGGCCGATGCTCTTACCACTGAGCCAAACTGGCCAGGGCCACTTGCAGAATGTTTGCTTCCTGTCTCTTCAATTATGTGCTCTCTGGATTGAAGGTCTTGGTTCCCATGGTTCCCAAGAGATATATGCTTCCATCAGAGTTCACAACATGGTCCTAGTGAACTGGAAGTTCCGACTGCCACCTGGCCATTTGGTGCTCTTTTTGCCATAAATCCAGTGGGCAAAGACGAGGGTTACTTCACTGGCCGTGGTGATTCATCCTGATAACCAAGGGAAACTGGAGGTGGGGAGGACTGTATCTGAGCCCAGGGTGTGTCTTAGTCCCTCCACGCTCAGTAGTAAATGTTAATAGGTACTATCACAGCTAAAGAGAGGCAGGACCACTAGGATTGAGACCCTTCAGAAAGGAAGGTTTGGGCCACCCTGCTCGGTAAGGAATCCTGGCAAGCTGAGTCCTGTCTGAGGACAAGAAAACATGGAATGGGAACTTGAGGAAGAAATTTATAAATATCAACTATGGCTTCATGACTGGTTACAGAAATGAGGAATGTAGCAGCCAGGCATATTTTCTTCCTTGATTATTATGTGATTATGCAGAACGGTGTATATTAGCTAATTTATTCTCCCTTCTCTTTCCTCTTATTATTTTACATGAGTTGTGTTGGAGGGATTCTACAATTTAGTCTTTGGGTAACCGAGTTTTCAAGCATGACTGTGACTGAGTTGTGAGAGTAGTTAATCCTGACAGAGATGGACAACGTGAATATCTTCCAGAGATGAAGAAAATGACTTTTGAGATTGCCATTCTCCCTGCTTCAGGGAGAAGGTGAGAGTGTCTTCATTGGAAGGATAGTTGCATTTGGTTAGCGTTGTTTTGTGTTGTTTGGGAGTACCCGTTTATAGAATGATGCTTCTGAAGAGCTGAAAGTGGACTGTGCCAATTATTGAGTAATTGTTTCCCAGGTTCAAACCCACCCTTCTCTCCTCTGCTCTGTGTGCCATTCCAGCTTTGTCAGCTGTCTCCCTGTGGAGATCTGCTAATAGGGGACACTAGTGACCACTCAAAGGCTGAATTAGGGGGAAGGGATACTTTCTCCAGCATCACCCCTGCCTTGTAGGATTGCTGGGCAAAATGTAGGACATTTATTTAAACTTGAATTTAAATTTTAGATAAACAAGTAATTTTTTGGGGGGGGTTAATCCTCACCCAAGGATATTTTTCCATTGATTTTTAGAGAGAGTGGAAGGGAGGGGGGAGAGATAGAGAAACATTGATATGAGACACATCAATTGGTTGCCTCCCGGGTTGAGCCTGCAACTGAGGTATGTGCCCTTGACTGGAAGTGAACCTGGGACCCTCAGTCCATAGGCCGATGCTCTATCCACTGAACCAAACCAGCTAGGGCAAGAAGTAATTTTTTTTTTAGTATATGTCCCATATGATAGCATAAATATCCCCAAAAATTATTCGTTATTTATCTGAAATTCAAACTTAACTGGGCACCTGCGTTTTGTTTTTGCTAAATCTGTATCCCCACAGCTTTGATTTCTCAACTCTACAGCAGCAGTTTGTTCCAGAAGCAGCAGCGGAGTCCGGTGTGCAGTTTGCCCATCACTCAGAGGACTAGCTTGCAGTGTGCCCCTCAGAGACACGAACTCCAGCCACAGCCGCCTCGTCTTTCTTTGTTCCCCCAGCCTCAGGGGAGGTAGCAGATCCTTACTGTTTCTTTTTGGCCTTTCAATTCTTTAACACATAATTCACAATTCTTTATATTTAATTTTCTTTGTTAAAGCCACTGGTGTAGACCTTACCTGTTCACAATAAGATACAGGACACCCAACTGGCAACTGGCAATGAAAAGCCTCTACGATGGTCCAGGGAAAGGAAATTAAAGGGGGGCTATTTATGCTTCATTAAAGTTGCACAGACCAAAGAAACTGATGTTATCTAAGGCTGGTGAGGGAGCAGTGAAATGTAAAACGTTCCAGCATACATTACATTTTACAGACCTACAAGCCTTTTGGGAAAATGATTTCTTCTCAATATAGACCAAACAAAGCCATAACATGTCTTTGCCCTTTGACCTCATGCTTCTACTTCTGAGAATCTATGTATGGAAAAACCCAAAATGTATGTCCTAGGATATTTATGACAGTGTTAATTATAATTCAGAATGACTGGAAATAACAAACACCTAATAAAGGAGTAATGGTTAGTAATCAGCTATTGTAGACTATATTGCAGCCATTAAATATGATTATGAAGATGGTGTAGCAACATAGGCAATGCCATGAAGTTAGCATATTGTTCTAAGTGATTTATATGTCTTTTCTCATTTCTTAAAATTTTTGTTATCCATGCTGTATTTATGGAAAATCAAGACTTGTTTTTTTTTTTTTTTAATCCTCACCCGAGGATATTTCTCCATTGATTTTTAAAGAGAGTAGAAGAGAGAGGGAAAGACAACTTCTCTAGGTGAAGTACTAGTTTCCTTCCACTGCACAGAGAAGGAGTTTTCTGCTGATTCTATTTCAGAACTGCCTTCTGCCTTCTGAAAGGAGAAGTACAAAGCACCTGCCATCAGATGGCGCCAAAGATATTTCATCACCAGAACTCCTCCAAACACTGCAATCTTGATGGGTCTCTTCTTTCTTGGGTGTTTAACGTCTTTTGTGGTTAGAACCTGCAGGTTGAATAATGGCTTACCTGCGAAATACAGAAGTGGCCTATTATGGAAAGGTGAATTTTCAGTGCTAAAATCCAGTGCTGGGTGGGGATTGGAGAGCATGACATCCAACAATTGTACAGAAAAGGAAACGAGGCCAGAGAGAGGCAGTGGCCTGCCTGTCAGTCACCCAGTTGGAAGCAAAGCAGGGAAACCTGGGTGCTGCTTCAGGGTCTAGGCAGCTCAGACAGCCTTTCCTGACTCTAAAGGTGAAGGTGGCAGGCGCAGCATCTATGGGGTTTCCCTGGAGGAGAACTGAGGGGTGGGAGGTAGAGGGAAATGAATTTAGGCAGTGGATATAAATGTTCAGTTGTGACTCTGGAAGAGGCAGAGAATACGAACCTATGGGAAAACTTCAATGAAAGGATATCAGGCAATTGTCATTTAATGATCACTCTCACCGTGACCTTGGCTCCATGCGACGTACTAGTATGTGCTTACCTGCATTTGCTCATTGAGTCTTTACAACAACTCTGTGAAGTAGGTTCTGTTCCCCCCCCCCCCCCCATTTCCCTCTCCAAAGTGGAAAGTGAAGTTCGAAGAAAAGAGAAACTAGGAGAGAACTTCTGAATCCTCTCACCACCATGTCTATAAACCCTCTTCCTCCAAGTCCATATGCTCTGCCATTCCTTGTCTTACAATGGATGAACTGCCCCGGCCCCTAGCTAAAGCTGTCTCTAGGTATGTCTGTTCTGATCCCATCATTTTTGCCCACTCAGGGAATTTGTCTTGTAGCTCCCTCCCCTTTTTTCTGCATCCTCTATTCCTCCCTGTCTCTTGGATTACTGCCATCAGCATACAAATATGCCATAAAGCTCCATGCTAAAAAAGCCTTCTCTTGCCCCTGTAGTTCCCACCCTATTTCTTACTTTCCTTTATAGCCAAACTCTGCTAAAGAGCAGAATTTACTCATTGACTCTGTTTCCTTTTGGTCTCCCTGAAACCCAATCCAATCAAGTGACTACTCTCTACCTCTTGACAAGTCACCAGCACCTCACCTTGCCAAATTGATTTATTATTATTTTTTTATAGAGAAAGAGGAAGGGAGACGGAGAGAGATACATCGATGTGAGTGATATATTGATCGACTGCCTCCTGCACGCCCTCTACTGGGGATCTAGCTGAAACCCAGGCATGTGCCCAGACCGGGAATTGAACCGGCAACTTCTCAGTGTGTGGGAGGACACCCAACCAACTGAGCCACACTGGCCAGGGCCCACCTTGCCAAACTTAGTGGTCAGGCCGCAGCCCTCCTCATCCTTGACCTCTCTCTTAGCAGCATTTGACACTGTTGCTCCTTTTTCCTTTGGGAAACTCTTGGTATTTGGTTTCTGGAACCCACACTCACGGTCACCTTTCTGGGATCTTCCTCTGAGTCCACCCTCTGAAGTGGCAAGTTATCCTAATGACAGACTAAAACTCAAGAGGAAAACAGCAGTTCTTCAAGCCCATATTATAAAGTTTGGCAAGTAAAGTTATCTTTGTTATTAACTTGCATTTTGGGGGACGCTTGGGTAACATGTTAGGGATTTAAAAATGGAGAGGAAGGAAGCTGCTTAGCTCTCTGGAGGAAACCCCTGGAATAGCTCTGGGGTCCAAGGATGTTTTGGAACTTGGCTTGTGCCATAAATGACATGGGCAGCAGAAAGCGTGACTGGTTGTTCCTCCTTCATGATGAAAGAAAAACAAATCTCCCTTTTCCGAGGGAGCTTTCCATAATTGCACTTCCTGCACGCTGGGTACTGGAGGCTGTAGGTTCAGGAAATGCACCAAGGGCAGGCTGAAAAGGTGGTTTCTCTTCTGCTTTTAGTAGTCACACAAAGTTAAAGGAGCTTCCATGCTAAGCAACAGATTATTGGAGAAAAAAGAAAGAAGTGGCTGTTTCTCAGGTGAGGCCAGGCTGTGAGCAGGACAGGGAATTAAGCTCCCTGGGGTCTGGCCGAGGTGGATTGGGAGGCCTGGGGCCCTGGGGCCCTGGGCGGGGACTCCCAGGCCAGGGTAGCTTCCAGGAGCCACTGAACTACCTTCATTCACAAGTTCATTAGCAACTGAGTGGCAGTGCTGGGGCCTCACTGGGCTCGGCCTTGGGTATGTTGGATGAATAAACAGTTTTGTTCACAGGAAGTTCACAGCTTAAAGGTTCAGAAAATTAGAGTTCTCCTTATTGGATATGAAGCAAAGGGCTTCTCCGACTGCCTCAACCCTATTTCTGTGTCATGAGGGGAATTTTCTGGAGCCCTCGGACTCTCTAGAAGGCACTTCCTGGCCCATGGAGAGGGTGGGGTTAGGCCTATTCTGCTGCAATTTGGAAGGAACCAGAGGGAATAGTTACCATCTTCTCTGCTTCTTTGGGGATTTAATGGAATCAACAGGTTATGGGGGTGGGGGAGGGGTGTCTCAGAGGAGCCAGGATCAGATGCCTGAGACGCATGAGAACCTCTGAACTGGGGCAGCCTCAGAACACAGGGCTAGTTTCACTGTGGGGGAGAGAGAATAGAAAGGTGTGTGTGTGTGTGTGTGTGTGTGTGTGTGTGTGTGTGTCTGGCTGGCAGACCCCTGACAGCCAGAAATAACTCATAAACAGGACAAACCGGCTGAACAGTTTTCAGAGCTGGGCCACTCCTCCCCTTCCGCCCCTTTCCTACTGTGGCATCTGAGCCCTGCGGTACTGAGAAGCATTCTGCAAGGTGGGAGACCACTGCCTAATGTCACTTCCTTCCGGCCCTGGGGAAAGGCGGGGACAGGCTTGGCCCTGGGTGCAGTGTCCAGGGGGTGGGGAGGCTTGAGTCCTTAAGGACAAAGAGAAATGAGCCAAGAGCAGAAGAGAGTTCTAGACAGAGGGGCCAGCACATTCAAAGTTGCAGAGTTGGCCCTAGCCGGTTTGGCTCAGTGGATAGAGCGTTGGCCTGCGGACTGAAGCGTCCTGGGTTCGATTCCAGTCAAGGGCACATGCCCTATTTGCAGGCTCAGTCCCCAGTAGTGGGCGTGCAGGAGGCAGCTGATCAATGATTGTCATCATTGATGTTTCTATCTCTCTCTTCCTCTCCCTTCCTCTCTGAAATCAATAACAATAAAAATATATCAAAGTCGCAAAGTTGGCAGAGAATTCACAGACATGGAATAATTCACTGGGCTGGAAGGTATATGGGGAAAGGAGAGAGCTGAGGTGGGGCCCTGCCCCCCTCCTCCTCAGGCCCTCCAGTCCTGTGCTCACAGGGGTCCTCTCCCCACCTCCCCCAAAGCCTCTGTCTTAGGTCTCCACCCTTTCCCCTTCCCATACCTAAGTGTCAGGGGTCTACTATGCACTAGAGGTCTTAGTGCCAGGTTCCTGCCTACACATCACTCCAGGCCTTACAACAACCTGGTGCCACAGACAGAAGGATGATAGAAATACTTAGTGAATTGGCGTAGGCTGCAGCCAACAGCACAGAGCATAGCTTTGTAAAAGCATCTGGGTCATCCTGGTGGAACTGGCTGATGATCCCATGTGGCTGTTAATAGTACATCCATTTTATGTCCATTTTACAGACACGGAAAAGAAGGCTGTGAGGATTTAAGCCATTTGGCCACAGCCACAATGCAGAAAAGTGGGGTTGACCTAGGCCTGTCTCAAGTCTCTATGGCTCACAACGGAAAACTCGAAAACTTAACCGTGTGAGGGGCGACGATGCCTGATACACCACACGGGCAGCATCGGCCTTGGGGATGAGGTGGGCCTTGGGCAAGACAGTCCACGGAAGGCTGGTGGGTAGGAGGTCGCTCTGGGGCTGACAAGCCGCTGGGTTTTCTGTCCCCAGCCACACGCTGTGGGCAGCTATTAGGGAGGCCAGGCGCCCGCGGTTATTGGCCAGCAGTGTCCTGGACCTGGCTCCTTTGGGAGACAGGCATGGCCATTGCTCCTGCCCTTCCTCCTCCAGGTCTCTCCTCCCCTCAGTGCAGGGAGGCCTCCCGGGGCCCAGCTGAAACAACAAAGTCACCTGTGGCCTTTTCCAAAATTCCGGAGGAGGCTGCCAGCGATGACTCAGGGCAGCCGGCAGCCCTGCGCACCCAGAACCAGCCTGGGGCGCAGAGACTTTCCATGGGGCGGGGAGGGGGGCAGGAGGGCAGGGGCACCCCTGGGGAGCATCGCCCTCCCACTGGGGCTCCAGAGGCCCCACCCCTGGTTGGCCCTGTGGGTTGGTGACCCCAGGTGTGTGTGTTACAGCAAGACTGGCTGAGACACTTCAAGTCCTGTGCCTGAGCTCCTGTTCAGCACCAGCCATGGCCCTGCTCTCCTGGGCTCAGTCTGCTGGGACCCTGAGGCCTTTAGTCGCATCTTTCCTTGTTCCACGGAGGACACCAGGCGGGGCTCATGTGCAGAGCAGGCAGGATGGCCCAGTCTCATTGTCATCTGGGCAGCCTGACCCCAGCCCCCGCCCTGTGTGGGGGTCTAGTGGATTCTGGCCACTGGTCCTGCTGGGGTGGACTGGCCTGTCCCCAGCCACCACATGTGGCATGGTTTTGGTTTCTGATCACCCCATGATCGCTCTCTCCCTTTCTCTCAGCCCTCTTCAATTCTGTGCATGCAGGCGTTCCTTTCCTATTTTTGAGCAAGGCTGTGTAGTCTTATGTTTCTTTTTTTCTTTTTAACTTTGTATTTGGAGGTACTTCTAGCATGAGCTTAATCTTCTACGTTGCTCCATTAGTCCTGGAGTTCCTCACCAGTCCCCTCACTGCCCACTTGGCAACGAGAGTGCTCATCATAGGCTTTGGCCCTGGGTCCCTGGCTTAACCAGCTGGTGACGTGGGCGAGACCCTTGCCCTCTGTAAGCTTCATCTTGGAGTTTATAAACTCCAGGAGCGAGAGGAGGGAATGGGAAAGGTGAGGTGAGCAGCAGGATGCTGGAGAGCAGTGACGCCCACTCTTATGTGGGGTCTGGAACTTAATCCTTAGCAAGAAGACTCGCTGCACCACCTCATCCACAAATAAGAAGAGGCAGCCTGGTGTCGTGGAGAGAGGGTGGAGAGTTCCAAGTCAGAAATAACTAGGTTCAGCTACTACTATCCAGAAATAACTAGTCCCAGTGTTGTGCCTGTCTGGCTATGTGACCTGGAGCAAAACTCAACCCTTGAACTTCAGTTTCCTCACCAATGACATGGGACAGCAAGGGGGGGGGAGGGTGTTTACAAGGAAGTTATGAGACCGTGTGAATGAAAACCACTTTGTATGCAACATGTTATTATTTGGCACAGCTTGGGTTCTCTGGGAAGCAGAATCTGAGACACGTGGCATCCATGGGTGGGTGTGCTCATGAGAATGTCAATTTGCATGTGTAGACTTCATTCATTCATTCTTCAAACATGTATGAAGCATCTTCAATGTGCCAGGCACTGTGCAGGGAGCTGGGAAGTGGTTCATGCCTCTGGAAGCCTAACCTCTCTTGGGGAGACCAACAACCCAATGCAGGCATTTGGGGTACAGTGTGGTAAGGAGACTGACAGGGAAGCGCAGGTGGCTGTGGGAGCATCTGGTGTGCATCCAAACCAGACTCGGGAGGTGGGGGCTGAAGTGGGACCTTCCCTGGGACAGGAGACCCTTGAGCTGAGTCTTGAAGGGTGAGTAGGAGTTTGTCACTCAGGCAAATGTGATGGGGAACAGGTCCCAAGCTGAGGAACAGGATTTGCACATGCAGAGAGAACTGACTGGGAAGGGGGGTGGGAGGATTAAAGTAAGGGTGGGTCAGAGGTCAAAGAGAGAGATGAGTGGGGGTGGAGAGGGGCACAAGCAGGCCTTATCCTTCCAGGGAGGGAGGGAGAGCTTTCTCGGGAAGAGGGCGTCAGCAGCCACAGTTTCATCTCCGAGGTGCTCTGGCAGCAGTGTGGGGCCATGGAGGCTGATGCGCTGCCAGACCTGGATGTGTCCCTCTGGCTGTGTTTACGAGGATGTACCAACACGTGGTGTGTGTGTCTGCACATCTGGAGTCTGTGCATCAGATGTGCTGCCCACAGGGCCTCGTTTTCCGCTTCCACCCTCTGGCCTTGGCAGCTCAGGGGCTCAGGGGGGTGGCTGTCCTGCTGCTGACTCACGGGTGGGTGCCATGATGGGGGAGCCGGTCAGGGGCTAGGGGCAGGTGTTTCCTCCAGGGCAGGCATGAGTGAAGGCTCCCTCCCCAGCCAGTGCTGCTGGACCCCGATGCCGTCCCAGCCCCGTGCATCAGGGCTGGGGCACAGAGTGTGGCAGGCTTGGAATTCGCATGGGTTAGCTTTCCCTTCCTGGGTCTGCCCTCTCTGGGCACCCACTCTTCAGGCACTGAAGTCATATATATTGATCTTAATTATCTAAAATATGCTTAACTGTACTCTTGAAATTTGATAACCAATGCAAAAACAACAACAATGAACCACATTTCTCTAGCCCTTAATGTGGACCACTGGGAAGGAAGAGGCGTTTGGTTTTGTGAGTGTGAGATCTGGGAGCAGTATAGCCAGTGACAATGAACTTGGAATTTAGAGTCCAAATTTCAACTCTCTGCTTACTGGCTATGTAAGTTACTCTCTGTGCCTCCCTTTCTTCACTTATAGGCCAGATATGATAATATCTTATAGGAGTAAATGTGTAATGTGCTTATTACAACGATGCCTGACATATAATACATATTCAGCTCTAATCCTTAGCTGTTATTACTTGGATTTGAATCCTCTTAGCTCATTTGATGAAAAGCTATGACCTGTTTGAGCCTCATCTGCAAAATGAGGGGCTGGCCAACCTTTTACTCCCAAAGATCAACACCTGTGCCTCCCCGCGCCGCCCCCCCCCCCCAAAAAAAGCAATAAAAAAATAAATACCCCGCATGTCATCGAGGCTTTATAAAGTACTAGGAATGGCTCACAAAGCTCCTTACTGGGAACGCCTGGATGGGGAGAGATGATCCCTGAGGGACCACCCCTTCCACTCCAGGTTCACATACTGGCATCTCCACAGCAAGAAGCAAGGGCCTTCAGATATTTCTGGTCCATAGAACAGGTGACCAAGTTGAACCTGAACTCGAAGATGCTTCCCATTCATTGGCTTTCGGAGTGCTCTGGGGCCTGGGGGCCTGGGGGCCTGGGGCCGATGTCTCTCAGGGGCATCATTCTGAGTAGTATACATTCCAGCCAAGATACGAGGAGGGATTGTTCTGATTCCCTGACAGGAACACATCTTGTGTTTTGGAAAATCCAAGAGCAAGTTATTGTGGCCGGGGAAGACCATTTTTATGGCAGTCTTAAGCGCTGGTACTTTCCATTATATTAGCTCTTAAAATTTTCACAATAATCTTCCAAGGCAGTTATTATCCCTATTGAACAGATGATGAAACTGTGGCTCACTGACTCGATCTGCCCAAGTTCCAGTAGCTAGGAAATGACAGTGTTGCTTAGTATTTATCTCAGATATTAAGTGATATAATGTTTACTTTCCTCTGAAGTAGTGATGATCTCCATTTTATAGATGAGGAATCTGAGGCTTAACAAACTTAAGAGACTCCTTTGAGGTCACAGAGCTAAGAACTAGCCACGTGGGAGTTGAAAGCAAGTCTAATGCTCTTTCTTCAACAGTTGTTGGCAGCAAACCAGCTACCAGGTGCCCCCTCTTTGGCATCCAGGAGAGCCTTGTGAGAAGGCATTCATCCTCGGGGGCTTTGTCGGGTGGGGTAGAGACCTACCTTGGATGTCATCGTTGAACATGCAGTACTTATGGCGGTACTTGTTGAGCAGGCGGAAGGCGTTGGCATTGGCAAAATCTTCAAACTGAATGAGGCAATTTATTCCAAACCTGTGGGGCGGGAGAGGAAAGAACTTGTGACTGCCTCCCGAGGCTGATCCCTAGCATTCCCCAGCCTGCACTGGGGGTGGGGAGGCTCCAGTGTGGCATGGCTCGTTCACTGGGGTCTTTGCCACCCGGCTGGCTCCTGGACTCCTGGCTCTGCCTGCTCCATTATGGATGAGATGGGGAAGAGGGAGAGTAAAGGCCCTGGGCTTGGTGGTCAGTAGAGCCCACATCACTGTCTCTAGTGAGGGCTGGTGGCTCCCATGGGCCATGGATGGCAGACCCATGTGGGTGGAAGGGCTGAGATGGGGCCTGCTCTCTCTGGCCTGTGGCCTGTGGCCTGTGGCCATCTGGAATCCAAGCAGAAATCTCATTCTAAACTCAGTGCATGCAGAGAGCCTGGCTTCTCCAGCACCGGGGCCTGGGGAGCCTCTGTGGCCTCCTCATGTTCCCTGGCCCCAGGTTCCTCCACCAGAGACTCTTCTGGGTCTGGCATTGTTCCCTGAGAAGATGCAAGGGAGGCTGGGGAAGGCCACTACATTAAGCCCCTGTTTTCTGATTACGCCTTGGTGAGGGTGTTCTCCAGCTTGAAGTTACAGAAGACTCAGTCTAACATGCAGATTATCAGGCCCGTCTTCCAGGGATTCTCACACAGAGAGTTTGGGGGGAAGGGGGCTCAGGAAACTGCATTTTTATTGTGATATACATATCCCCGTGAAACCATTGGCTCAATCCAGCTGACACATCCATTACCTCATACAGTTACCCCCTTTTTTTGAATGGTGGGGACATTTAAGATCTCCTCTCTTAACAAGCTTCAAGTATCCGATACATATTAATTATTAACTATGGTTCCCACACTGTACAGGAATCTGCATTTTAGCAAGCACCCAGATGGTTCTGATCTGACAGTGCAGAGAGCTCTGAGAAATGCTGCCTTGGTGGGTGAAGACACGCCCACAAAGCCACCTGAGATGCCTTATTTATAATCTATGCCAGAAATGCCTCCTAGATTCCAAGGTCAGGTTAAAGCTTGTGTTCCTTTAAAAATGACTAGACTCATAACCTACGTTTGCTGTTGACATTGTCTGTGAGAAAGGTGAGAGCTAAGATTTCTCTTCTTTGACAGTGGGTTCCCTCAGCCTGGGCTTTCTGCACGCACCTCCCCCTGACTCATTCTTGCCCTTTGACCCTGGTTTTGGTAGTTTTGTTGTATTGTGTCTCTTATTGGAGTCTTTCTGGAAGCAAGAGTAATATGACTTATTAAAAATCACTCAATCCATGGACCAAACAAATAAAAAGACTTCATCTCATGGGTCAATTTGTGACGAATAGTATCTGAGGTCATGTTCATTGAGAAATAAATGCCCCGATTCATCAGCAAGGCGTGTGTGTGTGTGTGTGTGTGTGTGTGTGTGTGTGTGTGGGAGGGGGGAAGTGGTAGGAGAAGTGTTCTGCCATCCACAACCAGGTGTGGCCTAGAGGCTCGGGACCAGCTGGGACAGAAGGATTTATGACCTTGCTGAAAAGGTGGGTGGGGCGCACACTTCTGTGTGGGCTTCCTATGCTATGGGGGACATCTGTCTCTGATGAGGCTGGTGGCTATGAGGGGTTGAGTAGCACGGAAATGGCCCATAAAACATTTTTTGCAACCTCATACTTTTGTGCACGACACCCTGTACAGTAGAAATGCAAATATTTGCTCCTACCATGGTCCTTCCAGAACGTTAGTGAGTTAGGGCTGTTGGTGGGGGATCGGGAGGCGGGTTCATGTTACAGGGGCAGAAATGGAGGGGCAGTAACTGCCACAGTCCAGGGCTAAGAGCTCTGGGCCGAGGTTAAGAGGCTTGTGGACTTGACCTGGCTGTGCCACATACAACTGAGTGATCTTGCACAAGTCATGTCACTTTTCTAGTCTGCCTCCGTTTCCCCATTTGTCAGTGGGCCCACTAATATCTGCCTATACGACTTCTGTGGACTGTTTTGAGGACTAAAAGCTGAAGGTGGATTTTATTATTTTTATTTTATTTTATTTTGTTAATCCTCACCCGGGGATATTCTTCCCATTGATTTTTAGAAAGAGTGGAAGGGTGGGGAGAGAGACAGAAAGAGAAAGAAACATCGATGTGAGAGAGGCGGATTGAGCCTGCAACTGAGGTACGTGGCCTTGACTGGAATCGAACTCAATACCTGAAGGTGGCTTTAAATTATAAAGTGCTAAACACATGTGTCATCCTGGCCACAATTCTTATTCACAGTCACAGAGCAAGTGCTGATGGGGTAGCAGTGGGGGCTCGCTGTGTCTCCTGACCCACCTCCAGCTCCCTTCTTGTCCGATGAAGAGAAATGATACATAAGACTTCCTGTGCACAAATACAGGGCTATGCTTGCCAAGCCAAAATTTACTGTGAATTTTTGTTGAGGGTGTGAATTTCAAGTATTTGAGACGGGAGGGGGAACAGAATGTCTTTGGTTGCTGGTGACATTTTGCTATATATAATCCTCACAAGACTCCCAGTGTAACTCCACAATTGGCCTGGAGCTAAATGCTGAAAAGGTCAGACAACAAAGAATGTGATACATGGTCTCCTTTCTCCCTCTCTGTCTCTCTCTTACACACACACACACACACACACACACACACACGACCTTTAAATAGCACCACTTGGAGGTAAAAATAAGGCGAGAGTTATAAATAAGCACTTTTGTTCAGCGCACCATTATTACTCTTTCATGTTACATTCAGTTTTATGTAAGAGAACCTCCCAGGGAGCAATATGCTGAGATATTGAGTAAACCTTCATTAATTCAGGATGCTTTAACCCTAACTCGGGACTGCACAAAAGGCTATGTGAGTCACCCATCCAATAACCTAGACGGCATTCTTAGACCTGCTGGGACTCCACAACCCTATTCATCTTGGACACCCCTCCCCATGGCTGCTCCCCCACCTTTCCTCACCAGAAACCAGTCCTGCTCTAGCATCTCACACTGCCCATCTCAGTCTCTGAACTCAGCCTCTCCTTCTGTTACAGAAGAACCAAGCAACGCTTAGAGAGATGGAGTTACATTTATTATTTATTATTATTATTATTATTATTATTATTATTACGTGCGGGTCCAGAGAAAAATGTCTCTCAAATTCTGGGCCAAAAACATGGAGGAAGTTTCCCTATTTATATCTTTTTACCTTCTTTGTCTCCCAAATATGGTTTTTTTTTTCTGGTCCCCTTTGCAAGTTCTTAAAGAGCCCTATGTGCTGGGGCTTCGAGACCTCAACCAAAGGCCTGGCCTGGCACCAGCACTGATAACTTCGTCCAGGGAAGGTTTATGGCCTCTCTGGAATGGGAGTAGTCTTTTTTTTTTTTTTAATATATTTTATTGATTTTTCACAGAGAGGAAGGGAGAGGGATAGAGAGATAGAAACATCGATGAGAGAGATACATCGACCAGCTGCCTCTTGCACACCCCCCACCGGGGATGTGCCCGCAACCAATGTACATGCCCTTGACCGGAATCGAACCTGGGACCTTTCAGTCCGCAGACCGACGCTCTATCCACTGAGCCAAACCAGTTTCGGCTGGAATGGGAGTAGTCTTATTTCCTTATTATTTAAGCAAGCAAGCATCTACAGAAGCCAAATAGCAGGGTTAAAATTTCAAACAGCAGTTTCTTATATAAGATGGATGCTTCACTTCCACCTCCCTCACTTCCACTACACCTGTTCTTTGTCTCCACTGAGACCTTTGGCCCTTCACCAATGTCTCCCAGCCTCTTGCCCCCTCCTCTAAGGCTTTTCATTAAGCCAGACCACTTGCTAGTCTGAATCAAGGGTGGTCGCTTCAATTGCTCTCTTAGCATCACCCATCTGTCCACATGTACATCTGTCAGTCCATCCATCCATCAATCCATCCAAAAGCATCTATTGATGCTCTAGGAAAGGGTATACATAAAGGAGCTGGTTAAAAATTTAGTGTTGTGAGTTTGCCTGCCAACTTGTGAAACTAACTAAAAGCCAATTAAGACCAGAAACAAAATTTCAAAGTGAAAATGTAAATGGCTTTGGTGGAAAAAAAAAAAAAGACTTTTTTCTCAATTCATTTATGGACATCCTAATACAGATAATGAGCTTTCAGCATAACACCAATTTAAATGTTAATTATAATTGCCTTACATGGACTCATTAACTTCTCACTGCTGGCAACAACAGTAACAAAAATAGCTAAACTTCACTGAGTGTTGATTACCTGGGGGTCATCTCCCTGAACTCATTGCATGTTATCTCAATTAACCCTCACGTGACCTTATGAAGTAGCTGCTATTTCGGAGGAGTCCTGAGCTGGTGCCCAGGGGTTACTGATTCCATCGCAGTTGGAAAGTGGTGGGGCTGGAATCTGAAGCTGGCTCTATCCCACTGAAGAACTTACCTTAGTTTAGTTTTAATGGCGATGTGAATTTGTAAAAGATAAGGAAGTGCCATGTGATGAAGAAAACACTGCCTGGGAGAGAGGACAATTGCGTTTTCCCTCTGTCCCTGACATAAGTGCCGAGTCCCCTCTCTCTGGGTCTTAGTTTCCTGCTCTGGGAGTGTTGGTGGAGCAGCATGGGCTAGTTAGTACAGGGCTGGAGTAGATCTACTAGGAGCTTCACTCAGACATTTCTACAAGTCCAAAGTAGGGATTGCTGATGATCCCGAGTAAGAACAACACGTGACAGGGAAATCCTGAGTCAGTACTGTAGAGTCCTTTCTGAGCTGAGACTCCCCAGACCAGCTGAGTGCCCTGGCCCGGCCAAGGCAGCCACCCTCCCGGTGGTGCAGCTGCAGCGACAGGAGCCCCTCGGAGGGGACGCTGTGTAGGCCCCTCCTCAGGGCTCTGGGCAGTTTCCCGATTTTAGTGCTGGCAGCTACTGCTGACATTCTTGCCTGCCCAAGGCCAAAGGAGGCTCCTGCTTATCTGTCCCCTTCTGCACTTTTAAACTCTTCACTCTGCGCCTGGCAGGGGCTCAGGAACATCTGATGTGTCTGCAGGGGAGGATTCCTGCCACAGAGAAAGAGGCACCTCCCCAGCCACACACTGAGCTGACCGGATTTCTCGACCCTGGGGACTCGGCTGGGAAATGGCCTTGGCGCGGCCAAGGAAGGCATTCCAAGGCCAGGGCTCACGGAGAGACTCCAGGCTGTCGCGTGGGTGGATGTTTTCCCCCCCCAGCACCGTGCCTGGGAGCCCCGGTGAGCTGTGTGTGACGCTGTGACCAGGCCTCCCGGGCACCTGCCCCCCCCCCCCCCCCCCCCGGGTGAGGAGACTCTGAGGTGGCTGCCCCGTCCTTCCTCCCAGCCAGCCAACCGGACGCTGCGTGAGGGGATGTGTGAGAGCAAAGCATTCCAGAAGCTGCCGACCTGGTTTCTCTTTCCACAGGTCAGGACCTGCCATTCTTTCAAACACCTGGGCCTGACCTCTTCCAGGCCTGAACAAACACAAGGCACCTGGGAGGAGCCTGTGTCCAAACAGAATGACTAAAAAGTACCACTCGGATTTCCATGGGAGCCCACTCTGTCCCCCCAGCGCAAAACACGCATCCCCGACTCCCAGGGCAGAGTGCTCATTGGAGAGTATCGGTCGTCACCCGATGCAAAGCGATTGCGTTTATTTATGCTTTCCTCCCAGGAACCGGAGCTCACAGAATCACGGAGCTCTGGTCTTTGTTTCTACTTTACATACTCCATTAAACGCGAGTTCCTTTAGATGCTCTCAGAAAGCGTTTCCATGGCTAACTCCATTAGGGAAACTCTGAAAGTTACATACAATATATGCAATGCACATTAAAGGCTCTGAAAAGTCCTGCATTAAGAAACCTGTTAACCCAGCATTTTCTAAGCTTATTTGACCAGAGACCTTACCTTCTGCATCCCACCCTCCCCACCTGTGCTGGAGCAAACTTGGAGAGACACATGACCCTCCACAGAAAGGACTTTACCAGGTGGGGCGGGGTGGGTCCAGGGCAAGGCCACCGCTCCCAGGGAACACTGCAATCGCCACTCTGGCCAGGATCTTGTAATAACTGATCTCACCTCCTCCGGGTTTATTCCCCTCCCCCAATCCAGCCTCCCTGTCTTTCTAAACACAAACCTGTGAAGGCCACTTATTTTCTCCCAGTCCTCACAGGGATCTCACTTCCTCTGGGATTATGCCTAAACTCCTCAGGCTGCCCTAGTTGGTTTGGCTCAGTGGATAGAGCGTCGGCCTGTGAACTGAAAGGTTCCAGTTCTGGTCAAGGGCACAAACCCAGGTTGTGGGCTCGATCCCCAGTGGGGGACTTGCAGGAGGCAGCCGATCCATGATTCTCTCTCATCATGGATGTTTCTATCTCTCTCTCCCTCTTCCTTCCTCTCTGAAATCAATAAAAAATATATTTTAAAAACACACACACATTCCTCAGGTGGTGTTCACTTTGGCTCCAACCTCAATGCTCAACCCCTGCCCGTGCCTTCCAACATCCTTGGCATATGCTGCTGCTTCCCTGCCTCTGTGGGCCCTTGCCCAGCTCCACGGTTTCCTCAAGTGCCTAGAAGGCCTCCTTTCACCAGGCCAACTGCTACTCCAACTGTGAGTCCACACTGAAGTGTCACTTTTTCTAGGAAGGTTTCTCTGACCCATCACTCTCTCTACCCTCAGGGTAGCAGCAATTCTCTCCTCTGGGCTGCCGTGCTACTCCGCACACATCTCTGTAATCGCACATATCGCACTGCATCACCATTATTTATTGACATTTCTGTTTTAAGTATTAAAGAAATGTATACGGCAGGGGGCCCTCTTTGTATCAGGAACTATCTTAGGCACGACATAAAACATCAATTCAGCAAGCATTCCTAAGTGTCCACTGTGAATAAGGGACTGTCTTACCTGCGGACTACAAAGGCAAACACAAGAATCTCACAGTCTGGGGCACAAGAAAATGCAAAAGCAGCGGCAACATACTGTGGCCAGGGTCGTAAAAAGATATGTGCTAGGTGTGTGGGAGGCCTCAAAGGCAGCAGGCAGGTCTGCTGCAGGGGAGGCAGTGAGGGCTTCACGGCTCAGGAGACCCAGGTGCGGCTTGAAAAGAGCCGAGACTCATGGACAGACTGTGTGTGTGTGTGTGTGTGTGTGTGTGTGTGTGTGTGTGTGTGGGTAGGGGAGGGGGGGCGGGTTTGAGGCAGGAGAAGGGCACCTCAGGCAGAGGGAACAGCAGATGCATGTGGAATGAGACCACGGGGCCTTCCTGGAGCTGCAAGAAAATCAGTAGAGTCGGGCTTGGGAGAGGAGTGTGAAGAAGGGGAAGGAAGTGGGGAGAGATGAGGCTGGTGGAGCCTGGGGCCACCCTGTGTAAAGAGCCTAGATAGTCTGGAGGGCAATGGGGCCCCCTGAGGGGCTTTGGGCAGGAAAGTGGCATGTGTTTTAGGAAGTTCATTCGGGCCGCAGAGTGGCTGATGGGATGGACAGCGGGCAGGGCATAGTGGAGACAAGGAGGTGTGTGTGCCACCCCAGTGAGAGATCATGAAATCTGGTACGAGGCAATGGGCACAGAGCGGGTGGAGAGGGGCTGGGAAAGATGTGAGGGAGGAATGGCAGAGTGTGGAGAGCTTTGGGATCCAGAGGGTCTGGCTCCCTCACTTACTAAATGAATTCAAATTTGAATCCAAATTTCAGTTTTCTCTGATAAAAGAATAGGAGAATAATACCTTGCAGTCCTGTTGTGAGAATAAAATGAGAGGATGTCTAAAAAAGCCTGGCATACTGTAGGCACTGAGTCCACGGGGGCAATGGTTATTAAGGGCAGGCTTTCACAATGACCAGATGTGGAAGATGGAGGAGGAGGAGGAGCCCAGGATGAGGGATGGTGTGTCCGCTGCTCAGTGAGCTTGGGGATGGGAAAGGACAGGCAAGCTTACTTGGTAAGACAGGTTTGGCATGTGCTGAGCCTGAGGAGCTGAGATGCCCGGGGGACGTGCTCCTGAGCAGCAGACTCCATGAGGCTCAGCAGAAAGAACGTGGAGTTCAGGGCACGGGGAGCCGTCCGTCATGGGCCTGGATGAGGGTCTCAGGCTGAGCATGTGCACTGAGCAGGGAGCAGGGCCAAGGCCAGAACCCTGCGGGGGGGCATACCTATGTCCAAAGAGCAGAGGGGGCGGAGGATGGGAGTCCAGCAAGGGACAGTGAGCAGGGGAACCGGCCAGGTGGAAGGTGGGCGGGCAGAGCGGGCATGTCAGGGGCTGCCGAGATGTCCTGAGAAACAGGGATCTCGAAGTGTCTATGGGAGTTGGCATTTAGAAGTAGAGTGGTGGGGAGGGAGTTATTCTGCAGGGGGTTAAAGGGGGAATGAAAGGGGAGGAAATGCCATCGAATTTCAAGAAGATTTGCTCTGAAGTAGAGGGAGGGTGACAGCCACTGGGGATGTGGGACTGAGGATGGATTCATTTTTGAGATGGGAAGCGTGCATATGAGATAATGGAGTATGGTAATGAGGTAAGATGCAGATAATGGAGTATGGAGAGAGGTGAGTAAGGATGGGGAGAGACTAAGGAGATGGGAGGAGGTGAGAGCCAGAGTCCAGTTAGAATGTGAAGAAGACATGGTCCCTCTGGCTAGGACCTCCCAGGCTGGTGGAGGGAAGGAAGTGGAGCCCTCCTGCCCCAGCTCCACCACGGACAAGTATGAGGGAGGGAGTCGGGCTGCTGGGGCGGGGCGGGGAGACATCCCCAGGGATGACAGGGGAACTGTTCTGTAGGTGAGGAAACCGGAAACCATGGATTCGAGACAGTGGGAATATTGAGGCCGAAAAAGACAACGCCAAGTGGAACGAAGTATAACCATTTTCTTCAAAAAGGTGATGGACTGCTCTGTTTATTGGCCTTGGAAACAGCAGAGCCAACAGGTGGACGTCAGAGGGACACACATTTCGGTGCCACATAAGGCAGAGATTTCGGACACAGGGTGGGAAGGGGCTGCCCGTCCCTGGAAGTGATGCTGTGGTCCCTGAGGCTCCACTTGGCAAAGAAGTGGAGGAAGGGATTCCTGCAGGGGGTGGGGAGTGAGGGTGGACCCCTGGGGCCCTTCCTTCCCAGGTCCCTCACTGGGAGATTCCCCTGTGAGCACAGCTCCTGCAGCCAGACTGGCGGGCTCCTGTGACTGGCATTCTGGCCCAACGGGGAAAACTCCCATCACATAATAAGACAGTCACAGGAAGCAGCAATTTCTAAGCAAAAATCCCAGAATAATGTGGCCATTCCTCAGTCACTGTTCTGACGCGATCCCTGGCCAGACAGAAACCACTTCAGGAACAATTTGGATTTCCTCCTCAATCTCCCTGTTTGTCTGAGTTCCTGGGTAAGCACGCAGATGGCGCCAGAAATCCCAGTGCTGGGAAGAGGATGGTGGCTGACAGGCTGACCCCTGACCTCTCAAAGGTCAGAGGCCAGTGCTGAGTTTTTCCTCTAGGGCACGGCAACTCACTCCTCAACTTTGTGCTCATAAAGCCCGTGCATGTTTCCCAGCCACCAGCCCACCAGCTGGTTTGGGAGCGTCAGCATTTGACAGGTCATGAGGCCCCTGATGTCTCCGTGAAGCCTCGCTGACTAGCTTGGTCCATTCAGACCTCTCTATTCAGCTGAACTACCCGAGCATTTGCACCATACGGTCTGTCACACAGTCATGCCTCAACCTCCCCCAGAGTCTAAACTGCCCCTCACTCACAGAACGGGCTAAATCCCACCTTGAATTATGACAGTGACTCTAGGGGTGGAAGACAATAAAGTTGGAAAACCCAGTCTGTGTTTCTGGGCTTTTGGGACCAAAGTGAGCTCAAGTCACGGAGGGGAAGAAAGGGGAAGAGTGAGTCAGGTTGGGTGACAGACTAGATCAGTGATGGGCAACCTTTTGAGCTTGGTGTGTCAAACTTCGCCAAAAAACTGAGCATAACTCGGGTAGTGTGTCACTTTGAGGGAAAAACTAACTCCAAGACTCTAGTCGCAAATGTTTTATCCTCAGGAGCAGCAAATGTTTCATCCTCGGCATGCGGCCGAGTGTCATCAGAAATGGCTACGCGTGTCAGTGCTGACACGCGTGTCATAGGTTCGCCATCACTGGACTAGATCAAAGCAGGCAGGAGGCATGTCCTGGAGGGCGGGGGTGTGTCTTGCTCACCATGGGTGGCAGGACAACTAAAGAAGGAGCTTTACTGGAACCCTTTCCTGCCCTCTGGGAAAATCAGCTTCAGACACCCATGTTAAAACACCAAGCAGACAGGCTGCTGTATGCCCAGGCCCAACCCTTGCCTGGCTTCCTAGATATTGAATATAAGAAAGCATGAATGAATGAATGAATGAATGGCAGAGAATAGTCCCACCAGGAGTGCCCGGTGGCACACATCCCATTAGATGTCACCCCGTGGAGTTGCAGTCTCCTTTCCAGAGGCCACAATGCCAAAGCATCTTTGCATCACAACCGCTTGAGCCATTTCCTTTACCCTCAAGGATTCAAGCTATCACAGATGGGGCCACTGTGGGGAGGGCGGGGTGGAAGAGCAGGCAGCAGAGGGTCCGTGGTAAACAACCTCAGGCTCTGGAGTCAGATGGGTTTCTGGTGAGTCTCAACTCCTCCAATCTCTAGCTGGGTGATTTTGGACAAGTTGCTTAACCCTTCTGAGCCTCAATGCTTGATCTCTGAGGGTTGCTGTGATAATTAAATGTAAAGCACCCGGCACGGAGTGGGGGCTCTGTGAAAGTGAGTAGCTAGCTCTTTCCTGGGCAGATGACCATGACTTTTAAAACCAACCAAATGCCCCAGTCCCTTTGACTACCTTCCCCCCGCACCAGCCTTGATCGACACCACAGGAAGAGCAGTTAACTAGGTGTGTGTTCGGTCTACACAGACCCAGCAGTAAATCTTTGAGAATGAGTACCACCATAGCATTAGCTAACAACTCTATCATGTCACATAATTATAATTTCTTTTTTTTTGTGGTGGAAAAAGTCGCCAGCATCTGGGCCAGTTGGCTGGAACTCCTGGTTCCTCCTTTTTTTTTTTTTTTTAAAAAATATATTTGTATTGATTTCAGAGAGAGAGGGAGAGGGAAAGAGGGATAGACACATCAGTGATGAGAGAGAATCATTGATCAGCTGCCTCCTGCACCCCCGCTTCTGGGGATTGAGCCTGGAACCTGGGCATGTGTCTCTTTTCCCCCTGCTTGATTGTAAGCTCCTGGAAAACAAAGTCTGTTTCTGATTTATCCCTATGTCCAGCAACTATCTATCCATTGGATGAATGAATGGATGATGAATACAGGAATAAATTGATAACTCAATGCTGCCTTGAACTATTTTCTGTGTTCATATCACCATTTCAGGGAGAATTGAATTCTTTAGGACAGGTGTTTTCTTTTTACTGGACACACTCTGGTTGTACAGAGAAAGCACATGGTAAATACAGATAAAGATTTCATGAATTTTGTGAAGGAGAGCAAACAACTGGATAGGTCCCCTTAATTTCCTAGTGCTTTTCTCATCTGACTGTGGGGAAATAATTTTCTCTGTCTCAGTTTCCTTACCTCTAAAGTGAGGGAGTTGGATCAAACAGACAGGTGTTTCTTGCTCAGGTATTTTAAAACTGTGATATCTGAGTCCTAGGCGAGGGAGGACCAGGTGGGGAATGAGGTAAGATGCAGATTGACTGGCAGAAGATATTCCTAAAATTCAGTGTTCATAAAAATACTGACCAGGGACCATCTCTGCTGAGAAGGACTCAGAATGTGAACGCCCCCTTGAAATATTACAATCAAGGCTTAGAGTAAAATTTTGAAACTTTCTTTGTAGTCTGGATGCCATAGCTTAGGGGTTTTCCTTTGTTTATACCATTTTACATGCACCAGAAGAAGCTCGGAGCCAAAGAGCCTCTCAGCTGCATCCCCTCACCCTCCTGGGTGTGGGTTATACAGGGAGGGGTGGGCATGTTGTAGTTTGTAGAGAGGCCTGCAGTGAATGGTGCCTCAGTCTGGTGAATGGAGGGTCAAGGGGACCACTGGCCTTGGTGGTTAAGAAGGAGGAACCATGCCTGACTGGTGTGGCTCAGTGGTTGAGCATTGACCTATGAACTGGGAGGTCATGGTTTGAATCCCCATCAGGGCACATGCCTAGGTTTCAGGTTCAATCTCCAGAGGGGGGAGTGCAGGAGGCAGCTGATCAAAGATTCTCTCTCATCACTGATGTTTCTATCCCTCTTTCCCTCTCCCTTCCTCTATGAAATCAATACAATATATATATATTTAAAAAGTAGTAGGAACCAGGAATGCCAGCCAACTGACCCAGATGCTGGCGACTTTTCCATCACAAAAAAGAAATTATAATTATGTGACATGATAGAGGTGTTAGCTAATGCTATGGTGGTACTCATATGGCAAAATGTTAATGTATCAAATCAACATGTGTATACCGTAAACTTACACAAAGTCATATATCTACTATATCTTAATAAAAATACAAAATAAAAAAAGAAGATGCATTCCTCACTGCCAGTAGCTAGAGTTTTAAAAATGGGAGTTGATGGCTGGTCCCTCCAGAGCCCCTTTGATGGAGAAGCAGGGTGGGGCACTGAGCCTGCCCTAGAACAAACTGGAGAGAGAAGACAGGAGTGTGCTGAGTAGGACAGTTTCCACAGACCTTCTCACTTCTCTTCCTTGTATCAAGAAGGTGTCTAGAATATGTTGAACTTTGCTTTCATGTTAAAAGAGCAGAAAGAGAGAGTATAGAGGGTGGTTTCTGGAGTTATACCATCTGGGCTCACAGCTTGGCTCCATCATTTGCTACAGGTGTGACCTTGGACAAGTTCCCTCATCTCTCAGTGCCTCAGTTTCCTCATCTGTAAAGTGTGCATTCATTCATTCATTCATTCATTCATTCATTCAGAGTTTGTGGAGAATCCACACTGCACTAGGCATTGTTTTGGGTGCTTGAGATGAAATAGCAGTGACTAGTAGACAAAGATCCCTTTCTGGAACTTCTATTTTGTGGGATAGAACAATTATTGTATCTACTTAATAGAATTATTGTATTAAATGAGTCCATGTCTGTGAGTTGCTTTGTTGTCTGTAGGACCCAAGGTCAGCTCAATACTCAATTCACCAGAGAGTGAACAGTGGAATGCTTGCTTACTTTTTAATTATTATTTTTTAGTGCAAGGAACAATTGTCTTTAGTAAAGAATTGCTGCTTAACTCATGATAAAAAATCCATTATTTTTTTAATTGCAAAAGAAATGCCTGCTCACAAACAATCATACATTATAGAAATGAATGGCCTGGCAAGCAAAACCCCCTGACAATCTCACGCCTCAACTGTAATCACTGTGAACAGTCTGGTGTATTTTTTTCTTTACATAACTTATCTTGATGGATCATTTGTTTTCAGGAATTTTTTTCTAGTTACCCAACTTTATTAAAAACCAATCTTGTTAAGCCTACTAAAATGAATGCTGAATAAGATGAGACTGCGTATGCGTGTGTTTCAATGAGCAGGATACGGAGAAAGGGAGAAACGGAGGAAATGAGAGGGACTATACCAGGCCCTTGACTGTCCCGCATGGAGTGATCACGCTGGGATGTGGGGATTCCAGTCTTATCCAACCTCTCTTTCCCTCAGGAAATGCTGTTTCGTCAACAGCAGCTCAGAAGGCTCTTTCTTAGTGAAACATCTTGGTGTCCCAGTTCCTTTCTGGATAATCGGGAGCAGGAACGGAGGGTGTCCCGGCACCTGCAGGCGGGAATTTGGGGAGGTTTTGGGTTTTCTGTGGGTGTCTTGCCCTCCCACTCCTGCACCCTGCTGGGTCTCCATGACCACTCTTCACTTCAGAAGTTTCAGTTGGTTCTTTTAAAAGTCTGCCTGACATTTTCTTTCCACAGTGTTGGGTACTTTCCTGATTACTTACTTCCTAGAAAAACATCTCTTTCATACATTTAAGTATAGCTGCTTTATAATCTTTCTCTGAGTATTTCTTTTTCTTGGGGTTCTAATTGTTCTATTAGCTGTGTATCTGCTTTTCCCACTGTGTGAACTGTTTCCGTGAATCATAACTTTATTTTCCTTGGAGCATTGTTTTTCCCCTCCAGGAATTTCACACAGCATGGGTGTGGGAGTGCTCCCACAGGGGAGTTATGCTTTTCCTTCTGCCGGGTTCTTCAGCCATCGCACTGGGAGGGGACAACAGTTTATACTCATTGCTTAACCTGGGATTTTTTGCACCAGGTGTGTATTGTAAATGTGGACTTGAAATTTACATGTGGTGAAGGTTTGGTTTTAGTTTTGTCCATGAAACATTTCCTCGCACAAGTTCCTTGTCATTTCCCTATGTTGGGGAGCAGAGCCTATTTCTTCTTCTTGGGAGGGCAGCCGTTTGAAGCTCCAAGATTTCTGCAAGAATCTCAATTCCAACGTCCTGCCTTGTAGAGGCCTCAACACTAGAGCCCCTGCCAGAACCCTGATACAGCCACAATGAAAAAAAATAAAATGTTTCTCAAGCAGTTTCAATCTTATATGGTAGGTGGGAAATACTTCATTTTTAGTACCCTCGATGCACCTCTGTAAATGCCTGGTGCTCACAGAAGCTTGGTTTACAGACCCCTGGATTAGATGGCTGGAGCCCTTTCTACTTTTGAGCTCTGATAATAAGGACCCTCTGCCTGGGTTTTAAAGCCTACCATGGCCTGCTCCACCCCTACTTAGCCTTATTTTGAACCAATACAGATTCGTCTCTAGTCGGGCCAGTCTCGTAGGATCTTCTGCATACTCCTTGCCTTTCCTGTGTTCTTGCTTTTCTCACGGTGTATCATCTGTATGGAATGTGTTCTTTCTCCTGTTGATATTCAGATTCAAGCCTAAATTATGTGAGTACTCTGACCTCCAATTGTCCATCGGGCATGGCTAAGAAAATGGTGGGGAGCCACAGTCTCTTCGTGCTCTACTCTCTTTCATTAGCCAAACTCGTCATTGCCTTCACCCTAAATATCATCGATGCTGGCAAGTCCCAACTTTCTATTTCCATCCTAGAACTCTTCTTGAGCTCCAGACTTATGTAGAGACTCAGAGGCTAGGAAAGCTTAGAGGTCAGTTCTCAACTCCACTAGATCCATAACAACATCTTGAAATGAAAAGCTTGAGGGTGGGACTGTTTATTTCTTCGTGGATTGCTGACTGTGCCTGGCAGTGTCTTGTATACAACAGATGCTCAGTAATGTCCATATTGATTTTTAAAAATATTTTTTATTGGCTTTAGAGAGAGGAAGGGAGAGGGAAAGAGAGGTAGAAACATTGATGGGAGAGAAACCCTACTAGGAATTGAATCAGCAACCTCTTGGTGCATGGAACAATGCTCAATCCACTTATCCACACCAGCCGGGCTCATATTGATTAAAAAAATTGACAGTAATATGTCTTTGTTATGGTTTAAACAAGTTTTTGAAATAGCTATTTGTAATCTTTAAAACAATGCACTGAAAGTAAGTCTTAATTTCAGAGTTTTATTATATTACACTAAAGGAATGGCAAGATGCTTATTCAATGTTCTCTTTCATTCAGTTCTTAAGTACTTGCAAGTTCTTAAGAATGCCTTTACCACCGGATTATAAAAATAAACATAACAAGCAATTTCTTAATAAGTAATATCTTACTAATTAAAACACATTTAAAATAGCTTTAAATGTATTCTTCATAAGTAATTTAGCATATGTTTTTTTTTTTTATCATGTTCACTTATGCTTAAGAATTGAAACAAGTATATTTCTCTGATGGAAATATGGGAAATCTCTCCTTCATGCAAAATACAGTGATATATTCAAGTTGAAAGGAAAAGATCCTACTCTTCTTCCACATAGTCACAGCACATTAGAGATTATTTATCCAGAGATAGAAAGATGAAGAGACTCAAAAAGAAGAAATTTTCCTGGAGCTAAAAAGCAGATGACTTAAAAAAGAAGTCAGTTTTTTTAAAAAAACACTATCATTTCCCTTCTTCTTTATCACTTTTATCTCAGCAGCTTAGCAATCTCTCTCTTTAGGGTTTGGGGTGCTAGAGAGAAAGGGGTGGTTTCCTTTCTGGTCTACTAAAAGGCTGAAGCTGCTGCTGACATCAAATTTCAGTCCAACCCAGGCCCAGTATCAGACAGGCCTGAGCTCTAGGTGCACACCCAACAGACCATGCCCATCCGTTCTACTATAAGTCACAGAAATGAACAATGTACCATGTAAGTGGGAACCATGGGGGAAACTTGTCCTTCAGGTGCAATGCTCCAGGTCCCACCACATGGCAGGGAAAGAGCAGGAAGAATGGAACAACTAGTCTTTGCCACAGAAACATCAAGCATTGTCTCAGCTGTGAGCAGGACACTCACAGTTATCTACTGCTGCGGCTCACAGCTTTTACATGGAGACGCCCCTGCTCTGGTGGGTCCTCCCCAGTGGCCAAACTCCAGGATAGTAACTGAGCCATACTGACTCTTCGTTGTTGTTAATCCTCACCTAAGGATATTTTTTTCCCATTGGTTTTTTAGAGAGAGTAGAAGGGAGGGAGGAAGGGTGTATGTGTGGGAGAGAGAGAAACATTGATGTGAGAGAGACACATCGATTGGTTGCCTCCTGCACATACCCTGACTGGGGCCAGGGATTGAACCTGCAACCCAGATACATGCTCTTGAGCAGGAATAGAACCTGAGACCCTTTGGTTCGAGGCCTGACACTCTAAACACTCAGCCACATCGGCCAGGGCCATACTGACTCATTTTCAGCCCCCTTCCCACCCTCACCAAATCATATAACACATCCTGGTGAGTGGGTAGGGGCAAGAAGATGGAGCTTTTTATTAGTAGGATGTTTGGAAAGAGGCAAGGATGTTGAAGGTAGGAGTCAATGTTTCCTAAGGTTCTTTCTTAAAATATATTGTATTTGGCTTTGGGGCTGCTGACTCACCCAAGGCCAGGCATTCCATCTTGGGGCTACTATATTCCTCAGAGTGCCTGGAGAGACCAGCTCCTTCCCCACCTACAGTATCCACAAACATCCGTGTTAGCTTATTAGAGACTCAAAACAACCAGCTGTCAAGCACACATTCCTCTTGGCTGACGCATGGCTCTCCCCAAGGGTTCACCCCCGGACTGCTTGTGTCTGTGAGACCATAAGCTGACTTTAATGATGATTTGAAGGGCCTCTTACATCCTAATTTATGTAACCTTCTCACACGAATAACAAGGCTTCCCTGTGGGGAATCATGGAATGACTAGTTACTCATTAGATAAGCAGTGATCCCTGGAAACAGGAAGCAAAAGAGAGCAGACCATGCCATTCCCTTCTCTTGTCATCCACAGGGAACTCAGCATTGTAGAAAGCAGTCTGGCCTTGGAGTCAGCAGACCCAGGTTCAACTTGCTGTCCTGCCAGGTACTGTGTGACCTGATACAGTTCCTTGGCCTCTCAGGTCCTCGGTTTCCTATTCTATAAAGTGGGAATAATAATACCTATCCTGCCAGCCAGGGATCTTAAGTGGTCCTAATGAATGCTGGGGTGGGAAGGCATCTTAAAGAGTATCTGAAGCTTAAATTTCCTCTTATAAGAACACTAGCAATAAGTCATGCAACCTATTCTTGAATTCATTCTGGGACAGGGAACTAATTCTCACAGAAGGCCCAGTGCATTGTGGATAGCTCTGACTTATGTTGAGCTGAAAACTGCCTCCTTTGGCATTTTACCAATTGGTCTTTCTCCATGTGAGGATACAGAAACAAGTCCAGTCCTCTTTTGGAAGAACAGCTTTCAGATATCTGGAGGAAGTACCGTGCTGTTGATATAGACAGAGCAGTCCCTAAGTCTTCTCCCACTAGGCCAAGCCTTTAACTTCCTTCACCATCAAGTTTGTTGTTCTCCAAAGGCACTTTAGGGAATTTATGATCCTCAAAGTATCTTGTCCAGAACCAAATGTGGTATTCAGCATGGTCTGAAAGGAGGAGAACTAAGTGGATGTTCACCTCCCTTGTTCTAGATGCTATGCCTCTATTGATTGATGTAGATGACCCTTGAATTAGCTGCTTTGTTGGCCACATCTCAATAGCAGCACTTCCCTCATAATCCCAGCTTCAAACACCCAATGCTCTGATTACTATCTCCTTTCTTTTCAGCTCATTCCATCTAGTACCCTGCTGGGGCCGACCAGCAGACCCTGAGCAACGGATGAATGATGACTCTGACACATGTTTATGTGAAAGAGAAGGCTAAGGGACTGCCTGGCTAGAAAAACCCAACAGCCTCATTTGTCTGTCTTCTTAGGTTTTTATTATAATAACTAGAGGCTCAGTGCACAATATTCGTGCACTGGTAGGGTCCCTAGTGGCTGCCAGCTGCCAGTCGGGTACTCCCTCCCTCCCCCCCCCCGCGGCTGTCTCCACCCCCTGGACGAACTCCTGGTTGAGGGGACAATTTGCATACTATGCTTATATAAGATAGCTTGAACTAAAATTAACTATTAGATTTTATCAGGAGGGTAAGCATTCTTGAGAAGACATATGCGTCTGCAGTGTCCTTTAAGCAAGGATGTCTAAAGACTAAGCATAAAGATCCTAGTAAACATCTGGGGGCTCAGACTTGTTTGGAAAAGTCAAGGCAGGGGCAGTTGCCTTCAGCCAATTCCCCTGGAGGTTCTGACCTTTTGGAGTTTCCTCCTTACAGGCTTTCCAACCAAGACCCATGCTTCCCTACAGTACCCATTCAATAATTCTTAGGTCTCACCAGGACTTCCCATCCATTGACCATAGTGCTGTCCCTGACCTGTCTCCTCCACTGTGTCTTCATGTCCCTTCTTACCCAGCCTAGACCTCACAACACATCGCTATAATCACACCCTTGAATACACTCCCAACTCCTTTCTCTCTCTTGCTTGGCAAAATCCCCACACTGGTTAAATCCTACTCTCTGTCTCTTTCTACATAGCATCCAGACAGTTGAAACTGGCTAGAGAGAAACACAGAAATAGGCTAAACCGGCCCAAATTAACTTCATGAAGAGTAACCTCAAGGGGGCCCATGGAGCTGCCCAGTAATCATCCTCTAATTCCCCAGTCTGGGCATTCCAGTTCATACCGCCTCCATCCTTAAGCCTCCACCACCTCCGTCCCCATCTTTACTTTCAGCAGATGACCTTGCCTTCACCCAATAGGGATTTCACAGGCTTTGGATCCCAGTGCTCTGCCTTCCCTCTGTCCCTCGGATGGGCATCTGTACTCCCAGCTAAGACTAAGCTAGAACCTTGCCCTCTTGCTTCATAAGGAACTTTTGCCCCCTCATCCCATACTCTATTACTAATTTCCTTTTTTTTCCTACAGGTCATTTCCATCCTATATAACTACAATATCATTTTCTCTCATTTTAGGAAACAAAATAAAAAACACACAAAACAACAAAATGTTGTTGTTCAGTAACCTGCCCAAGGTCACAAACCTAGAAGTGGTGGGTGGTGGGGGTGGGGGTGGGGGTGGGAGGTCAGTCTTCCCACCCCAAATGCGACTTCATGGGTTGCAGAGGATGGAGCAGCTCTCTCTCCAGCCACTGCTTGGTTTGAATGGCTGAACTCGGTCAGGGAACACTTCGCCAAAGACGTCCAGCCAGCTGTGTCATGCCTGGGCACTCTGGGGTCAGCAAGCAAGGCTGCAGGTTTTCAAGTGAGAAGGGGGCCTGCAGGACTGCGGGGACCTGCTGAGGTGCTGAAACTCTATCTCGACTGACTTGCCTGTCAGACTAAGTGTGGGTGTGCGGGGTGCTGTTTCCAGAACTCCCTCCCAGCAGCACGCCAGCCTCGGCAGGGTGAGCCGGTGGCTATGATGGCAGACAGATGAAGCAGGAAAGAGTGGGTGGAAGCGCCAATATCGTGCACCCCCGTGCAGAGATGACACCTCATAAATCTCACAGGCTTAGCCCACGGTGGCTTATTAATGCTGCCTGGTCCCCACGTGGAGGTAGAAAGTGACAACCACTGACAACATCCCTAATTATGCAGAGAACCCAAAACAACTCAGGCTAAGAAGGTTTTCCTCCTGAAACACCAGATACTTAACTATCTCCAGATCATAGGCCTTCACCCATCACCCCTCTCCCCTCCCCTCTCTGCTCCCAAACCTTCTTTCAGACAATGAGCCCATCTGGCTTTGAGACTTCCAAGTACATGGGGTCCAGTCAGACTTTTGAGACCACCTGGAAAAGCACACGACTACCGCCTCTTGTTTGTGTATCTGCCAAAACCAGTGTTGACTTTAGTCATACTATCTCCTAAGAGCCCTCCTTCGAAAGGGACCGGCGAGCCACTTACTTGTCTGTCACGGCCTGCATGAACTCGTCCAGCAGCTCATCGTACCTCTCCCCACGCACACGCGGGTGCTTCAGGCCGATGTACAGGGGGTCTCTGAGCAGCTCCTGGAACAGACAGCATCCATTTTCTCAAGTGTCCTGGTTTAGTGGGAAGGACCAGGGGGTGAGAGGGGAAGAGGGAGGAGGAAGCCAGATGAGCCCCAGGTATCACCTCCAAAAGGTCTGAAGGCTAAGCCCCTGACTGAGGGTGGACTCCCAGGTGGTCCCATTTCAGAAACCAAGGACGCTTTGAACAGGCGAGCCTCCCTCCCTGACACAGTCTTCCCACCTCTGGCTGTGGCTCTGGGTGTATTTCAGAGCTTCTCAGCAGTGGTGCTGCTGACATTTCGCCTTGGGTAATTCTTTGATGTGAGGGCTGAATGCGTATTGCAGGATATTTAGCGCGGGTCTCTGATCTCTAGCCACTATAAGTCAGTAGCACTCTCAGCTGTGACAATAAAAAATGTCTGTAGACATTGCCAAGTGTCTTCTCTGGGGGCGAAATGCCACTGGTTGAGAACTGCCATAGACAGCATCTGGACTGGAGTATTGGGTCTGGTCCAAAGCCGCTGATCTGGACTCAAATTAGAAAAACTCCTTCTCTCCCTTCCTCCTTCCAAAGTCTTACCGAATAACTGCCATGTGCCTGGTTGTGTGCTAGGCCCTGGGGATACAAGAATAGAATGATACAACCTGAAATTCTAGTTCAAGAAAGATATCCACCTCAATGCTAGCCTCTGTTAAGTGACCCCCCCACCCCCACACACACACACTCACACTCCACCTCTTGTGGCTCTTTGTCAGAGCATTCACACACTGTTCGGACACCTTCTGTGTCTGCACTGGTGTGATGACTGTGCCCACTGGTTGACTTCCCACCTCTTCTATACTCCCCACCCCCCTCCATAGAAGCAGTGGGCTCACTTGTGTGTGACATGGTTACTGAGCATCTGTTACTGACATTGGGCCTCGCAGGGTTTGTAGATGAGTGAGGAATGGTTGTTGCCTTTAAGCTTGCTCAGTCTCTGGCAGGTGGCTGATGAGTGAACTTACAAACTCTACTACAAAGCAGAGCAGCATTGATTGCTTTGGAAGAAAGTGTGGCCCATGCAGCGCAGAGAAGGGAGCGAAGTGATTCCCATTGGGAATGCAGAGTTGCCTCATGGAGAAAACAGTTAGGCATTAGAGGATAGACGGATTTTGACAGGTGGTCTGGGCGTCTAGGCTGAGAAGTCAGCACAGAGAAAGGCTGGGGGCTGGAGCCGAAGGAGGAAAAAGTACCTGTGTGTTTAGGAAATAGGAAGTCATTCCATGAGCTAGTCTCCAGGAATTATCTATTTTTGTGCCAATCTCACAAAAATATCAGCTCATTGAGGACAAGGTTTAGTGTTATCTTCATCTCCATTTGAACTGCTGCTGCAGATTCAGAGGTAAGGGTCCCATGGGCTGTGCCCTCTGGGGGCTTAGAGTCAAGTCTCACCTCCACCCTGGCCAGCTGTGTGGCCTCAGGCAAATCACACCACCTCTCGGAGCCTTCCTCTCATCTGTCCAATGGGGATGAAACTGTGATGAGTAACTGTGGCACAGGGTGATTGTGATGAGTAAATGAAGCCATATATGTGAAAGAGCTTTGTGAATTATAACACACACTGAAAGCTAATAGCAGTAGCTTTAACTGGCATAGAGCTGCATAATAGGAAATATTCTAAGTACTGACTCTCCCCTACTGGGTGTGGCCATGGAGATGTGCCCCTCAGAACTCTCCCGAGAGAACCTGCTGAGGGAGGGTAGTTGATGGACAGCTTCCAGCTGCCACATTCTCTTCAGGCTGCTACCAGCCTGCGACTGGGCATGGCGGGTGCTAGGGTGGGCCAGTCCTGCACAGCTGACGCTCCTAATCTTTGCTCAGGGATTCCTATTGGCCTGAGACTTTCCCAGGGCTGGGTTGCAGATAGAGCTTTTCTTACTGTTTCCCTCCTTCCTTCTCTCCTTTCACCGATGCCATACCTGCATCATCGTCTAAGGCCCCGCCCACTCACCGATTTCTGCTCCCTCCTTTTATTTTTTCTACACACCTTTTCCACCTGTTTCCTGGAGGACCTGAATAGAAATAATGGGGCAACAAGCCACAGAGGCTAAACAACCTGCCCAGACTGTGGGCTAGTAAGTGCAAGAGCCAGGATTCAAGCTCAGCTGCCCGGCTCCAGAGTCCATGAGTGTAACCACCAAGCTCTTAGTGGCTCTTCTGCACATCAACCAGAACTGACTTGTTTTTTTTGTTAAAGGCCCTGCTCTGGGTCCATACCATCTTGATGGTGCTGTGGGAGGTGGCTGGGCAAAGGTGCAGGGGACAGAAAAGAACAGGAATGCCTGCCTTCCCAGCCCCTCACCCCCAGTCCCGAGTCCATAGAATCTTGAGGTGAGTTTAATGCCTTTTCCAAGGCACCAAGGTTTAACTTAGAAAGAGGGTGGGTCCTTACCTTTTCTTAACGTCCTCACCCCCTGGATGATACATCCTTGAGATTGTGTAGGATTCTGCCCTGGCAGGGGTGTGTGTGTGTGTGTGTGTGTGTGTGTGTGTGTGTGTGTTTGTGTGACTATATATGGTGGGATGTATATGGTGCTGACCACTGCACATGTCACTTTCAAAGTGACCATCTAAAAGCCACTGAAGACAGCAAACATTCAGGTAAGAGTGAAGAATAAAATAAATGATGGTATAATTACTTGATGGACAGCTAGACATTCATTAAAATGGATGGTTTTTTAAAAATATTTTTTATTTTTATTGATTTCAGAGAGGAAGGGAGAGGAGGAGAGAGAGATAGAAACATCAATGATGAGAGAGAATCATTGATCAGCTGCCTCCTGCACACCCCCCACTGGGTGTTGAGCCTGCAACCCAGGCTTGTGCCCTTGACCAGAATCGAACCTGGGACCCTTCAGTCCACAGGCTGACACTCTATCCACTGAGCCAAACAGGCTAGAGCAAAATGGGTGGTTTTTAAGAGTATGCAGCCACCTGGACAAATGCAGGTGAGATTATATAAAGTGAAAAAAGCTGGATACAGAATTGCTATCCTAATTTCAATCACCTGAAACACACACATTATAGCCTGGAAGGGCATACAAAAATACTGATAAAAATAGTAAAACTCTTGGCATTTGCAGAAAATATTCACTTTTTTAGTTCTTATAGAGATGAAAGGGTCCATGTTAAGTTACACTTTGCAATGTTGCCAAGCCACAGATGTGACTGGTGAATTTCTTAGTGCTGCATATGCGGTTTCTGGGGTGAGCCAAATTCTCTAGTGGTACTGAAGACTTTTAGGAGTTTCCAAACATTTCTCAGCATATCTGCATTTAAGATGAAAGGTCAATCATAATGAGGTACCATTGAGCTATAAGGGTGACAATACAAAGCTCTAAAAGGTCCTTATATTTAACTTTATGATGTTTTATGCCTGAAATGCTTCAAAGGTTAGCATATAAAAAAATATTGTAGAGAAAGTTTCTATATGGAGATGACATTAAAAATAGCTTCTTATATGCATATAGAACCTTCAAGTAATCTCACTCCTTCGGAATCAAAAGTCATTTGATCCTTTGGTCTTACATGTTCTCATCCCCATTTGACAGATGAGGAAGGTGGAGCTCCAGGGCTTGAATACATTGCCCAAGCTGACACAGCCAGAAAGCTGTTGAGTTGAAACCAAGCCTTGCTTTGCCTGGGTCTCATGACAGTGCCCTTTCCGCCCCATCATTTGATGGCGTGGTGACTAGGGAGCCTGAGGTGGCTCCTCCCCTTCTGCCTGGTCCTCCTGAAAGAGTTCAGCAGTGGCTGGGAAGGCCCAGGCTGTCACCCGCAGACCTGGCTGGGGAGCATGGGAGCCAGAATGGACACAGTCCATGTCCACATCTCCGCCAGCTGGGTCTCGTTTGGCAGGAGGGGTGGAGCTCCCACAGCTGTCTCAGCACCACGTGGAACAAGCAGTCCACATTCTGCCCTGTGTTCCACTGAGCACTTTGTCTCTCGGAATGACTGCCCGAAAGGGGCTGGACCCTCTCCTGTTGCAGTCCTCCTCCATCCTGGACTTCCTCACATAATTATTAAGAAGTTTCTAGCAGGCAGTATTGCCAGATGAAATACAGGATGGCCAGTTAGATTTGAATTTCAGATGGACAATCATTTTTTTAGTATAAATTTGCCCCAAGTGTTGCATGGAATGCACTTATGCTAACAAATGTTAGCTATTTACCCAACATTTAAATTAAACTGCTGTTCTATATTTCTCTTTGCTAAATCCAGTAACCCTATCAAGAGAGGCAGAAGGAATCTTAAAGCTGGCAGGCAGGGCACTGCAGTGGAGAGGGCACTGCTGGGCCTGCTGGCCCTGGTCAGGATGGCCCCACGAGCATCCTCAGTATGGCCCCCATGAGCACCCTCAATATGTCCTGGCTTTAGAAGCAGGAGGGCCTCTGGGCTTTGGAATAGGTGGGGTGTGAATTTAGACTCTGTCACTTAGCTAGCTCTGTGACTTTGGACAAGGTATTTAACTTCGCCCTGGTTCATTTTCCTTCTGTTAAGTCAGGGTAACAATGATCTCTATTGCGTAACGCAAGCTCTTTGAGGGAAAGGTCCTGTATTCATCTGCGTCTCCCCAGTGATTTTGCGCATAGCAGGCCCTTGAAAGGTGCTTACTGATGGAGTGGCATGAATTCTAGAACTGGGCTAAGGAGATGCTGGATTAAGGACTACGAAGGTCTTAGAAATCACTTGGTTCAGCTTCCTTTAAATGAGTTTTTAAGGCCCGAAAAGGTTAAGTGAGCTGCCCAAGGTCACAAAGCAAATTAGGTGGGATCAGCAGGGTGGAAAGGACAGCTTCCAGATCAGGGGTCTTCCCAGGAGGGACTAACTAACTCAAGCCTGGCTGCTTCCCCTCTATGAGGTAGTTACCAAGGTTCAGAATGAAATAAATCTATAACTTTAGGTTAAGGCCTTTATCCCAAGCAGGCGAGCCAGGACTTTCTCCTCTGCCATGGGAGTTGAAGGTGCCCTCTATGGCTGTCTGTCCAGTTCTGACTTCCTAAGGGTTTTCTTGCAGTTGAAATGCAAGGAAAACAGAATGGCTTCCCCCTCCTCACTGCCATGTCCCTGAGCACTGGATTGAAGCTGGAAAAGAGATGAACCTCGGTCTGGGAAAATCTTTATCTTGCATAGAGACAGGCACACAGTGTTACTCAGAGGGCATCGGGGGGCCTGGGGAGGCCGTGGCATTGGGTTCACACTGTGGACACAGTTCATTGTCCCCCTCGGGGAGGCAGTCATGCCCACCACACATTTCTCTGGAAGCTCATTAAGCCCAAGGGTGAGCTGTACAGATCCTGGGAGGGGCCCCGCATTGGCCACATGTGTGCAGATGGTGAGCGCCTCTGCTAGCACCTCATGGTGATTGCTGATGATTTATTAGCTGCAAAAGGAGCATCTCGAGAGGTGGGGGTTTGGCGATCCCAGCTATTCAGTAACACCTAAGGCACCATTTACCGGGCTCTGTTGATAATCTGTTCCCACGTGTGTCTCCCCGCAAGCTGACAGGCCCGCCACCCCTTCTCACCCCCCGCCCCCCATCAGTCAGTTCCACAGAGATTCACATAGCATCTCGTTGGAAGATGGATCCATTAAGACTCAAGACTTCTGCCAGGAGAAGTCCTCTAGGGCTCAGGGGCCATTTTAAAGTCATCCCCTCCCGCCCCCCGCCCCCCTCACTCTAGATTGCACCCTTAGCTCAGAGTGGGATGAGCACTGGGTGCTTGGACTCAAATACTGGGGGAGCCATTTGTGCTCTGGGACCCCTTTTCCCATATGAAATGATGGGGCTGAACTAGAAATATGTCAGGTCTCTTCTAACACGGACAGTCTGTGGCCCTGCTGTGTGTGGTTGAAGCAAAATGCACACCCCATTCTGCGCACAGCCATGCCGGAGAGCCGAGAGCAGGTGCACCGCCTGACTGGGGTTCCCGCCCCCCGCCCGGTTGGATTGTAGTCACATGTCCCTTCTCACTCCCTCACATATTTGTTTTTCCAAACCTTCTGGATGTGTCAGGTAAAAGTGACTCAGAGTTTCAGGGCTGCAGACCCAGATGTTTTCCTTCAACAGGAAGCCTGGGGGTGTTTTCTCTGACTCGAGAGCTCCTGTGGCCCCAGGAGGTTTTACGGAGACATACACACAGATGGTCCAGTTGTTCCGACACGACACACCGTCACAGCAGCACCCTCCCCGCACTGACATATTGCTCCAGCTTGCTCTGTGGGAGGGATGTGCCCCAAGACTTCTGGGCGGAAAATCTTGCAAATTGACTCATTTCCTAAATAAGAACTGTAGTGTGAGAGATCACACAATAAATCCACTTGGAAAGAGATAAGTCACCGTCTTCCCAATGGTGGTCACTTGGTGACTTTGGATTTTTGTGTCCTGAGTTTCTCGAAGAAGGCTTGATGGGGGTTCACCTTTCTTTGGGGGCAGGGGACCATGGGAATAGCATGAGTACATCCTGACTTGATCCTGAGGGTCTATGGACCCCTTACTACGTGAAATACCTACTCCCCGTCTTCTCTTCCTAGCCTGTAACCTGGCCTCTCTGAGCAGCGTGCCATGGCGGACAAGGCAGCTCCGCAGCCAGAGGCCCGGGTTCAAATCCCAGCTCTGACACTAGGAGCTGTGAGGCCTGGGCTGAGTGGTTAACAGGTTTGTCTCAGTTTTCTCATCTATAACACAGGGAGAACTATATCTCCTATAGCTGTCGTAAAACTTAAAAGAGAGGAAGATACGTAATCCCTAGAACATGTGCCTGGCGCACCGCAGGTGCTGGTGTTGGTCCCGTGGCCTGGGTGGGAACCGCTCTCTTCCTCACTAGGTATGGCAAGGGCGGGTCAGGCTGTGCTCCTCCCCTCAGCTGGGGAACACTCTGGTTCCTTCCGACAGGAGGGAGCAGGCCCAGGGGGAGCTCTCTCCCTTCCACAACCAGGAAGAGAGGTGGTTCAGAGGCCTGAAGCCGCAGGGGGAGAAGCAGACACCTTGAGCAGATGTGGCACATTAGCTATTAAAATGATCAATTAGGTGTCAATGTTGAAACACTGACAAGGAGGTATTCCACCCACGCCTGGCTCTCATCCGTCTCCCTCATGCCCAGCAGAGTGCCTGACACCGAGTAAACACTCAATAAATAATAGATAAATAAATATCAATGTCAGTAAGTAAATGTAACTTGTTCAATAAAGAGAAGGTATTCACAGAATAATCTTCATTGAAAAGACTAGGACAAAATCATGGGCACATTATGATTACAACCAGGTAATAACTACATCTGTGTATATGCATAGACAGAGATTAGATGGAGCGTTGGGAAGAAATGCCATTTCCTTTTTCTTCTTCTTTTTTTTTTAAAATAAAGATTTAAAATAATGTTTTAAAGTAACTTTAGTAATAAAAACGCTAAAAATCAAGAAATGGCCTTTAGTTATAACGCAACAGAAACCCAGGCAGGTGGTGTGGTGTGGACGAGGAGCCCAGCCCTTCCACTTCTAACTGAGCTTCTCTGGGCCTCAGTTTCCCCTACTGTGTAAAAAGAGGGCAATAATGGGTGTTCTGCTCACAGGGTTATTGTCAGGCTTGAGTGGGGTGGTCTGTGCACACGGCATGGCCACGATTACCCATGGGTTCCTGCTATCTTTCTGCTGAGCTTGTTACAGGTTGAGCCCAGCTCTAAACTTCAGCACATCATTGCTGGGAGCTGGACCTTCAATGCCAAAATATCTTTTTTTTGGGTTATATATATATATATATACATATATATTTTATTTTAGAGAGGAAGGAAGGGGGAGAGAGAGAGATAGAAACATCCATTATGAGAGAGAATCATGGATCGGCTGCCTCCTGCAATTCCCCCACCGGGGATCAAGCCCACAACCCGGGCATGTGCCCTTGACCGGAATCGAACCTGGGACCTTTCAGTTCCCAGGCCCATGCTCTATCCACTGAGTCAAACCAGCTAGGGCTTTTTTTTTTCTTTCTTAATATGTTTTTACTGATTTGAGAGAGAGAGAAAGGGAGAGAGATAGAGAAATAGAAACATCAATGAGAGAGAACCATCGGCTGCCTTCTGCATGCTCCCTCCTGGGGATAGAGCCCACAACCCAGGCCTGTGCTTTGACCTGGAATCGAACCAGTGACCTTTTGGTTCATGGGTCGATGCTCAAGCATTGAGCCAAACCGGCTGGGTAACGACAAAGGATCTTAATGCATCTGCTAGAGGCCACCAATACGCTTCTGGGGGATGCAATGGTTCCCCTTCCTTTTTCTTTCCTGAGAGCTAGCTTTTGAGAGACAGAGAGTGAAGGTCTATATTAAACCCAGCTGGAGCACAGCAGGAGGTGTCAGATGGGAATAGTCACTGGAACAAAGTGTGTTACATGCATGCATGGTTTCACACATGTTCCTTGTGGCTGAGGGACAATTTCAGTAAAACCCAGGCATCTGGCTCTGGGGAGGGAACCACAGTGCAGAGCCAACCTTGAAGGCTGTTGTTGACGAGCAACTCTAAATCTTCTGCCACCAGCTGCCTCCTGTCTCCTAGGCTGGTGGGGAGGCATATGGAGAAGAGCTCTAGGGGTGGAAGAACACACAGAAACCTCCTGGTCCTGCCCCTTCTTGTACCAGAAGGGGGTCAAGTCTAGATTGGAACACGGTCTTACCCGCTGCCAGGGGTACTGAGCCCAGCATCTCTGCCTCCCAGTCCAGTACTTTTTCCTCTCCCCTTGCCCTGCCTCCCGCTCTCATGATTTCCCATCACTGAAGCAATGTCTGCCCGGGCCACTCATGGATGGCGTCTGTGAATGAAGCCTGAATAAGCGTCATTCCTCATGAGCTACAGCGCCTATTCTGTTCAGTGTAGTGTCCAGGGAGGAGGAGGCCATGCAAAGTCAAGGCAAGTTTTCTTGAGAGAGATCATCACAGAATGCATATAAGGAAAACCTATTTGACAGTATGAGTCAAGAATCTAAAAAAGTGGCCATTCCCTTTGCTTCAATATTTCCATTTCCAGGAATTTGTCTTTAGGAGAAACTCAGAGGTGGAAACAGACTGTTCTGCAAAAATGGGTATCGGAGCACAATTACATCAGCAAGAAGACTAGAAACCACCTAAGCATCCCACAGTGGAGGGTTTCCTATGCAAATTATGGGATAGCTGGCAGCTCTGCAAATGACCTTGTGGAAGAATGGCTAATGACCTCGGAGAAAGCTGATGAATGACATTACATTTAAAAAAGCAGGATATAGAACTGTATGTGCAACAAAATCTCAATTTTGCTTTTATGCCTTGAGGAGAAAAGGTTAGAAGGAAATTACCAAAATGTAAGCAATGATTGGTGTTGATTGTGTGACGGATATCTTATTTTAATAGTTCTTTGAGTTTTCTCAATTTAAAAAATATGAACATGCCCTCATTTTAAACTCAGAGATAAATGTCCTTAGGAAGAATGCTTGAATATTTCTTCATGTTCTCTGACAGAGACACAGAGCTGAGACCACAGGCATGCACAAAGCCCATATCCCAGGGTGGTGGTACTCCCAGCTGCTTGCCGTATTTTCCCGTGTATAAGACAACTGGGCGTATAGAAGATTTTCCTGGGTTAAAAAGTCATCTTATACGCCGGAAAATACGGTAAATCCTAAACCACTTGGGGCCCAAGAGGTGGATCTCACCCACAGCCTGGGTCAGTTTCTCCCCCTGGGTTTGCAGGACCCTTAGTTATCTGGTCCAGGCCTTGACTCTGCAGTGTTGAGTTTTCACCCTTTCACTGAGGAAGCTCGCCTCTAAAATGCTGAAAAAAACCAGCCCGCAGCCACTTCCATCAGTGGCCTCTTCACTAATGGACCAGAGAGAAGCTTGAGGGCATGGAAGTTGCCTGGGACATGGAGAAAGGAAGCAGGGGTTGTCATGGAGGGTCTCAGGAGGCAGAGGAGCGGGAAGACCCAGCAGTGGCTGAGGGAAGAAGGGCTGGGAGGGTGGGACAGGCAAGAAGGGAGGAGTATGGCTTCCACTCCACAGCTGTGTAGAGACAGTGCCCTGGCAAAGGGGACCCAGCAAAGAAATGGCCTGATGCTTTGTAGATATAACCGCCCCACGAAGGTGCTCCCCACCCCATCCCAGCTGCCACCTTCTGGCCCCACATCACCTGCCCACATAGCATGTTACCTCGTTGTTGGTGCCGACGTCCAGCAGGACAGGGAGGCATTGCTGTGGGTTGACCCCTCCGCACGCCGTGTACAGGGCCAGCTTGCCCACAGGGATCCCCATGCCGTAGCAGCCCAGGTCTCCTAAGCCCAGGATGCGCTCTCCATCAGTCACCACCACGGCCTGAGAAACAAAGCAGGACACCATCAATCACTGGCAGCGCCTCCTGTGACCAAGTGCTGGTATTGACAGCTCTGGCATGTCAGGCTGACAGATGATGCCCGCTGCCTCTGCTGGGGATGAAACAGCCTCTCTGGGATGAGGCCAAAGCTCCCTTCAGCTGCAGGTGGCAGGCTGGTGAGGAACCCCACTGAGAAGATGACAGAAAGACACCTGTCTTGCATTCAGAGGTTGGGGTGGGGGCTGCAGAAACAGCTGGAGGGAAAACACACCTAGTCACTCTCCCTCGAAGAAACCAGGCAGACAGGCTCAGCTTGAGATTTGAGGGGCAGGGAGGGAAGGACATGAGCAAAGGAGATAATGAAAAACAAGTGTTCATGCTGCTGTTACAACACCAGGGTTTAGAGACCCTGCTCTCGGGCCTGCTCTGGAGTGTGATAAATCCAGTGTGCAAAGGACAGAGCTCCCGTGACATCTGCTGGGGTCACTATTTCACAGGAAACCAGGATGGTTCTCAAGCTGTATTGGGATTGCCTTTGTGTTTAGGCAAATAATCACTGAGGGAATACCAGGTCATAGACATAGTGCTAGTTCAAGGCCTACCGACTGTGAATGAACAGATGCTGATGAAGCGGAGGATGGAAATCATTATGTTATGATGATGGATATTTATTTATTCATTCATTTAATACATATTTATGAAGCACCTACTTTGCATAAGACACTGTGCCAGATCCTGGGGGAAGGAGCTTTAGTTTGCTCATCTGTGAAAACAAGTACGCATGAGCCCAGCCCTTAAGAACTAAGGGGCCCAAAGAGAGATGGAACAGGTACATTTATAATTATGACTCTGGGAGGAAAGTGTGAGCACAGCGGAACAGGACAAGGGCAGCAGAGATGAGGGGACACACGTGCCAGACACTGAACAGGTGGGGATTGTCCATCAAGGGTGTGGTTGGGAGAAAGGCATTTGGTACAAAAGGAAATTGAGATCCAGGGTAGAGGTGGGGGGATGTAGGCTGTGTGTATAGGGGTGCAGGGCATGAAAAGAAAGAATGGAAAGTCAGGCAAGAATCAAACAGTGAAGGGCCTTGAATGTCAGGCCAAGGAGAGCCCTTCCAAGTGACAATGAAGTTGTTTATAAGTCATCCCAACCTGCTCACCATCACTGGTTACCTCCTTCTCTAAATGAGTTAAGTTTAGGGGATACCCATCCTTTCATTGGAGCTGGTTTTGGGCCAGACATAGGACCAGCTCTGAGCTATGGGTGTCCTGGCTGGGCCCAAGCATGATACCCATAGGCACAATGAAGGCACAATGCTGGGCACTGGGGATAAAAAGATGAAGACTCACTGTTGTCCTGTAAGAACTTATGATCCATATCCAAAGGGTCCATGGCATCTCCTCACTTCAAGGGCTGTGCTACCTTTTGGTAGAAATTGCTGTAGAGATTCTTAGAAAACACTCTTCCACTTCTGAAAAGGGGGCTCTGGAGAGTGCAACAGACCCACAAAGATGACCATCCCCCTTAGATTGGTCTTCTGCCTCTATGAAAGTGCTCACAACCCACAACTCACCTGACCCTTCCACGGCCCTCACTGGTAGGCAGGTCTGAGATTGTTATCTTCATTTCACAGGTGAGCAAACGGAAGCTCATAGACCTTCATATTCTATACAAGGCACTCGACTTGATGTTTCCACATTAGTTATCTCAGAAAGATTAGATGACTTACCAAGGGCACCTTGCTTGTGTAGGTGGCAGGCTGTGATTTTAATCAGGCTTTGGGTTCCTGGCTCTGGGCTCCTTCTACCATCCCATTCAACTGGGTTAAGCACCTGTGCTCTTGGCAAAGCTCTGCCCTGCCTCAGGGCCACCCTCTCCACAGTCTCCCTCTGACCTCCCCCTGGCAACTCTCTCTGGTGGAACCTGTGCTCTCATGCTGCCCCGGGGTGCCCAAATTCTGGTTAATTATCTACCATCTCTTCTAATCAAAGCTTCCTTACTCTGGTTCCCATTCCCTTAGAATTTCTCTCTGCTGAGGGCCAGTGAGTGACATGAAGTTAAATCAACTACTTCTCCATGGTGTTAACTCTAGAACTCTGGAGCCTTTCAAGATGGTACCAGAGATGCCATGACGCCCTCCCAGTGTGGAATGTTCCAGGACACTCGACTGCATCCCTGCTCTTCAGAGGGAGTGGCTCATCTCGATCTGTCATCCACTCTCAATCCTACCATACTAATGGTTAGGTTATTGCAACAGCTTCACAACCAGAGTCATCTTTCTGCCAAACTCTCCTGCCAACTAATGCCAAATCCAGTGTCTCAGAAGCCCATTTTCCTTATGCCATTCTAAAGCTCAAAGACCTCTAGTGACTTCTAACTGTCCATAAAATAGAGTCCAAAATGCTTAACTCTTTAATGACTTAAATCCAATATACCTTCTGAAACTTATCTCCTCCTACTTATCCATACACAATTGTCTACTTCAGCCAAACTGGCCTCTTCACTCACTGCTAGACACACTCTGAATTCACCAACAATCTCTGACCGCTCAGTCTCTATATTTCCCTGGGAAAGGCCCTTCCCCTTTCCCAGCTGGGCAAATCCTGCCCATTGCAATTGAATGTGCCTTCTCCCAGCACTTGTTATATCTACCCCACACCTGGCTTCTTCACCCTTCCTGCCTGCCTGCCTTCCACAAACATTTATTAAGTACCTACTGCTTGCCAAGCCCCACATTTGCTACTTAAACATTCAATGGTGATAGCATTTGGGTTCTTATTTAATAATTTTTAAAATGCATATTTTATCTCACCAAATAGCCTAAAGGTGAATGGCCAGGAGTTTTGGAGTCTGATAACTATTATTTGAATTTAGGCCCTTTGATGGGTTGCCACATGTAATCTCAGGTCAACAGGTAACTTTATGAGTTTCAATTTTGCATAAAATGGGAGTAATAATAATACCCAACTCATCAGGTTGTTGTAAAGATGAAATGAAATAATATGTCTTATTTTTTTTTTTAAATTTCTTTATTGATTAAGGTGTCACATATTTGTCCTCATCCCCCATTCCCATCCCACCCCTCTCCCCACGCATGCCCCAATCCCCTGTTGAACTTAACCGTTGGATAGGCTTATATGCATGCATACAGGTCCTTTGGTTGAACTCTCCCCCTCCCCCCACCCTCCCCTACCCTCCCCTATCCTCCCTCTGAGGCCCGATAGTCCGATCAATGCCTCCTTGCTTCTGGTTCTGTTCTTGTTCCTCAGTCTATGTTGTTCATCATTTCCCCTAGATGAGCGAGATCATATGTCACTAGGCCTCACCCGGACCCAGGCTCTGGCTTCACCCGGACCCAGGGACACTTGGCCTCTCCCAGACCCAGGGCCACTTGGGCTCACCCGGGCCTAGGTGCACGAGGCCTCATCTGGATCCAGGGACACATGGTCGCACCCGGACCCAGGGACACTTGGCCTCTCCCAGACCCAGGGCCACTTGGGCTCACCCGGGCCTAGGTGCACGAGGCCTCACCCGGATCCAGGGACACATGGTCTCACCCGGACCCAGGGACGCTTGGCCTCTCCCAGACCCAGGGCCACTTGGGCTCACCCGGGCCTAGGTGCACGAGGCCTCCCCCGGTCCAGGGACACATGGTCTCACCTGGACCCAGGGATGTTTGGCCTCTCCCAGACCCAGGGCCACTTGGGCTCACCCGGGCCTAGATGCGTGAGGCCTCAACTGGATCTATTGACCCCTGGCCTCACTCGGACCCAGGGGAGCGCGGCCTCCCCCAGACCCAGGGGCGCTTGGCACCTCCGCAAGAGTCCCGCCTCTCCCCGCAGGCATCTGGGTCTCCCACGGGTCCCCAGAAGCTGGATTTCAGTGTGATGGAGAGCTAATCTCTCCTAGGTTTGGAACAAAAGCCCCTTTCCCCCGCCACCAACCAGACCCACGCGCCTCCACACCTCATCCCCTCTGATTTCGCTGGTTTCCTCTTCCCTCTTAGCTATAAATCTACCATTCAGCCATCTCTCCTGTAGTTCTGGATGGCAGAGGCTCTGTCCTCCATTCGTGCCCCTGAAATTGCTGTGCGCGGTGGAGTTCGCAGTTCCTTTGTTTAACTTAGCCGCCTTCTTGATTCTCCTTTGTCAAAATGGCTTAAAAGGGCTTGAATGTAAGATGAGAACTCCTAAGAATCCTCCAAATCGGTGTTGGCGGCCTCCGGGGCCTCGAGGATCTCACTGCGCAGTTCGGCCAGGTCGGTGGCGCGGATGCGCCCCTCCTGCAGAAAGATGGTCTCTTCCTTCACAGAGAGCCGCTGCGCCGAGTCCGCAGCCGCCGCCACAGCAGCTGCTGCGGCGCCCACGAGCCCATGGCCCCGGCTGCGGTGCTGACTGAGAGGAGCAGCCGCCCGGTCTGGGGAGACGCGAGCAGCAGTCGCCACCCTCACTAGTCCATGTTCCAGTTGTATTTCCGAAACTGCCATGTGAGGCAACACATCAGCCTTCACCTCCGCCGTCATCTTTTTCGAATTCCCCAATTTGTTCTTCTTAATCCCTTGAATTCAGTCAACTCTACTGAGGTCTAGTGGCGCCGGGAGGTGCACGGAGAGGGCGCCCGGGCCTCCGTCCGTTGTGCGGGGCGCGCGGCCCGCGGAACCAGGCGCGCGGGGGCCTCGCGGCGGGGATGGGCGCTGGGCGGCCGCCGGGCTCCGGAAGCCGCTGCCGCCGCGGCGTCCCCAGTGCCCCGGGCCGGGCGGCCTGCGGGGGCGGCGCAGTTGCGAAACTGAGTGAGTATCTACAGTTAAGTCTTGATTGTTGTTGGTGTCACTAGGAGGAATTGTCCTCCAGGCCAATTGTCCATGAGGACCCTCTTTGTCTATATAGGAAGAGTTGCTGTGCAGGAGACATGAGGCTCCTGTGTCTGTGTCCCTCTGTATTCCTTGCAAACACCTCTGAGAGAAACGCGCCCTGGAGTTTCGCCCGCTGCCTGGAACTGGGTTTCAATGTAGTTGGAACTGGGTCTCAGCGCAGTCTGGCGCCTTTGTCTCCTTCCCAGCAGGGCCATTCAGTGGCACAGGCAACAGTCCCTCCTCTGCGCGCCCTCCCGTGTGCGCCTCTGGAGCCGCCGCTCCTCTGTGCCTCTGCCCCACAGGCCAAATTCATTCCCCCAGCATGTGCCTGGCTTCCCAGGGTTTCGCCCGGAACTGGGGTTCAGTGCAGTCAGAACTGGGATTCAGCACGGTCCGGAGCCCTTGTCTCCTTCCCGCTAGGGCAGTTCAGTGGCGCAGGCAACAGTCCGTCCTTTGCGCCCCTTCCTGCGCGCGCCTCTGGAGCTCTGCCTTCCGCCGCTCCTCTGTGCCTGCGCCCCACAGCCCAGATTCATTCCCCCAGCCTGCGCCTGGCTTCCCAGGGTTTCGCCCGGAACGGGGTTCAGTGCAGTCGGAGCCGGCGCTCAGCGCAATCCGGAGCCTTTATCTCCTTCCTGCCAGTGAACGCCGGCCAGGCCGTCAGCCGCCCCTTCCTCTCCGGCTCTATCCTCCCCGCAGGCGCGCGTGCTCGTGTCTCCGTCCGTTTCTCCATACCTCAGGCTTTTGCGGCTCCCCCGACTGTCCCCGTGGCCTTCTCCTTCTCCCCAGCTGTGGGCATTTCAGTCCGCCAGCTTTCCTGTGGTTCTGGACGATGACCGTTCTGACCTCTAGTTGTATTTTTGAAATTGTTGTGCCCGGCTGCGGGTTAGGTGTTTAACCTATGGCGCCATCTTGGTTTCTCAATATGTCTTATTTTAACCCGGTGCCTTGTATAAAGTAAGTGATCAGTAAATGGTGCTGCTCTTAGAATTATAATAATGATTATTGGGGCAAAGATTATACACTAGAATTCTAAATTGTTTCATCTCTCTCTAGTTTAGTATTACTACAGAAAAAAACATGCAATATCTGTGAAATGAGTAAATGAAAGAGAAATGAAAGGGAGAGCTTGGCATAAGTCTGGCCATGTGAAGCTCAACAGCATTCCAACCTTGACTCTGCACCCATTCCAGTGGCTTCTACTTGTCATCTCTAAGCTAACAGTCTGCTGGACACTGACACTGGGATGTCCAATAGTCTCCACACTCCCCAAATCCTTAATCAAAGGAATTCGCTTTTCCTTTTATATCTTTAAAACCTTTTACTTCTGCTGTCCTCCCCCCATCTGTTACCCCTATTTCCCAGGCTCAAAATGGCTCAGTCTGCTCTGACTCCTCTCTGTCATTAGTTAACCACCGCTAATTGGTCACCAAGTTCTGCTGCTTTGACCTGCTCTATATTTTTCTCATCTGGTCCATGATCTTCATCCATACTGCTCCTACCTTGGGTCAGTCCATCCATCTCTCACCTGACTGGTGGTCTCTGGACTGGTCTCAATATTCTTAGAGTCTCCCTATTCCATTTAATTCCATCTTTCCAAAGCACAGCCAGGTTTGTCACTTTCTTGCCCCCAAACCTCCAGTGGCTCCTGATGCCTATAAAATACAACTCAAACACCTTAGACTTGCATTTAAGGCTTTCCATGGTCTACATCCAATCTGCTTTTTGAATTTTCCCTTTATCCACTCCATACTTTATCCAAACTAAAATATTTCCTACTTTTTATGAGGTTTGTACTTTCTTCTACCTTATTTTTTTAAAATATATTTTATTGATTTTTTTACAGAGAGGAAGAGAGAGGGATAGAGAGTTAGAAACATCGATGAGAGAGAAACATCGATCAGCTGCCTCTTGCACACCTGCTACTGGGGATGTGCCCGCAACCAAGGTACATGCTCTTGACCGGAATCGAACCTGGGACCCTTGAGTCCGCAGGCTGATGCTCTATCCACTGAGCCAAACTGGTTTCAGCAGAGGTTTGTACTTTCTTGAGTACATGCCATTTTACTTCTCAATCCCTGTATCTCCTGGATCCAAATGCTACCATCCTTTATGTTTCAAGGCACCTCCCTCCATGAAGCTTCCCTTCTGGAAGTTATCACTCCCTCCTCTGAATTCCCATAGCATTCCCCCTGCCTCCCCAGCACCTGCTGCTTTCCAGTGTTGCTTCCTAGTCTTTCTTAGTAGCTCTAAGCTCTTTGAGCAAGTACCAGGTCTTGTCATCTTTGATTCTGCAGCACTTGACTTTGTCTCTGCAAAGTGATATGCACTCAATAAACGGTGGACAATGTGATAGAGCTACCAGAGACAGCAAAGGGTCTTCTCTGTAGGACTGAACTCAGACCTGGTGTAAATGAAAAGTTCAGAGAGAAGAGGCTGCATCCTATTTTTCATGACATCACAGGGGCCACTAGTGCTGTAGAGGTCGAAAGGCTGAGGGCAAACCCAAGTAGCATCATGAGGTTTTAGAGCCCAGCAATGACCATCAGTAAAGTACAGGACCACAGTTTCCTTGTTTGGATGGCTTTGATAACTCACAGTTCCTCTGCATTTCAGATGACCAGGGGCATGGTGTGCCACCTTCTTCCTCTGTCCACCCAGCTTGGACCTCCACCCAATGGGGCTAACCTCAGACTAACCTGGGGATCAAGACTCCTTTCTCTGGCTCTGGTTTCCTTGGACTTGTATCTATGGTTTCGGGCTGCCCACAGCACTGGGTGTGCATCCCTCTCCTTCTCGTTCTTCCTTTTCTCCTCCTCTTCTTTTCTCTCTTTCCATGGAGTTTCAAATCTTGGTTCCATTCTTCACAAGCAAAGAATCTAACCTCTCAGCTTCCCTGTCTATAAAATGAGGATGATAATAATCCCTACCTCTGAGAGTGTTATTAGAAGAAGTCAGTGAGTTCATCTATGTAAAGCCCTGAGCAGAATGCCATATGGCAGTGGTCGGCAAACTGCAGCTCGCGAGCCACATGCGGGTCTTTGGCTCCTTTAGTGTGGCTCTTCCACAAAATACCACAGCCTCGGCGAGTCTATTTTGAAGAAGTGGCGTTAGAAGAAGTTTAAGTTTAAAAAATTTGGCTCTCAAAAGAAATTTCAATCGTTGTACTGTTGATATTTGGCTCTGTTAACTAATGAGTTTGCCGACCACTGCCATATGGGATGGATATGGTGATGTGTTATAGACAGCCCCTTTCAGAAATAAAGGGGTTATCTCCCTATTGTACCCTTAGCTGTCAGCCCACTTTGGGATTTTCCTGAAGAGAGCCACCTTGACCAAAGTCATGCCTCCTTCCAAGAGCAGCAACTAATGACTGATGAATGCAAGGGATAAAGGCCTGCTCTCTTGCCCCAACTCAGGATGACCTTGAAGGGCCATTGAGCTTCAGAGCCTCCCCGTGGGCTTGGCTGAGTCTTCCTCAACACCTCACTCAGCCTACCTTCTCCCTCTGCTTTACCCTGCCTCCTATCTTTCTAGAGGTGTTGATCCTGTGAGTACTCCCTAATATGCTCCCAATATGCTAATTTCCATCTCAAACTGTTTCCCAGAAAATGCAACTTCTGATACTGAGTAGAGTGGGGTTTAGCACATGGTCGGCCCATACAGGATAGGTGGGCATTTGGTACTTGTATCTGGTCCAAGTTTAAATGTCTCAGAGGCTGGTGCCAAGTGGCAAAGGATGTTCCTTTGGCTACACTACCCAGCACCTCCTTCCGGAAGCTGCTGGGACTGGGAGGAGGGAGAGATGTGGGGGCTTGGGAAAGCTGTTGGGGAGGAGGGCTCTTCTCAGCTGAGCCTTCCTCCTGGCTTGGGCAATGACTGCTGTGGGAAAGAGTCGGAAGAGCAATTCTCAACCCTCTTTGTGATTTATGCTGGACAGCTCTGGGTGGTCAAGCGCGCCTCCTCCTCCCTGAACAAGAGAGGCCTACAGAACTTCATGTCCCCTGCCCTGGGATGTGGCCTCACTTCCCTCGCAGCCTACTTCTCTTACATCTGCTTTCTGGCTGGGAAACCACTGAAAATCATCTTTTATCTTCCAAGCCAATTCAGAAGCTCCTCTAAATCACCCCTTCCTCCAGCCAAGTAGTCAGTAACTCCAGGGTCCAAGGATACCTGTGCCTTGAAAACCTCTGTTAGGCAGCGGGGCTCTGCGACTGCGGGCAAACCACGTAACCTCAGCTTGCTCATCTGAGCAGACACCCTACCATGCTTTAGGACCCCATCAGGGCTTTTCAGAAGCACTCCTTACTCCACAGTGACTGTGGGAATGAAATGAAATAACGAAGGCAGAATTGGCGTCAGATCCAAAGTTCCTCGAAAGGTATAGTAAGCAGAGATTCCCTACCTAAGTAAGAGAAACCTTCAGCTCCTCTTTTTGAGGCAACTGGAGAAAACACACCAATTAACAAGAAAGACTGCAGTTTGGAACATTCTGAACCTTGGAAAGAGCAGCCCTGGGTAAAGAGGAAGGACCCACCAGTAATAGGCTGGTGGATAGGGCAGGGCAGGGATTGGGATAAGCTAGGAGCAGCCCAATCAGCCTTAATTAACTTGTTTACATGCCAAACTGTAGGTGCAATATTCAGAGTTCCTGGCTTATCCATAGAAGCAAAAAAAATACAAGTGTTTTGTTTTTGAAATGAAGTCTCCTGGTTTTAGAATGTTGCCTCCAAGGTAAAAATAAAAAACCCACTGAGGGCCAAGTCACACTTGTCTGGGGCCAAATTCGGACAGCTGCCTGTCTGTGGCCTGTGATTCCCAGGTAAGGGGCGCCTCCATGGCTGTGCTTAAGCCTCTGGTCTCTGCCCTGCACTGCTGTGTGGGCCAAAGCCACCTCCTCCTCCTCCAGCGATGGCACCATCCACCCACATGCCCTTCAGTCTCATACAGACTTTATTGTAATTAATCCTCCCAATTCAAAAACAAAGACCAGAGAGGTTCTCCCACACACAGCAGGCAGGTGGAAGGTAGATGAGAACCCAGGCCTGATTGCAAGGGCAGAGCTGAGTCTTCCACATATTTACTGGGGCTGACCTGGAAATTCCTCCAAAGTGAGATGGGAATAAAGGATGGAGGGGAGGAGGGGCCCCCAGGCATTCACTCATCCACTCTGGGGCACCACAGGGCCAGTGGTCAGCCAGCCACGCCGTCTGCTCCTTGTCCCCAGGCTCCTCTCTTGGGTAGCATAGACACAGTCACTGTAATTGTTTCCAGGTCTCTCTGCCTAGGTTGGGAGCTCCTTGAGGTTGGGCTTGTACATCTTCATCCCGGAATCCCCTGGGAACTCTTACTGAGTAGATATTTACTAAATGGTTGTTGACTGCAACAGAATAAATTGCACTGGCCCAGATCTGCTCATGTAACTTACACTTTCCTTGGAGGCTCTGGGTGTCTCTCTTTATTTGAGGCCTGTTCGAGTCCCACCTCTTCCTAAGTGACTCCAGAGCCCCAGTTTCTCTTTGTCTAAAAATCACAACAGTTGCTGTCTCCATCCCTCTAGTAGTTAGCACTCAGAACTTACAAGGTTCTCAAACTATGTCTGTTGAAGCCAACTAATATTTAGCGGCGAAGGTTCTGGTTTGAATTTATGTCTTGATTTCTGAACTGGAGTGAACGAACTTGGGGCCAGAGTCTGTGTTTTTCTCATTCTTCATCCTCACAGCAGGGCCCTGGGTGCAGTTCTGGAACCTGTGCCCTGACAGGAGGAGCAATTGGAACCTGAGCCTCCGTTCCAACCTGGAGGAAGGAGCGCCCTTTTCTTACTGGCTGAGGGGAGATGTCTTTTTGTCACTCTCTCTAATCCCTTGTCACTGGCACAAAGGCACTGTGTGTGCTAGTGGAGACTGCACCTCTCCTGGCACAGTGCCTGGCACATGAAAGATGCTCATCAAATCCGTCAACTGAGTTCATTCAACGCAGCAAGCACCTACTGAGTGCCTGCTATGCCCAAGGTTTCGCCATGGTGGACTGTCCAGAAGGCGGAAAGACTATTTGCAGGACCTCAGCAGCACGTCCCTGTAGGGCAGGCTGGAGTTAACTTCCCATTGAGCGAGCTGCCTTCCCTTAAGGTCCTCAAGACCTTATTATAGATTCACCCTGGGCACACCCTGGAATCTTGCTTCTTCTGGGACTGGGACCAAAACCTGCAGGGCCAAGGCCTGCGTGTAACTGGAGTCTAAGCAGATAAGCAGGAAGGAGCGGCACAGGGTGAGATCACAGCCAGACGGAGGGATGAAATGAGCTCTTCATGGGGGAGGGACTGAAGTCCAAGGTCCTGTCCTACCTGCTCTGGTACTCATGCCACCAGTCCCCCAAAGGGCCAAAGAGGGTGGGGCACAAAGAGAGGTAGGGAGAGGGAAGCTGTATGTGGGGCCTGGTGGAGAGAGGTGGGGTGGCTCAGGGAACTGGCAGGGTCAGAGGGAGGGAGGTGCTGGCGAGGAAACACTGGAGGCAGGATGGAGCCAGCGTTGGCCCTGAGAGGTGCTCACACTGGGCTAGTTCAGTCAGCTCCAGCCCCTCTCCAGCTCCTGTGCCAGAAATGCCCTCACCAAGCAGCCAGCAGATGTTTTGCATTTTTGCTTCACCCATTTTGTTTGTAAAAGTGACAATGACCTTAGATGCCAGAGCCTCTCAACAGGAGGCTACAAAGCTGCAAGTTTCATCTTTTTAAATTAACACAAATTTTGCATTCTATATTATATCCTGTTTATTATATAATTTTTTGAGTAAAATTGATATTCCAGGAAGAAATGGCAGGTTGTGTTGTTACTCTGCATGTACATCCTCCCTCTGCCCACCGCTGTCTGCAACCAGGTGTGAAGTTTTGTTCATCATAAGGTTTTCCTTTTGTTGCAAAATATCCTCACCTTGCATCCTACTCTCTCCAATGACTCACTAACTGTGCAAATGCTACCCCTCAATTCAAGACCCTGCTCTAATGTCACCTCTCCCATGAAGTCTTCCTAGATTCCCTTCAAGCTAAAAGTAATCTCTGCCTCTTTGAACACCCCCAGCTCTTTCTGTGTGTCTTGTTTGCTTCTAATCAAATCCACCTTGTTAGTGTTTTTTGCATCTGTTTTATTTTCCTCATGAAAAGTCAGCTGCTTGAGAAGAGGGTCTATGTCTGATTTTCCAACTGGCACTGTGTACTCACTAGGTACTCCATACATGCTGAGCACATCTTGCGACTACTGCTACTACTAATATTGTTAATAATTATAACATATTAATACTACACTAAAGCAATAATAAAGGGCAGTTTCACCTGGGTGCCTGGTCAGTGCAAGCCTCCGCTCTGTGTGCATTTATGCTGGGCTGTGCCAGGTCTGTGGTCTGGGCCTGGGAAAGGCGAGCAGTGTCTTGCCTTCAGTGTTGTAATGGCTCATTTTGTAGCCGGGAATGACTCTGGTCCAGGCTGAAAGGATTCACCCAACAATAGAGCAACAGCAAAGAAAGCAGGATCATACCTTAATATTGTCTTCTGGCCAAGAGTTCAGCATTGTTGCAAGGTGGCCCTTGTCATGAATGGTGATAAACAGCCCACTAGGAGAAACAAAACACGGACACACAGAGAAGCCAGGCAGTCAGACTGGGAACATAGCAAAGACTGCAAGTACTCTGGATCACTGTCACTTAATTTTGCCCATAGGGCTGGGCAAGAGGGTGCCCTGCCCAAAGCCCCAACTGTTTAGGGGGCCCTGCTCTGGTCCTCTTCCAGTTTCTCCCCTCTTCAGGGCAAGGAGTCCATGGGCCGAGGGATGTGCCCACCGGAACTGTGCTCACCAGAGTCTGTACGCCCCCATCCTCCCTCTGGACCAGGCACACAGCACCCCAGAGTTCTCTGCCCAAATGGCCTTAGTGCTGCTTTCAGGGACTGTGTGGGTCTCTTCTCTGGGTCCCTCCTTCTGAGTACAGACTACACGGCAGTGGGTGAACCCCTAGGCCCGGGGCTGTGACCTTGGACATGTGTGTTGGGGTGTCCAGACACATGTGTGTGAGGTCCCTTGCAGTGGGAGATGGCGCTGGAGATGGGAAGAGGAGTGGGCTGCCTGCTGTGAGCCCGTTTTCTCTGTAGCACTAGAGTATGAGAATTCTAAAGTTAAACTTGGTCTTCCAGACCATCATGAAGGTATATTTGTAAAAGCAGGAGGCTGGGACATATTTTACTTAACAGTTTATTAGCTTGACTTAGAACTTTTAATGTTTAGACCATGTATGTGAACCCGAGTCTTCTGCCCTGGGATTAGGGGTGGGGAGGGGGAGTGGTGCAGAGGATGGCAACTAGTTTGTGCCTTCTTGCAGGCACTTCAAACTTAACACGTCTGAAACCAAATTCATGATCTAATCTTCTACCGTTATGACTCAAAGACAAGACAAAACAAAGACCCAAGACAACCTGAGCCTATTTCCTTTCTCAGTGAATATTACCTGCATACATCTAGTTTAACAATTCCAAACCCCTCTTCTCTTTTATATGACTCATTGCTAAGTCCTTCAATTCTACTTCCTAAGTAGCTCCTCGTTCATACACTTCTTTCATCCAGAACACCTCCCTAGTCCTAGATCCTGATATCGCTTGCTCCAAGTGCTATAACTATGTGACATCCCCTCTTGTCTGTCTCCAGTATGTTTTCTATACAGTAGAAAGAGTGATGTTCTTGAAATCAGTCTTACTGTGTTATCCCTTCCGCTACATATCCTTCGTGTCTTTTCATGGCTCTTGGAATAAATACCAAAGTCCTGAACATGGCCTACCTACAAGGCACTGTGTGGTCTGGCCTTTGTCAGCTTCTTCACTTCATCCTTACTTCATTCTCAGTCATCAGCCATCCTGGCCTGCTTCCCATTCTTCCATGTGCCTTGGTTTTCTTACCCCAGGGCCACTTCACATACTGTTCCCTCTGCCTGGCACACCCTGCCTTTCCTCACTCTTTGGTTAATTCCTACTTATTCTTCTGATGACTTAAGCTAAAGCTCCTTGTTACATATTCTTAAAGTACCCCACCCCTACATACGCAAACTGACTACATATATTAGTCTGGCTTTTAGGTCAATATCTAGTCCCCCACCACTCATTATATTGTAAACTTTATGGGGCAAGGTCTACATGCTGTTGTTCACAGGATTAGTCAATAATAGATGCTCAATACCTGATTTTTGAGTAAGTGGAGAAGTGAACTATGATACTAATGGTTGAGGGTGAGGGTTGAGGGATGAGGGCGGAAAGCGTTGGATAAAGTTGGAGGGAAGGCACTTTCACATGTGCTCTGCAGTATCATGCCCAAGGGATCATCGTGTTGGGCTGGGTGGTGCTGAGCTGGGCTGTGGCCATGGCTTAGAATGGGGAAATGAGCATATGAAGGCAGGTGGGACAGGCCAGGGAGGGGGAAATCCTCAGAGCCTTAGCCTTGGGGATTGTGGGCCTCTCTCCATCACACTGATGGGGGCAATGTGGGTGTCTGAATTAATTTACTCATAATGTTTGCGAGCAAGCTCCAGGCATTTAGTTGTAACAATCAAGACAAAAACTAAGCATTGTGCTGGTTTCTTGGAACTTGTTTCTAAGGCTCATCTCCAGGCAATTTGAATTGGGAAAATCACACTGTGTCGGTAATCATGAACTTCAAGGACTGCCTTGGATGAGAAAAGCAGGAATGTGAGCCTCCTGAAGTTTACATAAGGGTACTTGCCTTGGTGGCAGCAGAAGGGTAGATGGCCAATGGAGCTAATAAGCCTTTTAAAGAACCACCTTCTCTACCTCCACACCAGCTGCGTCTCTGAGGCACAGCCTGCAGAGCTCTTGATGGGGCCCCATCTTCTCCAGTTTCTATTTTCCACAGCTGCGGCACTAATACCCACAAGCAATTTCCCCAGGTCGTCCTGAGCTAGTCACATGGAACAACAATGCTAACAAGGAAGCCAACTCTTTTGAACTGGAGGAAGGGGTGCCAGCCCCAGGCTCACTGATGACCCGAGTGACCTTGGGGAAGTCATTTACCCACACTAATTAATCCCAATGACACCTTCCCAGCCTCCTGAAGCCCTTACCGGTAACACTGCCCTGATCTGGAAATGTCCCTCACCTAAACAGCTCTGGTCCTCAACATCCCCCTTACCAGGCAGAGGCTTAGTGGCACTTAGCAAAAAGCTCACAGGTTAAAGGGTAAGATCCAGGCACTACTTAGAAGCAAAGTCCCGCTGAGGTTAATTCTAAACACAGGAAAAATGTGATTACAGAAATGATCTGGTACATTGAAATAGGCCCTCTTTGTCAAAGATAAGGAGAGGGAGGAGGGACGCTTAAGATAAATATTTTTTACACTTAATTTGAGCTACTAAATTTCAAAAGACCCTTTTCCTCTTTTTTTGCATATTAATTTTATGCTTTGCAGAGATTATGCTGCAAAAATAACATCTTTTGAAGTGCACTTAAAATTTTAATCACGTCTCAAAGTGCTTTTCCATCTATTATCTAAATTGCAGCTACAAATGATCCCAAAAGCATTGCCCAGGGTGGGGATTTTGAGCTATCTAGTCCAAAGACCTCCTTTCATAAATGAGAACATTGAAATCCAGAGAGGTGAAGTGATCTGTCCGAGGTCACACAGCTCATAAGCAGCAGAATCTGCCTGACCCAAGGTCCTGAGTCCAGTGCTCTCTCCACTGACCCAGACTGCCTGCTCTCTCTAGTTCCCCACAAACAAGCTAGAGGGAGTGAAATGTACCTAACAGATGCCTCTTTGATGCATGTTGGGGATCAGCAAAATGTGCAGATTATGAGGGATTATGATGATAAACACATGGATTACAGGTTCCAGCAGGATTCTCTTGCCCAGCTGCCCATTCCCTGGCAGCACTGCATCTAGACCAGCTCAGAAAGAAGATACTATCAGGAAAGACAACCTCTTAAAGGCCCCGAGCAACCTGCTTCCCGGGTTAGCCACTTTTTACTCAGGGGACACTGCGTTGGGGGCTGGCGCTTATCTCTGCTTCCATGAGGTTCTGGTCCAGTGAGACAGGCTGACATTCTTCTGCACTCCTTAGTGGCTTCAGGAAGAACTCTAGGTGCTCAGAGAGGTGCTCCTACCTGCACCTGCTCAGTCTCACCCTGAGACCTCAGACCGGTGGGAATTCCTGAGGCTGGAATGGGATTGTCCAGTGATTTCCAACAATACTAAGCACGGAAAGCGATGAGGCTGCAAGCGACTCACGTGAAGCTTTAGAGAAATGGCAGATGGAAGATAGCACAGACTTGGGGTTAAATGTCTGTGCTTTGCAACCACAAACCTGGGCCCAAAGCCTGCCTCTGCTTCTCACTAGCTGTGTGGCTATGGACAGGTTATTCCCCTTCCTAAAGCTTCAGTTCCTCATTTGTAAAATGAAGAACATGACACCTTTGTTATAAGAATTCACTGAGACAATACATATTTAAGGAGTTGATTATGGTGTCTATTGGCACTCGGTGAATGGCAGCTTTTAGTGTTGCTGAGTTGGTGTAGTGGTTAAGGGTGCAGGTTCTGGAGTCTTACCACCAGGCAAAATGCTGGCAAGATGCCCAGTGAGGTACCTGGCTCATGATGAGTGCTCAGCAAATGTTAGTAGCTAATTATTAATTCCTATTTTAACTAGAATCATAGCAAGTCTATGTGCATCGTTGTCAGGAGCCATTGTTTGACAGTTACATGTACTTTTTGTGAAACAGGAAGGCAGTCATGAAGTTTGGTGGAAAATATTTCATTATGTGGGTCACTGAGTGGGGGCAACTTTGGAGATGCAGAGTTGGGATTAAAAAGTTTTCCATGTTCCCTGAAAGAGCTAATATTCAATGCGGGTAAGACCAAAGGCAACCTGAGAGGGAAAGTAAGTCACAAAAGGGCAATATTCATTCATTACCTACATTACTTTTTTATTCATTTAGTCATTCACCCACTCACCCATTCATTCACCTACCCATCCACTGATCCACCAATCCACCCACCTACCCAATAGGCTGTTCTGAGTGTCTCTGTTTTGGGGACCCTTTGTGTACATTACTTCACTATCAGGTGGGCATCACCATCGTTCTATAGAAGAGATTAAGTGGTGGAGATGTGAAGGTAAAGGTGAGATTCAAACACAGGTCTCTTGGGTCCCAGAAACGTGGCCTCTTTAAGTATGTGATTTGGGGCAAGACACTTCACCTCTCCATGCCTTAGTTTCTCGTCAGTAAAATGGGAACAATGGCTCCTTCTCCACTATGGAGCAACTCTGAGGATCAATCAGGGCAGATTCATGAAAACTCTGTACCCTGTAAAGCTCAGGGGACGTGGGAATCTTAATATTTGCGTAACCTGGCCCAAAGCCGTACGTTGGAGAGGAGGTGTTACAGCCTCTCTGAGAGGCTGCATCTCCATCTGTTTTCCTGACGGCCCTTTCTGGATGCATGGGGGAGTATTTTAGGTGTCAAGGAGCTCTCTGTAGTCAACAGCTGGGTCTGTTTCAATCTTCTCTCCTTGAGAAGGTGCCAACCCCCCAGCATGAATGATGCCCTGTGAGGCAAAGCCTCAGACAGCTGGTATGATGCTATCCGCTCTGGGGCACAGGGAGGCAGGAAGGTGGGAAGCTCCAGGAAGCCCTGGGCTTGGCTCCGCTGAGGCGGAGAAACACTTCCAGCTTTGGAGTGAATTCAAGGCTGCCCCGGGGATCCCAGAGCGCTGAGCATCCTGCAGTGAGCAAACGTAACCAGAGCATCCGTCAGGGCTAATGACTCCTCTGAGTGATTAGAACAGAGCGTCCCTCACAGCTCCCGGTGCTGTGAAGATGGGCATCTGGGATAGGGGCACTCGTGGGAGTCTCTCGCTCTTAATAGCTATTAACTGGAACAGGAAAAAGGCAAAAATAATTTTAGCTACTGATGACTTCCCCTAAGTTTTTCCTGTTTACTTCAGGGAAACAATTTTAGAACTTGATGGAAGAAAAAGAGTATATATAACGAACATGGCAAGCTGCCACCCTATGGAATCCAGAGCTTAAATGAATACATGCCCTGCTTTCAATAATACACAGTATATTCCTGAAAAGTTGTGAATAAATAAAATATCCATACCTAAAATTATATTGTATGTATACCTGGGAGGTTGCTTTTTAAAGAGAACCTACAGAGAAATTTTTTGGGGGACATAAATCTCTCACCTGATTTATGTCTTTCTCAAGTTTGGACTTTGCTACTTGAGTTTCGAGAAACAGAACACAGATCTTTCTGAGCTGATGCACAGCCATTGGGTCCATGGACCACAGCGGAGAAGGAGTGGTCAGGATGTGGGGCGGCCCCTCCTGCACGGAGCTCTGGGGTGAGTGCAGGAGAGAGAAGGCACAGATTCATGCCTCACAGCAACCACACCAAGCACCTACTCTATTCTTTCACGTACTTAACTCGCTTGGCCAGAAAGTCATGTTTTTTATGGGTTGTTCCTCCTGGAACAGGTGGATGTGACCCTTCGGGTGGAAGCATTTAAGGGCCACCGTGTGATTCACCGTCTTTTCTTTTTCCCTTGCCACCGTAACCTGTACAGTTCGAGATAAGACAACTTCTTTAGCCGGGATCCAGAGTGAGGAAGACACAGAGAACAGCCCCCCTCCCCCTCCCCGCTGACCCGCAAGGGACAGGATGCGGAAGCACGGAATAACCTTTGTTCTAAGCATTGAGATCTGAGGGTTGTTTGTTCCTCAGCATAACCTCGTCACTCTGTTCAACAAAATCTTCCTGAGATGCCATATATATAAAACAAAATACTGAAGCTCTGGTTAAAGCAGAGGCGAGGGCCCTGGCCAGTGTGGCTCAGTGGTTGAGCGGCATCCCATGCACTGAGAGGTTGCCAGTTCGATTCCCAGGCAGGGCACATGCCTGGATTGCAGGCTTGATTCCCCAGTAGGGGGCATATGGGAGGCAGACGATTGATGCTTCTCTCTCATCAATGTTTCTCTCTCTCTCAAAAAAAAAAAAAAAAATCAATAAAAACATATTTGAAAAAGGAAAGTAGAGGGGAGGGCCCTCCTTTGAGGGTATTCTCACTACTTTTTGTCTCAGCAGTCATTGCTCCTGCAACAGATCTCAGGCAATGGCAGCAGAGGAAAGGAACCTCTGAGTGGAAATGGAGCTACGGTATTGCGAGGTAATAATTGGTTCTTAGGAAACTATGTCTTTAATGCATATCTCCTCCCACTAGACTTGATCTCTGAGGGCAGGACAGCTGTCTTATTCACTGCAGTAACCCCAGGGCCTAGCATAAGGCCAAGCACACAACAGGCACTCGCTGTATGTGTTGGGTATGCGGAGTGGTTCAGAACATGGGTGCTGAAACGAGACAGACCTGGGCCTTCCTTTTCTGTTGTAAACTGGGCATATACTAATACCTACCTCCAGGTGCCTCTGGGAGGATGGAATAAAATAATGTGTATCTGGAACATGGAGCAGTGCTTGGCATGAGGTAAGCGCTCCCTAAGTGGTAGCTCATATTGGTGACTTATGCTAGGCAGTGACAGCGTATCCATATATTTTCTGGGTGAGAAAACAATTCCAAGCCAACTGTGATGAGCTGAATTGTGTCCCTCTAAAAGGTATATTAAAATCCTGAAGCCAGGTGCCTGTGACTATTTGGAAATAGGGTCTTTGCAGATGTAATGGAGTCAAGATGAGGTCATTGGGAAGGGCCCTAATCCAATATGACTGGTGTCCTTATAAGAAGAGGGGAAGACAGAAACACCCGGGGAGAAGATGCCATGTGGTGATGGAGGCAGAGGCTGGAGCGATACATCTACAAGCCAAGGAACACCAAGGACTGCCGGCAAACGGATGCTAGAAGAGGCAAGGAGGGATTCTCTGCTACAGATTTCACCCACGTTGGGGTGTTTTGTTTCAGCAGCCCCACGAAGCTAATATACCAGCTGTCCAATGGTTGCGCAGTAGCTATGGGCAGTGGCAATCACAATTCCTTCTCTGTCCATTTCTGAAATCTCCGCCTGTTGGAATTTCATAAGGGCAAGCGCAGGTGACATTCCCTCCATCTAACAAAGGCCCATAAATTACATCGCTATCTCCGGTTTCCATCAGGAGCCAGAAAAATCCTCTTGAATTTTAGACTTCAGTTACACGGGGGAGAAAGACAAACAGAGATAATGTTCACTTAGGAGAATGTTATTTCTTGAGAAAAAGACTCTTAACCCTTATCTCAGCCTGCAGAGGAGTGACCCTTAGACGTTTCCTAAAATAGAACTGCAAAAAAACACCCCTCTCACAAACAGACAACATTCATTTAGGCTTCTTGGCACCAAGTCCAACCAAAAGGAGGACTTAATTAAAACAGGGTCAGTGACATTAGGCAAGCCACCGAGGCCGGGCGCAGGGGGAGAGACGTGCACTTTCAACTCTGAAACAAAGACTCATTGTGGCCGGGAAACCACCATTCCACACATTTTTGGCAGAAAGGGAACCTGTCCTCTGAAAACCTGCAAGAGGCTATTTTTAAAGCCCCGATTAGATAGCACAGCAGGAGAGAGTAGGTGTGAGAAGTCCCAGGGCCTCCACAGCTGGCACCTGATGAGGCAGAGCCAGGCTGAAGACAGGTAACTGTCCAGGCCTTGGAGGAACTTAAAAATCACCTTCTTCCCTGGTTCTCTGAAAAGTCCTCGGGGGAGTGTGACTAAAGTGGGGAACGTGTGAGTGGCAGGTGGCTCACAGTCCTTCTTTGCTATTGCTTTCTGTCTTGAGGAACCTTTGATTATTTGAACCCACTGAATAACTACAGTTAATTTCCTGGGCCTCGGACAGCCCATCCTGTTTCCACTCTCTCTGTCTCCCCCTGAGGTGCGATGTTACAAAAGAATGGGTATGTGCCCCTCCCTGCCAGCCTTGGAGGCCCCTTTCCGTCTGACCCTCCTACATAACAGGTGCTGAGGAGTTCTCCTGGCTCTGGAGTGAGGGGTAATGGTGTGGACAGTGACGTCTGCCCATGTGACTATGGGTGGACCTCTGAGTGGGCTGGCCATCCTGGATTTCTCATGTTTGAGGTGAACAACTGCCCTGCAGCCTGCACAGGCTTCTTGCACCCTGCTCTGTGCCAGGCACTGTGCTGGGCACATGGGAAACAGAATGACCAAGACTTAACCTCTGATCCAGTATGGTTTTCTGATCTAGGCAGAGCAGGAAAAAATACAGCACAGTTGGGCATAACAGAGACATTATTGGAAGACGGGGAGAACCCAGAACAAGCAGGCCCAGGATGGATAAATGGCAGAGCGGGAGAGCACAAGCTGGGCATGAAATGCCTATTCTAGGGCTTTTGGGCCCTCCCTTCCCACTTTCCCTCCCTCTTGCTGCTGTGGGACGGTTTCCCTCAAGTAGACTTGAAGCATCAGATGGGCAGCGGCCATATCCTCTACTTCCATTGATTTCCCTGGATTCCCTAATACAGCCCTACAAACCTCATCTCCACTGCAGAAAAAGATTTCTGAATAAATGGTCTATTCCTTCCTCTCCTTCCCTGAATGTGGGAATAGAGTAGTTAGGCCAGGGCAGTAGAAGTTTTGCCATACTATACCTAGCTTTGTGATTTGGGAAAGTTACCAGACCTCTCTGAGCCTGTTTCCTCATCAGAAAAATATAGACAGATAACCTTAAAAATTTATGATTCTATGACATAATTCTAGCAAGACCCATAGGTATCTGTGGAATAGCTGCAAGAGCATGAATCTAGAGTTAGACAGACCTGGGTTCAAATTTCAGGTCTAACCCTTATTCACTGTGCAACCATGGCAAATTATTTAGCCTCACTGAGGCTCGGTTGCTTAATACTAAAGTGGAGCTTTAATAATTAATTTAATGATTAAATCCATCTCACTAAGTTGGTATGAACATTAAATAAAATAATACAATGTCAGTCACCAAGAGGCCTCCCATATATCTTAAGTTGGAACCTACGAAATGTTTGTCATAGGAATGGATGCTAGATCCCCTCCATGAGACCCAGAATTTCATGCCATGGTTCACAGGTAGGGTGACTACCTATTCAGGTTCACCTCTATCTTGACAAAATTATTTGTTTTCCTTTTCATTCTGAAAAACTCTCTGATCTTCAGGGCCACTCCATTAAATTCAATCCTGCAAACATGTATTGGGTGGATACATGGAAAGTCAAGCTCATCTTTTTGGTGGCATCATTTCCCTGTGTGGTCATTAATTTTAATCCTACTAATGACACAAAGCATCTGTTAAGTGGCTCCTATCACCCATAGTCTTTTGCTCTCCATGACTTTTTGGAACAGTCTACTACCACTCTGAGCCAAACTCTGCAGAACTGGTGTTGAACCCAGACAAGAAATGGAGCCTTCCAGGTATGAGGCCACAGACCTCAGGCCTGGTCTTGACTCCTTGAGGGCCTGATCTTTGGCCTCAGGTTAAATCATGTTGTTGTTATCTCAGTTGTCATATATAAAAAGTAAGTAAGAAAGAAGCTAACATTTATTTAGCTCTTGCTATAGTTTGAATGTATCCCTCACTACTCCCCTTTCCTCAACTCAGACGTTGAAATCCTAATGCCCAGTATAATAGTATTTGGCGGTAGGGCCTTTGGGAAGTAATTAAGTCATGAGGGTGGGGCCCTCATAAATGGGATTAGTGCCCGTATATAAGAGCTCCTTCTGTCCTGTGAAGATGCAGCAAGAAGTCTTCCATCCAGAAGAGAGCCCTCACCCAACCATGCCAGTGCCCTGACCTCAGACTTCCAGCCTCCAGAACTGTGAGAAATAAATTTCTGTTGTTTATAAGCCATCTAGTCTGTGGTATTTTGTTATAGCAGCCCAAAGAGACTAACAGCTCCCATTGGGAAAATTTGCAAATGCTACACCATTCACTCATCACCATGTGTCTGGGAGGCAAGGATCCTTCTCACTTATATCTGAGAGTACTAAGTCTTGGTGAGTTGAAACAATGCCAGTGAGACGGGAAGTGACAAAATTAGTGTAGGCGGCAGGTCAGAAGCCAGTGTCCTGTCTCTCTTGTGGACGTTTTAGGAGATGTTTGTAAAACACGAATCCCTTTAGAAGACAGGCTTCCATTAACATAGAGGAAAACTGGAATAGGTTTCCAATTGTCTTTAGTATTTGTTTCTTCCTGGAATTTGTGAATCTCATATATTGCTTTAGTGTCTTTGACTATGAGATACTTTTTGGCAGGAGAAAATTGTTTGAGTCAAATTCCAAGGGTCAGGGGAATTTTTCCATCTGTTCTCCTTGGGTAAGAATCTAGATAAGGCGTACAAATAGCTGAAGAGGAAAGTGCAGTTTTCGTGAAAAAAGTGTGCTTATGTGGAAAGGCTGACCAAGGGTACCCTGTTTCTCCATCACATCATTAGTTGACTGAACAATCTATAATCACAAGAAAAGAAAAAAAGACCCCATGGAGGGAAATTTCAGCTGAAACTGACACCCCTGTCCAAACAGCAAATCGCTCCAGAATCTGCAATTTCTAATTTTGCAACTCCCAGATGCTTCCCATTAGCACAGGGTTTCAGCTGTTACTTGAACATACTAAAATGTGCCAAGAAAACTCAGAGAGAGTTGGTACAAAAGGAGTTTCTTTTTCTACTGAAATATTTACTCCTCCAAAAATAATAATCACCAAGGCTTTCAGCCCCCTTTTCCCTGAGAAGTCACACTTAACACCCTTCACGTTCTTTTATGGCTGTGAACACGGCCCAGACCCACACATGCCTCCACTTTATAAAATAAACAAACACCTTCCTGCTGTCTAGAGCGCCTCTTGTTAATCTGGGTCTCTGGGCAATAAGGATTTTGGAACGTGGCTCTGTTCTAACACGAACTTCTGAAACACCCAAAGGAAATAATCATCAAACCTGACAGTCTGAAGTCGCTACACCCCTGGCTCAGAGGCCCAGCCACCACGTGGCTTGTTTACAGGTACATGCAAGATAGAGAGAGAAACACATCCTGTTTGTTTTTCCAAAGCAGGTTTGAGAAGTAGTCACACCTACTTTTTCCCACTGACTCATAAATCTCATAGCCTCAGTTTTGAGAAATAGGCTGAAGCTCAAGAGTCCCTGAAACAATAGGCCCCTACGCCACGGCCAAGCTGAAATGGTAGAAGCTTGCATGCATTTTATGCTAACATTTATGAGACAGTTCGTCACGCAGGCCTCTGAGTCCTATCTTGAAGCAATTTGTAAGCGGAAAGCTCTGCCCACTTTAATTTATCATATAAACATTTCTGGAGCTTATCACTGCCTATTAGTCACGAAAGCTGGAATTTAATAAAGGAGAACAGAATGCAGTTTTCAAAAAGGACAAAAGTTCACTGGGAAAACATGTGTGCAAACTTTAGGGACCCTGATCTCCGGGAGCAAACGTTAAGAAAGAGACAGCTAAGTGCCTAGAACCACAGGTCTGAAAGGGCCACTCATCAGGTGTAATTAAGCAAGGGGTTTGGGGCACATGTGACTTAGTCATTTTGACTGGGTTTAGGTCTAAACTATGTATTTCTTTAAAGGGAGAAATCTGAGAAAAATCAAGATCAAGACTGTTCAGGGCTAAGAAAGTATTTGCTTTGAAGTGACTGGGAAAGATGTGTGCTTCTCTGGTCAGAAATAAGTCCCCATTCAATTAAAAACACCAGTGTTATTGTGAAGCTCCAGAGCAGGGGCTCAGACAGACTTAGACTCAGACCTCAGGTCTCCTGGTTAGTAGCTGAGTGACCTTGGCAAATGACTACATTTAAACATCAGTTTCCTCATCTGTAAGATAGGAATAGTAAAACATTTCTAATGAAGTTGTAAGTGACAAGAGATGATGTATGGAAAGCAATTAATAGAATGCCTGGCACATGTAGTGAGTGCTCAATAAATGAAAGCTATTTTTCCATGTAAACTACCGCAAAGAATCCTTCATGTCCCAGACTTGCCATTAGAATGTGATGAGTAAAGCTAAAAAATAAGTTGACTTGATCTGTTCAGGAGACTGACATAATTTGGATGCTACCATGAAAATTTTTTATTGTTATGCTGAGAAACATAGCAGGTCCGGTATTTCTTTTCTATGAGCTTCTATATATATAAAAGCTTAAGCGACCATTACGACGGAACGACTGGAACGACTGGTCGCTATGACACGCACTGACCATCAGGGGGCAGATGCTCAATGCAGGAGCTGCTCCTTGGTGGTCAGTGCGCTCCCACAGGGGGAGCGCCACTCAGCCAGAAGCTGGGCTCACGGTTGGTGAACACAGCTGCAGCCCTACCAGGTGGCAGCAGCAGGTGCAGCGGGGCCAGAATGAGTGACAGCAGAGCTGTGCCTGGCCCCTGCCACTTCAGCACTGCTACATTCCTTGTGTGTGGGGGGGTACAGTCCGGCAGTCCAACATCCCCTGAGGGGGTCCTGGATTGCGAGAGGGCGCAGGCCAGGCTGAGGGACCCCACCCGAATACATGCACCGGGCCTCTAGTATGTATATAAAGCACTCATTCATGAATTATTGACTCCAGAATAATTATTTATTAGACCCCTCTATGTAATGGGCACATATCTAGGCACTTGGGATATTTATTTCAGTGAACAGACAAAAATCTCCACTCTTATGGAGCTGATAATTCATTCATTCATTCTGGTATTTGGCAAATGCCATACTAGTAAAGAAAGGGAAAGGGCCCTAGCCGGTTTTGCTCAGTGGATAGAGCATTGGCCCTTGGACTGAAGCATCCCAAGTTTGATTACAGTCAAGGGCACATACCTGGTTGGGGTGTGCACAGAAGGCAACCAATCAATGTGTCTCTCTCACATTGATATTCCTTTCTCTGTCTCTCCCCCACTTCTACTCTTTCTAAAAATCAATTGGAAAAATATCATCAGGTGAGAATTAACAAAAATAAATAAATAAATAAATAAATAAGAAAGAAAGAAGAAGAAGAAAGAAAGAAAAGGAAAGGACAAAGATACAAAGATGAAAAGACACGCTGTCTGATAAGCTTCCAGTCCAATAGAGCGGAGTGTAACTACTGGATTATTATGCAGTAAATTCTATCCGAGTATTAGCAGAGACCACTGAGGACAGACATTGGACAAGGGAGCAAAATACTCTGCAAGTAGGGGAGGGAGGACAGAGACTGAGGAGGTGGCACGAGATGAAGACCTGTAGGTTGGATGTGAAGGGCAAAGTGGGAGTTTGTCATGTGGGTAAGTGGAGAAAGGCCAGCAAGCAAAGCGAACGACTGCTGGTTTCTGTCAATCAGTAAGGCATTTGGAATAATGTAAGATGAAAAGAAAGTACAGTGTATGAACTAAAGTAACATGTTTTGGAAACTCAACTGTTATCAATCACTAACTAATTAAACTCTGTTTTTTTGTTTTGTTTTTTAAACTAGGACTCAGTAGAAGACGGCCTTTATTTCCCCTAAGTTTTTCCATTAAGTGAGAATAGTTGAGTCAGCTCCAGCTTGAGTTTGATTTCTGATGCTCTGTGCTTACTGGAGTAGAGTTTATGAAAATATGGTCCATGCGCGACCAGTGTAGTTCATAAACTTCCCACGGGAAAGTAAGTTGTGGGTAGTTTTAAAACGAAGAATCTTGGGCCCCACTCCTGACCCAACGAATCCAAATCTTGGGAAAGGGAACTGGAATTAGTGCTTTTTAATAAGTAGACTCTTAGGAAAGTTTAAAACCACTGGCCTAGGTAGAGGTTTACTCTCAAACACTGACCTCCCAATTTGATCATCAGAATAATTTCATTACCTATTTATCTTAATTATTCTATGCAGCGCCTTACCTGATTATGTTCGGCTATTATTTGAATCCAAATTTCCTGTACCGTCTTCGTCTAGAGAGAGGATGTCTCTGTTCCTCACTACTGGTTACCCCCACACCTCCCCATATGATTCAAGGAGGTTCATTCTAGTTTCATTTATTCTTCCAATCAGTAAAAAGGTTACCATGGCAACTTTACATCTATGTCCCTCCCCTCGGCTGCACATGAGAAGCACCAAGTGGCTCACACAGGGTCCATCCTGCACCAGCAGGCAAAAGCAACCTATTGAATCTTATTGTGATGAGGACCCATCATTGTTCTTAATCCTCTGGAAGCAAGGATTCTGGAAATGCAGGTCACGATTTCATTCCACTCCAGCTATTGAGTTCTTCCCAACTGACAGGACTAGAATTGGGGATAAAATTATTTTGCAAATAATGGATGAAGTCTGTTCTTTAATTATTGCAGTAATGTGGGAACACTTTGCAATTACTTTTATTCTCTAGTCTAGCTTTTAAATACAATCACATTCCAGAAACACATTTTAAGTGTCTATTGTGTTCCAGGTCCTATCAAGTCTTCCTGCTGAAGATTCTTAAAGGAATCAAACCACTTTTACTTTACCATTTGAAAATTTTAAGACAATGCATTTTAAACAAAGTTACAGAGTTAAAGCTCTTTGTCTTTAAGTAAGTAGCCATGAATAATAGATGCTCGCACCTCTAAGATTCTATTAGAAGTCATCAGGAAAATAAGTCTCCAAGTTTCTCCTATCCATTGATCCTATTCTTCTATCGACCAATCCTTCCATCCATCTTCCTTCCATCCATCTCATAAGAACCATACATACGCCAGGCTCTGTGCTGGGTGCTAGGTATCCAATAGTGAGCTAAACAAATATGGTTCCTGCCCATCAGAGGTTCTCAGTCCAGCAGTGGGAAGATTGTTCTGGATGGCAAATAGAAAGTTCCAAACTCTAGGTCCCATTCTAATTCTTTCTCGTTGTACAGCCTCGGGGAGTCATTTCCTCATGCGAAAGGGGCTGCCCTGTGTGTTTCACAGAGCCTGTTGGCAGGTTTGCATTTGAATTCACTCTGAAACTTCAAAGTACAATATAAATAAACGTAAGCAATAACTATGAATTAAGTTAGATTAAAATGGCAGGAGAACACCTATCTCTCTGTATTGTGGAAGAGACTCAAGAGCAGGAGATCTGAGTTCTAGTCCTACCATTCCCACTGGCCTGTACCCTGGTAGAGAGGGTGTCAGGTCCCCTCTAGGTCTCAGTTTGAGCTGGTTGATTTACAGCTCCACGATCCTGTCATTGTAAGCTGCAAAGGGAGGCACAACACCTACAGAAATGCAAAGCATGAAGGTCTCTTAAGAGATGATCAGTTCCATCTCTTTACAGGCAGGGTCCCCACCTAAGGGGCCTGTGGCTGTTTTCAAAGTTCTCTAAGGTGGGAAAGGCCTCAGCCTGCCCTGGAGCCCAGCGTGGGAAGCTGTCTGGGAGTTTTGGGTAGTGGGCTACAGGGGGCATACAGGTAACATCTGTGTTGGCCGCGCAGGGTGCTTTTAAAATTAGAGGACATTAAATATCCAGACACCAAATCAAGGGCGTATCATGGGAGCAGGAGCCATGAAGTGCTTGGCATGTCATTGCTACATGCCTAAGAGCTCTGTCTGTGCAGGTGTGAAGGACCTGCCAAGGGCAAGCCCTGGCTCTCTTCCTGAGACTCTAACCGGGCACCTCCACATGGCACTGCAAATCACAGCCCCACCTCACCCCGTCTGCCCGCAGGGGACTGCGGCTGAGGCTGAGGCACAGGGGACTCATGCTGGTATCTGTTGCCACTCTCACTAAGGACCGGGCTTGCTTTGTTGTCGCAGCTTTGGAGGACATATTTGTGGACACATGACTCAGAAACGATGCTGAGTTTTAGCACTGCAGGACAAGAGGGATATCCAATGTGGAAGGAGGGAGAGGCCTTGGAGTAGGACAGACTTGGGTTTGAACCTGCCACTCGGCTCCAGCCAAGTCTCCTGTCACCCTGAACCGCTCCTCTGTGACATGGGGACAACGATACATTCCGATTTCTCGAAGATACTAAAGGTAACATGACTATCATGGTACTGGCCACTCAATGACAGGAAGTGGTCCTAGTTATTATAATCCAACTCATTTCTGGAGTCCAAGCTCGGTGTTCAATCACTGTCATCACACCACGGCACAGTTCAAATCCCACGGTTCTGCCTCTCACTTTCACCGTCACATCCAAGCAGTGTCCGTGTGCTGCCTACACCTCTTTGTCAGCTCCCTGCGTTTGCACCCTTCACCTCCACACCGGTCAGGCTCTTCCCTCCTCGTACTTCAGTTAATACAGCAGGTTCCAGTGAGTTCTCCTCTTCAGGCTTCTGAGGATTATCCTCTTTAAGAAATGCTTCAAGACAACCCCCCTCTCAAAAGCGAGCCATGATCCCTGACTAATGTAAGCCAAACGCCTCACTCGGTCTCATCAGCCTTCCCTTCCCACCCAGCAGCGCGATCTCCTCACACACCCTACACATGCCTGAGGCCGTCGGGGTGGTGAGTCCTCCATCCAGACCAGGAGGGACACGACAGGCAGCAACGAGGTGTGTGTTATGGAGCCTGGGTTTGACTTGCGGCTCTATCAGGCCACAAGTTATTTTAACCTCAGGCTACTTTAACCTCAGCTTCCTCTTCATGAAAAGGGCCTGGAGTGCTACATACCACAAGAGTTGCCGAGGGGGCTAAGAGAGTCAAGCACCTAAAGACAGCCTGGCGCACTGGAAGCTCTGAATAAATAAATGTTTGCTATTGTTATATGGCACAGTGATTCAGGAAGGGGAATTGCTTTCAGCTGTAGGTGACAGAAAATTGTGACTCAACTGGCCGGAAAGCGGAAATTTACTTCAGAAAACAAGAAGTCCAGGGGAGGGTGGCTCCAGGAATTGTTTATTTAGTGGGTCAACAATGTCACCAAGGATGCCGGCTCCCAGCACTACCATCCTTGGCATTACAGGCCTGTTCCCAGGGCTGTTTCCCTCATGACTGCAGGAGAGCAGCCCCGTTCCAGCGTCCCAGGCAGACAGGAAAACATCGGGGAAGAAGACGCTCTCTTGTGGTAAGAAAAACCTTCCCAGAAGCCCTCTGGCAAATCACCCTCACATCTCCGTGGCCAGAATTGTCACTTGCAGGGGGACACTATAATTGGCTGGGATTTATTAGTACCGACTGCTTAGTGCTAGGAAGGGCCAAGTCTTCCTCAAGCATATGGCCATTTAGGGAAAGATAACTGGAAAAACCCCCACACAAACCTGGGTTTTTATTAAAAAGGAGGAAGGGGCAACTCGCATTGTCTTCTACATCCCCAGTGCTGAGAGTCTGTGATTCCTGGCTTGTTCCACCCACACGTTTGGCTTATGCAGTCCCTCCCACTTGGAACCCATCCGATAAAACTTTGTATGCCAGGGACTGTGCTGGGCCACCTTCCCAATGCAATTCAGAGTCTTTCTATCAAGATTTTGATCAAGAACCAACAATTCAGCGGAGAGATTTCTTGCCGTGTTGAATTACCTCAATCGTTTCAAAGTAAACTAGACGATGCACACCACACTTTCTGACTGGCTTATGGCACCTTCACGCTGCTCTTCGCCTCAATTGGGCTGTAAACTCCTCAAGAACAAGCAGCACGAATAAACGATGCCATTTGGATCTCTCATGCACTGATAGGGGCCAATCATAAAGATGGTGCTTAGTCAGTGCTTGTTGAACCTAATCAGCAGACAGTCTTGAAGTGCTCCCTCTGGTAGATGCCTGCAGGTACTGTGCTTGGCACCATGGGAGATCCAGGGGAGAGCAAGATAGTTTATGTCCCCCCCTGAAGCTTGTGATCCAGAGAGGACCACCTATGATAAACCATGAGAAATTGGAGAAGTCCATCTCCCACCACTCACATTACCTTTTTTCCTTTTAGCTTTTCCACTTGCTCCCCTCCAGTCACCTTCTGGACACAATGTGGACACCACATTGGAGGCCCTACCTGAGCTTCTTTCCATCACAAGTACCTAAGACAGGATCTTCGTGATCTATTCCTCTCATCCCTCATCTGTTCAAACAAAAAGCCTATCCTTCCTAAGCCTCAATCCCTATGGTCTCAGGAAATGCTGGTTTAAGATGAGTCTCTAAGAAATTAGTTCATGCATAAAGTTTGCAATGCTACCCATCCAGGGCACCTGGGAAATTTGAAAGGATTCCTGTAGGTGCAATGGACTAACACAAGGACATGAATGTAATAATGGAATTTAGGGGTTGGCCAGCTGGTGGGGTTCTTTTCTGAGAAGACGGTCTTTGCTTTTCTTTAAGAAATTCCACAACAATGATCCTTTATTCTTCCTCTAGTCCAGAACCTTTCAAAAACATTTGCACTGTTTGCAGCATCTCTTAAGAAGCCACTCTTTCTGGACTAAACTTAGTGTGAGCAAGCACAAGCTTTCGCGCACTGTACAGGTTAACGGGAGAGCGAGGTTATTGGAGGACAGGTCTACCCAACTCCTGCCTGTATGGATGTATTTTCTTCTCAGTAAGGAAATTCTCCCACACCGATTCCTTTGATCACCATGACGGGGATTGCCAGGGACAAAGGAGGAAAAGGACGGAGTCAGATAAAAAAGAAACAAAAATCGGTTTGTTTAAATTGTCAGGGAAAGCTGCTTTGGGCTAAAGGAAGTCAAACCCAGAACAGTCTAGTCTAGTTAATCAATAACCAGGGCAGGAAAAGATAATTCTTGCATCTGCGTGGGGCTGCTCAACCATTCTCACCTTCACTCTCAGCCTCCAAATGCATGGATGGCGAGGGTGTCCTTGGACCGCCCGCACAGCAAGCTGCTCCTGCTGGAAGCTCAAGTCCCAGGCAGGGCACATGCATTAAATACAAACTCACTCATGCTTTTTTTTTTTTTTTGGTATGTCAATCTCAAAACTTCCTCTAAAAAAGAATAAACCAATTCCTTCAGTGATTGAAACCCATGTAATTCAGCCACAAAAATAAATGATCCTTTTCGCCTCCATCCCTCTGTCCCAAAGTGTTTCAGTGATGTGGGGTCCAGATACAATTTAATTTACTCCACATGGCAAGGTGACACTGGGGTCAAAGAGCCGAACAACCTCACACTTTGGAAGGACTCCTCGTGCCACCTTCCTCAGATACATTCCAGCATCAGTTCCCAAGCCATGGCACCGAGCAGTCCTTGACAGACCCTGGACTGCCCAGCTGGTCTGCCTGGGCAGGTGCCCATGTGTGAGTCAGAGTTCTCCGCAAAAGTGACACTTCTGCAGATAAGCCTGTAAGCTTATTCTTGGCAGAAAATGAAAAGTACGTGTCTTCATCTACTTCTGAATTTCCCTCCCTTAAATGCCAGAAACCTTAGAGGCAAATTTATACCAGTTCTCTAATCTGCTCAAAAATTACGGATGGTAAGGGTTGGAAGGAGCCCCTGAGCTTACCTAGCAAAATCCTTTCATTTCATAGATGAGAAAATTGAGACCCAGAAAGGGGGCGGGGGGATTGACTGAAGGTCACCCTGATAAAACTGGGAGCAGGCCTCTATCTCATGACCCACAGCTGTTTCTACTCATGCACGGTGAGGCCTGGAAGTTTCTACTCCTTCTGCTTCCATCAGATGGGCTCTATTCATTTTTCTTTTCTTAAATATATATTTTTTTATTGATTTCAGAGAGGAAGGGTGAGGGAGAGAGAGATAGAAACATCAATAATGAGAGAGAATCATTGATTGGCTGCTTCTTGCATGCCTCCTACTGGGGGTTGAGCCTGCAACTCAGGCATGTGCCCTGACCGGGACCTCCTGGTTCATAGGTTGACCTTAACCACTGAGCCACACCAGCTGGGCTCTATTCATTTTTCAGTGAGCAACTTTTCACCAGCCTTTAATCTAATGGCTTTCTCCAAGTATTTGTGCACCACCAGCAGCATCAGCATCATGGAGAACTTGCTGGATATGTCAGTCCTCTGGCTCCATCCCAGACTTGCTGAATCTGTGTTTTCACAAGCCCTTCAGGGGACTTTAATGCACGCTACAGTTTGAGATGCCCTACTTCAATGTTAGCCCCACCCACCCGGTTAGCAAAGGGATCAGACCCATCTAGTTTCACAGCTTTTTCAGTTTGGCTCTTCTGGTGACCTAAGGCAGAAGTTCCCTTAAGTTACCTGCGAAGAAAGAGAGCTTATTGTAAATTGTGGACAGGCGCTGGAGTGGAAGGCTACCATGAACCGAGGCGGCTCTAGGGACCGTCACTGCTCTGCCTGTTTTCCCCTCGTCCTCTCCCACCTGTGCTGGGCTCCTCTCTCCACAGATCCATTCCTTTCCTTCCTACTCTTTTGTTCCTTCATAGCTGGTATTTGCCTTTGATCTACCATGACCCGACTATGAGGTCTGAACCATTGCATCCTTTTGCTTTTTCCCTTCCCAACTGGAACATTTTTTTCCATATAGCTTTTCCTACATTCCTGCAAAGGGTGCCATCTGGCCCCACTCATCTTTTGAGCCAGGCCCCATGGGTCAGATGCTCATCCAAATGACCACCCACCTTTGGTCTGATGCTTTTTCCCATCTACTCCACAACTGGCAGGATGAGTGAGCCCTTGGGAGAGGGGGGACTTCTGGGCAGTGATAGGGGTTTCAGGAGGAAATTGGGGGAGGGAGGAGGAAAGCACACATGAGACTCCCTCCACTGCCCCTTTATTGTCCACCCCACTGCGCTGTGAATGAGACAGGAGGGAACTCGGCAGTGGGGTGCACCGGCTTGTCTTACTGAGGGCTGAGTTGGAGGTGAAGGTTGTGTTATATTACATGACCCTACTCTTCACTATACTGCCAAGGTGGGGTGGCCTGGAAAATATGGGCTGCAGGTTATCAACTCCCTAAAAGTCACAGAATATCCGTGCCTGGGAGGCACTTCAGCCACCACCCAGCTCAGTGGTTCTCAGCCCTGGCTGCTCATGAGAATCCCTGGGGAGTTTCATTTATTTATTTTTGTTAATCCTCACCTGAGCATATTTTTCTATTGATGTTTAGAGAGAGTGGAAGGAATGAAGAGGGAGAGACAGAGAGACACATTGATTGGTTGCTTTCCAGAGATTGAGTCTGCAACCTAGGTACGTGCCCTTGACCAGAATCGAACCTGGGCCCCTTCAGTCCGTGGGCTAGGGACCTGGGGAGCTTTTAAAATGAATTTTAAAATTAAGTCAGGGGATTCTGATTTAAAGTCCCCCTCCCCTGAGTGCTTTTTGTAAAAAAAAAATATTTTATTGATTTTTTACAGAGAGGAAGGGAGAGGGATAGAGAGTTAGAAACATCAATGAGAAACATCGATCAGCTGCCTCCTGCACACCTCCTACTGGGGATGTACCTGCAACCAAGGTACATGCCCTTGACCGGAATCAAACCTGGGACCTTTCAGCCTGACGCTCTATCCACTGAGCCAAACCTGAGTGCTTTTAATGCACTCCTGTAACCTAGACCCACTGCTCTAGCTTGACCCTCCTAGTTTTACGGGTGGGGAAACTTAGGCTCAGTTACATGAGGTGACTGCGGCTCTCTTAAGTATCTCATTTCTAACTTGGCTCTAGAGTTTGGGCTATTAATCATAAACGAAGCTGGAAGAGATCCCCGAGGCCTGCAATCCCACCCTATCATTGTTACTGAGACTAAGGAGCTAAGTGACTTGCCTACTGAGTCACAGTCAGAAAGGGGGTGCAGGGGCTTGAACCCAGGTCTCCTGACTGCTGGCCCAGTGCTCTGTCCATCACACGTCAGCTGGAGGACAGAAGGGGCCAGATGAGGAGCTAAGCAGGCCCAGCTGCAGACCTCGTGCTCACTCTGCTCCGGGAAGCCCTGCCAGCACACAGCTGGAACAGTTTGGCAGAGGAGCCTGGGCGTAATTGGACATGGCGCAGGCTCGGCCAAAGGAATCAGCACTTTTGGGTCCTGAGGATGGGGAGGAGGCGGCTGGTCTGACAGGCTAATCTTTGCTTTCTGCCTGCCTCCCAGTTATGCCGAGTGTGTGCGTGTGTTGTGGTGTTCCTGATGGGCTGACAGCTGTGTTGGAGTGCAGATTGGGAACTGTGCCCTATGTCAGGGGTCTTCTGGCATCTGCTGAGATGAGGTTGCCTTCATTTTCCAGAATAGCTTTGGTCAAGGCGCTGGCACCCATTTGTGAGGTAAGTGGCTAGAAATGGCTTTCGTGGGCATTTAGGAAGCATAGGCCTGTGCCCGGGAGCCCCTTTGTGGAGAGGGGGTAGTGGTGGAGGTGGTTGAAGATAAAAGGGTTCCAATGTAAAAACAGGAAAAAATATACACGAGGCAAGGGCTCACCAGACATAGTGAGTGGGAGCCTTATCCCACCTTTTAAGGAGGTTACGGCGAGGAAGAGGAGATAAGAAAAGTAATGCCCCTTTTAAGCTTGTGAGGAACTTTTCCAGTGATAAAGCATGTTCGCACACATTTAGCTCATCTGACCTTCACAACAACTGCACAAGGTAGGCAGTCCCTGTGATCCAGGCTTGGGGAGGTGGGGAAGCCGGGCTCCAAGGCCACATGGCTATTAAAGGGGGAGCTGGCCCACTCCCTCCGATTCCAGCCCCAGTGCTCTGTCCACCATGGCATACTGTGTGTGTGTGTGTGTGTGTGTGTGTGTGCGCGCGCGCCATCGAACGCACAGACGGGTCACACAAGGGAGTTTATGTGAAGGCAAGAATGCAGGTGTTGATTTCTGAAGTGTCATGGTTACCAGGGCCACAAGAAGCTGGACCGTGAATGCAGTAAACACAGGGAATTGGCTCTGGGTCAGCTGCAAAGTCTTAGATAAATTCGCCTTAGTTTTCATCTGGGTAAGATTGTTGTAGGGCTCAGAGATAAAGACGTGAAGTAAGTAGCCTAGGGCCCACCATGAGCATCATACATGTTCACTAAATGGTAGCTGTTAATATCCTGTGTGCGTGTTACTGGCCTGTGTGCAGAAAGCCACCTGTCTGCATGTGACAGACAGCAGCCTGGCTCAAGGCCATTGGCTGCCGGCTTTGTCCAAATCCAAATATGCCTTCAGGTAGCAGCCCCACAGAGCCTCTGACTGGTGAAACCAGGTCCCGCGTCCTACCCTCACCTTCCTCACTCTCCACAGCATCTAAGTCCCCACAGGTACCTGCTAAAGGATTTGCTAGTTAAGCACAAGTATTGATCGTGTAAGGTGTGAAGCAAACAACAGAGGTTGGAGGCATTTCAGAGGACTGAGTTGCCCTGTTGGTTTATAGTTTAGATTCTTGGGTGGGGTGACTGTGTCAGATGGCAGATCTTGGGAATGCCGGGTCAGGCACATCACAGCTGCTAAGCACCTAGATGGGCTGGGTCCTTTTCACGTGGAATCTCACAGAATCCTCACAAGCAGTCACTTGAATGGGCGTTATTCCCATTTTACACATAAGGAGACTGAGGAGGTGCTAAATTAATTATCAGAAGTCACCAGGAGCTGAGATTCAAGGCCAAGCCTTCTGGGTTCAAAATCTGTGCTCTTCCCACCACTTGCAACCCAGCCCTCGTCACCCATGAAGGTTGGGCTCCACACAGAGGCTGGGAAATGTCCCAGGTGTGTGCCTATTGCTGGGAGCCCCAGAGGACAAGGAGGGTGAAGTCAGAGCTGGTCTGGAGGGAGGCAGCCTGGGGCGGGGACAGTGTTCTCTCGCCCTGGACAGCAAACTGCAGTGCATTGGCTTCCTCCTCGCAAACCTTCCTGTTCTGTCCTGGCTTCCCACCCAGCCTCACCTCTGGCTTTCATCTCTTCCAAGTCCTCAGGGGGCATTCCTTCCCGCTAGGCTAGCCAGGCTCCCTGGCCCATGCAGAGGGTCAGCCAGGGAAGAAGCAGGATGGGCAGAGGAGGCTCCACAGAGCCCAGGCCTTCTGCTGTGTCTCCTTTGCCTAGCGATACTAGGTGCCCGGAGACACTCCGCTATCTCCCTCGTGAGACGATGCAGAGCCTCAGGCTGGTTGGAAGTTCAATTTTAGCACCAGCTGGACCTAATTAGCTTGGGGGTAGAGGGGCACTCCCTTTCACAGAGGACTCCATTGTTGCTGGGAACCTGGCAGGCCTGTTTATCATTTCAGAAACCGAGAAGGAGCTGGCTCTCTCGATCTTGGCCTCAGAGCTGTCCTCCCTTCAGATGCTAATCCATAAAGCCATTCCCAGCCAGGCCTCAGATGAAGCTCAAGGCTGGGGTGGGGCCCAAACTCTCATTTCCCTCGGGACCAAGGCAGGTGTGGAATCAACACCTGGAAAGCCGCCAAGTGGAAACCTGGAGCAACAGCTCAAAATGTCACATGTCATATGGTTTAATTGGGTAAATCGCCTGAAGAAGGGTTCGCAAAACACATGAGGGAAGTCTGTACCAAGAGTGACGAATTCAAGAGGATGGTTCCTTTTGCCTGAGCCTGCTTCAGCCCCTCCCAGCCTGGGCCCAGGACCTGGCTGCAGCCTTCCCTCCCAGGAGGGGCTCTGGAAACGGCATCTAGCAATCCTCGCCTTAGACTCCAGGGCAACCAAATATTCCTGGGGCTGCAAGGACTCCCTTGCCCGAATGCCCACTCCCAGACTACTGGAGGCAGCTAACTGGAGTGGTTGCCTGTCCCACTCTGGCTCAGACTGCATGGGTTTGAGTCCTGGCTTTGCAGCTTATGAGCTCTGTGACTTTGGGCAAGTTATTTCTCTGTGACTCAGTTTTCTCATCTACAAATGGGATGATTATAGTACCTACTACTTATGGGGTTGTAGTAATTAAGTGAGTTAATACATGTAAACTTTTTAGGATAGTATCTGGCCTTTAGCAAGCAGTTATCAGTATGCTTTTTTTTTTCTGGTTCCAGTTCAACTGTGGGTTCCGTGTGGGTTTGCACCCCTGTTTTTCGCGCTATGTGCCCAGCTCTTGCAGCATCCCCTCTACACCCACTCAAGGCTAACCAGATCCTCTGAGCTCAAGTGGTTGGCAAGGCCCCATTTCTACCCACATGGACCCCATTCTGCCATGTTCCTCTTCATCTCTGATCCATTGAGAACCACCAGTGGGGCCTGCACCTGAGTCTGAAACAGCTCCCCATTAATCCATCCCCCAAGTGGCTGGGCAGAACCCCTGGTCAGTTCTCCTACCCAGCCCCTCTACTATCCTATTTCATCCACCATGAGGTCCCAGAAGCCATACATTCTAGCAAGAGGGAGGTGAGTGCTTGGATTCAATTTTCATGACCCAGATCTAACGTCACCTCTTTGGTGTGGCTTTCCCTGATTCCCAGTCCGAATTCTGATTTCACTAATTGCCTGCCAATGGTGATCTTGGACAAGCTCCTCTTCTCTGGCCACCTCAGTACCCTCATCTGTAAAATGGAGATACTGTTACCGAGCTAAGCTTACAGGACATTGGAAGGTTCCATTATAAGCCAATAGGTGTGGAGAACTAGCTCCCCTCCTCTAACCCTCCTTTCCAGGCGCAGGAGATGGGAAGATACCCAAGTGAGCTGACTACTCCGGTGTCTACACAGCCTATAAAACCAAGCCCTTCCCTGGAATGGCTGTTCCCTCCTTCTCTACATATGGAATTCCTAGTCAACTTTCAAGGACCAACCCAAATATTATCTCTTCTGTGAAGGAGTCCTGCTGCCCAGGGGAAAAATAAATTTTCATCTCCCTTGTATTCCTGTAATTCCTATTGTCCCTGTTATATATCCTATTCCTTGTCCCTGTTATATATCCTATTATATATAACTTATATTATTATTACCTCTCCCTCACTCTGCTAGTAAATCGCTTGAGGTCAAAAACAGTATTTCGTTCATTGGGGTAACTACAGTGTCTACACGATGCCCAGCACCTAGTAGTTGCTCCATAAATGTTCATTAATTCAAATTTAGTCTAATGCAGGGGTCCTCAAACTTTTTAAACAGGGGACCAGTTCACTGTCCCTCAGACCATTGGAGGGCCGGACTATAGTTTAAAAAAAAACTATGAATAAATTCCTATGCACACTGCACATATCTTATTTTGAAGTAAAAAAAACAAAACAGCAAAAACACCTGCATGTGGTCCGCGGGCCGTAGTTTGAGGACACCTGGTCTAATGTGTTCCCTGGATTGTGGAGTGGGCTCTGGAGGCAAATTCTACCTTCATGGGACTGTTGCCTATTCAGGTTTCTGACCCTTAGACTGGTTTGCCTGGGACCAACAACAGAATCCACAATCTAGTGCATAGAGTCTGTGGAAGGAGGGATTCCACACAGCCTGGGAGTGGGAGGTGGGAGTGGGACGGCCTCAGAGTTCCATAAGGTCTCAGCCGCAAGCCAGAGGAGGCAGTGATCCATGCTTAAGGGCTAAAGGACCTCTCTAGGTAACACTGGGTTTTGAAAGAGCCAAATCATGTCTGTAGTTAAATGTGTTAGTTCATTATATGTTCAATGACTCTGCTTTCTTTCTACAAATTTAGAAGTGCATATGCATAACATGACTCTACATTTATTAATCCTCCCTTCCTTCTATAATAGTTACGGAAGGAAACAGACATATACATTTATGCCAGACACCTTGTCCATTATCACATCTTACCCCAAGAATGATCATTTGAGGTGGGCGGTATTATTACCTCCATTTCAGAAATGTGGAAATTAAGGCTGAGGGAGGATAAGAAACTTGCCCAAGGTCAAGGAGATAGAACTCCCAGCCAGCACACAAGGCTACTTTCCCATTTGAGAGGCAATTACCTGCCAAGCACTGGTCTCGAATACACAATGGATCTGACATGTTTCCTACCCTCCAAGAAATGAGCGTTCCAGGAAAGAAGACTGATATACAGATAATTAAAAACACAAAGTGCACAAATAAAACCATGGACTAGAAGTCTGTATAAGAGATTGTGGGGGAGGCTGAGAAGGCAGTGATCAGCTCAGCGTGAGGGGACCAGGGAAGGCTCCTCAGAGCAGCTGACTCCTGGGGTGGGCCTTGAAGGGTCACCTGGATTTTGATGGGTAGAGAACGAGGACAGGAGAGAATGCAGGAGTTTGAGGCAGAGGGGACCACATCTGCAAGGGTGTGCAGGAGGAGAACTCCAGATGTTCTTGGGCATGAAGACTATAGATCAGTGTAGCTAGAGCATAGGACTTCTGACTATGAGCTGGGCTATGACAGGCTTAATTTTGTCAAAGTGTTGCACTTGTTTCTTGAAGGCCTAGGGCAGTGGTCGGCAAACTGCGGCTTGAGAGCCACATGCGGCTCTTTGGCCCCTTGAGTTTTTAGCAAAGGCCAGCTTAGGAGTACCCTAATTAAGTTAATAACAATGTACCTACCTATATAGTTTAAGTTTAAAAAAATTGGCTCTCAAAAGAAATTTCAGCCGAAACCGGTTTGGCTCAGTGGGTAGAGCGTCGGCCTGCGGACTCAAGGGTCCCAGGTTCGATTCCGGTCAAGGGCAGGTACCTTGGTTGCGGGCACATCCCCGGTGGGGGGTGTGCAAGAGGCAGCTGATCGATGTTTCTCTCTCATCGATGTTTCTAACTCTCTGTCCCTCTCTCTTCCTCTCTGTAAAGAATCAATAAAATATATTTAAAAAAAAAAAAAGAAATTTCAATCGTTGTACTGTTGACATTTAGCTCTGTTGACTGATGAGTTTGCCGACCACTGGCCTAGGGGGCTGCTGATGGCCTTGGAGGAGAGAATGACTGGAACTGAGCTGCACTGTGCAGGAGGGAGGACCTGGAAGCACTGTTTCTGAGTAGGAACTGGGAGGTAAATAGGGTCCTGCATCCTTTAGAAATGTACCATGAGCTCCCCACGTCTCTTTCCTGTTGAAAGAGGCAGATTAAACACCACGACTGCTCCGGGACCGTGGTGCAGTGTCCCACCCCAATAGAATTGCAGAAGCATGGCTGCTCTGAGTGGGGAGGACATGTCTGCTTCAACAGCTGGACACCCCCATCAAGGCAAGGCCTGATACGAGGTCTCTGCCAGTGGTAACAGTGGGACCAGGAAAGGATGAGTACGGGCATCGGGGGTGCCAGTGACCCGTGTGCAGTGCTCATCCCAAATGTTGGCTTTAGCACTGGAGGACTGTTTTTCCAAATGAACAAAAGATGTTCTAGATCCATACTTGCATGTTCCTCACATGGCACATAATTTATAAACAGATTTATAAATTCTCTATGAATGTGAATTACACATCTGTGCACAGTGCATTGTATATGTACATATGTCTAACACAGACTAAAACTGTGTTCCATTATGTATGATAAACCACGGTGGCTCATTAGTGCTAGAATTATAGTACAGATTGGTAATTACTTTTGAAGACCTTTTGAAAAGTCTCCCATGAAAAACAAAAACACCCAAGCAATCTCGTTGGAAAATTGCCCCCAAATTCTTTGGCTCGAAAAGAAAACGTAGTGCCAATTTTTTTTTTTTTTTTGCCTAACAAAATGACATTTTAAGTGGAATCTGCGTCAAGCCCAAAGGAAGGAATACTGGTCCTTTGAGTCAGCAAAAAAATTCACTCTTTGCTGTCCGAAACTCCGTTATTCATTGGCGCAGACTGGCAATAGAGCTGTTGGTATTTTGGAGAGGACCAGAAAAATAGGGGTAACAAGGGAGACATTAGGTAGATAATGAGAGGAAAAAACTGAAATGCCTCTCAGGCCAACTCTGGACAACACATCGGGCATTTATTCTGAGGTGCAGAAGCTCTGCTATCCTCTTGCTAGATGCTCTCTCAGCTCATATCTCTGCTCACGGAGTCATTTTCCTGAGCAAGGGCTTAAAATCAAATGCCTCCTTGTTGGGCTGCTGGCCCAATCAGGATGTAGCCTCCTGAGTCCCAATAAGCAAGGGCAGCAGAAAGAACTGATAGCAGACACCCCTCCCTGCGCCCTGGCCCCGAGGTGGCTCACCGGGGCCTGCGGAAGGTCAGGCCGTAGTGCTGACAGGCCAGCCCCACGGTAGGCGTGTACACGATGGGCATGAATTTCTCCACGTCCGACGTCAGCACGCGGTAGAAGAGCTTCTCATTCCGATCTTGGAGTGTCATGAGAATGATGTACCTTGGAGAGGGAGACAAGAAACCACGCTGTTCACATGAGCAGCCTGTGTGGCAGCAGGGGAGGCCGCTCATGCAAAGACCCAGGGCTCCCACTCAGCTACCTTCACAGGCAAATCACCCATCTCCCCAAACATGGATCTCACCATCTATGAAATGTGAAGAGTATTATCTGTCTTATGGTGCTTGTTATTATATATGGTGTAGGTCTTGTCCTAAGTACTTTACATAAATTCATTTAAAACTTCCAAGGACTTGTGAGGTAGGTACTACCATGGTTGCTATTTGAGAGACAAAGGAGACCGAGGCACAGAGAAATGAAATGACTCACCCAGGTGGCAGAGTCGGGATTTGAACCTAAGCAATCTGACTCCAGAATCTGTGCTCTCAACCACTGTGCAAGAGCGTTAGTTATGTTATTATTATGTGGACATTAATGAATGAAACCGAACAGTAACATTCTGAGGGTGGAGTAGGGGCAAGGGCACACCGGTGCTAGGAGAACTGGCCTCTCCTATCACACAGGGCTGGTTCCCGTCACAGCAGAGTTCACAAGTGGCCGAGGACCAACTGATCTCAGGAAACATGTTCCTCCAAAATCTCTCTCTTGTCTATTCCCTGAAGCCTGAAATCACTAAGCCCGGGAAAAGAGCCTTTCATTCACATGCCTAAAAATGCAAAAGCCTCTGGGAGAAACAAAAAAACTCAGGGCTTAGAATTTACAGTGAGGTGTGAGTGATTGCTGATATCACAACCTTTCCGGACCACAGTTTGGGAGAGAGTATGGAGGCACTTGAGATCCTAGACTGGAAGGGGGTGAGATCCTGCAGTAGGGGAATGACTTCTAGGTGTGAAGTCAGGGTCCTGGGTTTGAATCCCAGCTCTGCTGTTTACTAGCTGTGTGACTTTGGGGAAGTCTTGTAATATCTTGGGGCCTCAGCCCCAAGGCACTGGTCCAGAATGAAAAATTGTGTTTTAGAAGGGATTTTGAGGAAGGGAGGGTTTATGCTTAGAATAGCCAAGCTCTCAACTCATTTCTTGTGTAAGAATTTCTTATGCAGTAGCCATTTATACACATCTCTTCCAAGCTCTGTATTCAGTAATATCAAATTGATAACTTAATCTCAGTCATGGTGAGATTATTTACACCATGAAAATGGGCAAATACTAGAAATCAGGGCTTCCCCACCCCCCACCCCAGAACAGGTTATTAAACATTTACCAGCACACCACTGCCCTTATCCAAAAGAAGCTGGGAGCCTCCTTAGCATTTCCTCAAGCACCTGCTGGAATGAGGGGCCCCTGGGAATAAGGGGGGGGGGGGGAGGCAGAGTAGTCAACAGAGAATGTTCAGTAAGTCAGGATCAGTCACATCTCCCACCCCCAGCCTGGCGTGTCTTCCCAGGCATATAAATGATGTCCATCCCACTGACTTTAATTTTTAGAGTTGAATATCTTTAGGAAAGAGGATTTCACTTTGGGATCAAATTCTTTTTTGTAAATTCAACAAAAGAAGGAGGTTCAGATTGTTCAAAGTTAGGACACATCTCATGTTGTTAGTTGGAGTCATTGTGTACTTTCTGGTTTGCTCTCCAGGGTGACATGGCTAGACCCAGTCTGAGTGGGATGAACAGAGGAAGAGAATATCTGGCCTGTGCTGGAGTATGGCCTTGGAGTTAATGTGAATAATACACATAGAGGTTAGTGCTTCAGGAGTCGGGGGATTATCTTCTGCTGCTTAGAAGCAATGGATGCCATGGGGGGAACATAGGCAGATGGGTGTGATGACCCTGATAAGCTGCTGAGCTCTGCCCCTAGGGGGACAGCCACACTCTTAACGATTCAAAGTCTTGGCCATTGAGCTCTATAGATACGTAGGGAGAACCCTCTTTGCTTCCTACACTTCAGCAAGGTGACATGTTTATTTAACACGCTCTTACATAGTATGTACTATATGCAAGGCACTGTTCTAAGCACATCATAAATACTAATGTATTTAACCCTCATTATAGCCTTCTGAGTTAGGAGTGACCCAGAGAGGCTAAGTAACTTTCACTACTAAGAGGTAAAATGATGGTGTGAATTCATTCTAGCACTAGAGTCTAGCCTCTTAGCTGTGGTGGCAGAGAGGTCAACAGCACAGATTCTGGAGCCAGCTACCTGTGGTCAAGTCCTGGCTTTTCCATGTGACCTGTGGTCACGAGGTGGTCACAACTTTCTTTAGTAAAGCTGACCCTGCCTCTTCATGTCTATGACCCCACTGTTGAGAACCCAGAAGGGTGGCAGGATTATTCACTGCTCCCCATAAGCCGCCAACATATGACATACCAGGTCCTTCCCAAGCTGTCCCTGTCCATTTCTCCGCTTTTCTACTATGTTCCCCTTGTTCAGGAACCTGGGCCATATACCATGTCAACACACTTGTCCCTATAGCTTTACTCTACTTGTTCTCCTATGAAATGCCATCCGTGAACCCACTGCTGTCTGCTGAAGTCCTGTTGGTACTTCTGGGGGTAACTCAGGTCCCACCTCTTCCCAGTGGCCCTCCCAAATTCCACTGGTTGGAATTCAATTTCTCTTCCAAGTTCTCCCAGGACATGTCGACTGCCTCCATCATAACAATCCCTGTCCCTTAGGGAGATCACCACCCCTTTGGAAGGTTGGGCTGGGTTTGGAATTTCTTGGAAAGGCTCTCAGTCTTTCCTGGTTGGAGAGTATACAGAATACACTATTTGGACCACAGGAAACAGTGGAGCCCAGGTCTAGGCAGAGAGAGCAGTTGTAGGCACTGACTTGTCCAGGTCGCTCTGCTGCCTCTCGTAGGATTTCATGACCCGGAGGAGCTGGATGTCCTGGCTCAGGAAGCAGGGAGGGATTAGGCCATGGATCCCAAGCTGCATCCTTTCTTCAAGTGTAAAAGCCATCCCCTGGGGAGAACAAGAGCGAAACACACACACATAAATGGATATGCAGGAAACCAAGGAACAGGACAGGTTTCTACAGACAGGCCAAAGTCACTGTGACTCAACAGAACAGGCCTGGGACTCAAACCCCACCTCTGCCATTTGAGTGGCCAGGCAGTCTGTGCCAGTTGCTTTGACTCTTCTGAGCTTCAGCTTCCTCCTGGAAAAGTGGGGGAAATACCTACATTGTCATTTTTTGGCTTGGTTTTTGTTGAAGTTATTTTATTTTTTAATAACTTCAAAATTTATAGAAAATTTGAGACAATAGTATGGAGAGTTGTCATAGATCCTTCACCCAGTTTTCCCTATTATTAATATTTTACATTGGCATGGTACATTTGTTAGAGCTAATGATCCAGTAGTGATACATTCAGAATCATATAGACTGGCTTCTTCATTTAGCAATAGCGCTTAAGGTGAAGAATAGTCTCTTTAAGAGATGGTGCTGGGACAACTGGATTTCCACATGCAAAAAAAAAAAAAAAAAAAAAAAGTTGGACCCTGCCTCACATCAAATACAAAAATTAACTTAAGATTAATCAGCAACCTAACTATAAGAGCTAAAATTATAAAACTCATAGAAGAAAACATAAGGGTAAATTTTTGTGATCTTGGATTTGGCAATGGATTCTTAGATATGACACAAAAATAACCAGCTACAAAGGAAAAATTAGATAAACTGACTTTATCTAAAAACTTTTGTGCATAAAAGGACACTATCAAGAAAGTGAAAAAACAACCCACAGAATGGGAGAAAATATTTGGAGATCATCTATTTGGTAAGGGTTTAATATCCAGAATCTATAAATAACTGCTACAACTCAACACAACAAGACAAACAACCCAATTAAAAAATAGGCAAATGACTCAAAAAAGACACTCCAAAGAAGATACACAAATGACCAATAGCACATGAAAAAATGCTCAGCATCATTAGTCATTAGGAAAATGCAAATCAAAACTACAATGAGATACCATTTCACACCCACTGGGAAGGCTGTAATTGAAAAAAAAAACAACCACAGTAAATAACAAGTGTTGGTGATGATGTAGAGAATTTGAAATCCTTGTACATTGCTGACAGGAATGTAGTGTTGCAGCCTCTATGGAAAAATATTTTAGTGGTTCCTCAAAAAGCTATGACCCCAGCAATTCTACTCCTATACCCAAAGGAACTGAAAGCAAGGACTTGAACAGATGCATGGATGCCAATGTTCATAGCAGCATTATTCACAACAGCCAAAAGGTGGAATCAACTCAGGGGTGAACCAACATACAAATGGATAAATAGAACATATGTATGTACAATGAAAATTTATTCAAACATAAAAAAAGGAATGAAGTTCTGATACATGCTATTATATGGATGAACCCTGAAAAATTAGGCTAAATGAAATGAGCCAGATATGAAAGAACAAATGTTATGTGATTCCACTTATATAAAATAACTAGAATAGGCAAATTCATAGAGACAGAAAGTAGATTAGAGATTATAATAAAGTCTGGGGGTGGAAGGATTGGTGAGATATTGCTTAATGGCTATAGAGTTTTGTTTGGGGTGATAAAAGTTTTGGGAATGGATAGTGGTGATGGTTGTACAACATTGTGAATAGACTTATGCCACTTAATTGTACACTTAACATGGTTAAAGTGGAAAATATTGTTATATCCTAGTATACTTTACCACAACTTAAAAAATTAATAATATATTTAATACTCAAAACCATTGAATCATACACTTTAAATGGATGTCATGTGTAGTATGTGAATTATCTATAATAATAAAAGCATAATGTGATAATTAGACCAGGGATGAAGCCAGGGCTGCGAGGGAAGCCTGGGTCCCGGGTGCCAGAGGGAAGCCAGTGCTGGCAGCCGGGGGAAGGAAGACATACTCTTGCACAAATTTTGTGTATCGGGCTCTAGTAGTTCAATAAAACTGTCTTAAAAGAATTCTTTGCATGTTTTAAATACAAGTCCTGTATCAGACACGTGTTGTAAAAATATGTCTCTGAGTATGTGCCTTGTCTTTTTATTCTCTTACCAGTGTCTTTCAGAAGACAGCATTTTCTGCTTTGGGCACTGGCAGATGAGATGGGGAATGAATAGAATGTCATGGAATCTGCTTCCTGACCCAATTAAGCCCTATGGGGACAGTGTCTGCTGGCAGAAGTGGCAGGAACCGTCCTCATAAGGGTCACTGTGAGACATGGGCACACAAGTTGCCCCACCCAAAATGAGAAAGTGCAACACATGGTGAAAAAGAGAGTCCTTTTCTGTATAGCACTCAGGTGGCTCTGCTGGTGTGAGGGCTGGTCTAGTACTGCCTCCGCTTCCTCAGCTTTCTCACGGAGGCCCTGGCAACCGACACAGTGGCAAACCCCTGAGTGGCCTCTGAGTGGGGACATCAACAAGGAAGGGACCACAGTCCTGGGGGTTGGGGGGGGGAGTGTCCCAGAGTTGTGTAGGCAGCTGAGAACAGTTTTTAACCAGCCAACCAATTAACTAACTAACTAACTAACTAACTACTAACTGACTAAACTAACACTGTCAGTATGACCCCCATTGTATTCAAGGCTGATGACACCTAAGGCAACTCTGGGTAATGAGCTCCAAGTAATTTGAGGTTCCTCCTAGAAGTGAAGAAGGCTGTGTAGGTGATAGTGAGACCTGAATTATGCTGACCGGAGTCTAGCTTCCCTCAGACTCTCTTGGGGAGGAGAAACTTGAAAAGGGAGGAAGCACAAGAATGCCTCTCATTCCTCCACCAGCTGAAAACTATCTCATCTACAATGATTACAGCTCTTTTACCGGGAGTTAAATAATGACAAAGAGATCAAGCACATATATTGATCAGCCCCACCGTAATGTCATTGCTATCGTCAGCTCTAAGGATGGGAGTCCGATGAGTATCTAATTTTACTCTCTACTTTCCTTACAACCATATTGGGAGAGGTTTTACCACCACATTTTACAGATGAAAAGGCTAAGCAAGAGAGGTTAGGTGATGCTCTTGAAGTTGTAAAGCTATATTGCCCATACTTTATTGTTTCTTAAACCAGGATGCTAGTTATTTAATAATTAATAAGTATATTTGATAATTTTATATATGTGATAATTTCCCTTCCCCCCGCCCCCCAGATAATTTCTTTGACGAGAGGTAAGTGGCAGAACCAGGAGTTGATCACAGGCTGCATTCCTGCCACTACAGTGTGCACCCTGCCAGGGCCTTGGTGAGATGACCTCAGAAATGGGAGTTGGGAGGGGGGGGGTGGTGGTGAGGAAGGAGTGGAAAAAAACAGAAATAGAGAAGAAAAGTGAATAAAAGTCAGGCTCTTTGGCTACTCCCAATTTCCTCTCTGTTTGGTAACTTGGGGGTCCCTAAAGCTACAAATACCAGGCTCCTCTTGTGTTTTTGTAAAATAATAATAATGCTTAAGAGAATCCTGAAGCATGGGGTCCTCCTCTCAGAAGGACTGCTGGAACTGTAAGAAAGATCGAGCAACTTGAGACAGGCTCGACTCTGTTTGAACGTGTGTCTCACAGAGTATTCTCAAAGTACTCTCCACACATAAAATTCCCACCTTTTCCCTCATCAAAGCCCAAAGGCAGCAGTTCATAAATCCCTGTGCTGGCCACCAGCTTCGCAAGTGGTGCCACAGAGGCCCCTGATCCTTGTGCAGGAAACCATCTGGCCCTGGAGACTGAGCGCTTTCACCAGGCACCGTTAGGCAGGTGAGTGTTCACTGGCTCAGTAACGACTGTGATCCTGTCTCCTTGGCCCTGGGGATCCCAGGGCAGCCCAGGAATTTACTAATGACATCATCTTTGTTAATGACTGCTGTGGCTTTTAATAGCAGTCTGCTTCTCTCTGCAAAGCTAAGTGTTTCTCTTGGCTGACTGCCACCGACTTCTTTTGTGCTTGAGGAAGAAGTATGACCATTTAGCCACTGGTAATTTCAGGAATTTTTAAAGAAAGTACCACTAGAAGCTTCTTTTCATCCTGAGGCTAACGTTAAGGCTACTTCAGATTTACGTGTTTGTAGAACAGCAATGCAGGCACTTTAGCTGTCCCCTGGCCTCTGAAAGAGCACAGGCCTGGGAAGATTCACTAGGGTGTTGGGGGAAAGTATTCGAACTTGCATTTCTCTACAAAAGAAAAAAAAAACTTTGCTAACTGACACTCAGGCTCTTGGTCTGTATGTCAAAAGTCACAATTCCCATAACTATACAAGGAGTTCTAAGTCTCACAACATGGAGGAATTGACAGTGAGGTCCTAATTCTTTCTTACCACATTGAGAAATTACAGTTTCTGTGCACCTGGTTAGATAGAATTATGGATGATATTATCTGGTTTATTTATTTATTTAAATTTTATTTGTATTGTTGACATTATTACGGATATCCCTATTCCCCTCCCCCCTTTGCCCACTGCCACCCAGCCTCCATCCTCCTTCTCTCTGGCCATCACCACACTGTGGTCTATGTCTATGGGTTATGCATATATGTTCTTTTGTTTTAATTTTTTAAATTTATTTTTTATTTATGTATAGTTGGTATATAATCTTATATTGGTTACACTAGTTTCAGTGTACAATATAGTTTCAGTGTACAGTATAGTGATTTGACCTTTTTATATCTTACAATGTGATCACCCCACTAATTCTAGGAATGATCTTTCACTGTGTAAACATATCACAATATTATTGACTATATTCCCCTTTCCCTTTTCACCCATCCCTACACTCTCCCTTCTGATAATCTTCCTTTCTATCTGAACAAAACAAAAACATTAATTAAAAAAGATATATGCATGCCTATGTCCATTGCAGCATTACTTACAAAAGCCAAGATATGGAAGCAACCTAGGTATCCATCGCAAGATGAATGGATAAAGAAGATGCGGTACATATACACAATGGAATATTATACAGCAATATAAAAGAATGATATCTTGCTGTTTGCAATAACCTGGATGGACCTAGAGGGTATTATGCTAAGTGAAATAGATCAGGCAGAGAAAGACAATATGGTTTCAAATATATGTGGAATCTGGAGAGGAGAGAAAATGGCGACGGAATAGAGTCGGGTTTGGAGTCTGTTCCTGGGGCGGAGAGTCGGAGCAGCAGAGGCTCGCAGAGGGAGTGTATGTGGGCAAGCCAAGGGACAGCTAAACTCCAGGAGAAGGCGGGGGAGTGCTGAGCAGTGTTCCTCTGACCGCGCAGCACCCACAGGGGCTGGGTCCCCTCCTGGAGCTGCGGGCTCGCCGGGCGCCTCGCCATCTTGCAAGGAAAGAAGGATTTTCGTGGAAACCTGACTTTCCGCGACAACTGCAAACACTGAGCTGCTGGGAGCACCAGACCACCGGTCCCCTATCAGCGCAAACATTCGGATTCAAAGAAACTCTTCACTGCACCACGGAAAGGTCAGATTTCGCCTGAAATGAGGGGCGGTTTCTAATCCCCGCGGTGGGTGAGGGAAGCGCTGGGTGAGGGAAGCGCGGCAGCCGCAGGACCGCAGGACCGGCAGGAGCCGGGAGGTCTGTGCCTAGAAAAATCGGAGGCAGTTGGAACTGCCCTGATCCGTGAATGAGGAGGGGGGTCTTCTGAGCTGCTAACAGAAGTGACCTCTTGAAAGCAACTCATTTTAATCTGACGAGGAGGGTCAGACTAAGAATTTTCAAAGGAGTGCAGGCTCCTTAGTCTGGGGCACAGACCCACGGTCCGCACACCTGGGCTCTTTCCGACTCTGATTGCTAAGCCCAATACAGAGGTAAACCCAGGTGGAAACCCTGAAAGACTGCAGGGGAAGGTGTTTTTTCGGAACCTGGGGACCAGAGCTGCGTGTGACCATCAGAGAGGCAGCTCTGAGGCGCATACCTCCACAAACCAGTAGTGAGTGCCATAGAAGGGAAAAAAAAAAAAAAAGAAAAGAAAAAAGAGCTAGAGAGGCCCGGAAGTCAATTCAGAAACACTGCCACCCAGGGGCTGAAACGCTAATTGTCTCTGGTGTAATTAAAAATAAATACGAGAAATTAAGACACGGCTGGCTTAAAAAGCAGGACTGGCTTCCAACACTGAGGAGCCCTGGAATGAAGCTGAACTGAAATACCGCCCAGACTGGGAAAAAGGCGTACCAAACAGAATAATAGAGGAAGTGAATGACAGCCGCTACTGCACATTTTAGTCTTCCTATTTTTTAATTTTCAATTCTTTTTTCAATTTTTAAAATTTTTTATTCTCATATTTTTTTATTTTCATTTTTTGCATCTTTTACTTAAGAAACTAATTTTTTTTCTTTTTCCTCACTCGATTTTCACCTTTTTAATTATTACATTTTTATTTTCAATCAACACTATTATTACTATTATTTTACTTTTTTTTTTTTTTAATGTCATTTGATTTTCTCTTTCTTTTTTTTTTTGGATTAGTGTCCTACATTCGATTTGCATCTTTCCCTTACAATCGTTTTACCCTATCTCAAAGCTAACATTATGCCATCACTCTCCTCCCAACCTTTCCCATTTTGGTCCCCAGTTTATCTTAACCCTTTCTGGCTTTAGATTTTCCCTACTTTTTCAGTTTACTCCCTGCTAAAACTTCACCCTACTTATATTATCTAATTCCCAACCCCCTGCTCCAAATCCATACAAACCTCTCTCTACGCTACCTTAAAAAAATTATTTTTCTCTCGGGCCTTTTGTTGTTGTTTGCTTGAATGTTGATTTGATTGAATTTTTATGCTTTTTTATGAGATTGTTTTGATTATTCTTTTTGTTGGTTTGGTTGGTTCTTTTGTTTGCTTTGTTTTTGTTTGTTTTTTACTTTTGTTTTCCCTTGCCTCACTTGATATTAGCTGCTGTTGCAGTTTGTATTAATCTCCAGGCTCGTGTTGCTGGAATTTGCTGGGAATAGTGGTTGTTCTAGTGGAGTTTACTCCCCATATATATAGTTTGTTCCCCTTTTCTCTCTTAGTATCATTCTTGTCTCTCTTACTTTTTTTTTTCTTTTATTTTTCTTTTCTGTTATTTCTTTTTCTTTTCTTTCTTTCTGCTCTTTTCCCAAGTTCAGATTCACACTCGTTGTTTTTTTTTGTTTTGTTTTGTTTTGTTTTTTTTTTCGTTGTTGTTCTTTCTTTTTACTCTCCCTCTTCCACTCCTATTCCCTAATTTGTCTTTCTCTGGTGGTTACCTTTATTGGAGGTTATTAATATCGTGAATACAATTCTGTTCAGTGCCTTGTCTGTTGTGCCTGGTTGTGTTGTATTTTATACCTTTAAATCAACGCCAGAGAGAGAAATCTATATAACCAGACATCCGGAGAAGAGAGACCATGGGGAGACAAAGAAACAGCCCCCACAGGAAAGAGAAACAGGCATCACCAGAAAAGGAAGTAAACGATTTAGAGGCAAACAACCTATCAGAGAAAGAATTCAGAGAAATGATCATAGGGTGGCTGAAAAGGATGGAAGACAAATTCGACAATATGAGTAAGAACCAAGAAGAAATGAAGAAGAACCAAGAAGAAATGAAAAATGACATTGCTGCTGTAAAGAACTCAATAGAAAGCATCAAGAGTAGACTAGATGAAGCAGAGGACCGCATAAGTGAGCTAGAAGACAATATGGTTTCAAATATATGTGGAATCTAAAAACAAACAAAACAAAAACAGACCCATACATTATTTATTTTTAACAAGATCTCAAGTGGTTTTTGAAAAATAGCTAATTCTCTTAGTTATATTTCAAACTCATACCCTAGTGGCATTCAGAGCATACCAGTAGGGACCTATTTTTATTGTTACAGAACCATTACTCTGGCCACTCCCCCAGCTAATGTCCCTCTCCACCAGCTCTGGCGTCTCCTGGGAACCTTTAGACCTCACAGAGGCAAAGTGGGTGGCTTCAAGAGCCTCCTCTAGCATAAAGGCCCAGGACTGTTCCAATTGTTTTAATGCTGTACCAGTATTAATCTTTTAGCTGTCACTCCTGACTTTACCTATTGCATCACCTTCCCTGAGTGATCATTTTTGGCCCAGTCACTGAACTCTACTGGTGGGCTGAGCATTGCCCAAGTTCTCAGGATGAATCTTATGACATTAGAGAGAAGATATTTGAATACACCCTACCATCAAGTGACAGGGCTCAGAGGCAGGAAGTCCACCAGGATGGGCCCCTGCCCCAGCCTCCTGCTGTTCAGAAACCAGGCTAATGAGCTCTTAGCACCCCGTTTCTCATGACTGAGCTTTGCTGAGGGGAGGCTCCCCTATTCTGCTTGGTGATCTGCCTGGTGCCTCTGGATCCAGAGCCTGCTGTACCCATGACAATATCTTCTCATTCATTCACAAGCATTTATGAGCTCCTACTGTGTGCCAGGACTACCAAGTCAGGCACTGGAGAGTCCCTAAAAGGAATAGATGCTGGTCACTTCTCTCATGAGTCTACTAGTCAAGACACATAGATTAACATACAAAGGTGATCATGGCCTCTGCCTTGGGCAAGCCACTTCTCCAACCTATAAAATGGAGTGTCGCCCATTTCACATGTTGTGGCACAGGTCCTGGCACATAGGAAGTACTCCGTGAAAGTCAGCTGTTCTCCTTATTACTATTTTCTCCTTAGGGCAAGGTGGCACAAGAGAGCTCATTAGCAGATGTCGACGATAAGCCCTGAAGGGTGGTCAGGAGCTAGTCTGGCAGAAGTGGGTGGGAGGAATAGGGGTGAAGTGATGTCACCACATCCAGCGTAACTGCTTGTCCACAGCTGTGCAAGGCTCCTGCCTCTGCAGCCCCGGGCATTCTCCCCACGCCCCACCAGGCACACTCTTTGTGGCTGCCATGCTTTGACTAACAGCAATACCCCTGCTCACCATGCTCTTACCACTTCCCTCCACCGTATTCCAGTCCACAGGCAAGGACTCTCCCCCAAGACACCCCATTTCACACAGCTCCCCGCTTCTCTTGGTGTCATAAAGTTTAGCACATAAAATGTGTTTTCTGTTTGATTTCTTGAGCATTAATTACTAGGTAGTGGAGTTGGGGTAGTTGGGAGTAGACACTCTGAAGCGGCTAACACAGGGTTATAGCACAATCATCCTAACATCATCAATAATAACAGCAATAGCACCTTTTATTGTGCACCCACTGGGCTGGGCCAGACACCGAGGCAGGCACTTTCTATCTCTAATCCTCACAGCAACCCCGAATTAACCATCCTATGGTTATTGTCCCTATTTTATGGGCTAGGAAACTGAGGCCAGAGGGTTAAGACACATGCCCAAGGTCACAGCAAGTTGATGGAAGAACCAATAGAACCCAGGTCCACATGCTTCCAAAATTCACCCTGTTTCCTCTGAGCTAAACAACCGTCCCTGAGAGTTAACATGTTAAACAGGCTGCTGACTGAGTTGGCTTTTATTTGCGTAGAGAAAAAGTTATTCTGCTTCTCCATATACAGCCATACAGTTACCTTCATGGTTCAGCCTCTGAGTGCCAGGGCAGGCAGCCCATCTGCAAACAGGTGTGAGGTGTGCTTTTACCTCTGCAGTGATGTACATCAAGCATGTCGATGGCACACATGTAGCCACGTTTCCTCTGACTAGCATCCTTACTGGGAGGATTAACAGGCACACGTGTAAGGAAAGGTTTTCGGTTCCTCCATCATTACGTCATGCTCTGAGCTGACTGCTCATGCTGTAAGCAGCTTCCTCCATCAATCAGCTGCGACAACAGAGAATAGCCATGGCTGGGACCGAGCTGTGGGCAATCAGCTCTGAAACTGCAGCACTAGAGCTGATTAGCTGCTAGGCAGGCATTTCCTGTCCATTTTGCATTGTCCTTCACGACTCTGGGATTTTTATGAGTTAGGATGATGTGGGCTCCGGCTGGAGACAGGAAGTGGGATTATTGTGGCTGCTGTTCTCTAGCTGAACCCCAGGTTTATGAGGGCCCCTGAGCACACTCCTGGGATGGATATATGGGGGCCTTAAAACACAAGTCTTGGCAGACATAGATCTGAGACCAGCCTTCCTTCCAGACATACCTCTGTGATCAGGTACAGAATTACAGATCCAGAAACACATCGTAAATTCCCGAAAGCGGAGTGGATGACACACTGCTCATTACTGTCCAGAACCAACCCTAAACCAGATTTGGGCTGTGGGCTGCAATGTATGGAGGCTGCCTCTGATCTTTCCGTCTATGGTGTACACAGAAGCTCTCGAACCAGCGTGAGATACAGTTCAATTTCCCTTCCAGGGGAAAATGGCCAGGACGGGTGGTGCTGCACTCACACAGCCAGTACAGGGCAGTGCGAGGGAGACTGGAAGACAATGTTCTACATTAGCTCCTCCACTGTCGGGCCGTGTGGTTCTGGGGAAGTTCCTTCACCTCTCTGAGGCTGCTGCTTTCACCTGGTGGTTGTTAATCAAATGAGAACATGGATATGGCCGTTTCATATCCCTCAGGCTCAGGGCTATAAGAAATTTAGCAGCTGCACTTTATAGTAGTGATTTCCTTTTGTCTCTTGTCCCTTCAAGACAAGAGGTTCCTTGAGGGCAGGGACTGTGTCTAAATGAGCTGTGCGCCTCTTTTCCTTAGCACATCTTGTTTCTAAAATGGTCTCATACGGTTCATGTCATCTGACCCTGGACAGGGCTGGTGTCATTATCCCCAATTATAGAAGCGGAAATTGGGGCTCAGATGAGTCAATGACATGCGGGGGCATGTAGCTAGTACACGCTACTCAAAAGCATGTGAAAAAAAAAGTGACTATTCCAATTGTTCTGCCATTTTGTGAACAGTTGTTGGGTAAGGACCAATATGGAAGAGAAATGAAAGCATCTTCTGAATGACTTGGCAACTCTAGGATTTTGTCCTAACTGAACCAAGGGAACAGAGGTGGATAGTTGGAAGGCTTACGAATCATTTTCTTGGCAAAATTCCCTGTGGCATTTGAATGCTTCACGACCCTCTCTTCCCAAGAGACTATTATTTAAAAATTAAATAATATTGTTCTTGGCACTGCGAAGCCCCTCTAACTCAGCTGAACCTCAAGAGGATAAGGGCAAAAGGAAGGTGCTGGGCAGGGGAGCTGCTGAGGACAAGAAAGTACCTCTTCCTTCCTCCAGCAACACAACAGCTCTTTGATGGACTCAGCCTGGGAGGATGGGGGCAAAGAGTGAACTATGACCGGTAGGAATAAAACAAACAGACACGTTTGGGAGGGTCTCTGAATAGGAGTTGTACATGAATGCCTGGTGCGTGCGAATGAGTGGGTGGGGTGCCAGAATTAGATGTGAGACCAACTAAGGACAAGTTCATTCGACAGGACAACTGTCCAGTAGATCCCTGTTAATCTGTTCCAGCCCTGATGTTAACCAAATCCTTCTGCTCCTGGGTCTGGACCTCAACTCTGCCACCCGATCAGGTGAACCAGGAAGAAGGTCATTTTGACCTGAAGACAGATTGACTGATGTGGCGCCTGGGAGAAAAGAGTAACCAATCTCCTCCTCTGTCGTGACATCAGGAGGCAGGTGTTCTAGGTTCCGAGTCATTTTGGACTGATTTCATAACAACTATTTATATTTGACTGCTTTCTTTAAGGTTTTACAAAGCATATTTATTTATTTGTTTAAAATATTTTTAAAATTGATGTTGAGAGAAAAGAAGGGAGAGGGAGAGAGAGAGAAACATTAATGTGAAAGTGATACATTGATCAGCTGCCTCCTATATCCCCTACCAGGCTAAATCCTGCAACCCAGGCATGTGCCCTGACCGGGAATCGAACTGGCAACCTTATTGTGCATGGGATGATGCCCAACCAACTGAGCTACACCAGCCAGGGGTAGAAGGCAATTTTATTACCTTTGTTGTATTTGACAGTTACCTCAAAACAAAAAGAATAACCTTATGATAGTGGTTCCTAAACTTTGCTAGCTATTAGAACCACTAAGGGAGTTCACAAATCAATGCCCATACCCATTAAGTCAGAATTCCGGGAATGGAAGCCTGGATGAGCAGTTTATTTAAAGGGCTACAAGTGATTGCAAGACACAGCAAAGTTTAGGAATCACTGCACTATCACGTAGGCTGTGGAAGTGTCATGCCCATTTTGTAGACAGTAATGCTGAAGCTAAGAAAGTGTAATAATTCATCTAAAATCAAGGCCCTAGTAAGTTGCAGAAATGGGACTTGAACCTGGAATTCTGTTTCAAATTGTTGGTTCATTAATTTACTTACATAATCACTCATTTAATAAGTATTGAGGACCAGCCATATATCCACCATTGAGCATGCAGTGAGAGACCAAATATACATGGCCCCTGCCTCCATGGAGTTTCAATCCAGTGATCTTTTCATTCAAACCAGTGTTCTTTCCACTCCTTTACATTTTGGGATTAATTTGGACTTCTGCAGGCTAGTTTAGTGCCTGGCAAGCTGGGGTGCCCAGCAAAATAACACCAATGATATTTTTGCTGGAGTTCAGGTATACGGTTCAGGTTTGCCCATGAGAGGCCATGGAGGAGGGAGATCTGGATTCAAATTGTGGCTCTGCCCTCATCAGCTGCGTGGTCCTGGACAACTTCCTTAACTTCTCTGATCCTCAATTTCCTCATCTATGGAATGAAGACAGTAATACCCATTTCAAAAGGCTGCCATGAGCACTGAAACCCCCTGCATGGTGTGCCCAGATAGTGGCTGGCACATCGAAGGCACTTAGTGAACACAGCTGGGACCGGGTCCTGACCAGTGGACACAAGGATACACGAACCTCGTGCTTCTGAGAGACGCAGCAGCCTAGAGTGTCCTTAGACTTTCTCATCCTCTGTTATCCATCTTCCCTCTCTAACGTCTATCCTCAGTCATCTTTCTTGGAACTCACAGTTGGGACACCATTTACTTGAAACTTAAGGGTAAGTGCCCAATAAATTTTAACCTGTCACGGGGACCTAATGCAAATCTGAAACTAATGAGGGAAACTCATAGGGGACTAGACTGAATATTAAAAGTTCAAGTACCAGGAATGTTTTTTTGAACTATATTTGCATTTTAAAATTAGAATTATATTAAAGAAAGGGAAAGGAATTGCAGAGAACCATGTGAGCTTTTCTCTTTACTAGTGCTTAGTTTATTTATCTTGTTTCTTTATTCCCTCCTGAGATAGAATCTAAATTCTGGCATTTAATGAATTTGGGAGTCTTCTAAAAATTTTCTCATTTCATAAACATGATGAGCTCTAAGGTCTATACGTGTTGGAACTACATGTTCTTAATCAAATAGCTCTTTTCTGTTGACAGTTTTCTGAAGGGTCACTGGAATTCCTGCACACGTGGCTATTCTAGAATGATCCTGTCTACCTTGAAGGAAGTGATGTTGACATTCACAGAGACCTGCAGGGTGACCTCTCCTCCAAATGTCTCAAAATAAACAACTCTACGCCAAAGCCTGTATTTAGTGACATTTAGCTACCAAGTTCTTCTACAATTAATATTGATTAACTATATCAGTGGTTGATTGATTGGATCATTATTGAATAGTCTGAAAACTTTTTCTTTTACAGATAAACAGTCAATTTGTAGATTACTCTATATTTTATAACTTACATTAAATTAATAAAGATATGAATACTATTTCTTTAGTGTCTACTAAGGAACAGGCTTGTGGTAGGTGCTGAATGAACTAACACAATATTTTTAACTTTATCCTTCCACAACATCCCTCTGAAGTCAAATATTGGCCCAAGATTACACAGTTAATAAGTTGTAGAGCTAGAATATGAACCCAGGTCTGCGTGCCGCTGAAGCCCATACTCATAATCACTATTTTGCACGCACTGTTTTGCATTGCTTTCTTGGTTGTGATTTTGAACATCCTCCAACGTCTTCTTCAGCCACATCAAAGACAAGATATGATCAGTCTACCGAAGGGAGTGTTTCCTGGCTGGCCTTATCCCACTTACCCAGCCTTTTACCTTCTCTAGAAGGAATGTTGGAGAAGCAGCGTCCAGTGTTCTCTCCCCAAAGCTGGGGAAATGGCAGGGGCTGGGAGCAGAAATGAAACCCTCTGTCCAGGAGAATAAAACACAGCAGTGTGTGTCAAACCCAATTAAACTCTGGCAGTGAAATCAATTTAATAGGGAGCAACCAACATTTAAAAAAACGAAATAGACTTGAGTAGAGGATAGCAGGCGGCCACACATTCATAAGGGTAAGTATTGCTTTGCTCAACTGTTGCTAAATTGCCTGTGTGAGTGTGTGCGCACACGTGAAATGTGTACCTATGTGTAGTGTCTTGTGATGTAAGGTGTACTTTTATCTGCAGGTTGTGGTTCAAATATTTTGAGAAACACTGTAGCATAGGGTAATGATTGAGTGATGGAGGCAGACTGCCGGTGTGAATCCCAGCTCTGACTCGGGACACATTACTTAACTTTTCAAGTTTCAGGTTCTTCCTCTGTAAAACTGGATGATAATAGTACCTACTCGTGTGTTATTGTAACAGGGTGTCTGCCTCTTAGTAAGGACTCACTAACTAAATGTCAGCTACTGTTATATTAAATAAAGCAGTTTGGGTGATAAGTTGGTGGCAAGCAAGAGCAATGCTTTGCATGATGTCCCCAGAATCATTTTAATTCCAGATGCATCTATCTATCTGCTCCCTGGGCACCCCCATCTACATGTTTCATAGGCCTATGAAACCACTACATGCCCCAAACCAAACTCATCTCCCGTGCCAAACCACTCTCCCTGGGCTAATGGTACGATCCATTAGCCCAGGAGGAACTTAAGAGGCTCCCAGATACCTTACAACTCAACCCATACATGCAGTCATTGCTGTGATTTTCCAATTCCTGAATAATTCTAATTTCTTCCTCTGTTATCCATCTTCCTCATTCTCATCGTTCTGTTCTCTTCAATACCAACATCCTCCCTGGTCTGCTAATGCACTAATGGTTCTGCAACAGCTGGACTCGAGTCTTAACTACTCCCTCCCCACACTCTCATCGTCCTGCCCCTGCAACACACCTTTTAAAACATCTGCTAGATTGACATTTTCCCAAAACCAAATTTGATCATTTCACTTCCTAACGTGTGACATCTTTCTCAGAGCCTCTAAGGCTTTTCATAAGCTGTACATCACTTTTGGCTTCATCTCCTGCCAAGCTCCCTGGGTAGCCTTCAACACAGCAAATGCCTTTACCATCCCCAGAGGAAGCAGGTGTGCTCGTGCCTCTGAGTGTGCAGGTGCTGGCTCCTCTGCGGAGAATGCCCTTCTGTGCCTGTCTGCCAATCACTCCAGTGCACTGAAGGGGGGAAAGGTCACTGACTTAAACTTCCATGTAAGTACCCTGATTCTCAAAATCCAGTGTACACCAGGAGCACCAGGGTTGCTGGTTTAAAACTCCAGTTCTAGGCCTCCACCTGTGAATGCTGACTGCAGCAGAACCGCACCACCGGGGAGATAAAAGTTTTACCCAAACTCTAATCCACGACACACACATTCAGGAGTAAAGGTGAGTATCTTGTCTTTGGGAAATGTCTCAATAGATATTCAATTAGCAGAATTTCCTAAGGAGGGTGGGTGACTTATTAGTAAAGATATATCTCGTTAAATGAGCAGCCATGACAGGAAGGGAAAATACTGCTATTTAATATTATTTAATTTAGTTGATTTAATATAATTATCTATTCATGTTATTGCCTTTAAATAGGAAGACGGCATACCACCAAAGCACAATGGTGGTACCAAGCATCATACACTGTGGTAGTGAGGTCTCTCTCTGTCCCTGGTGGAAACCCTGGATGAGTGTCCTGGCGCTGGATAAGTGTGTAACAGAAGATCAGCTGCATGCCTATTGAGAAGACAAGCTGAGTTGTTCCCACCGAGACTGAAACAAAGGGATTCCTCTGTTATTTTCCATAGTAAGTAGGGGGTGGGGGGTGGGGAGGTAGGACAGAAGCTTCAAGTTAAGTAGCTGGGCTTTAGGGGCAGTTAAACTTTGGTTAGAAGTCAAGATCAGAGACTGGCTTTTTATAGGGAACAAATCTCTGATGCATTTTTATGGCTGGAAGTTAATGCAAACCAGATAGCCCAAGGCTTGAAGATAAGGATTGTAGAATGCTTTTCTCAGTTGAGCTGACCACCATCTGGCCCATGCTACTTTCTCAATCTAGTCATTCATTCATTCACTCATTCAACTAGCAGTATGGCGTGACATGCACAATTAATTCTAGGTGCAAGTGAAAGAGATATGAAAAAGCCTGTCTCATATTCCCATAGGCGTAATGAACACAGATGCTACAAGATGAAATTATTTGTCATTCAAGCAATGTTACAAAACAAGGTAATGCCATCATTTGACAAAATTTTGTTGAGCTCTTACCTTTAATGTGCAAGGTAGTGGGGATACAGCTGTGAAAAAAAGTTCACATTCCAGTAGGAAAGAGAATTATTAAATAATTACCCAAGTAATTATTTCTTGATAAGAAGTGCTTCACAGAGGTTGCTATGAGAGCATGGAAGGAACTGGGAGCCCTGATGTGGTTTCCTTTGGGGAGAGGGTGATTAGGAGAGCCTTCCTTAAGGAAGCAACATTCAAGATGAGATAGGAAAGATAAATAGATTTAATTAGGCCAAGTGCCAGAGTGGAGTTGAGCAGAGAAACATTGCTAAGTGCAGAAGAAATGGCTTGTTTAAAGGCTCAGGAAGGGGAAGGAGCATAAGCAGGCCCAAGACTGGGTGTGTGGGTGACTTTGCTAAGGACTTAGGTTTCAGCCTCAGGGCAATGGGAACCCACTGAAAGGCTTTAAATGGTAGGGACATAATTCACTTTGTGTATGGTTTTGTTTGTTTGTTGGTTGGTTGCTTGGTTTGTTTCAAAAGATCACTTTGACCACAGTGAGAGGAATTTTTGGAGGGTAGTAAGAATGTGCTGATACATTAGGAGTTTCCTGAAATATGTACCTCACTTTCCAGGTAAAAGTACTGGCAGCTTGGTCTAGGATGGTGGAGTGAAGGTGGAGATAAGTAGAAGAATAAGAGATATATGGAGGAGATAAGCACAGGACCTGGTGACATATGAGCCTGGGGGTTCAGTGAGAGAGAGCGGTCAAGGGTCACCGTCATCATAACTGGATGGATGACTGTGGCATCACTGAGATGGGACACTACACAATGGGGACCAGAATTTTGTGGGAAGGGGTTGGAAGGAGAGAACTGCATCTCAAGTTGTACTTTATTCACATTGAGTTTGATGGCCTTTGAGACATCCATCTGGAGATGTCGGTAGGCAGTTGGATATCTGTAAGTCTGCGTCTTCATGAGAGGGCTAGAGAATGAATTTGAAAGATGTTAGCAAGTATGAGGTAACTAGAGGTCTATGGGGAGAGTTTAGAGTGAGGAGAGAGTCTAGGTCGGAACTCTGAGAAACTCCAGCATTTAGAGGCTAAAATGAAGGAGGATAAGCCAGTGGAGGAGATGAGAAGGGACAGTTGAGAAATGGAAGGAGAACCAGAAAATGGGTTGTTACAAGATGGCCAAGGAGTATAATGTTTCAGGAAGGAAGGAGTGGTCACCACTGCTGAATTTCTCTGAAAGGTCAAGTAACACTAGGACTGAAAACTGTCCACTGGGTTCAGCAAAGTGGAGGGTCCCTGTCAGCTGGTGGATGTCTGCCTCAGTGAGACCAGAGTGGTCTGAAGAGGGAGCAAGAGGTTAGAAAATAGCAACAGCAAATACACACAACTCTTCCAAAAAGTGTGGCTACAAAAGGGGAGTCCTTTAAGGTGGACAGACTTGAGCATGTTTACACGCTGATAGACCAGTGCCTCAAGAAGGGAGAGAATGGGACCCAGAGCTCAGGCGGAGGGGCTGGTGATAGACGGAGGAGGCCATCTCTGCTGCTGTAACAAGAGGGAAGGAGCAATGGATACGTGGAGGTGCTGTGTGTACAAGCTCGACGGGGAAATTATCTGCTGGGAGTGAGGGCCAGAGATGTCAGAGAAGAGAAGTTTGAAAGGGAATTAAGGGGAGTGTGAGAGCAAGTTGATTGGAGAAACATATGAGGTTTCTGGGCACTGACAGGAGCTCCAGTTGAGGTTGGTGATCATTAATGTGCAGTTGTACACCTTTTCCGGTCACATATTATCCTCCAACATGGCTTGGCTGCCTGGGTTTATTCAGGGTTGTAATTAAAAAAAAAAAAAGAATTCAATACAAAGGTACAAGAGCAAAAAGTTGAGGTTACTGTCAGAAAGAGTGGGAATGATGGACCATGGAATCCAAGCTGGATCGGATTAGGGTTTGTGGATGGGAGCGGTGTCTGGAGTAGGGAAATGGATGGGTAGGACACAGTTGACCAAGCAGCATCTCTGGTCAGAGTGTGTTAGAATCACTGATTTCCATGATTCCGTGATTTCTATGATTCACATAGAGGAATTCCACACGATGCCAAGGTCCGGGGTGTGACTCTGGGAGTAGCTGAGGGGGAATTCAGAGGGAAGTATTCCAGCTGGGAGAGGCCAGGATGTTGGAGGAGCCAGCCATATCGATGTTGAAGTCATCCGAGATGATGACAGGATTGGGGTGGAGAATGTCTATAAGCTGGTGCCAAAGTCCTCAATGAATGAAAGGTGGTAAATGACAGTGATGAAAAGGAGAAAAGGTCAGTATCTCTAAATAGCACACCTCTTAGAAAAGGAGCAGAGAAGCAGACTTTATGGGAGTGTTCTAAAGTGGCCTTGGGGAATAAAAGGATACCTACCTATGTCCTGACTTGGAGGGTTGAAGAGTGTAAACAGAAACATTAGGAGGGTTTGGAAGAAGCAATCATCTTATGATGAGGTAGGATTTAGTTAATAGATGGAGATGGAGAGACTGCCTAGAAGGGATTGAAAATATAAGAGAAGGTCGTTATTCCTGAAATCTAAGTGGGATGTGAGGTGAGAATGGAAGGCTGGGTCAGAGGCAAGGGTGTACGTACATGAAAGTTTGATGGAGAAATAGATGCAAGTAAAAGAGGAGTTGGGAGTGTGAAGAAAGGGGCTAGTGGCTTGGGGTTACAAAGGAGGTGGACAGGAAGGTTTTGCAAAGGAGGCCATGTCTAAGCCGACATCCAGTAGAAGTTCTGCTGATGGGCAAGGGATTCCAGGTAGAAGGACCTGATGCCGCAAGACACAGAGGCCAGGGAACATGCTGCTCAAAGCCAGTGCAGTTTGCTTCAGTGAGGCTTCTGGGCAGAGCAGTGGTGGGTGACAAGGCCAGAGGCTTGGACAGGTGGACCCTGGACACAGAGTCCAGCTGAGGAGCCTTGTGGCTCAGGGAGTTCCTGTCGGCTTTTAAGAGGGGCCAGGGCATTCCCTGACTGTTCTAGACAAGTGGGTCTCTTTGCCCTCACTGTCCCCTCCATGCTTCGGCTCACACTGTCCCTACAGAGTTCAGCCTCAACCTCTTAGGTAAATATTAATCATCCGCAAGGCCTAATTCAAATCTTAGCCCTGGAATAAGGCTCCTCATGACTACTCCAGTTCACACCTCTTCCTTTTCCACAAATGTTTTTATTCTTATAATCAGAGTCAGTGGAAAGACAGTGGAAAAGGCCACCATTCACCATTTGTGTTAGCAAGCATTGTAGGACATCACATTATAAGGATGAGAGAGTAACCTGTCTCATTTAGAAAGAAGGCAGAACAAGAGTTGTTTATGAGCACTGGGCAAAAGGATTCCTTCTCTTTTCTGTTTTACTATTTAAAAAGAGGAGCGGGGAGTGCCTTCAGGTGCAAGTATAAACAAGCCTTCAGTTGGAAAGCCCTGGGTAATTCTGTCTTAGTTAATGACTGGCTGTGTGGCCTTAAACAAGTCCCTCAACCTCTCAGAAACTCAATTTATGAATCTGTAAAATGGGTTAATAATACCAAGTCCACAAGGTCATCAGAAGATCATATAAGATCATTTGTGAAGAACAAAAGAACATATTTACTGTGTGCCCTACTATGTGCCAGCGTTGTGCTAGGAGCTAGGCTATGGCAGGGCACAAGATAGGCATAGTCCTTGCCCTCCTGAACCTTGCAGATCAGAGGGAGGGAGGGAGAGGAGGAGGAGAGAGAGAGAGAGAGGAGAGAGAGAGAGAGAGGAGAGAGAGAGAGGAGAGAATGACAAATAATATCACAATAATTGCCAGTATAATAATCTGGGGAGCCAGGCACCAAGGTCAGTGCCTGGTTCAGAATGCACCCTTACTCTACACATTAATTAGTTCCCTGCCTTTCGAAACTTCTTTCAGTCAAAGTAATATAACAAGGGCTGTTTGTGCATACTAATTATATATTTCAGAAGTTTTCAGGGGCTCTTATTGAAAGTGGGTATTATCTCTGGCCCACTCAAACACAAGTAGGGCACTGAGGAAACCATGACAAGGGACTAAGTTCATGTCCTCTCCAGGCTCCCAAGCCAGAGAAGACTCAGTAAAAAATGACCCCATCGACTCATCTATCTCAACCTCAAAACCTTTGGTTCACTAGAGCAGAAAGAGCAAACACATCAAACTACAGGGTGAGGCACTGTCCCAGGACTCAGGCTCTGGGAGCAGCTCAAATGGGGGCCGGGGATGTGGCTACTGAGTGCGGAGGCCTGGCCCTCTCCGCAGCCCGTCCATCCCCTAAAGTATGAAGGGCGGGGGAGCGCTCTTCCTCCACCAATGGGCTCAATTCATTTCTGGTGAATGGAAGCCTGGGCTTTCCTAAGGTTTACTCATGAGTGACAACATCATTTAAAGATCTCTGGGCACAAAGACTTTCCTACCTCCTCAGTGCCTTAAGACAAAAGAATCAATCAGGCTGAGGCCCTGGCCCTGCTCATTGTGGGGCAGCAGCTGCACGTCACGAGCGATGTGGAGATTTCCTCCCCCTGCCCTCCCTCACCTCCCAGGCCCGCCTGCTCTGTGCCCTCAGCAACACCCAGGATAAGGGCTGAGCTGGAGGTTTGGTGGAGGCTCTTAGCAGAAAATCTTCTCCGTTATTCCTGTGGCTGCAGTGCAGTGGGAATAGATAGCACTGGCTTGGGCATTCAGGCGTCCTTATTTTGATCATGGGCTGGAAAATCAATTACGATTCTTGGTTACCTCAGTGTCACCTGCCCAGCCCTGAGCTCTAAAAATATATCTCAGATTTACAGCAAATGTTTGTTTATAAGTTTCTCTCCCTGTTTAGACAATAAGGTTTCCTTATGGCAAATACTGGGTCTTACTTTTATGTTAGTGTTTGTCTTGTAGTAGAAGCATAATAAATGTTTGGAGAAATGGAGAAAGAGGGCTAGAAGGAGATAGAGAGAGAGAATGAATGAATGAATAGATGAATGAATAGATAAGTGAATATTGTTCTCCAAGGTTGGGCAACTAGATTAGGAATGCCAGTCTTGATTTTAGAGATTCTACTGCGTCCACAGCGGTTCACTCCACAGAAGTGTCCAGTGGGGAGAGTCATGGAATAGGGCCTGTCTTGCTTCCCCCACTACAGTTTAACCCAGCTTTTATGCATCTGTTTTACACATTAGGCTTCCTTACTTGAGCTTTGTTTGAATAAAATGTTCTGTGGCTAACATAACTGTTGGGAAAATATTGGACCAGATTTGTTCCCCCCTTAGGTCTCTTCCAGCTTTGCTGGGCAAATATTTGTATCTGTTCTGCTTTGAACACCGTCAGAACATTTTTCTGCATCTTATTCTTGGGAGGTTACAGGAGGAATAACACGAATAAGGGAATTTGCTTTGCCAAGTATCCACGGTGTGTTCTACTCTGGCCAGAGCTTGGACAGCGAAGCTGCCGTGCTTGGCCTCCGCGTGAGGTGGTTCTCCTTACAGGTCCCCTATCACACAGATGAGGTGCAAAGACTCTTGAGGCAAGCGGTGTTTTCAGCCTCTATCTCCAGCTCTATTTTCTCATGTCTAATTTTAACATAATTACACTGCACTTTACAGCACTTCTGCTGACTGTCCTAGACTGGTGACTGGGCCCACAGAGGACAGACATGCTGCTGTACACAGGTTGGCCATGGACACGATCAAAGAAGAGTTCTTACTCAAATTGGAAAAGGACATCATCAGACAACCGGACAATCCCACAGCATGGACCACCAACAAGGTTATGAAGAGACCCCCCATGACTTCATCTATGCACTCACCTAGCACCTGTCTATTGAACACCTACTACGTGTGGGGCTGTGTGAAGTGTGGAGATACGGAGATGGATAGAGAAAGTTCTTTTATTAAAGAGACAAAGTTAAGAAAATGAAACAATTCAAGATGTTAAGCAGACACAGCAGTGTATCAAGTGTTATAGGATTACAGACTAGGGCGAAAGCAATTCTCCTTGAGAGCTGGGAAGAGCAGTGGGGAAGATTTCACAGAAGAGTGACATTTAAATTAGACCTTGACTTTGAACAGTTCTTCAAGGCTGCGGGCAAGAAAGTTCCTCAAGCAGGGCAGGTGTGGAGCCCCTGAGGGAAGACTTAGGTGCTAGACCCTATGTGGTGGGGCTTGGGGGCAGGGGGATGTTAAGCAGTCAGGGTGCAGGGATAGGGCTGACCAGGTTGAAATGGGCCCTGCAAGTTAATTCTATTCCTCTGGAGGCACTGGGGAGCCACTGAAGGTTTGGAAGTATGTCTCATGTGCCATGCTAAGGAATGCTAATCATCCTGTAGGCAATGGGGAAGTAAGCAAGTGGGCAAGCACTGTCCAACCTTCACATTAAAGAGCCTGTGGGCAGCTGAGAGGACTGGGGAAGGGCGGAGGCGGAGGCTATGAGGCTGCGTGTGATAGGCTGTGACCACAGTCGGTGTATACCAGGGCAGTGTGGAAGAGAAGGGACAGCTTCAAGGTACAAGTCAGAGGGAGAAAAAGCAAGGCATGATGCCTCCTTGCATACTGACCTATGTGGGGAAGGGAGAAGACATGCAGGCCTTGGATGTCTCAAGCCTGGGAGACTGGGGCCAGTCCCCATTTCTGTTCCTCAGCACCGCTTAGGCATCTCTGCCGGGGTCCTCACCATCTCGGTGAATCTTGTCCTTTCCTGGGGTTGATAGCATGCCTGCCCCAAACCCCAGGCAAGGGAGGAACTGCTGACACGAGCCCTCATGGTTTGGACTGGGGCAGTGATTGTTCGATTCTGATGGTTCCTCTCTGATTCTCTGCAGGTTCCTTGTTACTGGCTGAATTGTGTCCTCCCAAACTCATGTGTTGAAATCCTAACCCCTCGTACCTCAGAATATGACTGCATTTGGAGCTAGAGCTTTTAAAGAGGCAATTAAGTTAAAATGGGGTCATTACTGGGGATCCTAATCCACTGTGACTGATGTCGTTAAAAAAGAGGAGATTAGGACACAGACAACAGAGGCTAGATGCAGACAGAGTGAATATGGCCATCCACAAGCCAAAGAAAGAGGCCTCTGAAGAAACCAAGTCGGCCGACACCTTAATCTTGGATGTCTAGCCTTCAGAACTGTGAGGGAATATATTTCTATAGTTTAAACCATCCTGTCTGTGGTGTGTTGTTATGGCAACCCCAGGTAGACTAACATGCCTCTAGTAAACAAAATCTCTCTCGGCTCAAGCCTGCCTGCATCCACCTGGGCAGGATAAGTGAAGGCTGGGAACTGGGACCATGTCTCCCCCCCCTCCCCCCCTTTTTCATTTCTCCAGCCAGTCCAGCTTATCCACTGGCCTATTCCATTATTACAGCCATGGGCACCATGACAACGGATGGGCATGTGAGTTCAGGGAATTCAATCTCTTGAACAAGAATGGCACTGGGTTATTACCAGCTGCTTTGGTCTAAAGAACCAGTCAATTGGTTCACAAAACTGACAATACCCAGCTACCGGCATAGGCGCAGAGCTGGTTTCTTAGGCGTTGGGAGGGAGGATATTCCACTTGTACCAGAATGGCTATTGAGCTTTGTTGAATAAATACCACTTGGAAGAACAATATAAATGGAATTCATCTTCAAGAGGCACAGTCTATTGGAGAGGTCAGGGAGCACTTCCCCAGCTGTGGTTACTTCATTACTAAACCCAAGGAGAAAGAAGTGTGAGGCCTGTAGCCCTAATTAGGCAAACATAGGGAATCTCCTGGTAACCAAAGGGAAGGCACGGCTTTCACAGACAACTGCTGGATGTGGCCGGCTCAGTCTCCACATCTGAAATAAGCCATTTACCTAAGGGTTCCCAGTGAAAACAGTCACAACGGAGCATTTTACCCAACTCCTGTCCAGATTTGGAGATGTGGAGTTTTCTTTGTTTCTGGCTAGCAACAACAGAAAAGGTTAGAACAGTCCTGCCTGGAACACCCAGGAAGCCCCCAAATTCAGCAAGACCTGCAGAATATACTGCCTAGTCACTCCCACAGAAAGAGGCTCAGTAAGGGGGAGAGCACAGAATGCAGGAGCCAAAGAGACCTTCATTTGAACCCTGGCTCCAATGGTTACTGAAGAATGTTATCTTAGGCAATTTGTTTAATCTTCCATTGGCCTCAGCTTCCTCATCTGTAAATCTTGCACAGGGTTATGAGGACTCAGTGTGACCTTATGAAGAGGGAACACAGAAGCTGCGTGACAATGATCGTGATGGGTTAGGGCCATTGCCAGGAGAATGACTCACTTCTGCACACCAGTGTTACAGTTCACTGGTACTCTGACAAATGAAGGCAGCAGATCAGCAATTCCTTAACCCTCCTTTACTCATACAGTAAGAGTTAGAAAGCACTTGCCAAATGCCAGGCATCAAATTATCCAAAACGCACAGGGTGCTCCCTCCAGGAACTGAGAAGGTCATTCCCAACCTGATGGGAATGTTAGCATCCATTACGAAAGGATCTTATGGTGCTCTGGACACCTTTCTCAACAAGTGCCCCCTTGCTACAACAGCTACCATCTCATAGTTTGGCTTTATGCTTAATATTTTGCAAAACAACAGTTCCACATATGTCATATGAGTCCCACAGAGTCTTTGGCATGTCAACACACAACCAGCAGGTTGCAGAGCTGGGCCACAAGCCTGGTCTCCATCTGATTCTAAGTTCAATATGGCTTTTATAACATACTAGAGGCCCGATGCACGAAATTCGTGCAAGGGGCTCAGCCCTCGCAGCTGAAGCCGGCCCTTGCAGCCCCTCGCAGCCGCGGCTGCCTCAGCTAGCCCTCACAGCCCCAGCTTCATCCAGAAGGTCATCCGGATGGTCATTCAGCTATTCGGTCTAATTAGCATATTAACTCTTTATTATATAGGATATCCTTTTCCTAAGTTTGAAAGAATATGTGCACCCCTATGTTCACTGAAGTGTTATTTACAATAGCCAAGATGTGGAAGCAACCAAAGTGCTCATCAATAGATGAGTGTCTAAAAAAGCTGTGGTTCATATACACCATGGATTATTACTCAGCCATAAAAAAGAATGAAATCTTACCACTTGTGACAGCATGGATGGACCTAGAGGGTATTATGCTCAATGAAATAAGTCAGTTAGATCAATTGGTTATCTGGAATTTTCCACTTAATATGTTTGGACTGTGGTTGACTGCAAATAACTGTGGAAAGTGAAACTTCAGATAAGGGAGGAACTACTGCATAAATAATTTTAAGGCTCTTTAGGGATCTTGCCAAATCACTTTCAGAAAGGCTGGAGCAACCTACAAGCCCTAGTACCTAAGTAGCCATCTCACTGCCTTGTCACCAGCACTGAGTGTAATGGTTTAATTTTTTTTCTAATTTCATTACATTTAACGGGGAGGTTGCATTCCTTAAGGACTTCCCCCTTCCATCTCTATCCCCATGTATTCACCAACTAACAAAACACAAGTAAATTGCAGAGACATTTAAATTCTCATCCAAATGGCAAGTATCAAAGTCACTGTACTTATCTCCAGGGAGACAATAATCCCCCCACCAAAATCAGAGATGACAGCAGTGGAATCACCTCTCATGCTTTGCAAGGTAGCCCTCGAAGGTAGCAGAACTGCTGGTGACAAATCTGTGTCCCGCTAAGACCTGATGTGTCTGAGACACAATTCAGTGGCAAGTTTCTCCAGCTAAACACCAGCTCTCCTAGGGGATCCACCAGGACAAGCTGGGAAAGTGGGATCTCTGCAGGGGTGAGGGTTGAAGTCAGGATAAAAAAAGATTCTTTCATGGAAGTACTTGGTCAGCTGAAGAGAGTTTTGTTCTTTTTCATGGAGGCCTGTGAAAGGTGTTGAAGACTTTGATAGGGGCTTATAATATGTATGGAAATACATAAAAATAAGTAAATAGCCCTAGCCAGTTTGGCTCAGTGGATAGAGTGTTGGCCTTCGGACTGAAGGATCTTGAGTTTGATTCAGGTCAAGGGCACATGCCCAGGTTGCGGGCTACATCCCCGGTAGGGGCTGTGCAGAGGCAGCCGATAAATGATTCTCTCTCATCATTGATGTTTCTATCTCTCTTTCCATCTCCCTTCCTCTCTGAAATCAATAAAAATATATTTTAAAATCTATATATGTAAAAGCCTAAGCAACCGAATGACCAAATGACTGGTCGACTGGTTGCTATGACTTGCACTGACCACCAGGGGACAGATGCTCAATGCATAGGATCGGGCTCCCCCCTGAATGGATCAGGCCTGCGGGGATCGGGCCAAAACCAGCTATCAGACATCCCCCAAGGGGTCCCGGATTACGAGAGGGCGCAGGCCAGGCCGAGGGACCCCATCGGTGCATGAATCCGTGCACCAGGCCTCTAGTAAGTAAATAAAGTATAAGCAAGAAAATGAAAATATTATATATAATATTTTTGAGTGTTTATCATGTACAAGAAAATTTCAGAATATTCTCTTTATAATCAATAAATATATCATGCTTACTATATATCAGGCACTGTTTTAAGCACTTTGGGCTCCATTTTTGAAATGGAGAAACTGAGGCATAGAGAGGTTAAATATTTGTAAAGTCAGGATCTGATCCCAGCTACACCTTTCAAGCCTGTGCTCTTAAACACCATCTTAGAAGGAGGAAACTGATTATCAAATCAAGTAAGTAATCGCCCTGGTTCAATGGTTTAGGTCAAGAGGGACTTACCAAGTGTCTTCTATGAACCAGGCACTCTGCCAGCCCAGGGTCACAGAGGGCTGGAAGCTTGGATCTGGCACAAGGTTCATCTGACACAAGGTGCTCTTCCTACTGTCTCTTCCTTAAGGAAAGGTATTTCCTTATTAGGGTTGATGTGTTCAGTGGCAAGGCAGCCACAGGGCCCACTGCTCTGGAAACAAAATGCCACAGGTAGAGGAACAGAAGTGCTCAGCTGAGCTGTGCTTGGGAGGGCAGCTGTGTTGGAGAGCACATCTGGGTGGGCCCCTCTCTACACCTCTAGGCACCAGACACTCTAATATGGTCCAGGTGGTTCAGATGCCTCCATCTAATGAACAGCAGTCTTTAGGAATTCCAAGAAGTATTCTAACAATCCTAGGCCGTGGCCTCAGAATCAGTTGAACCTTCAGTTATTGAACATTCTCTTATATCCCCCCGCCCCCGCCAACCCCAACAACTCACACTGTACCTTGAACTGCTTTGATAGCTCCCTTACCAGTTGCCTTCATATTTCAAAACCTATGCAATTACATATTTGAAGGGATTATTCTTTTTTTTTTCCCATGGAAAGCACACCCCACCCCATAATGCTTTAATAATGATAACCAGATTGATTGAGGGGTCTTTGACATGGGGTTTCTTTAGCCAATTTGAGAACATACTGAATTCCAGTCTCTTCTAACTACTGCAAAAATGAGAAGGCTATAAAGTGCCCTAGAAATTTCCTCCTTATGTGATTTTAATACTTTCATCATAGCCAGATAAAATATATTCAGGGCCAACTCTCCTCTTTCTCCATTGGGAAGGCCCAGGTTTCAGGCTTTACTTAGCAAAGCCCAGGAAAACGTTTAACCAGAAGGACTGGAAACTCCTAAGAAGTCTCACTCACAATGTAGCCCATAATACCTCCCAGTCAGTGCTTATGTTTCAGCCTCCTTATTCCTCACTCTCAAATGTCTAAGAAACTTTAAGGTTTCTTACCTACATGTAAAATCATAAGATGACAATACTGAAAGGGACCTAAACAATCATCTGGTCTACCTATTTCAGTTATAGAGGAGGAAACAGAAGTTTCAGAAAGGTTCAGTGACTTGGCTGAGGTCATGAAGGTTGGGAGTGACAGATCAGGCTTGAACCTCATTCTAACTGTAATGTTCATTCATTCTATCACTTGGCCTCTCTCTTTTGCTTTCCTTCTATGGGGCCTTCTCTCCCTTTTCTTTATGTTTTTCCCTGTCAGAACCAGGTCTTGGATAAGGATGGGGTCAAACCAGAATGGATCAGGTTGTGGAGAACAGCCACAGCAAGAGAGCAACAGGCAACAGAAAGTTCTGGCAACAGTCTGGCTGACAAGTCCAGCAGAACGCAGAGGCCCAGACAGCCAGGTGGTATGTATAGAGCAGGGAATTTAATATCAGGTAGAGGTGTAGTAAGCAGATTAGATTAAGCAGAGACCCAGACTCATCTATTCCTTTTCAGTGACAGGACTTGAGTTCATAAGACTTGAGGTATAGTGCATGGAACTAGAAGCAGAATCTGGAATTCAGTCCTAAGGTACAAGTTTACAAAGTCATGATAGAAGCAGCAATGAACTACTGACCCAGAGTTCCTTAAATTCCCCCAGACCAGTGTGGTAGAAACAGTTAGTAGCTGACAACATAGTCTATGTATTTCCACATATCACCTAGCTTCCCTTGCAGCTAGAATGGGGCCATCTGACTATTTCTGGCTAAAGGACTATGAGGTAAATGGAGACCAAACCTTGGCAGCCACGTAGCTTGCTGCTGGAGAGAGAGGGAGGACCACTAGACATGTACTGATAAAAGGCCTGTTGCCAGCCCCATGTCCACCCCTTCTCAGCTCCATGAAGTCTACTCTTGGGACATGTGTAGCTTCAACACCTCTGCTGCCCCTTGGAGCATCTGCACATACTGTTCCACAAGTGCTCAGAGGGTGGATATTCTTCTGGGTCAGGGATCTGAGGTGTCTAATCAGGTGTCGATCCTGAGAAGCATCTTAGGGGCATGATGGGGAAGAAACTACTCTGGCTTTTGAAGATTCTACTGGGGGCTCAACTTTGTCACCAATAGCTGTGTGACCCTGAGCCAGCCTCTCTAAGGCCTCAGCATCCTCATCTGTTAATTAGTGAACACAGAGTTCCTTCAAGCCCTGACAGTCCATGAACTGGCATTTCTACCATGAACATGTACTTTTTTCAGCTTTACTGAGGTATAATTGACAAAACTGTAATATATTTAAAATGTACAATGTGATTTTATATACATATACAGATTCCCCTAATATGCTTATTTATCCTTTATTGTGTGTGAGAACACCTAAGTCCTACTCTCAGCAGATTTCAATTATACATACAGTGTTATCAACTACAGTCACCATGATATAGATTAGATCCTCAGACCTTATTCATTTTATAATTGAAGATTTGTACCATCTATATTTCCCCCGCACTCCAGCCCTTGGCAACCACTTTTTTACTCTGTTTTTGACTTTTTAAAAATTCCACATATAAGTGATACATGCAGTATTTGCATGAATAAGTATTTTTCATTGAATTACATTGAAGTCAGTGGTTCTTAGTAATAGTCATTATTCACTGATGCTTACTATTTTAGGTTCTATTTAACCACATTATTTTAAATCTCTGTAACAACCCTTTAAAAATCGTGCCTGCTTTACAGATGGGATGGACAAGTAACTTTCTGTGGTCATATAGCCAGAGAGGAAGGAGCTAGCTGGGGCTCAAACCCAAATAGCATGACTCCAAAGCCCAGATTTTTCACTTCAAATCTCTTCCTGCAGGACTTTTTGAATAATTTTCTCTTCCCTGAGTTCACCTCCCCTCCCTGTCCCATGGGCCTCCCACAACTGCCCAGAAAGATTTGACTATTTCTCCACTGCACTGATTTTCTAAGAGCTTTGGAAGCCCATAAATGTCCCTCCTATTGAAGGATCTGGGGGTCTACTCTAGGTCACAGAGAGAAGACTTCATGTCTCCTCCCTCCCCAATGCTATCTGAGCTCATCTGAGAATAACAAAGGCAACACTATCATGTGACCCTTACATAGCAATGACCAATGTATCTGTTGTTGTCTATTATCTTATGAGAAGGCAATAGCAATCCCAAAAATTAAGTGAGGATTGATTTTATCGATGAGGAGACTAAGGCTCATTTCCCTCAGGCCTTTGACACACTAGGTTGAGCTGGAGTTTGGGAAGATATCTCAGGGACATGCCTCGTTAAGGTTCTCTTTGTACACAGCAAAGGGAAGGGAGTGTCTCTGGCCATTTTTAGCCACATACACAAGTGCCACTCAGATGAAACCCCAGGCTTGACCCTAAAGAATCCATCAGTGCTGGCCCTTTAGGGAAGCTATTCCAGGCTCCTTTTAGTGCTCTCACATTCCACCACACAGGATTCCCTGTGTGCCCCACGAGCTTGACAGTGACTAAAGCTCACCAAATGCTGCGCAGGCCTCATGTTGTCACACGGGGATGATGGGAACATTCTCCATTACCCACTGGGAACCGACTGATATTCCACAGAGCTGATGGCTGTCCCTGTAGGGAAAGTGGGGGAATTTTGGTGGAGTGACATGCTGACTTTGGTTGGTTGACTAATTTTGACTTGGAGGTCATTTGTCTGGTTTTGGATTATCTGATGCTTCCCCTCCCTGTCTTAATCATCCTACTTCTTTTTCTAATCCATGTGTTACCAGGGGAAAGAAGTGTAAACATGTGAGGTTGCTGTTTTCAGCAAATTCACTCAGGAATCCATGCCAAACCAGGCTTTGCCTGAAAACCAGTCTGGCACCAACAACAAGAGAAGGAGATAGGGTTACATTTCTTGTAAACCAACAGCTTGATTTTCGTTTTGGCACATCGTGGGTTTTGTTATTGTTGCTGTTCTGGACTGAAGGATAGGCTTATTTTTCATGGCTGGGTTTATGGTTTCATGTAGCATTGCTTCTTGAAACTTGCTGGATAAATCCTATTCAACTCATCACTTTCACAGTCATTAAGAATTTCAGCAAACCATCCTCCTCTCACCGTGATCTCTCTAAATTGCAAATGTGATTTGCTACTCCTCAGTTGGGATATTCTGGTCAAAATGTCAGATATATTGGTTGGGCTGACATTTACCTGTATTCTAGCAGCTCTGTGAAGTGGCTGGCCTCCACTTTGATTGGCTTAGATCCAAAGCATACAGTTGAATAAATATTTTGGATATTACCCCTACATATTAACTTCGACTTCTTATGGTGTTAACCATTACCCTTGTAATACTAAGTCAAGACACTCCAGAAAACATGTCTTGAATAAACCAAGATCTTTTACCTTCTCAGACCTTTGCCTTGGAAGACCCCAACTTTCCCTAACTCTTCTCACCCTTCAATGATCTCAAGTCTATGGAACCTTCCTTAATCCCTTCCTCTCTTTTGTTTCTCACCATACACATTGTTAGGTATTCTTTCCTCTCTGGTTCCATAGCAGTCTATAACATCAGTGAGTTAAGAGATACAGTTTTCACTGCAGAAGAAAAATATCCCAAAAGAGTCAAATCAATATCATTAGAAAAAGGACAACATGGAAAGTAAGTTGAATTTCCGTAAGAGATTTCCAGCATCTTAGGGTTGGTCCTTCCCACCACCACCTTCTGCAGAATCCTTGATAGATTTTTTTTTCAGCTTCCAATCAAGCACTTCTAGACATGGAAAAGTCAGGGTTTTTAAAAAAGCTTTTCGTTACACTGAGCAAAAGTTGATCTTGCAATGAACTCAACTTACATGCCTTTGGTCTGTCTACTGGAGATGCAGAATACATCTACTCCCCATTCTACTGATGACCCTTCTAATTCTTGAGGAGGGCTCTCATATCCTTTCTGTGCTCCAGTGGACTGGGGTCTCAGAATCATTCTTTCTGGCATCCTAGGAAGAGGGCTGTGCCATGACTGTACCTACAAGCCTAATATACCTATCAGGTTATTTCCCAAGTGTTTGGCACTAGGTTGTTGTTTTTGGGGAATATAAATACATGTTATTCAGACGTGATTAATTCTAGCAGAAGCAGTACACTCCTTAAATATAAGGTTACACTTGCAAAAAAGTAAAAATAACAGAGGGTATTTTTTAGACAAGAAACGTTTTAAACCTTCTGCCATGGATGCAGCAGATTAAAGTTCAGCTGCAGCTCATTATTTGTGAAATGTTATGCCTGTTTCTTGCAGAGGGACAACGAGGCAGCCAAAAGATAAGACCTACGTGTCTCTCAGAGTCCAGGCACGCTTGCTTAATTTAGGAAAAATTCCTAGGAGGGGCCACTGTGGGGAGCTGGAGACCACTCTGAAATGAAATCCAGTTCTAGTAAAATGAAGAATGCATGTGATGGAATCTATCTGGGCAGTGTCGGAATCTATTTTGGGAAATGATCCTGGAATTTTTCTCTGAGGATCCACTCGCATGTTTTCAGTTATGGTTTAAAGGCAGTTTTAACCATAGATAGAGCTATTGTTGACTCACATACCACTAAGCTCCCTCTAGAGCAGTGGTTCTCAACCTTTCTAATGCCACGACCCTTTAATACAGTTCCTCATGTTGTGGTGACCCCCAACCATAAAATTATTTTCATTGCTACTTCATAACTGTAATTTTGCTACTGTTAATAAATCATAATGCAAATATCTGTGTTTTCCGATGGTCTTAGGCTCTACAGCAGCGGTTCTCAACCTGTGGCTTGTGACCCACAGGTTGAGAATCGCTAGCAGGGTCACCTAAGACCATCAGAAAACACAGATATTTACATTACGATTCACAACAGTAACAAAATTACAGTTATGAAGTAGCAACGATAATAATTTTATGGTTGTGGGTCACCACAACATGAGGAACTGTATTAAAGGGTCGTGGCATTAGAAAGGTGGAGAAACACTGCTCTAGCAGTTCAAGTATGCAGCTGCCAGAAGAGCTCAGGGGGTTGGAAGCCTGGGGGTGGAGGGAGCAGAGGGGGGAGTGGAGAGGAACACAGGGAGTTATCAGTTCTTTCTGTTAATTAGAGCCAAATTTATGGAATGAAAAGATTAAAAAACAAAACAAAGTACCTCCATTCTTCTAAATAAAGGCTGAGATAAAATATATTGTGAACATACATTCATATAGAAGAGGCAGTAACTGGTAATATTCTAAAATGTCAAATTAGGTAACAGGCTGATGGTTCCCAGTGCAATGAAGGAAGCACAAATACCGTAAAGACTTCCTGCTGTGCTGATTCCTAAAAGGCACAGCTCTTTTGGTTAATGGATGACATATTCAACATGATCATTATAGCCACCAGTTGTTCAGCACTTATTTGGTTTCAGGCACTGTGCTAAATACTTTAATTCAATTTCTCATGTAATCTCACAAGCCCTTTTTAGATAGATACTATTATTAGCACCATTTCCAGACCAGGAAACAGGAACTTAGTGACGTCAAATCCTTCGTACAAGCTCATGCAGTTCATATATGGTGTCGCTGGGACTGGTACTCTGGTGGGTGCTCTTAAACACAATGAAATATGTTTTCTCATCAGCAGAAACTGGAGTCAAGATTAACCACTAGTTCCAGGCATCCAATTGGCAAGCAGTGCCATTGATGAAGGGTAAGGCTGAGAGTCTTACTCAAATATTCAATGAAAACCTTCCCCTCTGAAATGACCACCAATCTGACATGTCCTGAGTGTGTCTTCCAGAGAAGAGACCCCTGGGAGACAATCCATGCCATTAATGTTTGCATCCTGTCACCTAGACCTCTATGCTGCCTGTACTGGGTGCTGAATACATATTTGCTAAGTGAATCAATGAATGATTGAAGGCCACTAAACCTGTCTTCTAAGAGTTTACAATCTGCTAGAAAGAAAAGATTTGTGTGCATGCACGCACGTACACACACACACACACACACACACACACACGCGCGCGCACGCACACACACACCATTACAATACATGTCAGAAGTGACTTAAATATATTGAATATACATATCAGCAATTCTACACTCTTCTCATAAGTCAGAAAACTTGCCCATATACAAGGAGGCATGTGCAAGAATGTTGATGGCAAAACTGTTCCTCATAGCAAAACCTAAATGAACAACTAAATGCTCATCAACAAAGTCATGGAGAAGTATATTTAAATTTACTGATACAATGGAATGTTATATATATAGTGGTTAAAATAAGTGGTATGATACTAAATGTACAACATGGATAAGTAGAAAAATAATAGCTAACCTTTATTTAACACTTATTAAGTATCAGGCACTACTTTATGTGCTTTGCATGTGTTAACTTAGTTAGTCCTCACACTAACCTTTCGAGCATAGGTACTAGCACCAAACCCATCACAGAAATGAGAAAGTTGAAGAAGGACACCTACATTTGATGTAATTGCTAACATGTTTAAAATGACACAAAAAGATTATAGTTTAAGAATATATCTATAAATATTAAAGGTATTAAAGCAAGCATGGGAATAAACTAAATGCCAATTTTATTATACTGATTACATTGGGGTGGTGAAAAGGGAGGGGACATGATCAGGGAGGGGAGTAGAGTGAACATCAAATGTATTTAGAATGTTTCCTTTCTCAAGCTGGGTGATTGACACATAGATATTCTCTATATTTATTTATTTTAATATTATTTTATTGATTTTTTACAGAGAAGAAGGGAGAGAGATAGAGAGTTAGAAACATCGATGAGAGAGAAACATCGACCAGCTGCCTCCTGCACACCCCGCACTGGGGATGTGCCCGCAACCAAGGTACATGCCCTTGACCGGAATCGAACCCGGGATCCCTCAGTCCGCGGGCTAACGCTCTATCCACTGAGCCAAACCGGTTTCGGCAATATTCTCTATATTTATATATTTTCTATGCCTGAAATATCCTATATAATAAAGAGGTAATATGCAAATTGATCCTATGGCCTCACAAGATGGCTGCCTATGACCAGGCTGGCAGGGGGATTAGTGAGGGATGACCAAACAACTGAATAAGCAGGATGCGTGGGGCGACCAGGCTGGCAGGGGGGTTAGTGAGGGACAACCAAATGACTGAACAGCAGGCTGCGTGGGGCGACCAGGCCGGCAGAGGGGGGGGGCAGTTGGGGGTGATCAGGCTAGCGGGGGGGCAGTTGGGGGTGACCAGGCCAGTGGGAGAGGGTGCAGTTGGGGCAACAAGGCCAGCAAGGGGGGGCAGTTGGGGGCGATTAGGCCAGCAAGGGGGGCAGTGAGGGGCGACTAGGCTGGCAGGGGCAACAGTTGGGGGTGACCAGGATGGCAGAGGGGGGCAGTTGGGGGCGACCAGGCTGGCAAGCAGGTTAGTGATTAGGAGTCAGCGGTCCAGGATTGTGAGAGGGATGTCAGACTGCCGGTTTAGGCATGATCCCCGGGATCAGGCCTAAACTGGCAGTCGGACATCCCCCAAGGGGTCTCGGATTGGAGAGGATGCAGGCTGGGCCGACCCCGCACCCCCCCCCCGCACCCCCCCCCCCCCTGCATGAATTTCATGTACTGGGCCTCTAGTTTCATAATAAAGACAGTGATTAATAAGCAGAAACCAAATACCTTAAACACTCAAAGGAAAGAAGTGTTCCTCTTGATCCTGCTTGGGGAAGGGGCATTTAAATTGGACCTAAACATCTGGGGTAGGACTAGCAAGTGTGGGGGTCAAAGTGTGTACCGGGCGAGGGATGAGTGCACAAACGTGGGAGGTGCAGCAGAGCTCAGATTGCTAAAAAGACATGCCACTTCCCATTCCAAGATCCCCTGGGAGGCCCAGCCTGAGGGACTCAGACCCTGGACTCGATGGCTCCAATATCTTCTTGGCCCCCTTTTTGTGGCCGTTGAGCAGGGAAACTGGGCCCGTCTCTGCCAGGGGTGGCCACGGGTGCCTGGGAATGCTTGAATCGGCTGGCATGCTGTGTTCCTTTCAGACTGCATGGGAGAGGGGCACTTGTCTGCTACTCTAAGCAGATTGGTGGTGATGGTGGGGGGGGGGGGGGATGTGGAAATCTGTGCTCACAAGTGTGAATAATGACTGACAGTGTGTCTGCTTTTGAGTGTTGGGAGGAATGATGGGGACTTGCTACAACTCAAAACCCAGATAGTGATGGGCCGACAATAAGAAATGTGTTTCACTGAACAAAACAGAACCAACTGTTCGTCAGAAAGGCCAGGGCACCGTGGAAGACCTCAGACAGTCCAGTTTCAGGCAGCTGTGGTGCTGGGTCTGGGCTGCCCCAAATGCCGGGCACTGCACCAAGCCAAGCAGACTTCCAGACGTTGTCCTGAACTTGGGCTTCAGTCTCTTCCCTGACCCTACGACCTGTAACTATGGGGACTCATATGCCTGGCCACACTTCTGGCCCATTCTCAATGGCCGTTTAACTGCTTGCGGTCTGGATCAGAATCTGGGACGGCATAACTCAGAGCCTAGACCACTTTGCCAGAGCCTCTGGGGCGAACTGTTACCCCTTGGTTTCCCAAGTTTGCACTCAAAGAGAAGTAGCTGCTCAAAACACACTTGCTGTTTGGCTGATAGAAATATCTGGTTGGTGCTGCATTCAGAACAAGGCATTGCCTTGTCATGCCATCAGAGACGTTGAAGTTATGTCTGAAGATGGGGCTTTGAATGTTGGCTCTTCCTCTGCTTCTATAGGCCTGATCTTAAACAAACTACTCAGCTTCTCTAAACCTCAGTTTCCTCATCTTTAAAATAGGGACTTAACAGCAACCACCTCAAAGGGATGCTGTCAGGATCAAGAATAGTACACCAATAGCTACCATTTCACTATGTGCCTAGCACTGTGCTCAGCACTTTGAAAGTGAATCTCACACAAGCTTCCCAGCACCTATAAAAAGGACCTGGGGAATAGACAGCTTAAGTAGTTTGCCCCACTCTTCCAGCTTATAAATTCTGGATCTGGAATTCAAACCCAGGTGTGCCTAGCTCCATGGACGGTTATACCACCAGAGGCGGTGTAAACGTTACTTCCACTACTCACATTGAAGTTATAAACTCATCCTCTCTTAAATTGACCTGACTGGGGATCGGTTTAAATCCCAAACACAGAGGCTGGATCACGTCCTTGCTGTGAATTCAAGACCCTCTTTGCCCCATATGAGCAGCCTGTTCTCCCTCCCGACTTGGTCCTCAGGGGCCCAGGTTGGACATCAAAGGCTCCCAAAGCAAGAACAACCCTCCCTGGGAGGCCCAGGTCTCCCAGTCCTCGGAGTGGTGCTCTTCCCTTGGACCTCGGTTCCATGTCTTCCCAGCTTCTTGGCAATGGCCACCAACCAAGTGCCTACGTATGTCTTTTTGTAGTCTCCCCAGGTTAAGTCCACAAAGCCAAGTATTCACTTTGCTTGCCAAACACTTCCCTGAATTAAGTGCTCTGGAAATGAAGCTTTTCAATAGCTTCTCTGTATCCACTAACCTATGAACAGCTCAAGGCACTTTTCTTATTATTCTCAACATTATATTAAATATTAAGGGTTTGGCACTCCCAGTTCCACAGCACTTACCTCTTCAAATGATTTAATGAGCTACTTCTTTATAAAATGTCTAAAATGTTAAATTATGTCACATGTGGCCCCAAGAGAACATTTAGGGTTTTTGGCTGTAAGAATACCGCCACTCTGGCAAGACCAAATTCTTCTTTTCTATGGTCCAGCATGAGACATCAACAGCTATGGCCTTCAGATGGATGTCCTTTGGGGACATGCTTTCCTGACTTACAGTAATCAGAGCTGGAATTTATACACAATTCTCCTCCACAAATAGATGTTAGATTCTGGCTGCATTTGCACCCTACACACATTTTTCAGAATCATATTTTGAGAAGCTGTAGCCTCTGGATAATTGGAATTATAACATTTCAGAGCTAGAGGTTACCCGAGAAACGATTTAGTAGAGGATTCTCAAATTCCTGATGAATAGAAATCAATGTTCAATTATAAACCACCATATTCAATACCATGCACTGAGTACCTACTAAATGCCAGGCATATATTAACTTATTTTGTCCTTCCCCAAATCTTATAAGGTATATTCTGTTAGCATTCCCATTTAATAGACGAGGAAATGAAAACACAGGGATTTAAATAACCTGCCCAGGTTCAAATCCAGGCAGTGGGACTTTATTTAACCACTTCTTTATACTGCTCCTTGATTCAAAATTACAGAGCTAGGAAGTATCCACCTCTGTCTCAGTCTAGAGTCAAGTTGCTGCAGGTATGCACCTTGCCTTCGGAGGGCCATTGAGGTGCGGAGTGTGTACATGCGGGTGTTGATGGTGGGTGAGGTGGGAAGCGGTGGAGTACCTCCTTCCTCTCCTCAACTCCCCATACCCAGGGAATGTTAGCATCCTGACTTTGGCTTAGGGGTTAGGGACAGAATGAAGCCTAATTTATGTGTCTTGCTCTCAAGGATTCTTCTGTGTAATCACTTCTTAAAATCACAAAATGTTCTTGTAGTGGCTTAAGAGTATAATCCTTTGAAAAGATTTTTTTTTTTTAAGCACAAGAAAACATACATCCTACCACCCAAAGATAACCAGTGCTGACATTTTGGAATAGTTTCTTCTAGTCATTTATGGACAATGCACATATTGTTAGCTGTAACTGTAACAAACATGCAATATTGTGGCTTGTTTTTTCCACTAAATATTATCTATACTATTTACCCACCTTTTACAAACATCATTTTAAAAGACTGTATAATATACCATTATGGAGATATGTTATAATTTGAGGGTAAACATTCCTCTGTAGTTAGGCATTTATGCTAGTTTTTAAAATATTTTATTATCATAAATGGCACTAAAGACATTTTTCTAAATAAAACTTTAGTCATATTTAGGATTACTTCTCTTGGAAATATTTCCAACATGAAAATATTGGAACATCCCTTCATATGAAACATCACTTCATTAGGAACTTCCCAGTGCTGACATTAATTTCTAAACTGTTAACTCTCAATATGGAAAAAAGGAAGTCATCATGAGATTTTTAATTATATTATTTTTTAAATGATCCCTCCCCACTTTTTTCCCCAATTAACACTAGAGCTATAGTTCATTCTTTGATAGAATGGCAAATAGAAATAGGCTTCCCACCTGTAATATAGGTGACACAGTGTCAGGAAGTGGTTACCAGCAAGGGTTCTCTCTCTATGATATTCTTTTGAAAAACTCATAACTCCAGTCTAACCATGAGAAAACATCTGGGGACATTCTACAAAATACCTGGCTAATACTTTTCAAGACTGTCAAGGTCATTAAAAATAAGGAAAGACTGAGAAACTGCCACAGACTAGACAGATTTTGGGTAGGGGGTAGGCATTGTAACCAAATACCATGTGGTACCCTGGACTGGATCCTGGAACCGGAAAGGGACCTTAGCAGAAAAACTGGCGAAATCTGCATAAAGTCTGGAGTTTAGTTAATAGTCATTTTCCAACATCAGTTTGTTAGTTTTGACAGATATACCACGGAAATGTAAGGTGTGAACACGGGAAGAAACTGGGTGAGAGGCATACATGAACGCTCTGTACTACCTCTGTAACTTTTCTGAAATTTTCAAATATTCTAAAATAAAGGTTTATTTTTAAAAAGATGAAGAACAAGTGTTCTGGAGGCAGTCTGATTTGGATTTGAGTCCTGGATCCGACATTTATTATAGCTGAGTGATCTTAGACAAATTATTTCTTTGAGTGTTGGCTCTTCTATTTTTTATGAAGAAAATTATCTACCACATGGGGTTGTAAGTCTTAACCATAATAATGCGGATAAAGCACTTTGCATTATTTCTGGCACAAGGTGAGTGCTTGACTGATGTAATTTTGATTATTTTGTTAAGTTTGAAGGTTCTTCTTTCCAATTCTTATTTGCCTGTAAGGCAAGAAGGAATTTTTATCCACAGCTATGTAAAAAGTGGAACATTAAATAGCCTCATGAAAATGTCAAACTCAACTGCAAAGGAAACAAACTGTTACATGAATCTGGAAATGGTAATAGGTGTGAGCTTTTGGGTCATTGCTCTTGTTTTCTGCCTAGTTTTTGGGTTGTTTCCTAAGGGTAGGTGTAGAAGATAAAGGTTTTGAAAAGAGACTATATTCTAGCATAGATTGCCCCAAGTAACCAATTTACAAATGCCCATTGTAAGACACAGGAATTCTTTGCTAGCACTGCTTAGAAAAACAAACTTGTGGAGAACTGAAAATGGTCTGCACTTGGCCTTTACCCAAAGGCAAATTATTTTAGTAGGAACGTCTAAGGAAAATAATTTCACCACAAGCTATGTGAGTAGGAAAGAAAAAATAACCAAAGGATAAAGAAAAATACACTCTGGATCAAAACATATAAAATTTCTATTTTGGGTGCTAAGCTGTAGCACAGATGTGAGACTTGATCTACAAGTTAGGGTCCAAATGACAAAAGGAAAATAAATGACCCAAAATGTAAAAACTATTCTGAGATGATATTAAACTAACTTCAGTAGAAGAGGAAGGATGGACATGGCTAACATCCATTATTCAACACCACTGGACCCAAAGTCCAGGACCTGAATTCAAATCCACTATAGGATGCAGGATCATAAGCTACTTATCATAAATCATAAATTTACTTAGCATAGCTTCTATTTCCTCACTACACAAATTATGGCAATAACATCGCATCACAAGATTCTTTGAGAAACAATATAAGGATTAAATGATATAATCTGAAAAATGCCTTGCATGGAGCTCCCATATAGGAGATAATGAATAAATATTAGCTGAATCAAAGTCTGGACAGACACAACACTGACCTGGACACATATGTGACCTGGTTTCTAATATTAAGGAATTTTAAATCTTGTTGGTGAAAAATCTATTCATATGAATATTATAAAATGCCACTGAAACTGCATAATAGAGTGTTAAATTGAGTGTTAAAACTATGGTTAAAACTAATGTCAGTTTCCTTCTGGTTGCCAAATTCGGCCTTAACTTGTCAACATGCTACCTCTTGGAAGAGGAGAGAAGGAAGGGTTTGGATTAAATACCATACATTAATTCGGGCAGCAAATTTATCCCTTTGGTGTAAGCTTGGTTAGCTGACAAATGCTCTTCCAACTTTGGGATACACAATAATTCATAGCAACGAATCATTGATTCAGGGAATGAGCTCTTCCATATAAGTCTATTTTCCAGTGTAATTAATCATCCCCTATGAAGTACTGAGGCTTCAATATTTTTGGACAAAATTTTAAAATAAAATTGTTCACAATATGTGTTTCATGCCCTAGAGTACAAACACATATCTTTCTTTAAATCTCTAGCACTTAGCACAGTGACTGAGACTTACTAGATGTTCAATAAATGTTTTTCTAACTGCATTGTATGACATATTCCTACTTCTTCTAAGTAGCTTAATGATCATGATTCATTTTTTTTTATCCTCACCTGAGAACATGTTTTTCTTCAGTTTTAGAGAGAGAGGAAGGGAGAGAGAAAGAGAAACAGAAACATTGATGTAAGAGAGAAACATTGATCGGTTACTTTCTGTACGCCCTCTACTGGGGATTGAGCCTGGGCATGTCATCTGACTGGCAATCAAACCTGTGACCCTTCAGTGCACAGGACGATGTTCCAACCAAGAGAGTCACACTTGGCCAAAGCAACATGATCCAATTTTATCTTCATGACTACAGTGGTCATCTAAACACAATAAGTGCATATCATTTCATGTGACTGAAGTCCTCTGAAGCTATCTGCCTTCATAAAATGGTCTCAGACATGTAACCTTTAATTTTTCCAGCTGTTTTTAAGTTTTCAATCTCCTCCTTATTGCCTTGCTGTCAGCAATCATGGTAGCTGCTGTCATACTGCCATCTTTTGGGCTGTTGTTCTCTTTTCTAACATGGTTGTGAACTGGGGAACCAGAGAGCCTTTTGGTTGGGATGGTAACTAAAAATAAGAGCCAATAGGCTTTAGGAAAGGGACTCTTGGGCAGCCCTCAGAATAAAACAAATGAGTTGCATTTCAGAGGCTTTTCTGGTTGTTTGAAGGCTTAGCTTTCATTTATCCATTTAAAAAATATGTATCAAGTGCCTTTTTCAGTTCCAGGCACTGTTCTAGATGCAACATCAATAAAATGTGACACGAAGATCTCTAGTTAAAGGATATTCCATTTGGGAGACAGATAATAAGTAATGAACACAATAAGTTAGCAAAGAGGTGTGTTAGTGGTAAGCACTAAGGAAGGAAAGTCAAGTGGGATATGAAAGATCTGGAGTGTGACATGGGGGAGAATAGGTCATGGCATTGAAGAGGTTGGTCGAGGTTGGCCTCCGAGCAGGTGAGACTTGAAGGAGCTGGGGGAGTTTGCCAGGCAGCTATCTGGAGGAACCAGGTTCTAGGCAGAAGGCAAAGCACAAGAGAGCTGGTAAAGCAAGGAGGCCAGAGGTACAGCAAGTGTGATCAGGGTGGCAGGAGCGAGAGAAGACCAGGAGGAGCTGAGACTGGCCTGGGAGAAGACAAGCAGGTAGGGCCTTGTAGGCCAATGGGTTTTCCTTGTGAGGTAAATGGGGCAGCAGCCATGGCTTCATTTTACAGATGAACCAACTCAAGATTAGAGAGTTTAGGCATAAGTTTAAGGCATCAGTGACCACTGTTAGCTGTTGACATATTGCCTCCTTCTAGGATCTTTTCTAATATGTTAGAATATATGTCTTTTCTTTGCTAATACATCAGGCTTTCTGTAAGGGACTTTGCACAATGCCATATAGTCATAGGAGTTGGTCACATTCAAGGGAACACCCACTTAAGGAAGCTGATCACACCATTCATTTGCATACTGACTCATTTTATGGCATCTCCATCTGGGAATGCACTTTGAGGAGTTAGTTTCAGCTACTTGTGTATATTAATACAAGATATCTTTTTCTGGTCAAATATTTTATCATTCAGGCATTTTGCTAGTTCTACCCTCTAGAGCCTCAGTCCAATTTCCTGAGTTTTTACATAATGGGCTACATCTGACCGAGGGCCATTAGTCCAGTACATTTTCCCACCAAAGTAAGAGATTTCTCAGGCCTTGTACTTGGTTAAATAATGCAACACAGGGGTTGGCCAATGTTGCACAGTGGTTGAGCATGGACCTATGAACCAAGAGGTCCCAAGTTCGATTCCTGGTTGGGGCACATACCCAGGTTGCAAGCTCGATCCCCAGTAGAGGGCATGCAGGAGGCAGCCAATTGATATTTCTCTCTCACGGATGTTTCTAACTCTTTATCCCTATTTCTTCCTCTTTCTAAAATAAATAAAAACATATTTTAAAAAATAAATGAAAAAACAATGTTGGTTGTTTTTTGTTTGTTTGTTTGTTTTTTGTTTGTTTTTTAAATAATGCAGCAGAGTCCAAGCTCCTGGCTAGGCCTCCTCGGAAGTTAGGTCTGGCTTTGGGTCCAGGGCACAGTTAATGTCAAGGGAAGTCGTCCAGGCCTCACAACAGAGCATCAAGAACCAAATTGTTTCTGTTTTGAGTCCAGATCGGTATCAAAACCATCTATTCGGACCAACTCCATAATTGCTTTGGGAAGATAGTTAACCTACTTGAAATATTCATTTCCCATTCTGACACAATGTTCTTTGAGGTTAATAAATGAAGCAAAATCATCATTTTCAAGAATTTCAACCCAGTGCCAATGGAAAGAAAAACAATGTTTTCACTGGCACAGAATTCATGGGACTTGAGAACCAATAAGGGTCAACTGCATCATATTTAAAAAAGCTTCCCCGCCCCCCCTTAGTCTTAGCTAATTTGTAAGCATGATTCTCAGCATTCTTAAACTAAAATGTGGAATTTAGAATTATTTACAATTGGCAAGAGAATTTATTTTGAGTAATCAACAGTCTGGGGCTGATTTCATCACATCGGAAAGTTTTTATTTATTTTTTCCCCTAAAGTATTTTAAATTCAGGGCTTTCTTCACAACTCACCCTCCCACCCCTGCTTTTAAAATGGGAAATTTCTGAACTTCAAGCTTGTATTTGTGAATAGAGCTATCTTCAAATTCAAGCTGACCTAAAACGCAAGTTTAAGGTCAAGTAAGTCTAACCTCTTAGCATAATTTAATAATGGAAATTTAAAGGGTTTTCAGGACAGCAACATTCAAATCATAATTATAGTCTAGATTGGAGTAATTGGAAGAGGGAAGTTCTGCATGAGACAAAGAAGTCAGAATATTCAACTATTAAATATTAGAATATTTGTTGAATCAATTTTTATATAAATGAAAATGAACTCATTAGAGCAAAAAATAAAATTACTTTTATCCTTTAGAGAGCTATGAATTTTCAGAGCTTACAGGAGCTTTCTGGATCATCCAGTCTAGAGGTAAGTAAGTTCCAACTGGAAGCCAACTTGAAGCAATTGTTAATGGATGCCTGTGGCGCTGTGTGAAACATTGGTGAGCCACATCAGAGCACAGCTAGGAGTGTCATGATTGAGTAATAATGTCTGCCATGGCCAGGGGAGGATGTGGAAGGTCACAGGACATGTGGAGGACGTGGGTGGAAGAACATGTTTCAGATAGCTTTCACTGATCCAGTTTGACCTACCCCCTTGATAGAGGAGAAATCTGAGTCTGCAAAGAAATTAAGTGTCTGCCCATGGTCACTCTGCTGTTTTGTGACAGAGCTAGAATTAAAGCATTTTGGGTTCTCATTTTAGATCCTCCTGTCCATGGGAGGCATTACACTTCTCTGCCATTGTATATAGATTAAAGGAAGACCCTGCCCTATCCCGTGATACCTACAGGGTCGTGGGGTTGCACAAGGCTGTTGGCTGCTCACTAAGTGCTCTCATGAAATGAGAATGCCTCACGGTGTTTGTTAAAACATGTGGATTTCTGGTAGATGTGATAGATTTCTGATTCAGTCCAGAATAGGGCCGGGACAACTGCCTTTTTATTAAGAGCTAAGGAGGTCTATGGACCACAATTCGGTAAACACTGAGATAGTATTTCTTTTCTTTCTGCCAGTTCTGTTCTATGGTTTTCCTACTTCACACCGTCCTCACACCACCTTCTCTGTCTAGTCTCGTACTCCTTCTGTCCATATTTTTTATGTTTTCCTGTCTCTCATCTCATCTCTTGGTGCAGCTTCTCTTGTTCCTGGCTCCAGCTGCCATCGTCAACCAAGAGAGAGGCCTTCCTTTTTATGTGGCAACTTGATCCATCACAGAATGTCATCCTGGCTTTGTCTTTGGAGCCTTTCAGCTATTCCCATCCACTCCCTCTGAGAGCAGAGACTCTGAAGCTAGACTGTTTGTATTCAAGTTCTGGCTCCACCTCTTATTGACAATGTGACCCGAGGTAAATGACGTCACCGCTCTGTGTCACATCTGTAAAGTGAAAATCATAATAGTCTCTAACTCATGGCATTGTTATGAGGATTCATTTACATAAATTAATAGAAAGTAATTTTACCAGGCTCTGGTATATTATGATGCTATGTAAGTCTTTGCTATTATTATTTTTGGTTTCATACTTTGAGGCTACCAGAGAGTCAAGAGTCAAATAACCAAGGCACTGTCATAGAAATAACAACTTAATCCACAACTCAATCAGTAGATCATTTCACAGGTGCCTCTGAGGGCCCTTCAACAGCAAGCAGTTATCAAGCATTCACTGTGTGTCCAAATGTGTCGAGGGCATATGTGTCCCCTCTGTGGGTTATAAGTGCCCTTTTTCTTCATATAGTGGACACCTTCAGAATGTCTGCCAGCTCAAATTCACTCCCCTCCCCCCACACATGCTGCTCACCCTCCAGCAGCCGTGATGGACAGTGTGACAATGCGACCCCTTCCCTCCAGCCACTGACTGGACCAGGGGTAATCACCTGACTCAAGCTGGACCAAGCCATTCTTCCTCTCATAATTTAGTACTGAGACCAAGAGGTGGCTGAATTTGTTTCTCTTTAAGGCTGGAAATTTAATACCAGTTTGGGAGCCGTGGGGCAGCCATGTTTCCCACAATGAGAAGTTTGAGAAGAAGAAGAAGTTGGCTTATTTGCAATAAGAGAACAGAGAAGCTAGAGCAGTGGTCGGCAAACTCATTAGTCAACAGAGCCAAATATCAACAGTACAACGATTGAAATTTCTTTTGAGAGCCAAATTTTTTAAACTTAAACTTCTTCTAGCGCCACTTCTTCAGAATAGACTCGCCCAGGCTGTGGTATTTTGTGGAAGAGCCACACTCAAGGGGCCAAAGAGCCGCATGTGGCTCGCGAGCCACAGTTTGCCGACCATGGAGCTAGAGTATTTGGAGGGCTTCCCAGCCGCTGGTTCCAATGTGCCCCAAGGCCTGCCTGAATTCCACTGACTGGGTCTGTCTGACCGCCTCCCCCCTCGCCTGCCCAATAACCTTCCATTCTCTATTTTCCTTAATCTAGCCAGTTAGCAGAGATCTAGCATCTACTTTCATTATCAGTGGCTGTGAAGTTTGTGGATTCTCTGACTGATCCTTCCAACCCAATAAACATAGAATCAATTAAACACAATATGCTTACCATACAAAGACAGCTTTGAGGCATTCCCCTATTTCCCTCCTCCCGATGCCCCAGGTTACACCTAATACAGAGTTTGTGGAGCTGCTACTGTCACAAGAATATCCGAGATAACGATCTCAGAAAACTGACTACGCCTGATTTCACTGGTTTTAAATAGCCCTTGTGGGAAACTCAGCTGATTACACAGAGTGATTACATTTTAGTAGCTGGTTAAAAGGTTAATTGAATGAATAAATGTTTGTAAAACCTACCACTCCTCTGCCTCTCTCTGTTAGTTCCCTGCGATCCCTCTGAGCTTCTACCTGGCATGAGACAGAGGAACAGAAGGGCAAATGGGCAGCGTTAGGGTGAGATCATGGAGTGCTCATACACGTGTTGGGGATATTGGTTTTACTAAACAGTGAACACAAAAGGCACAGAGAGAAGAGAAAACGCAGCACGCAGAGCCCGGCGAGTATTTGAACAATGTGGGGTTAAGACCAGAGAGGCAGACAGGAGTTAGAAGGTGACGTGCTAAGGGGCAAAAATGTTGTCCTGACGTTATGAGCACCATTCAATTTGCTCAAATTTGCCAGAAGAAACACTATTTGTTCAGTATTTAAAAAAAATATTTTTCTTTACTATGCTCATTGTAAAAGAAATCCAAATACTTGCATAGTATATGGAATAAAAAGTACAAGAATCCGTCCCCCATTGCCGAACTCCTCACCAGACATAAGTACAGTTAGTTAACACAGTACATGTGAGAGAGCTTTGCTGGAAACCCCAGCTCCCTGGGCCTGGGAACTGGATTTACGGAGTACAGTGATTTCTCTCACGCTGCATGATCAGGGAACGGGGAATTACGGCTGGTCACACAGTCTGGATAACTCTGAGACCACAAGGAACACTATCATTTGTTCAAAACACAGAGAGCGGGCATGAATTTACGTACAGTGCCGCCAGGCCATCAGCAGAACCTCATGTATCACTGGCTGGCAAGCACTTGTCTGCCAGCTCATGATGGGAAGAATATGGGCCGGGATTCAGACCTGGGTTTGAATTCCAGCTCTGACAACTGTTGGCTTAACTTTTTGCGACTCCGATTCCTCGTCCATTTATTCATCCATTCTGTGTGCCAGACCTTCTGGCAGGCACGAGGGGTCCAGTGGTCAGCAGAAAGAGGCCTAGTGCCGGCCCCCATGAAGCCAGTCTAATGAGGGAGACACGCATTGAGTCAAGATTCACAAACATTACACTAAAACTGAGGGGCAGCACAGGGTAAAGAACACAGTCCCTGGGACAAAACTAGTTCAAAGTCTGGTTTTCCTACCTGCTAGCTGACTATAACCTTGAGTAAGTTATTTTGCTGCTCTGTGCCTCAGTTTCATTATCTGTAAAATGGGGATAATATGAGTGTCTGTCTTTCCACAGGGGCTCTTGTGAGGATTAAATCTTGACAAGTACTTAGAACTGTGTTGGCCCATAGTAAGTGCTGCATTAGTGTTTGCTATTACGATCACTAACTGTAGTAAGTGCTACGGAGAAAAGATGCAATCAAGATACGACCGAGGGCACCGAGCACATTCCGAAGATCAGGGAGAGCTTCCTGCGTCATTATCTCTTTCCTCCAAACCTGCTCCTCTATAGTCCGTGTTATGATCTGGGGGCAAAGCACACATTTGCTTTGCAAACTGACTTTATGTTGAGCTCTACCAAGAGGGTACGAGGGTGCAGGCTTTCTACTGCTCGTGGAACCAGCTTCATCACCCCCACCTCGGGGTTTGGGTCTCTTTATAAGTTTCTAAGTTTTAGTAATTCTAACTTTTGTTCACAGAGGCGTAGCTGCATCTACATTTGTTACCGCTGTGAGGCCTTAGCACAGATGTCAAACTTATTCTGTAAAGGGCCAGATAGCAAATATTTCTATCTTTTTGTTTGTTTGTTTTTTGACCCCTACCCTACCCCCACAACCTTTAACAGATATGAAAACCATTCTTAGCTCATCTGTTTTATACAAAAACAGGCCATGAACGAAATTTGGTCCATGGACCATAGTTTCGGACCCCAGCTTAGAGTTTTCTTTTCACTCCTTTTGTTACCTGGTTAATCACTTTGCACTTATTTGATAATGTGTTATTTTATATCCCCTCAGTTCAAATGGATGTGGTTTCAGTTTCCGGTCTGGACACTGACTGCTACTCTTTGGGATCTGAAGGCAGAGTTGGAACCAGCTGGGTAAAGAGCAGGCTGGGGTGGGCGGGTGGGAAAGGGGTGCTCTGGAGAAGGCAGCGCATGGGTGAGTGCCCTGCTGTGCTTGGAGCATAAAGGCAAGGGTAGCCTGGGGCCCACACAGGTAAGACCTGGTGGACCACACCAAGGATCAGGTTTTCTATTCCAAGAGCTCTGGAAAGTAAGCCACGGAAGGGCTTACGCAGATGGGTTATAGGCTCATGTTTTTATTCTGAAACTATCTTCATGGGTAAGAGTGTGGCAAATATGAAATGACCTATCCTTTACAAAACAACCCGTATATGTGGATGCACCATAAATGTTGATTTCCAACTTCTATTCCCTTTCTGCATCATGGCTACAAGGACTTGCTGGATTTCTGACAAAACTGTGGCCAGATCTGCTTGCCCTTTTGTGATTTTCAACTCTGGGAGGATGGCTTTTTCAAACTGAACAATTCTTGGCCCATAAGCATATGAATATTAAGGGATTTTTTTATTTTTAATTCTTGCCTGGCCCAAGACCGCAAGTGTGATTTTTCATCAGACACGGAGTGAAATTACCAAGATTCTGAGAACCATGGACATTTGGCAAATCAGCCATTTGGCAAGCACGTTCTTGGAAGCTTTTCTGCTGACTTGTGAAGTCTGCCCCCCTCTCTTCGCTCTGAAGGATTTAGTATCAACCTCAAAATTACAGCCCCCAAGACCCAGCCAATCTCCTTAGGGCCCTTTTGCCAACACCACTCTCGCCAGCGCTGCATTTACTGTGCAGCAGGAGCCTGTGTACCTGCCGAGGAGGAGCGCGGGAGGCCTCCCTCCTGGCAGGAGGCCTCTGGACGCAGGGAAAGGGCGGCTTCAGTTACATCATGCCTAAGCACATTCCCAATTTCTGACACCAAAGCAGAATGGCCTCTGGGATGAATTAACATGAGAATGTTACCATTTCCAGGGATGAACATGCCTCTGGCTAAAGTTCCCAGGTCATTCTGACCATCCCCTCTGTGTGCAGTCACCATATGTGAGGCTCTGTGCCCTGCAGCCTGGGATTGGCAAGAAGAAAACTATAGGGCCTACCCTACAGAGATTAGCATTGAATGAGGAAGTCTTTTGGGTACTGGCATCTCAAATTCCCAAGGAATTTATAATCCATTTGGCGAGTTCAGATTGAAGTCCACAAAATAATTACAAGCCAGAACCTTTGGCTCCTACAATGATTACCATGGGGCGTTAGTGTGCGAGTTTGGTTCCCAGTCTTGGCTGAGCTCTGTTGCCCACCCCATCTCCAGTCCTCCCGCCACTGGAACCCCTCTGGATCCTGCCCTGGGCACAGCAGATATTTAGGCAGCTCCAGCCTCACATTCCAAAATACCATTTTTGTCTGTGGGTCTTCATTTTGGCTGCACCTTTGAATCATCTGGGGAGCTTTTAAAAATTCTGAGGCCCAGGTCCTACCCCAGACACAGTTTATCAGAATATTTGGAGGTAGGACCCGTCATTAGTGTTTTTAAGAATTCATCAAATAATTATAAAGAGCAGTCCAGATTGAGAAGCAGTGTCCCGTAATGGGTCTGCCCCTGACCTTGTAGACTATTTGACAATAGGACCTAGTCCTTGACCCAGAGATCAGTCCTATCTGGAAACTCTTCATAGTAATTCTGCTCTGGTTGCCTGCCTAGGATCCCAGGTCCTTTTTAGGTCATGGGTTAGGTAATCAGGACAGGAGATGGGAAAACAGACTGAATGTATGCAGACCAGTGTTCCGACCCCTCCATTGTGTGGGCCTTAATTAAATGATGGGGCCCTGGTTTCATATTCTCAAAGTAAGGTCTATGACAATATAGAAGAAACGTCACATGGAGAGAAGCCTCTAGATCTGGTATTTCCTACTGGAAAAGAAGGGATAGAAAAATCAAACAAAGAAGGGGACTGTGGTTGTCATCTGATTAGCCCCAAGCACAAAGCCAGTCCATTTTTCTTCCTCGAGGCCCTACATTAACACACCCAATGGAACAGTCTCTGTAGAGAGAAACCCGTGAGCCACATGCATGCCCCTGGCTCCTGGGAAAGCTAACTGGTGATACAGAGAATTCAATGGGAACGGCCTGATGATTTGTCTTTGGGAGAAATGAAACCCAGGCCTGGAAACTGGAGCCCTACTATCTTTCTCACAGGGGTCATGAGAATGTCTAGCATCACGAGTTCATGTCCCTGGACTTGTATTCCTTTGTCATAACATTGAGAGCAGCTGGGCTATTCCCAGAGGTATGGCTTTGTCTATGGGGCTTCCAAATGCTCTTCAAGAGAAAGATGCGGGGCTTGTACTTATCTATTTGTTTTCTTACAGAAGACCTTTAGTTCACAACAGTTTTAAAAAACTGAGGGGTATTCTTTTAGGCCAAATAAAGAAGGTTGACCAAATATCAAGCTTTAGACAAGACCCTTCCCTCCCAATAAAGATCACCAGCTTTCTTGTTACCTATGGAACTGGTATACTAGTTACAATTTCCTCATCTCTCTTGGAGCCTTGGGCACTGTATAAAATTAAACCACTTTAAGCTTTAGGATTCCTCTCAGACAGAAGAAATGTTGGTCAGTGTACATTGCCTTCCAACCCTAAAGGCAGTGTGTAGTGTCCTGGTGTCTGCTGAGCCCTGCTTTGCCAGTGTTGCTTCCAGAAATCAAACATGGCTCACCCCACACAGGCCATGGGTGTCTGAGGTTTTGAGAGAAGCAATTATTCTTACCTAGTAAGGCAGCTCACAGAAATCACCCTGCTGTCTGGGCGTCCCAGCCACCCGCTGCTGTCAGGCGCCTCCCTCGCCAGCTTTGATGGGAGACAAATTGTGATTGAAGTTGGAGGTGAATAACAATCTAAATTTGAACTGTCAAGGTTTAATTCTGCTAACCCCATACCAGGACAATGAGGCTGTATGAAGCACATAGAAGAGGAAGCTGCGTCTGAATTACGCCCATGTGGGCACTTGTCTCAGCGCTCCAGAACTGGGGGAACTTCAAAGGTTCTGCAAACAATGACTTAGTTGCATAAAGACCCAAATCCCCTGATGAAACTTGCATTGCTTTTATCTGTTTTCTGTTTAGTGTTTCCCAAAAGAACTCTTTTGACAAGAGAGTTCAAGGCCATGCTAATAACACATGAACGGGAAGGCTTGAACCACCTTGATTCACCTCTGTTATTAATAAAAGAAATGAACAAGCAGGACAGGTATGGATTTCTGATCATGAGCCCCTGACTGAGAACACTTGCTTAAAGGGATTTGCACATGCACCCTGACTCTGCAGGCTCAGGCCTCCCACCCCAGATGATGCTGGAGCTGGGTACCTGAATGGGTTTTGTCCCCAGTGACTCTCCTGTGACCCTCATCATGTTATGGGTCACACTGTCCCTGGGTTTCTGTGAAACAGACAAGAGTTTCAATGGCAACTCGGTGCTTTAAACACAAGCTTTCAAGCCCAAAGCAACATTACAATTCTAGGTGCAAACCACATCTCTGGCAGTGGTTACCTCCAGCAAGTCCAAATGCCAACACAAATCAACAGGATGAAGCAGATTGGATCAAATCGGGCCCATGGCCTGGAGAAAACATGCTTCTTGGCCTCTTCTCAGAACACCAGCCTCCAGCATTTCTCCTCAGGAACTGTTGTTATTTCTTGAGTAATCATGTTAATAAGTCTGACTCATCTGTCAGAGACCTGATTCAGTGCTTTGCAGGCCGAGGTTGGCAGCTGTTCACGGCTGTACAAGTTTGTAGGCACTGGGGAGGCAGGGGACCTTTGACAGAGAGCGACAGTTAACCAGGAGCCCTGAAGAGAGACTGACTTCTGGCCCCCGGGGAACCTGGAAAGGACAGAGTGAGAGGCTACACGTTGGAAGGCGCTGTGGGTGCCTCCGTTCCAACAGAGGCAGCAGGGATGGCAGGAAGGACATGAATAGGGAAGATGCTAAGGAGGACAGACCAAGTCACCAATGAGCCCAGGTCTCTGAGGCCCTGGGAAACAGGAGGCCAAAAATCAGCTGGTTTGAGAAGCTGGGAGAGGGGAGGAAGGATGCTATGTACTGAATTGCAAGTGCTGAGTAGAACAAAATGCTTTACAAGGGGTTCAAAATGGTGGTCCTGGGGCGTGGCTTGGGGAGATCAAGCAACTTGCCCAAGGTCACCCAACCAGTAAATGAGAGAACTTGGATTTGAACACAGGGATTTGCCATTCAGAGCCCAGTGTTTTCTTTTTTTAAAAAAAATAAAATTTTACTGATTTCAGAGAGGAAGGGAGAGGGAGAGAGAGATAGAAACATCAATGATGAAAGAGAATCATTGACTGGCTGCCTCCTGCACACCACCATACTAGTGATTGAGACCACAGCCTGGGCATGTGCCTTGACTGGGAATCAGACAGTGACCTCCTGGTTCATAGATCGATGCTCAACCACTGAGCCATGCCAGCCAGGCAAATATGTTTTTTTTAAAGTTGATTTTTAGAGAGAGAGGAAGGGAGAGGAATAGAGAGATGGAAACATCGATGAGAGAGAAACATCATCGATCAACTGCCTTCTGCATACCCCCTACTGGGATCAAACCCACAACCCAGGCATGTGCCCTGACCACGAATCGAACCAGTGACCTCTTGGTTCATGGGTTGACGCTCAACCACTGAGCCACACCGGCTAGGCCAGAGTCCAGTGTTTTCAATCGCTGTGCTCTCCCACCTCCTGGGAGGACAGAGTCCCCTTCTCTGCTCATCAATGTTTGGTGGGAAGTAGCTCATTATGAGGCACAGAAAAATTAGAGACCTCAGTTAATTTTCCAAAGCTAAGGCCAGCCCACCTACAAAACTGCCTTTAATTTGCAGGGAATGAAAACATGTGAAAGAACCAGGGCAACCCTCATGACAGGGATACTGTGGGCGCGAGGGGGGCTCTGTGCTCCCAAATTCAAATACATCTCAGCAACTCCTTGGTGCATTTTAAAAAAGTGCCCATCCCCATCCCAGATCTACTGGGTTTCCATGAAACAGACAAGAGGCTGCGACGTCTGCAAAGCTCCTTAGTGACTCTGTTTTATCCAGGGCCACTGGCAAATAAAGACAATCTGAGAGAAAGACTTAAAAATAACTGGTAATGAAAAATAATAGGGGCTGCATGTTAGATGCCTGCTCTATGCAGACACTGTTCTGAGGGCTGGCTGTCCATAATTTCACTTAATCTTTAAGGTGGGAGATTGCAGAAGAAACAGGGGCTCTGAGCACCTTGACCAGGGCCCCACAGTGGCTGCAGTCTGGCCCCTGCCTGCCTGACGCCAAGGTCATGGTGGTATGACCAGAAGATGTGTTCCAGAGACACACGGGGCAGGGACGCAGAGCCCGAGCACTGTGCCTTCGCAGGAGGGCTGTTTCCTGGGCCTCAGCTTTCTGGTGAGAGAGTAAGTGAAGGAGTGAAGAAGCAAAGCCAGACAGTCCGGTGGAGCCGGGTGGAGTGGGCTCTGCTAAGCTGTGTACCCGAGACTCGCTTGCATCTGCCTATTCCTCATACCACAGTCAAGCAGACCCATCCATTCACGTTGATGAAGTTTCCTGAAAAGAACACAGACTTGGAAATCTGGGTTCCAGTTCTGACTGTACTGCTAACTATCCTGCTTCCCCTGGGACATTGCTCTCTGTGTCTGCAAAATGGGGAGCTTCCCTGGACCCCAACCCCAAGGCTCTTTCCAGCACCACATGCACCAATTCGCTGTGACAACGGCGAAGGTGGTAGTGAGGGGATCAAGGGCAGAAATGGGCGTCACTGGAGGTGTGAGTGATGGCAAAGGCAGGAGTGCTCCTTCAGGGTAACCCACGGTGCTGTGCGGTCACATGAACCCCTCTTGGGCATCACTTCTCATTGGAAGTCCCGGGCCCTGGAGTAAGAATGTACTGATGGGAAATGAACCAGGAGCCCTGGGCTTTCAGGGTCCCCACCCCTCAACCCTCTCATTCATGCATCAGTCACCACAGCCGAACGGCAGCACTTAGTCACTCTGCACCCGAGCACCACACAAGCCCCAGCGCCCGGGGACGCAGAGTCTGGATGGCGCGGGCTCCCACAGAGGAATGCCGTGGTTCTCTGGCATGCATTCCAGTAATGACCACTGAGTCACCATTGAGCCTTGTGTGGCTGGCTGAGGGTTTGGATACTTATTTTTTGGCCACAGAAACTCCTCTCTACAAAGTATAAGGTGGCTTAGTTGACACACGGAAGAGACATGACCAAGGACAGACTGAAATTTAGTCACTTACCCTGCGCCAGGCACTATTCTGAGAGTTTCATGACATGAAATCACTTCATTCTCATAACAACCACAGGAGGGACACTGTTAACTCCATCTGATAGATCAGGAAACTAAGCACAGCATGCTTAGACAATTAGCCCAAAGTCACATAGTTAGGGGAGGCAAAGCCAGAATTTGAGCCCATATCATGCTGGCTCTAGAGCCCTTGTTGCTAAATGCCATGTTCCACTGTTTACATTAAATAACTAGAAAATAAGCGCATGGAGGAGAAATGTAACACAAGAAATAAAAGGGGACCAGATGGCATTGAGACCTCACTGCCATGGGAGCGGTGGAAGTGAGGCAGAGGAAGATATCTGCACAGACAACTGGGATACAAACCCAGGTTCATCTGAAACCCAAATGCATGCTCTTCCCCAGGCCAAAGGGCAACAGAAAACAGTGCCAGAGGCGCCCATAGAAGGCAGAGAGTAGGTCCATCAGATGCATCATGGATGATTTCATAAGAAGTATCTGCCGTGGGCCTTGGGATTTCCTAGGCACAGATGAAGATGGGAGGTGGTCGGAGGAGGTCCTTTCTGGAAGTGGAATGGCTTGAACAAAGGCACTTTCAGGAAGAGTGAGGAGTTGTGTTTTCCTGGGTCACAGCATGTGTGAAGGGAAGTAATGGGGAAGCTAGGCTGAAAGGGTCTGATCACAGAAGACCTTAAATGACAGGCTAAGGAGGTTGGATTTTATTTGTCAGGCAACGGTAGCAGTTGGCCACACATGCTGTCTTGGGGCATGGTGTGTGGCTGACTGAACTGGGAGAAGAGCAGAAAGCAGTCAGGAGCGTGCTGGGACAGACAGGCAATGTGCAATGAGACCTGGACTGGGATGGTGGCACCAGGAATCCAAAAGTTAGGGAAGGAACCGTCAACAGGACTCTGGGACAAGAGACATGGGAGGGGAGGTCACGGGGTAGAAGAAATCAACAACTCAGAGATGCCTATCCTGACTGTCGGGTGGAAGAGGCAGGCGGGGGCTGAATTACACCTGAGATAGTTTAGAATTCTGGAGATGGAGCAGATTTTGATGATATGGCAGATAAAAGGAGGTGGCATGGAGGCTGGGTGGCTCCCGGGAGAGAAGACTGAGGCCACTGGACAAAGGGAGGCCAAGGAGTAGTGCGGACAGGAGTGAGGCACTGTCTACTCTCCTAGACTGTGACCATGCCTCCTCCTTCTGGTAAGACTGTGGCTGGTGTTTTCAGAAGAGAGGTTAAGATCAGAGACTCTGGAACTCCACCACCCATGAGCTGCGTGATTTTAAGGCAGTTTCTTAACTCTGTGCCTCAGTTTCAAATTTTGTGAAATGGGAATAATAATAGTACTTACCTCCAAAAGTTATTATGAGAGATAAAAGAATTAATATAGGCAAAACGCTGAGATCAGTACTTGGCATGCAGAAAGTAAACTGACTGGTAGTTGATGTTATAACTAGTAATGTCAGTGCTAACATAAACAGCACTTTATGGTTTTTCAAGCCATATTCATCTGTCCTCTCACTGGGTTATCATGGGGATGCTGTGAGGTGACATCCCATCATCTAGATGGGGGACCTGGGACTCTGAGAGTTGTGATGGGCACACCTTCAGCGGCAGAGCTGAGATGGTAGCAGCGCCATGGGCTCACTGCCTTTGGGGTCCAAAGTGGAGGAATGAAAAGGAGCTATAATTTCCTTCTCGTACTTATTCTCCATTGACCCTGAACCATTCCATTAACTCAGTCCCCCCATCCCACTCAAAACACACCCCTCTCCTTCCATCCCGATACACAGCCATCTTGGGCACGAGGAAGGAAAGGAGGAAGAAAGAGGTGGAGGAGGAAGAGAAGTGAGAAGAAGGAGGTGGAAGACCTGAGAGAGGTGTTCAGGAAGTTTTTACCTAGTCAGTCAGAAGTAGGGGCTCTGATTTAAATTCCCCCAAATGAACCAGGGAGCATGGGAGCCAGAGCCTGGGGCACATGCCTCTACATGTGAGTCACGTGTGAGTCACCTTCACCCCTGCCAGGCTAGCTCCTATTGACTCTTAACCCCACCCCCCAGCAGCCTGAGCAGCTATGCATCTCACACCTGCATCCTGTCAGCTCATCAACTGCACGACCCTTAAAGGTTAGACTCCCCAGGTTTCTTAGCTCACAATCAGATCCAGTGCTGACACGTCTCTCAGCAAATCTGTGGCTTTTGGTTTGAAATAAATGATTGTGTCTTTGAAAGTAAATTATCCAACAAGAAAGGGTGATCACTAGCATTTTAGTCTCCTACCTGAGACGGGGCATTGTCTACCGAAGGCTCAGGTTAGAGAGGATCACATTCATGGGCTGGAAAATGGTTCTAGGTTTTGTGTTTGTCTTTTGTTTTTTATTCTGAAAAACAAAATGAGGGGCACAGATAGCAGCTGGTTTGTCAATTGTTGTCTCTCTGGGAAACCTTTTGGCAATTCCCTTTGAACACTATCCTTGGCTTGCTCTCTTAGGACAAACTGAAAGGGTGATTGGTGATAAGGAACAATACTAGTAAACGTTTATTCAGACAGAATTCTCCAAGGCAATTCTTGAGGGATGAGATTGTATCTTTGCTCCATCCTGGATGTCACCAGGCACTGTTAAAAAATTAGGAACTGCTCATGAACTTGAGGCATGAGAGCTTTGCAGGTGACCTTAATATGTCCCCCAAACTGGGAGGTGACTGGCTCGATAGTTCCCTTCCTCCTCCTCATTAACATCATGATGATGAAAATCGCAGGTCAAGGGCTGTTATGTGTGTGTCCCACTCCCCAAATACATATGTTGAAGCTCTAACCCCAATGTGATGGTATTTGGAGGTGGGCCTTTGGGAGATTATTAGGTTAAATGGGGTCAAGAGGGAAGGATTCCCGTGCTGGGATTAGTGTCCTTGTAGGATGAGGAAGAGAACAGAGAGCATTTTTTCTCTGCAGGCACGTGCCCCTCTCTCCCCCACAGAAAGGCCATGTGAGCACATAGGAGGAGGCCACCTGCAAGCTAGGAAGAGGGCTCTGCCCAGGACCCAGCCATGCTGGTACCCTGGACTTCCAGTCTCCAGAACTGTGAAAATCAATGTCTGTTGGTTAAGGCCCCCATCTATGGTGTTTTGTTGTGGCAGCCTGAGCTGACTAATACAAGGACTTCACAGACTGCAGAGAACTTGCCTCATTTCCTAGTGATGTCGTTGCCCCCACTTTACAGACAAGGAAACAGACTCATAGAGGTTGGGGGGCCAACATAAGCTAGTGAAACGGCAGAGCCAGGAGTGGAACCCTGGTCTTTTGACTTGATTGTCTCCTTCCCTGGTTCTTCTGGGGCTGCTTTATTGAACCTGGTCCCCATGTCCCAGAAAGGCTCAGGGCTCAAGTTCCCACTGTGTCAGGCAGAGATGGCCAAGGCCACTTACCAGCCCATCATGATCAGAGCGAGGAAACCTGGGCCCTGGCAGAAGCCTGAAGCTGCTGAGGGGGTTGAAGGAACAGGAGGCAGGTCATGTAGGAGTTGAGAGCGCTGGTGGGGGAGATCTGCCCTGAGACTGTCTGGGTTTAATTCCCTGTAAGTCTTTAGGGATGTCTTTTCAGTTCTCTGCACCTCAGTTTTTCTCACCTATAAAATGGAACTAATTAGGGTATAGTATATGCCTGTTAGGGTTTTTATGAAACATAAACTGAGATAATGACTGTGAAGTGGTTTTAGGATGCTACCTGGCAGAAAGTAAACACTCATCAAGAGAGGGATCAAGGTCATGGCCTGGGATGGAGAGCTTCGGCTGAGCACGGGGTCAGGAGGGTGGGCATCGTCCAGGTGAAAGGCCAGAGTGATGACACTCCCCAGAGCCAGAGACATGCGGCAACCTGTCCAGCCACATGGCTCCCTGACCCCCCAACAGTCCTGAGAGACTGCAGATGGGGAAAGTGAGGTTCAGAGAGAATAAAGCAGTCTGGTCTGAGAATTGGGGCTGCACGGGGAGCCTGGCTTTTCTGTTTTCTGCGTATGTGATCTTAGGCAAGTTACTTAACTTCTCAGATTCTTCATCCTAAAAGAAAAAAAGAATTGATAAATGACTGCCTCCAAGGGTGTTGTGGGGATTAAATGAGCAAGGTATGTGAAGGTTGCCCCTTAAAAGGTTCGTTTCCATTTTTTCTTAAGTGCCTTTCTTGTAGTTACACAGCAGCTGGCAAACGGCAGAGTGGGGTCTAAAATCTAGGCTTTCAGACACCGTGAGACCACAGGAGTGGATTGACAGAGAAAATGAGAAGCTAAATCTGTGTGTCAAAGGATTTGCTGTTTGCTCATCACTGTTCTTGTACCTACAGAAGGAATAAAAGATGTATAAAATGAGTCCAAAATGAGAAAATCACAAATGGTGCCCATATCCAGTCTTGGATTTCAAGAGTAACAGTGGCTGTATCTTCTCCATCACTAATGCCTATTCGTGCACAGTTAGTGAGTCTTCACGAATTCATCCAATCAACAAATATTATGCCGCGTTTGCTATGTATGTGAAGCCCCACACCCGACTCTTGAGGCTATAAAACTAATAGGACAGGCACTGTCTGTGGGGGATCAGTAGGTAAGGTAAGACACACACACACACACACACACACACACACACACACACACATCACAAAAGTGTGATAAGAGCCACACCAGTGGAATAAACATGGAGATACAACAGACAAAGCCTATATTTGGTCTGGAGCTGTCAGGGGGATTTCCAGAGGAAGGGACACCCCTCAGGGCTGGAGGAGGAAGGGATGAACAGGCTCCAGGAACTGTAATGAGAGACGGCCTGGCGTGTGCTTGAGAACTGTGATGAGTGAGCTGTAGCTGTGCATGGGCCACATGCGGGGAGTACAGACAAGGAGGCTAGATTGAGAGTCCCCTGGGGCGATGGAGTCTGAACTTTGTAGTACAGGTGCGAGGAAGCCACACAGCTTTCTGAGGAGGGGAGTGTCCATGTTTTTAAAATTTCATCTGGTGGAGGTTGGAGTAGAAGTTGGACTGGAGGTGGGAGAAACTGGAGATAAGGCAATAAAGAGGCTACAGGAATATCCAGATGAGAAAAGATGTGATTCTCAACTATGCACACACATGCACATGCACACACACATACACACATGCAACTAGCTGTTCTGCCTTTACTGAAACACCATGGCATGAATCACACCTGGCTTCCAGCTCCCATAGGAGCCCCCAGACCTGGCTGCCTCCCCTGGGGTTACCTCAAATATACCCTATCCTCTTCCTTCTCCGCTGTGGTAAACCCAAATGGCCTTTCATTTCCAGACTAACCTCAAACCCAGAGTTTGAGGTGATTAAATACTGCCTGTGAGGTTGTGGTGCTGGAAACTTCCTCCCCAGCGATGTGAGTGCAAGGAGCGCTGCGTGCCTGGACACCCACACAGCATACCCAGGGCTGTGCTGTGGGGAACACACAGCTGCATTTGTTTCTGCAATCAGGCCTTTATGTTAACATGGCAATTACAGCTACCCAGGGCCAGTGCAGGCAGCATTTACTGTTGATTTTTATAAACAGATGAAAAAAAATTCACAGCCCCCAGCACTCCACTGAAGGAAATAAGTAATATTTAATGTGCCTTTGTTAAAATAAAAAACTCTTACTGGAAAAAAGACAGAAGCCCTTGTGGAGGATAGGGTGAGGGTGCATAGCACATTATTTTTCAGGTTTCTGGAGCTCTTACTAACATAATGTCAACATTGGTAGAAGGGTCAGGGCACTCACTAGCACATACTGGATGCCTACTATGTCAGAGACCGGGTTAAGCAAGCACTTTAGATACACATAAATTATCTCTTTTAATCCTCAAAATGACCTTGGAGGTTGGAATTATTTATCCTCAGGACATAGACAGGAGACTGCAGGAAAGAAAGATCAAGTCGCCTTCCCAAGATCACACAGCTAGGAAGGGGCAGGATGCAAACCCACGTCCCTTGAATTCCAAAGACTGAGCTCCTTCCGCTGTACTTCTTTGCTCATCTCCCAGTAGAGATGTGACCGGATGCACCGCCTTAGCAGGCTGGAGAGCCCCTGAGGAAGTCACTCTCCTTGTGCCCATTTCTTATGTCCGGGGACTGTGAGAATGGAGGGAGCCTTGGAAGCCATCGATTCCAATCGCCCAGAAACAGAAGCTCAGAGATGGGAGTGGGTCACTTCCCCAGGTCCCACAGCTGAGAAGGAGGGCCACTCAGTCTATATGTAAGGTCTCCCTCTCTCCCTGGCCCATGTTCTTTTCACCACATCAGGCTGAGGTTTCCTGTCTCAGGCGTTAATGGTTTCCTGCAAGTTTGTTGTTCTTGTTTTTCGTTCAGTAATGAGATTCCTATCCTCACCTGAGTCTAAAGAGGAGCCGGAGGAGTAATACCTTTTCCTCTAGCAGATTTACTCAATAGAAATGAATGAGCTGTCTCCCTAAAGTACATAATCTGATTCCACCAGATCCTATAAGAAAATATAAGTGATTAAACCACAGAGAAATGGTTTTATTTACAACCTGTGCTCAGTGTTTTGAAACACAAACTTCCTGGTCAAATATTTATCCCAAGGATAAACATCCCCCCCATCCACTGCCACAACTGATTCCTGCTGGCACAGAACATGTATCTTGACACCCATATCAGTATATACAGGATGCCGTCCATAAAAAAGGCTCACAGGACACCCTTGGGTGGTGATTTCTGTCCTAGAATCCTGGACCTGAGCTTTCTATTGGGCTTGCATTCAAAACTAATTTTCTCTTAAAGGAAAAAGAAGAATTCATAAACTCAGTTATGCTGATTTCAATGATGTCTTGAACAGAAATAACCTCTATTTTCTACAAACTGAGATGCTAAGTGAAATAAAAATGAAGCTCCATATTAAAGCAGAGAACTTCAAAGTGAAAGAAACCAGAACACTCTTCCAAATTAAGCTATAAATATAGTGTTGCTCTAAGAGTCATGTGATCTCTGAGATGGGCAGATAATTGGGACATAGTCCTCTCACTATGCTTGGCATTGGCAGGTGACTGAGGGGAGGGTGTGGTTAGATGCAGGTGGGAGAGAACTGAATTCGTGGAGCTGATGGAAATCAGGACCCACCTCTGGGCGTATGACCTGAACATTTACTACTAGGCAGAAAGCGTAGACATAAGGCCAGAACCAATGTTTGGCCTCAAGGCCAAACCTTAGCCATCTGGAGCTTCTGCCCCAGCTTCTACCATTCCCCTACTAGTAAGAAGGAGGTACAGTTAAATAACCATTGAGAGGTCCTTGAAATAGGAAGAAGAGACAACTAAATCAATACTGCATGATGTTGCTTAGGTCAGACTCCTGCAAGAATAGCTTCTGGTACATTGGATCCTGCAACAAGGAGTTTGGGCTTGGTGGCGATCCACAGAGCATATTAACTTCTGGCACTAAAGGCGACCACAATATGGAAATATAGTATGGAGTTTCCCAAGCTAGAAGGCCTCTGGGTCCTATTTCCTTGAACCTCAGGAGCCATGATATCCTTCAAACTGCAGCATTCAGGGTAACTGCCAGGGTCTGCAGAGCTGAGTGTCTATGACCCCAGTGTTTGAGGCAACAGCTTTCGCATGTGACTACCAAGTGCTCAAATGACACAGGCTTCTTGCACTGACTGGCCAGGCTGCAGCCATCCAGCCAGTTTGATTCTCTTAAGGAGCAGCATTACCTCTTCAGAGGTGCTGAGATCCACCCAAACAGTAATGCTCCGTAGGTACCCAGCAGTCATTCACTCTGACCTTGAGTGATCTAACCTCACTTATTGCAGACCTCAATCTCAATTCTGTCTCTTCACTTCTCTTCCTATTTTCCATGTTATACCTTTAATGATGCTCTCCAACACAATACACAATCCAATTCTTGACCTCCACCACTGGCCCATTGCTCCACTCAGGTTTCCTTCTCTTCTTCTTGGTTTGGTGTTTCTGAAAAGGCTAACCCCTATTTTGTAAAACTACTGTTTGGAATTCTCTGCTGTTTTTTTTAGACGGCCTCTTATTCTAAAAAATAACTTTGCTTTCTAGCCTGCTTGAATAATGAGGAAGATAAACTTAGCTGTCTGACCTTGTAGGCCAGAGACTAGATATGCCCATCATCTCAATGCCATGCCAGGTGTACTTTTTAATTGGATAGAACTGTGTTGTTTTCAAGGCCAGCAGCGAGATAACCACTAAGCGCACATAGGGCTGGCTCTTTAATAAAAAGGGAAGTTCTGCTTGTAGCCTTGCTTAGAATTTGAATTCATTTTCTCTAAGCCCACCGCGGTGACTAAAGTGTGACTCCAAACTCTCTGAGCATTGCTTGATTTATTCCGGTTCTCTGTAACATTTCTACCATTGATACTCCAGGATACATCCCTCCCTTTCATTTCAGCCCCCAGGATCTCATCTCTGGGATGTTGCCCTTTCCCCACATCCCCCAGACTTGAGCACTTAGTCCTGATAGAAAGAAATGGAAAAGAAAGTGTTTCTGACCCTCCTCCCCCAGGGAGCCAATTAAACACACATAATCTAGTCTCTGTTTTATTTGGGTCAGTGAAAGGCACACATTAGTACATGTCAAAAGAATAAGTGCATACTATATATGTAAATGAATTACAATTTTTAGTAACCCTTCTGCAACTTTGATGGGCTAAATAGCATGTCCTGACACTAAGTAGAAAAGAAGAAAGTTGGAGCAAAGTCTTTTCACTCACTTGGTAAAGGAAAACGAGAAAGCAACAGTAAAATTAACAAAACTGTTGAAGACAGAAGTAGAATTAAAACACAAGAACCAAAGGAGAGTACCTCAGAAAAGGTTATCTGACCAAAGATGCTAAGTAGTACTTTCTGAGTGGACTCGTGAGAACTACACTTCAGAAGCAGAGCCAATAAAACAAATGCCCCTCCCTCACCCTGTGGAATATAGACACCTAAGAGTCCCTCAGATCTAAAACCATCAGCTAAATGGATGCAAATGTGTTTATAGTCATCCTTCTTTGAAGCTGCAATATTACGAAATGTTTACAGTCTTAAGACCCATGGTGAAAATTCATTCTTTTGAAGAGGATGTGAATTAAAGATGACCACTGCAGTTTTACTACACAGAGTACGTTACCCAAGATCAAAGACTTGGGAAACCCGCCGTGTAAAACCAAAGATTCTTTCACAATTCTGCAGGAACGGTAAGACCTAGCTTCCCAAGAATTTGCATTCTGGAAAACTTATTTTTATCATCAGACTTTCTATGATGTCAGTAGTTGTATGACTAGTATCATATCATGTGAAAGATAATCTTGCCCAGATGATACCAAAAAAAGTATGAAAAACAAGAGTGTGCTTACTATGGTATTCTTGTTGCTGATTCTATTAAAACTTCACCTCTTAAAAATTTTTTTAGATAGCTTTTTACCTAGAAAAGTGGCTGATACTGGGTTGACTTAGCCAAGAAAATCATTCCTGCAAGCTTCTGAGTTTCTATTTTCCTCCTCCAGGAGTCACGGTTCATAAGACAAGCCAGGACTCAGCAAAGAGAAAGACAAGCTAAAATTCAATCCAGTGGAGAAAGTGACAACACCTTGTCCGTGGTGGGCCAAATTTGTGAGAGGCTCATATTGCATGAACATTAAATCCTGTTTCTATTCCACCTAAGTCTTCTCATAAGAAGAAAGGGAAGATTAAAAAATAACCAAAGAGAAGGAAATTCTCATCTAGAAAATTTACTTTCCAACCTATGAACATTCTTTCTCTTTTCAATGGAAAGAATTATTGTTTTTCCAGGGGACTGAGGAAACCAGAGGAGAAGAAGAAAGTCTCATGAGCTCCCATGGGTTAAAATAGAGTCTTGGCACATCTTTATGATGGGGGCAGTAATGCCAGTTACTGCACAGGAGGCTGGGTGACGCCCCCATTGTGACAAAAATGCCAGCTAACATGACCAGCTACTCAGGGAGTCAGCACCTCCTCTCCAATTTGGGAGATAAAATTAATACCCATGTTGCTTTGTGCAAACAGAACCAGAATAAGGATGGCTAGTTAAAGACCAATGACACCAATATTAACAATAAAACACTTCAAATAAAGACAGCCCACGTCAGTAAATCTTCAAATTCCCGCTCTACCCCCCATTCCCAAGTACTCCTTAAAGAATTTCATGTTTGAGAAATCTTGCATTTGTAATAATTAATTTATTTTCCAATGTTTAAGACATATAACTGACAAGAAGAACTTATACTTGCATGAGAGAAACAGTTTTAATAGTTTTACTTTGTTTAATTCTGGGCAAAGACAAAGGAATATGGTGTTCTGGTTAAGCTGTGTAAAATTTTTTGATGAATAAATATAAGATTTCCATTAGGGTTTTTATTGGAATATTGGCAATAAATCTAGACTCCTACTGCTGCTATGATGGAGTCCAAGGAATTCTGGGACACAATCTTTAGCTTCCTTAGCACCTCTCACTTCTGTGTCCACCTCACCATCGGTCATCTCCCTTATAGTAACTGAATTCCTTCTTAACTAGTTTCCCTGAATCTGATCTTGTCCCCTCTCTGGAGCCAGAGTGGTCTGTCTACAGCTCAATCCCAGAGTGTACCCCCTCCCCTTCAGGACGAAGGTCAAACTCTTCACCCAGGCAAAGAGCAGCCCTAGACTCCCACCCACGTGGGACGCCCACCTTGCCCTCCAGCCCATCACTCCACACACTCCAACCTCCTTCAGAATCCCCCACGGCTTCTCACATACCATGCAGTTTTGCTATATTTGCTTGGAACATCTTTCCCCACCTTGTCTGCCTGGAGAATCCCTGTATATCTTTTAGGTCTTTGCACTGACACACTGAGGAAAATAATTAGTTATCTCATGAGGGAGGTCAAAGTAAATTTCCCTTTTTTCTTTATGCAACACATTATTTATGTAATTTAATATAAGAATCAAAGGTCACCCACTTTAAGAAACCTCACCCCCTTTTCTCCCACCAGGGTAAAAATGACGTGGACATTATTAATAACATACTTTTACTATAATATAAAACCTATTATACTGCATTACATTTATATGCTTGCAAGTCTGTCTCTTCCTCTGAACTCTTAATTTCCTTGGGAGCAAAGATCATGACTGATTCAACTCTTTAGTTTTCAAACCTAGAAGAGTGCTTGGAATACAGTAGGTGCTCAATAGATGTTTGTTGGATAAACCAGTGAATGGCCCCAGGGAATCTGGATTGAGTCCTGCTGCTGCCCCTTACTATCTGGGAGGCCATGGGCAACTCAGGCTCTCTGGGCCCTAGGGTCCCCCATAAAACAAAGGTAATAATGCCTGTTTCACCAGGTTTTATGTGGGGATCGAGTGAGACGAACAATTGGGAAGCACATCATAAGAGCCAAAGGTAAAACACATTCTGTTTTCTTATTATGATGAGGTGTGCTTAAGGAAAGACAGGAATTAATTGCAATAAACACTGATTGTACCTGTGTGAAGGGTGCGAGGCACCACAGGGGAAAATGCAGACCAAATCCTGGTGAATCCGAAGGAGTTCACCGGAGATGTGCCATTTCCATTCTACCTTCAAACTCCATTTCCAAGCCAACCCTCTTTCCTTTGCCCTGACACCTTCCACACCCCAGCCACCACCTTCTCCTACGCCCTTGGCTGCCGGAGCCTCTAACTGGTCCCCCTGCTCCCACTCTTGCCCTCAAATCCGTTCTTCACATGGCAGCCAGAGAGACCTTTCATTAATATAAATCAGACCACTTCCTTGCTTAGAAGCATTTAATAGTGTCCTGTTTTAATTTTTATTTCAGAGCGGAAGGGAGAGGGATAGAGAGATAGAAACATCGATGAGAGAGAAACATCATTGACTGGCTGCCTCCTGCATGCCCCCTACTGGGGATTGTTCCCAAACCCAATCATGTGCCCTGACCGGGAATTGAACCATGGCCTCCTGGTTCATAGGTCAACACTCAACCACTGAGCCACCGCATCTGGGCTTAGGGTCCTGTTTTTCAGAGGCTATAACTCAGCCTGTATCCCATAAACCCCAAGACCCCACTACACAGGATTGAGACCCCTGAGCTCCCTGCACCTTGATTTTAGGCAGTTCCCCCCTTTGCTCATCACACTCCTATTGAGCTGCCTCTTGTCTGTGCCCAGAACCTGCCGTGCTAAGCTGCCTGTTGCCCCAGGCTCTCCGTGTGCTGCTCTCTCCCCCCAAAACACTCTCGTCCGGCTTTATTACGGCTGGCTCTTTCTTAGGTCTCTTCTCAGTATCACCTCTTAAGAGGTCTTCCCTTACCATAGAAGTAGACCTTCTGTGCTTACTTACTGTCTTTTTCACTAGATTATATGCTCAATAAGGAGAAGGGTCATAGCTGTCATGTTTACCATGGTATTCCCAACACCTAACTGTGCTTGGTAGAGAGTAGATGCTCAGCAGATATTTGATGTTAGATGGATGGACAGGTGATGGACAAATGAACAGACTGACAGATAGATGGATGGATGGATGGATGGATGGATGGGAAGGCAGGGAAGTAAGTAAACAAGAGGTGATATCCAGGACAGAAAGCAGAACTCTGTAAGATGAAAAGGTCCACTTAGATTGGCAGCCCTAGGAAGCCTAGGGCTACTATGAAGACCCTCAGGATGCCTTGTAAAGAAATCTATAAGGAAGAGGAGACCATGGACCAGGAGGTGAGAGAGCTGTGGGCAGTTTACCTTCTCCACAGGTTTTTCTCTGCTTGGAAATAATATATGTAAAGCACCTGTAAGAGTGCCTGGCATGGTAGTCCTTATGTAAGTATTTATTATTATTATTTCTAATAACATTATTATTATTCTAGCAATTATGAGTCCCAGAGGAGGCAGCTGACTCTGTGTCCAGTTGACTGGTAGAAGGCCACAGAAAACTGAACAGCTTGGTTAACTAGAGAACAGCTGAGAGCACTCGAGCCTGCAGCCCTGCAGCTGAGGCTGGTTACTGGAAGCAGGTCCATCCCTCCCGGCACCACCTGGCCACTGCCCAGCCCGCACCCATGCCATCATCTCCCACAGGCATGGCGAGGCAGACCCTGAGGCGTCTCAGACGTGAGGAGAAGCGGCTGCCAGCTCATGGAGTGTGAGAACAGAGGAAATCTTTCAGCTCTGACGGGCAGATTGCAAAGCCTCTTTCTAAAAATGGCCGTTAATAGTGTTTTCTCCACACCGTCTATCTTTACTCCTGCTTTATCAGGTGGCAACTGCATTGCTGTTCCCTGTCCTGTGACCCGAAGTGATTTCACCCGTCAAAACAAGTAATTATGGGCTGGAAGAGACCAAAAATAAAAGATAAGAAGGCAGAGTCTGACATGAAGGCTGAGCGTTCTGTCAAATGGTTTGTGGACCTGTCTTCAAGATCATGTTGCTGTAGAGAAAAAATAGAAAACCTGAAACGAAGCTGAGAGTCAGGAGCATGTCCATTCATCAGAAATGGACACATAGGAGTGACAGCAGGAGCTGTGTTAGCAGATGTGTAGGTTTGCAACATACAACAATGTTCAATATTAAAGCATCTCCTTCCATGGAGAGACTCAAAAGCATTGTGCTTGTCCTCTGAGGCGGACGCAGGTACTATTTCAGGATGGCAAGCAACTTGCTACCTTTCTTTTTTCTTTTTTTGTTTTATTCTCCAATTTTATTTATTTAGTATTTTTAGGTGAGAATTTTTTTAATATTTCAAGAAAATGGTTTTAAATATAATAATGTTACATGCAATAAACATTAATATTTCAAGAAAACTATTTTAAATATAATAATGTTACATGCAATAAACATTAATATTTCAATAAAAACAATTTTAAATGTAATAATATTACCAAAACTGTACAACATAGTATAATATCACACAAGTAGTAGGGAATATTAAAAATCTGCAAATAACAGGATTACTTCTATTATATTCTAAAATACTTTTTTTCCCCCTCTGGCTCTATTTTTGTTCATCAGTTTATGTTGTTCATTATATTCCGTAAATGAGTGAGATCATGTGATATTTATCTTTCTCTGACTGGCTTATTTCCCTTAGCATAATGCTCTCCAGGTCCATCCATGCTGTTCTTGCTACCTTTCAAAGGCAGTAGGTCCAAGAGATGAATACCACCCAAAGGGGGCCAGAGTCAACCTCCACAACTCGCTTCCCGAGCAGGACCTCAGATCTCTCTGGACCCCAGAAACCTTATCTATAAAACGGTGGTAACATGTCAGGATAGTATCTGCTCGAAAACAAAGGGCTGGACACGATGACTTCATAATGGTCCCCTGGGGAATGTTCATTCTGATTTCTACCAGAGGAGAGATGCCCATTTAAAATGTGTGCATGCAAGTATTTAGTAATTACCCATGGAGATTGTAGGACTATCTTAAACTCCTTGCTGGGTGAAGTGGGCCCAGCCAGGCCCTCGTTAGCTGGATTTACAGCAACATTTTAACTTTTATGCTAAGCTATCATAGCTGATATTCTCTTGTCTTGCTATTTTGCTACCATAATGTCATGAAATTAGGAGTGTCATAGTGATTATAGATGGATAGACAGACAGGTGGTGGGGGGAGAGAGAGAGAGAGAAAGAGAGAGAGAGAGAGAGAGAGAGAGAGAGAGAGAGAGAGAGAGAGAGAAAGAAAGAAAGAAAGAAAGAAAGAGAGAGAGAGAAACAGGTCAAGCTAAATTTGAATGTCTTTCAGCATTCGTTTTTTAAAACTTGGGTAGAATGTGTAGAATGTGCCAAAACGTTTGGACAAAATCCTGAGATTCCTGCTGGGTATGATGGTAGCCACTCCCTTTAACATCAGTCTCAACTTCCAAAAATACCAGCTCTTCAAATGGCACTTGAGTTTTCCAAAGCTAGTGATATTTTTAAGTTTCTTTCAGACAGAAGTCTAGATCATCCTTAAACTCTATCAGGAATGGAAAAATTATCACTGAAATCTCCAGCCAACTTGCTTCGTCCATGACTCACTCCTCTCTTATCAAGTCTCTGCAAAATCAGATGTGTTCACACCCATGGAGAATGAGTTTGGATCCCACACAGGGCTTCTCACTGTGTTAGAAATGGAGCAAAAGCTTTAGAGATGTGGATTAGTTGAGAATTAATTGAGCACTTGCAATGTGCTTTATATTCATTAATCATTATAGCACCCTGTGAAGTAGGTATATTTTATTATCAAACCCATTCACAGATGAGGAAACTGAGGCTTAGAGAAATGAAGTGGCCTTCCAAAGATCTCAAATCTAGTGGATGGCAGAGCTGTAATGGGAACCTGGGGCTTTTCTGACTCTAAATCCCTAGATCATAGTCAGAATGCTCTGCTGCCTAACACCTGGGCATGGCCTGTGCCATTGGGAGGTGGAGAAGTCACACATTTGGTTTCAGCCAAATACTTTCCTTCATCTCCAAAACCCTTTAACCTATTGCTTGTGGTAGTAGATCTAAATCTAATGTCTTTATAGCAGGCTTAAGGATGAGAATACATACTCTCATCATAAAGGTGCTGTTTTTTAGATCAAGTGCACCTGGTACAGCATCAGAGTAGAAAGCTCTCTTAAAGAAATGGATTCCTGAAATGTATATGATCAAAATAAAAGATGTATCTTGGCTTCAAAATTCTCCAGGCTCCATGGAAAGATCTAAATATAATTTAGATTTATAGAAAATAGAAGAGATGGCAGATGTGGTCGGATATTAACAGTCTTCACCATGGTGGTTTCTGGCCTGTCCAGGAGGAAATGTGAAAGGGATCATATAACTCATTTTCATTGAGGGTTTACTTGGAAGAGGGCACTGTGCTGGCCATGTGGTGCCTAAGACAGTCCTAGCTCTGAAGAAGACAAGATGGAGACACACACCCACTGTGAATGTACAGTGAGACAAACGTAGAAATAGCATGACTACAGAAGCTAACCACCAAAGGAGAGCAGAGGATGAACGAGTCACTTCCACGTGGCATTATCAAGGAAGGCAGTGTGGCAGTGGTGTCCCTGGAGAACTAAGCCCTCGAGGATGCTGAAATTTTTGATAAGTGAGCCCAATTTGAATGGCCCCCCTTTGGAGTTGTGCAACACAAAAGCAAGGAAAAGAACAAAATCAAAGAGCATGTCACAGCACTGGAGATATAGCATTAACTTTATCTGAGTTAATGAGGGTTTATACTATTACTAGAGGCCCGGTGCATGAAATTCGTGCACTGGGGGGGAGGGGGTGGGTGGGCGGTGTGTGTGTCCCTCAGCCCAGCCTGCACCCTCTCCAATCTGGGAACTCTTGAGGGATGTCCAACTGCCCGTTTAGGCCTGATCCCGGTAAGATCTGGCCTAAACGAGCAGTCGGACATCCCTCTCACAATTCAGGACTGCTAGTTCCCAACCGCTCACCTGCCTGCCTGCCTGATTGCCCCTAACTACTTCTGCCTGCCAGCCTGATCACCCCCTAACCACACCCCTGCCAGCCCGATTGCCCCTAACTGCCCTCCCCTGCCAGCCTGGTAACCCCTAACTGCCCTCCCCTGCCAGCCTGGTTGCCCCTAACTGCCCTCCCCTGCCAGCCTGGTCACCCCCAACTGCCCTCCCCTGCTGGCCTAGTCCCCCCAACTGTCCTCCGCTATAGGCCTGGTCCCCCTCAACTCCCCTCCCCTGTTGGCCTGGTCCCCCTCAACTGCCCTCCCCTGTTGGCCTGGTCCCCCCCAACTGCCTTCCCCTGTAGGCCTGGTCCCCCTCAACTGCCTTCCCCTGCAGGCCTGGTCCCCCCACAACTGTCCTCCCCTGTAGGCCTGGTTCCCCTCAACTGCCCTCCCCTGTTGGCCTGGTTGCCCCTAACTGTCCTCCTCTGCAGGCCTGGTCCCCCCCAACTGCCCTCCCCTGCAGGCCTGGTTCCCCCCAACTGCCCTCCCCTGTTGGCCTGATCACCCACAACTACCCTCCTCTGCTGGCCATCTTGTGGCGGCCATCTTTGACCACATGGGGGTGGCCATCTTGTGTGTTGGAGTGACAGTCAATTTGCATATTACTCTTTTATTAGATAGGATTCAGTTCTCTGAAAACGGGGCCACTGCACATTTGGCACAAATGGTGCCTGTTCTCAGAGAAAAAGCCGTTGTCTTTCATGGTGTGATCTAGACAGCTTCTCCTCCACCACCTTCATCTGCCACGTCCTCTTCTTCCATCCATGTCAGCCCCCACAACACTGCACAGGGAGTGCTTCTGCACCCGCTCCCTCGCTCCTACAGCCCTGGGGCCTATGCTCCTCTCCTCACACCAACCTATTGGACTGAAATGCCTGCTTGCTAACTGGTCCCTACCTGTACACCATTATGTATTTATTTATTCTTATTTTTTATTTTTTCTACCTGTACCCCTCTTACATGTTAACTCCTTAAAGGCAAAAAAAGTGTTGCTTTCACCATTGGGTTTCCACTGCCTAAAATGTAACAGCAAATGCCTAGTGAATAAATGTAATAAATAAACTAATGAGTCTTGGGAGAATTACATTTATTTAAAGGGTGAAGAGAAGGCATCCAGTGATCTTTAAAGTTCCCTTTAACTCTGATTCTGTTAGATTGTGATTCTAACAGACCATGGATGTGATAACAGCCCATCAGAGGCCCACAGCAGGGAACACCCCTCTCAGTACTTAGCAAGGCCCCAGAACATCAGACTCCACGCACTAGTAGCGAGCCAGAGGGTACCTGCACACAGGGAGTGATAGCGGAGCAGAGGGGCTTAGGATGTGGGCCTGGATTCGAGACCCGGCTCTGCCACTATGAGCCTTGTGAAAGTGGCATGACCTTGGATAAGTAGCTAACCTCGTTGGGCCTCAGATTTTTCACCTGTACTATAACACTATACTTCAGAAGGTGGTGGTATTGTATTAAATTAATTAAGGTATAGAAACTGCTTAGGACAGTTCCTGGGACTTTGTATGTCCTGAAAAAATGCTAGCGCTTATCATTATCATTTGAATTCACTCCATAAGGCATTCCCCTACTGAAGGAAATTCCGTATAATGGGAATCTGGGTTGGAATCCTCAACACCTCCCTCAGATACCAGAGGAAGGGGAATGTCTACAGGGTGAGGAGACCCAGCTCCACCTTAGTTATGAGGGCACCTGCAGCCTTTCTCTCATTGGGGAAGTCACCGGACAGCTCAGTAACTCAGAAGGGATGCCACCTTGTGAGCAGGTGTTGGCTCTCTCTTTCTGTTTTGTGGAAGAACCAAGTAAAACAAAACCAAGGGAGTAACACAGTCTGCCTTCCCCAGAGTTCCACACCATGGGGAGTGTTTCAAGTATGCAATGAGCTCCACATAGGTCTACTACCAAAGAGTACAGAACCCAGACAAAATGCTTTCCAAAAATAATATTCTCAAGTTGCTCATCATTCAACACAATCCCCTATGGTCCCTCTAGCTTTCAATATCACTTTGAAAAGCAAATGCAGCTTTGATTTTCTCTTATTCAAGTTCCTCAAAAGCTGATGATCTTTCCATCAAAAGTCCCTCTCCTCAAATGACTGAGTATGTTTTACTCTTTACTGTGTCCTTTTGGTTAGAGTCGTGTTTTAACCAGGCTGCTAGGCAACCATTTGGGTACAGAATGAATGCATGCTTTTAACTGCTGACCTCTGCATCCCCAATCGTAGGATAGCCCTCAGATTTTCATCGCACAATCATAGAGCATCTTTTGTACTCTGCATCAGAGAGGCAGCCGGACACCACCCCAAAGGATTTCCCAATGCCCTTTCTCCACATCAAAGTGGAGGTTCGGAGGCTGACTTTAATCCATGCCTTTGCGAACAGAAGTGCTGCACATTAGTGACCCCTTTGCAATGGGAGTATGAATCAGAAGGCCTCTCCCCCTCCCCACTCTGAGACTGGCATTTGCAAAGAAGAGGGTAGATGATATAAGAAACCTTTGGGAGAAATGACAAATATGCACAGCAAAATGAAGCCATAACCCCCAGAGTCTACAAAAGCCCAAGAAGATCAAGAGAAACTGGAAACAGGGAAACTGAAGATGAACCTGAAAAAGTGTCCACAGAGACTCCATGGAGAGCCCACACTCAGCCTGGCTTAGATGCCCGTTGGCCCAAGTCTGCGCCAGACAGCATGCACTTCTGAATGGGATCTGCCTCCACGCAGCCGCTTGCATAATCTAGATATTGTTGTTTACAACTCCCTTTAGAACAAGCAGCAATTCCTATGTCAATGTTTTATTACATGAATCTAAACTATTACCTCGAGAAGATAACTAATTACTTGCAGGCAAATCTTGAAATAAGACTATTTTACAGGAATTTCCACCGGATAAGAAAACCACCCCTGTATTACAGAAAGGTCAATTTGCAAAAGTTGGTCTGAATGTTACTACCTTAGTTCTAGAAACTTAATTCCCAACAGAAACTGTAACCTAACATTGAAAAGACAATGGTACATTAAAGAAAATTATATAAAGAGAGAACAGATCTCCCATAATTCCACTGCCCTAACACAATCATATTTACACTTTTATTCCCAAGTCTTTTTACAGTTACATCTTTTTACAGTAGCACTCATGGTTATAGATTCCACTTAGTATTTTGCATTTTGAATTAAGCATTCATAAACATAAGCCAGCATTTCTGAAACCTTCATAATGATCACACAAATGCTAATCAAAGACATAATATAGTTTCTTTGAAGATTAATTCAACTGTTCATAACAACATGTTTATGAGAAAATACTCCCTGAGCGTCAATTTTGGGTTCCAAGAGTAGCAAATCTCCCTCCTGGGCTTCTGGCATCCCATTCTACACTCCCCAATTTTTTGATCCCTTGGGAGATGAGGAGTACGGTGTCTTGGTTTACTTAGGCTCTATAACAAAATGCCATAGACTGAGCAGCTTAAACAACAGGAGTTTATTTCTCACAGTTCTGTAGGTTGGAAGTCCAAGATCAAGGTGCTTACAGTATAGTAGGGAAATATAAGCCGTTAACAAGAGATATAATAAGTAAGAAAATGAAATAGTATGTTAGTAAGTACCAAATACTATGGGGGAAAAGCAGACCGTGTTAAGGGTGGCCAAGAAGGTGGAAAGGACTATTTGCAACTTCACATGGGGTGGGCAGAATAAGTCTCCTTGAGAAAGTGAGGAGCCTTGAAGAAGATGAGGGTGTTAACCACATGGCTATTTAGGGGATATGTGTTCCGGGAAGGGGAAGCAGTCAGTGCAAAGACTGTAGGTCAGAGTATGCTTAGAGTGTTTGGGGAACAGTGAGGAGGCCAGAGTGGCTTGGGCAGGGTGTGAGGCTGAGGAGTAGCAAAGATGAGGTCAGAGAGGGTCAAATCACGCAAGGCATTGTAAGGATGTTGACTTCACAGGGTTCTGAGCTGAAGACTGACACGATCAAACTTAGTTCTAAAAGGATCATGCTGGCTATCGTGTGGAGGATAAACTAGAGGAACATAAGTGGAAGCAAGGAGACCAGCTCAGAGGCCGCTGCTGTCATCCAGCAGAGAAATATTTGTAGTTTGGGTCAGAGTGGGGCCCGTGGTGAGCAGGGCTTAGATTCTAGATCTAGTCTGAAGATAGAGCAGGATTATCTGGAGGGTTGGATATATAGAGTCTGAAAGAAAGAGAGTGGTTAGGGATGTGTGCAAGGTTTCAGCCTCGTAAGGTGTGGTTAACAGTCACAGAGAAGGAAACAAGCCTAGAAGATGGGAGACCAGTGATGAAGCTCCTGCATAATCAAGACATGAGATGATGACGGAGTGAACAAGGCTGGTGGTATTGAGGATGTAGAGAAACTGATAGATTTTAGAGGTTGGGGTAAAATGTAAAGGTTATAGTAAAAAAATTTGAAGTTTCACATTAATGTTTTATGGCAGTTCCTCAATATCCATTCTGTCATTCGTTAATGTATAGAATTTTTTGCTGAATGCAGCTAGGTGTGGCATATGACCAAGTTCCAGCCATTCAGATGTGAGTGGAAGTGATATTTGCAATGCCCAATTCGTGCCCTTCAAAGACATTTCTCCTTTCCACTGGCTTTTAATAGCAGAGGCTAGAGCAGCCACCTTGGACCATGAAAAATTTAAATGCACACTGATGAGGGAAAAGCAACAAATCCAACCACATACCAACCTGCGACTGCCTACCCAGACTTGTTTATAAGATAGAAAGACACTTCTATCTCTTTGAGCCTCAGTATTTGGTGTTCACGTTGTTACAGTTGCCTAACCTTTAGCCTAACCAACACAAGTTCTTTTAGCTGTTCCAAGCACAAAGCTCTAACACCAAATGCTATCAATTCCATGAATCCAGGACAGTATTTGACAGGAAAGGATTTCATTCCAACCTGCCTCTGCTTGTTTGTTCTTAAAACATGTGAACAGTATCTGAGCTCCATTGCCCCTAGTTCCTGCACAAGAGGCTCAAATCTAGAGTAAACTGCTGGTTATGGAACCAATGTTTATTTAATAACCCATTGCTTCTCTTTCGATCAGAGGCCCAATTCAACATCACATCAGAAACAGGTCTTGGGAAGACATGTTATGTTATCTGCCTTTAGGGCAGAATATAGCATCACTCACAAACTTCTAATTCTCCGCACAACCCAGCCATCATCTCCTGATTGATCAGTGAGCCAAGTGTGTGATCACAGAGCCCCCCCCATCAAAAGGAGGCAAGATCAAGTTCTAAGCTGGCACCGAACAAAAACATGTACTTTAATCAAAGGCAAAGCCTAGCTGTGTGGGAGTCTAATAAATCACCACCGAGTCTAAAAGGGATTGAGCTGAAGCCTGTGCGGCCTCAGACGTGCAGCGAATGCTGCAGGGCTGGCCACCACGCCTTTAGGGGTCAGTGATCTAAACCCATCAAGTCCTTGTGGGAAGGTGGTCACCTGAGGTGCTTTGCAGTTTCGGGGGGTCCCACTACATGAAATGTGCTAGTCCTTAATCAAAGGGACTTGACTAAGCACCCTTTTCATTCCCTTTTTCCAAGACTTTTAAGATCAAGAGATTTAAAAACGACAAGGGAGGAGTCCATGGAATTTTATGGGGAAAATCATTGTTGGCGTGTGGGTCAAAAGGAAAGGCTGATGCGCTTTGGGAAATCACACACCCCTTCAGTGAAACACCCTGAAGTTTGGGAAGATTTGGGTCAAGTTCGTGCATTTCCTCCCATGGGCTGTTTATCATCATTTCTCTGGGCAATGAGAGCATTAGGCTAACTGTAAAAGTGGCATTAAGGTCAATGAAGTTCAGAGAACAGGGGTCATAAGCTGATTGGGATCACTTAAAGAGCAAATATTTATTGAGCATCTCAAGTCAGAGAGAGTGTCGGGTGACAGGACAGAGCCTCTGTCCCTAAGGTGCTCAGCCATGATAACAGGTGCTCACGCCAAAAGGAAATCGACACAGAGTGGTAAGACGAACTGGAGGGGACTCGCATCCAATCTGGGGAGTGGGAAATCGGACAGCCCTTCCCAACAGAGTCTGTAGGTGAACTGGGGGGCGGGGGGAACAGAAACAGTTTGAGGGACCACTTCCTACATTAATAGAATGGGGATGATACCTGCCTATGAAGCTATCCCTATGAAATGGGGTTGGTAGTAGCCTGTTTAACATAAGTAAAATATGGCTGATATCCTGTAATATGTAATCAAAGATCTACTCTGTTGCTACAATCTCAATGAAGAATAGAAGAGGTCATTACATACATTTTAGGAGAAAGGCAAAAATATTAATAAAAAAATGAAACAGAAGTAGATGTACTGGTGAATTTGCATCATTCAGAGAATCTAGACTTTGGGAGGGAACTTGGAATCATCTAATTCCAATTCTGTCGTCATAAAGAATATACTGAGCCCAGACTGTGTGACTTAGTGCTTGAGCTTCAACCTATGAACCAGGAGGTCATGGTTCGATTTCTGGTCAGGGCACATGCCCGGTTGCAGGCTCCAGCCCCAGTAGAGGGTGTCCAGGAGGCAGCTGATCAATGATTTCTCTCATCATTGATTTTCTATCTCATTCTCCCTCTCCCTTCCTCTCTGAAATCAATATATATATATATTTTTAAAAAGAATATGCTGAAATCAGATCGCATTGCGAGGACATGACAGAGCTGCGACAGACTCTGTCATTGCACAAGGGCAGCCAGGTGTGGCCTGCTCACTGGCTCTTCCTCTCTCAGAGAACCCCACCTCCTGACGACCCTCTGCCCTCAAGCTTCACATGAAAGGCCTCTCCTGATCTGTCAAAAATGAACATATTCCAAAACTATAGTGTTAGTTTTCATGTCCATGCCCTTGCTAGATCCTTCAGGAGCGATCCCCTGCCAGCTGGACACAAATGCATGAAACCAGTCCCTGCCCTGGAGGAGTTCATAGTTTTGCAGAAAAAAAATCCACCCACAGACCCGCCCACTGAATGCAGCACCCTTTCAAAGCTGCCCTTCTCTTGCTTTCTCAATGGTAAACTCAGGTGTTCTGTTAGTTAACAGACAGTGCGAAGCTTCAAGCCTTCCCCGGAGACTGAGTGCCGGAGGTAAGCAGGACAGCAAGAGAGTGGCACTCTGGTGGGATGAAGGCCATTCACAGCAGCTACCAGGCAGTGCTGCTGCTCCATTGCTGTCCCTCTCTCCCCAAGGGTGAATGGAGACCCCAATGGACGCTCCTGGCACCACCCTAGATACCCTCCTCACTCCAGACTGGCATCAACTGACTTTAGGGATATACAGAAATGTTCTAACATCAGGAAAAGGTAAAGTCCCCTAGATTTATGTACAATGTCCCATTTATATAATTTAGAAGGAAAAGGGGACAAGGGCAAGAGTGCTTTTAGGCAGCCATAAGTCTAAGGCTAAAAAATAAAAATTCCAGGCATTTGGGTCCTTCCTTTATTTTTTTAACTATTCACAAAGCAGTAAGTGCTGATTGGTAATATGCCAATACTTCAAAGGCAATTATTGTCAAAACTAGTAGCCCTGAGCAGGAATCCGTGCGCCAGTAGCTTGCTGCCGCCCTCCTGTAGCTCCCCCGCCCCCTCCCCCCATAACTTGCTGCCCTGCCTCTTCCTGTAGCTCTCTGCCACCTGCTTGTAGTTGGCTGCCCCACCCTCCTGCAGATCCGTGATCTGGTCGTTATGCTGTGGGTCGTTATGCCTCATGACGTAAAGGATAATTAGCATATTCATCCCTTATTATGTAGGAGGATGATTGGAGTCTATAGTGCAGGAGGCAGATGATCACTGCCTTCCAGCATCCATCCTTCCTCCCTCTGATGACAGAACACAATTTTACCATGGGGAGGGGGGAGACCACATCCCCTTTATTTTAAATCCGTCAGTGTGGGTGGCCCTACCTTAAATTCTATCTTTAACTCCAGGGGTGGGCCCTGACAGGCTTAAGTTAGGGTAATTGGTTTGGGAATGGGAAGGGGATCCAATCAGAGTCAATGAGACAGAAGGATTATTTTTCTGAGGCTTCAGAGTAAATGTCTTTTCCATAGGAGCTGCCAGAAGAAAGTGTCTATCCCTGGCTGGTGTGAAATAGGAGATGCAGGACTATGGCAGCATCGAGGTGAAAGGCTCCACTGAGTGGGGCCTGAAGATGAAGGCGACATTGCATTGGCAGAGCAGAATACCAGAGAAAACCTTCATCCTTAGGGATGCCGTCTAGACTGCTAGATCAAGCCTTGCCTGCAACCCTCCCTCTAGATATTTTTAGTTAAAAGGCACATTTTGTTTGCATAAGTTAATTTATTTTCTAACACTGGCTACCAAAGTAATTCAAATTCACAAAACATCTTAAATACTCCCAAGTAGGAATATTTAAAGGATATAATATAATGTAATATAATATGTAGACTTTGAAAGAAAGACTTTTTCTTATCTTCTTCTATTACTTCTGCAGGAAACAATCAGAATACTTAGCATCTACATAATTGTCCCTATTTCTGAAAAACACGTTTTCCACACTTGAATTACACAATCCTGAGAAAAAGAAATTATTACAATTTTTATTTTTGCAGTAATTACTTATCAAGGGATTTATATAATTTAAAATATATCAAATTCAGCAATTCATTTGATTGTCACAATAACTAAATGAGATAGAAATGGTGAATCTGTCATAGTATCCCTTTTAGGCCGGAGAAAAGTGAACCTTAGAGAAATTTAATTTGAGGAGGTGTAGGGTGACAGGTGTCAAAATCCAGGCCTCTTGCTTCCTGGGTTTTAATACTCTTCCGTCTTTCTCAGCTCAGTCCTCTGAACCAGTGGCACTAAACTCTATTCCCAGAAACAAATGTGTGTGCTTTAAGCACCACATTAGCAGTGAGCTGAACTTGACCAAAGTACCAGAGATCCAGATCTGGATTCCTGTGGCACAGCTGCCAGAACTAACGAGTTGGTGACCTTGGGCAGGTTCCCTTTGTCTTACTTTCTCATCTGTAAAAGGAGAGGCTTGAGTTAAGATGTCTGATTCCTCTTCAAGGTCTAACGTGTCTATAACTCCAGACTTTCCCTGGTTCACGTTAATTTTTTTTTTATCTCAGAATAATAACCTCAGTTGACATTTGCTCTCACTGGGTGCCAGGTACTGTGCAAAGAACGCTACCTCCATTTTCTCTTTAAGTCTCACCACACTGAGACAACTGTCTCTCTTTTACAGATAAGGAAACTTGGACTGGCAACTGCCCAAGATCAGCAGAATTATTCTGTATCAAGGGGAGATCTGACACCAGGTCAGACTGGCCACGAAGGCCTTAACCCAGTCTATATTGTTCTCACAGAAGAAACTGGGCTCCCTGCGTTACTGGTCACCTCTTTCTAAGCAGAAGAGGGATGGGGGTGGGGAGGGAGGGGGAGCCAAACCGAGATAAATCAAGCCCCTGCAAGGCAATAATGTTAAGTCGCTGGAAGGGCGCCTGGGAGGATCCATCCCAGGCCCAGGAGGCGGGGCGCCGCCCTCCGCCGCCGCAGGATCTCCGCTTGAGCCATCCTACCTTCCAGGACCGTTACCTTGTTGAGATGCGGGTTCCTGGTGACATCGTATCCTCGCTTCTTCAGGGGCACAGGGCGCACCGGGCCGGGCTTGGAGTGGCTGCAGCGGGCGGGTTCGGAGGGCGCCCAACGCGGGACGGTGCCGCTGGCCCGACTGGACAGGAGAGCCAGCCTGGGGCCCGTGCTCAGCGCGGTGCCCATGGTCCTTGAGCAGACCTGGCACCGGGGAGAAACCAAGGTCAGGGGCGCCTTCCGGCCAGGCAGGCCCACGCGCGCTGCAGGGCGCTGTGCCTGGGCCCGGGACGCGTCCGCGGGAGCAGGGCTGGGGTCCCCAAGGCTTAAAGGCGCCGGCCCCGCCCCTCCTCGGCGGCCACCTGCGCGCGCTCTCCGGTTGCGGTGCGCAGGCCTCGCCAGGCGCAGGGCAAAGCGAAAGCAAGCCCAGGAAGCAGATCTGTGCCGGGGACAGCGCGTCACCCCTGCCCTCGTTCCCGGGAAGAAGCGACTGCGCGACGAGGAGTCCCCGAACCTGCTACCCCGCTCGCCTGGGTCCCCTCCGTCCCCAGCCCACCTGAGCCGCGTCCTGCGCCAGGAGCTGGTGTCTCCGCGGCCCCCGCAGCGCGGCAGGCTGGGCGAGGCGCTGCGGGCCCTTGTCTTTCTCCTGCCAATGGCTGGCCCGCGCGGTGGCTGGCGGCTGAAGAGCGCCAGGTGGTGCGTTCTTGAAAGAGTGGTCCCCGACACCGTAGTTCGCAGTGCGGGGCCTCCCCTGGGAAGCGCGCGGAGCTCCTCATAACCGCCTGCGGGTGCCTCCCCAGAGATAAAATGAAGCTCAGAACGCCGCCCCCGACCCTCTCCATCGTAACAAGCTGAACGCCTGGAGAGGGTTAGCATGTAGGGGTCCACATTCCCTCTGAAGCTCCCACTATTGGGGGGAGGTCCTGGCTCCGGGGTTCGGAATAGAAATCCTCAGACATCCAGTGCTCAGTGTTGCATCGCGCCATCCAGTACCATAGCCATTAGCCAAATGGTTCTAGGAATTGAGATGGAATAAAGTGAAAAGTCCAGTTCCCCAGTCACACTAGCCACGTTTCACATGCTCAAGAGCCACTTACACATGGCAGTTATGGGGTTGGACGGCACAGGTAGGAACATTCCATCTTTGCCGGAAGTTCTGTTGGGCAACGCTGCTTGATACAGGGTCCAACAGCTACTAGGAAGGCTTCTGGGGACCCCGTGGAGCCTGCCCTGGACTGTTGGGGCCAGACAGGGACCTTGTGTCCATCTAGTCATGAATTTAATTTTACACTTTGTCCACTCAATAGCCAGAGGATTCATTTTAACGCTAACATTTCATTGTGTGTGGAATAAAATCCACTCTTTTGGGTGCTTACAGGTTAACCCATAGCCTGGCTCCTGCCAACTTTTCAGATTTATTTCACTCCACTCTCCCCCTCACTGAGTGTTAGCCACACTTCCTCCTTCCGGTGTTTCCACCCCACTCAGGCCCCTCTCACCCCAGGGCCTTAGCACCTGCTATTGCCTCTACTTGGAATGCTCATACTCTCAGGTCTCCATTAAGTTGTCAACTCAAAGGCCTTTCCTTTGCTTTATCCAATGTTGGCCTCCACTAGAAACTAAAGAGTTTTTCCCTTCAAAGAACTTAGCACAGCCAGCATTAACTCATTTTCCCAATTGTTTACTGTCGGTCTCTCCCTAGAATGTGAGCTTGATGAGGCAAGGCTCTTTGCCTGTGAGCCCTGTATCCTCACTGCCTAGCTAGCTCAGGGCTTGATACATAGTCGCACAATAAAGGGTGAATGAAGGGAAGTGACAGCCACTTTCATGGGGGTTGTGAACCCTCAAACTGACGACCAGACAGATGGCATCATCCTCTACCGACTCCCCTTCGGAGCTCCCCATGCAGGCAGCCTTCAGAATGTGCGCTCTGGCCAGTTCTAAGTACAAAGTATCACAGTGCTCAGGGATCCCCTCCTGTCCCTCAGGAGAGACCCTCTCCTCCTTCAGGCGCTCCCCTTCCCAGTCCAATCTCCAATGTGCAGCTCTAATGATCTATATAAAACAGTTCTTTCTTTCTTTCTTTCTTTCTTTCTTCTTTCTTTCTTAAATATATTTTATTGATTTTTTACAGAGAGGAAGGGAGAGGGAGAGAGAGTTAGAAACATCAATGAGAGAGAAACATCAATCAGCTGCCTCCTGCACACCCCCTACTAGGGATGTGCCCGCAACCAAGGTACATGCCCTTGACTGGAATCGAACCTGGGACCTTTCAGTCTGCAGGCCTATGCTCTATCCACTGAGCCAAACCGGCTAGGGCTAAAGCAGTGCTTTCTGACACAGAATCAAAATTACCTGGTGGTGGTGGGAGCGGGGAGTGGGGGGGGGGGGCGGCTAAACACAGATTTCTAGGCTTATCCATGAAGATTCTAATTCAGTAGGGTTTAAATGCCTGAAGTCAGGCTTATTTTTGGACAGTATATTTATATAAGCCCATAGGGTTCTCAACCTTTTTAATGCCACGACCCTTTAATACAGTTCCTCATGTTGTGGTGACCCCCAACCATAAATTATTTTTGTTGCTACTTCATAACTGTAATTTTGCTACTGTTATGAATCGTAATGTAAATATGTTTTCCGATGGTCTTAGGCGACCCTGCTATCGGTTCTCAACCTGTTGCGACCCACAGGTTGAGAACTGCTGCTGTAGAGCCTAAGACCTTCGGAAAACACAGATATTTACATTACGATTCACTAGCAGTAGCAAAATTACAGTTATGAAGTAGCAACGAAAATAATGTTATGGTTGGGGGTCACCACAACATGAGGAACTGTACTAAAGGGTCGTGGCATTAAAAAAGTTGAGAACCACTGCCATAAATGATCTTTTTTTTTTTCCCTTCTTCTTAAACCAGTTTGAGTCATCTTGAGTATTAACTGATACTTTCCTCTCAACACGGTTTTTATATTTGCACATCTTCCTACCAGTTGACAAATATCCTGAGGGGAGAGATTTTGCGTGTGTGTGTGTGTGTACTAATATGTGTGTGTTACGTGTGTGTGTCCCATCTTTGGTACCTTTGGTAATTGTCAAGAACTATTTGTTGAACGAGTCTGCCTTTGTTCGACACAGTGACCTCCGTCTCACCTGGAGGACACTTAATAGGTAACCTAAGTCATTTAAAATTCAGCTAGAAACCAGGATGTGAACAACACAATTTCCCAAACAAGCCAATATAGTTTTTACACAGTCTAGTCACTAAAGCACACACAGTTTACGTATGAGTATCTTGCATGTCCCCACCTGTGGCTTATATTCTCTTAACCCAGACATAATCCTAACAATATTGTTTTTCTTTTGTGTGTTTGATCTTTTGGCCACAGCGGAACAAAGGTGCGAAAGGCAGGTTCAGGTGCAGCTGCCGAAGGCAGGAGCAAGGGGAGGTGACTGCTCTTCCACAGAGCGGTCCAGGGACCCAGGTTCTGTCTCCAGGCTCTTCTCTCCACAGAAGCACTAAAAGCCCATCGGCATCCCAGCCAGTGGGAAAAGGGAAAGAGGAAGGGGAGGGCAAATAATTCTCCTTTAGGGAAGTGATGTGGAAGTAGCACACATTATTACTTCCACTCAAGTTCTGTTAGTGAAAATTCACGTGGTCACATCAAGCTACAAGGGAGCCCTGGCCGGCTTGGCGCAGTGGATAGAGCATTGGCCTGTGGACTGAAGGGTCGTGGGTTCGATTCCGGTCAGGGGCATATGCCTGGGTTTCGGGCTCGATCCCCAGTGGGGGGCATGCAGAAGGCAGCTGATCAATGATTCTCTCTCATCATTGATGTTTCTCTCTCTCTTTCCCTCTCCCTTCCTCTCTGAAATCAATAAAAATACATTTTAAAAAAAGCTACAAGGGAACCTGGAAACTCTTGTCTCTAGAGGGAAAGGCATGCATGCACTCTGCTAAAGCTCAGTGGGCAGCCTCCTACCAAAAGGAAGAAGAGAATGGTTCCTGGGGACTCGTAACTGCTAGTCCAGATATAATGCTCGTTTTATATGAAAGGGCTTGGCATGGAGTGGGTGCTCAGAAACTGTTGGCTATTGTTATTGGCATGTGTGGTCTATCTCTGGTTTCATGGCAACTTCCTTTCTTTTAGAACAGATCATAGGATCACAGAGGCCAGGTTCAGAGCCATGAAAATGTCCCAGAAATTTTTCTAACTCCAGACAACTTGAACTTCCTTAGCTGTGGTCTGGTCCAGCACTGTGTTCAACTAGAAAGTCTCCATTGTTCGTCTTGGCCCCCTTTACTTCACATCCCGCTCGCTGACTTCTGCCGTAGTTGTAGTGTTGCTTCTTGGGGTGGCAGGAACGGAATCCCATTCCCATCCTCTCTGGCCAGAGCTTCCATATTCCCAGCTCACGGGAGTACCTTTGCTTTTCAATTCCGACTACAGAGATTTGCATATCTACCTGTTGCCCTACTGGGTGGAGTTCCTTGAGGACTGGAACTACTATTTACAAGTCAATGCCTCTCCAGTTCCTGGGACAGTGCCTGGGACCAAGAATGCACTCACTTTGTCGAAATAAATAAAACGGATATTAATCAGATTTGAATATAACCTTCCAAGGAGTGGACTTGATTGAAACCAAATGTTGTACATTGTTAAAACGGCATCAAGTAGCTTCAAGTGAGAGTTTTAATGCCGGCTATTTTTAAACAAGACTATTTGTTTTCTGTAAGCATATTTTAATGACCCTACATATGGGTTAAACAATGGAGGTGCATTAGCAATTCGTTATATTTTGGTTAATCCTATTGCTTCACAAATGCATAACATTCTACACAAGGTGTATATTTATGATTGCCTGCAAAGAACTCTTCAATTCACATTGCTACTACTAATATCTGGAGATACTTCAACTCTATAGTCTGGGTCAAAGGAGAGTGGTGAGGAGCATTTATTTCCTCCTTGTCCACGTGCTCACCGCTCAGATTACATGCCCTGCACTCTGGCCTTGGCTCAAGCTGTTTCCTCTGCTCCCAGCACCTGCCAGTCGCAGCCCTGTCCTTCCTTCCCAACTCCACTCATCCTCCAGCAAGTCTTTCCAGATCCCCAGCCTGCGGCAGCTTGCCCCCTCCCACACGCTCCCCAGAGGCTGCGGTTTGTACCTCTCCTGTTGCACTTTCACAGTCTGTCTCTCTGTGAAGTGATTTATTGTTGTGCCGGCTTTCTCTGAGCCTCCAAGGGGCTCTTGGAGGTTAAAACAACAGCTTTGGATTCAGACAGTCCTGACTTCACCAGTGATGAGCTTGTGTGACCTTGGACATTTTATGTGACCTTTTGAAGCCCCCTCATTTTTCATGGATAAAACTG